>NW_027663732.1:0-600000 GCF_964034855.1 Anser brachyrhynchus
CTGAACTGAATACCCAGTGGTGCCAGTGCACTCTCTGGACTCCTTGCAGTGAATCCCCAATGGTGCCAGTGCACTCTCTGGACTCACTGCACTACATCCCCAGTGGTGCCAGTTCACTCTCTGGACTCACTGAACTGAATCCCCAGTGGTGCCAGTGCACTCTCTGGACTCACTGCACTGCATCCCCAGAGGTGCCAGTGCACTCTCTGGACTAACTGCACTGCATCCTCAGAGGTGCCAGTGCACTCTCTGGACTCACTGCACTGCATCCCCAGTGGTGCCAGTGCACTCTCTGGACTCACTGCAGTGCATCACCTGTGGTGCCATTGCACTCTCTGGACTCACTGCACTGCATCCCCAGTGGTGCCAGTGCACTCTCTGGACTCACTGCACTGCATCACCAGTGGTGCCAGTGCACTCTCTGGACTCACTGTACTAAAACACCTGTGGTGCCAGTGCAGTCTCTGGACTCACTGCACTGCATCCCCAGTGGTGCCAGTGCACTCTCTGGACTCACTGCAGTGCATCCCCAGTGGTGCCAGTGCACTCTCTGCACTCACTGCACTGCATCCCCAGTGGTGCCAGTGCACTCTCTGGAATCACTGCAGTGCATCCCCAGTGGTGCCAGTGCACTCTCTGGACTCACTGCACTGCATCCCCAGTGGTGCCACTGCACTCTCTGGACTCACTGCAGTTCATCCCCAGTGGTGCCAGTGCACTCTCTGGACTCACTGCACTGCATCCCCAGTGGTGCCAGTGCACGCTCTGGACCCACTGCAGTGCATCCCCAGTGGTGCCAGTGCACTCTCTGCACTCACTGCAGTGCATCCCCAGTGGTGCCAGTGCACTCTCTGTAGTCACTGCGCTGCGTCCCCAGTGGTGACAGTTCACTCTCTGGACTCACTGTGCTGCATCCCCAGTGGTGCCAGGGCACTCTCTGCACTCACTGCAGTGTATCCCCTGTGGTGCCAGTGCACTCTGTGGACTCACTGCACTGCATCCCAGTGGTGCCAGTGCACTCTCTGGACTCACTGCAGTGCATCCGCAGTGGTGCCAGTGCACTCTTTCGAGTCACTGCACTGCATCCCCATTAGTGCCAGTGCAGTCTCTGGACTCACTGCACTGCATCCCAGTGGTGCCAGTGCACTCTCTGGACTCACTGCATTGCATCCCCAGTGGTGCCAGTGCACTCTCTGGACTCACTGCAGTGCAGCCCCTGGGGTGCCAGTGAACTCTCTGTACTCAGTGCAGTGCATTCCCAGTGGTGTCAGTGCACTATCTGGACTCACTGCAGTGAATCCCCGGTGGTGCCAGTGCACTCTCTGGACTCACTGCACTGCATCCCCAGTGGTGCCAGTGCACTCTCTGGACTCACTGCACTGCATCCCCACTGGTGCCAGTGCACTCTCTGGACCCACTGCAGTGCATCCCCACTGGTGTCAGTGCACTCTCTGGACTCACTGCAGTGCATCCCCAGTGGTGCCAGTGCACTCTCTGTAGTCACTGCGCTGCATCCCCAGTGGTGACAGTGCACTCTCTGGACTCACTGTGCTGCATCCCCAGTGGTGCCAGTGCACTCTCTGGACTCACCGCAGTGCAGCCCAAGTGGTGCCAGTGCACTCTCTGGACTCACTGCAGTGCAGCCCCTTAGGTGCCAGTGCACTCTCTGTACTCACTGCAGTGCATCCCCGGTGGTGCCAGTGCACTCTCTGGACTCACGGCACTGCATCCCCAGTGGTGCCAGTGCACTCTCTGGACTCACTGCACTACATCCCCAGTGGTGCCAGTGCACTCTCTGGACTCACTGCACTGCATCCCCAGTGGTGCCAGTGTATTCTCTGAACTCACTGAACTGCAACCCCAGTGGTGCCAGGGCACTCTCTGGACTCACTGCACTGCATCCCCAGTGGTTCCAGTGCACTCTCTGGACTCACTGCACTGCATCCCCAGTGGTGCCAGTGCACTCTCTGTAGTCACTGCGCTGCATCCCCAGTGGTGACAGTGCACTCTCTGGACTCACTGTGCTGCATCCCCAGTGGTGCCAGTGCACTCTCTGGACTCACCGCACTGCATCCCCAGTGGTGCCAGTGCACTCTCTGGACTCACTGCAGTGCAGCCCCTTAGGTGCCAGTGCACTCTCTGGACTCACTGCACTGCATCCCCGGTGGTGCCAGTGCACTCTCTGGACTCACGGCACTGCATCCCCAGTGGTGCCAGTGCACTCTCTGGACTCACTGCACTACATCCCCAGTGGTGCCAGTGCACTCTCTGGACTCACTGCACTGCATCCCCAGTGGTGCCAGTGTATTCTCTGAACTCACTGAACTGCAACCCCAGTGGTGCCAGGGCACTCTCTGGACTCACTGCACTGCATCCCCAGTGGTTCCAGTGCACTCTCTGGACTCACTGCACTGCATCCCCAGTGGTGCCAGTGCACTCTCTGGACTCACTGCACTGCATCCCCAGTGGTGCCAGTGCACACTCTGGACTCACGGCACTGCATCCCCAGTGGTGCCAGTGCACTCTCTGGACTCACTGCACTGCATCACCAGTGGTGCCAGTGCACTCTCTGGACTCACTGCACTGCATTCCCAGTGGTGCCAGGGTAATCTCTGGAATCACTGCACTGCATCCCCAGTGGTGCCAGTGCACTCTCTGGACTCACTGCACTGCATCCCCAGTGGTGCCAGTGCACTCTCTGGACTCACTAATGACCATCCCCAGTGGTGCCAGTGCACTCTCTGGACTCACTGCACTGCATCCCCAGTGGTGCCAGTGTACTCTCTGGACTCACCGGGGTGCATCCCCAGTGGTGCCAGTGCACTCTCTGGATCACTGCACTGCATCCCCATTGGTGCCAGTGCACTCTATGGAGTCACTGCACTGCATCCCCAGGGGTGCCAGTGCACTCTCTGGACTCACTGCACTGCATCCCCAGTGGTGCCAGTGCACTCTCTGGACTCACCGGGGTGCATCCCCAGTGGTGCCAATGCACTCTCTGGATCACTGCACTGCATCCCCAGTGGTGCTAATGCACTCTCTGGACTCACTGCACTGCATCCCCAGTGGTGCCAGTGCACACTCTGGACACACGGCACTGCATCCCCAGTGGTTCTAGTGCACTCTCTGGACTCACGGCACTGCATCCCCAGTGGTGCCAGTGCACTCTCTGGACTCACTGCACTGCATCCCCACTGGTGCCAGGGTACTCTGTGGACTCAGTGCACTGCATCCCCAGTGGTGCCAGGGCACTCTCTGGACTCACTGCACTGCATCCCCAGTGGTGCCAGTGCACTCTCTGGACTCACGGCACTGCATCCCCAGTGGTGCCAGTGTATTCTCTGAACTCACTGAACTGCATCCCCAGTGGTGCCAGGGCACTCTCTGGACTCACTGCACTGCATAACCAGTGGTGCCAGTGCACTCTCTGGACTCACTGCACTGCATCCCCAGTGCTGCCAGTGCAGTCTTTGGACTCACTGCACTGAATTCCCAGTGGTGCCAGTGCACTCTCTGGACTCACAGCACTGCATCCCCAGTGGTGCCAGTGAACTCTCTGGACTCACTGCACTGTATCCCCAGTGGTGCCAATGCACTCTCTGGACTCACTGCACTGCATCCCCAGTGGTGCCAGTGCACTCTCTGGACTCACTGCAGTGCATCCCCAGTGGTGCCAGTGCACACTCTGGACACACGGCACTGCATCCCCAGTGGTGCTAGTGCACTCTCTGGACTCACTGCACTGCATCCCCAGTGGTGCCAGTGCACTCTCTGGACTCACGGCACTGCATCCCCAGTGGTGCCAGGGTACTCTCTGGACTCACTGCACTGCATCCCCAGTGGTGCCAGTGCACTCTCGGGACTCACTGCACTGCATCCCCATTGCTGTCAGTTTACTCTGAGGACTCACTAATGACCATCACCAGTGGTGCCAGTGCACTCTCTGGACTCACTGCACTGCATACCCAGTGGTGCCAGTGCACTCTCTGGACTCACTGCAGTGGATCTCCACTGGTGCCAGTGCACTCTATGGATCACTGCACTGCATCCCCATTGGTGCCAGTGCACTCTATGGAGTCACTGCACTGCATCCCCAGGGGTGCTAGTGCACTCTCTGGACTCACTGCACTGCATCCCCAGTGGTGCCAGTGCACTCTCTGGACTCACTAATGACCATTCCCAGTGGTGCCAGTGCACTCTCTGGACTCTCTGCACTGCATCCCCAGTGGTGCCAGTGCACTCTCTGGACTCACTGCACTGCATACCCGGTGGTGCCAGTGCACTCTCTGGACTCACGGCACTGCATCCCCAGTGGTGCCAGTGCACTCTCTGGACTCACTGCAGTGCATCCCCAGTGGTGCCAGTGCACTCTCTGGACTCACGGCACTGCATCCCCAGTGGTGCCAGTGTATTCTCTGAACTCACTGAACTGCAAACCCAGTGGTGCCAGGGCACTCTCTGGACTCACGGCACTGCATCCCCAGTGGTTCCAGTGCACTCTCTGGACTCACTGCACTGCATCCCCAGTGGTGCCAGTGCACTCTCTGGACTCACTGCACTGCATCCCCAGTGGTGCCAGTGCACTCTCTGGACTCACTAATGACCATCCCCAGTGGTGCCAGTGCACTCTCTGGACTCACTGCACTGCATACCCAGTGGTGCCAGTGTACTCTCTGGACTCACCGGGGTGCATCCCCAGTGGTGCCAGTGCACTCTCTGGATCACTGCACTGCATCCCCATTGGTGCCAGTGCACTCTATGGAGTCACTGCACTGCATCCCCAGGGGTGCCAGTGCACTCTCTGGACTCACTGCACTGCATCCCCAGTGGTGCCAGTGCACTCTCTGGACTCACCGGGGTGCATCCCCAGTGGTGCCAATGCAGTCTCTGGATCACTGCACTGCATCCCCAGTGGTGCCAGTGCACTCTCTGGACTCACTGCAGTGCATCCCTTCTGGTGCCTGTGCACTCTCTGGACTCACTGCACTGCATACCCAGTGGTGCCAGTGCACTCTCTGGACTCACTGCAGTGCATCCCCAGTGGTGCCAGTGCACTCTCTGGACTCACTACACTGCATCCCCAGTGGTGCCAGTGCACTCTCTGGACTCCCTGCACTGCATACCCAGTGGTGCCAGTGCACTCTCTGGACTCACTTCAGTGCATCCCCGGTGGTGCCAGTGCACTCTCTGGACTCACGGCAGTGCATCCCCAGTGGTGCTACTGCACTCTCTGGACTCACTGCACTGCATCCCCAGTGGTGCCAGTGCACTCTCTGGACTCACGGCACTGCATCCCCAGTGGTGCCAGTGTATTCTCCGAACTCACGGCACTGCATCCCCAGTGGTGCCAGGGCACTCTCTGGACTCACTGCACTGCATAACCAGTGGTGCCAGTGCACTCTCTGGACTCACTGCACTGCATCCCCAGTGCTGCCAGTGCAGTCTTTGGACTCACTGCACTGAATTCCCGGTGGTGCCAGTGCACTCTCTGGACTCACAGCACTGCATCCCCAGTGGTGCCAGTGAACTCTCTGGACTCACTGCACTGTATCCCCAGTGGTGCCAATGCACTCTCTGGACTCACTGCACTGCATCCCCAGTGCTGCCAGTGCACACTCTGGACACACGGCACTGCATCCGCAGTGGTGCTAGTGCACTCTCTGGACTCACGGCACTGCATCCCCAGTGGTGCCAGTGCACTCTCTGGACTCACTGCACTGCATCCCCACTGGTGCCAGGGTACTCTCTGGACTCACTGCACTGCATCCCCAGTGGTGCCAGTGCACTCTCTGGACTCACTGCACTGCATCCCCATTGGTGTCAGTTTACTCTCAGAACTCACTAATGACCATACCAATGGTGCCAGTGCACTCTCTGGACTCACCGGGGTGCATCCCCAGTGGTGCCAGTGCACTCTATGGATCACTGCACTGCATCCACATTGGTGCCAGTGCACTCTATGGAGTCACTGCACTGCATCCCCAGTGGTGCCAGTGCACTCTCTGGACTCACTGCACTGCATCCCCATTGGTGCCAGTGCACTCTCTGGACTCACTAATGACCATCCCCATTGGTGCCAGTGCACTCTCTGGACTCACTGCACTGCATCTCCAGTGGTGCCAGTGCACTCTCTGGACTCACCGGGGTGCATCACCAGTGGTGCCAGTGCACTCTCTGCACTCACTGCACTGCATCCCCAGTGGTGCCAGTGCACTCTCTGGACTCACTGCACTGCATCACCAGTGGTGCCAGTGCACTCTCTGGACTCACTACACTGCATCCCCAGTGGTGCCAGTGCACTCTCTGGACTCACGGCACTGCATCCCCAGTGGTTCCAGTGCACTCTCTGGACTCACTGCACTGCATCCCCAGTGGTGCCAGTGCACTCTCTGGACTCACTGCACTGCATCCCAAGTGGTGCCAGTGCACACTCTGGACTCACGGCACTGCATCCCCAGTGGTGCCAGTGCACTCTCTGGACTCACTGCACTGCATCCCCACTGGTGCCAGTGCACTCTCTGGACTCACTGCACTGCATCCCCAGTGGTGCCAGGGTAATCTCTGGAATCACTGCACTGCATCCCCAGTGGTGCCAATGCACTCTCTGGACTCACTGCACTGCATCCCCAGTGGTGCCAGTGCACTCTCTGGACTCACTAATGACCATCCCCAGTGGTGCCAGTGCACTCTCTGGACTCACTGCACTGCATACCCAGTGGTGCCAGTGTACTCTCTGGACTCACCGGGGTGCATCCCCAGTGGTGCCAGTGCACTCTCTGGATCACTGCACTGCATCCCCATTGGTGCCAGTGCACTCTATGGAGTCACTGCACTGCATCCCCAGGGGTGCCAGTGCACTCTCTGGACTCACTGCACTGCATCCCCAGTGGTGCCAGTGCACTCTCTGGACTCACCGGGGTGCATCCCCAGTGGTGCCAATGCAGTCTCTGGATCACTGCACTGCATCCCCAGTGGTGCCAGTGCACTCTCTGGACTCACTGCACTGCATCCCCAGTGGTGCCAGTGCACTCTCTGCACTCACTGCCCTGCATCCCCAGTGGTGCCAGTGCACTCTCTGGACTCACTGCACTGCATCCCCAGTGGTGCCAGTGCACTCTCTGGACTCACTACACTGCATCCCCAGTGGTGCCAGTGCACTCTCTGGACTCCCTGCACTGCATACCCAGTGGTGCCAGTGCACTCTCTGGACTCACTTCAGTGCATCCCCAGTGGTGCCAGTGCACTCTCTGGACTCACGGCAGTGCATCCCCAGTGGTGCCACTGCACTCTCTGGACTCACTGCACTGAATCCCCAGTGGTGCCAGTGCACTCTCTGGACTCACGGCACTGCATCCCCAGTGGTGCCAGTGTATTCTCCGAACTCACGGCACTGCATCCCCAGTGGTGCCAGGGCACTCTCTGGACTCACTGCACTGCATAACCAGTGGTGCCAGTGCACTCTCTGGACTCACTGCACTGCATCCCCAGTGCTGCCAGTGAACTCTCTGGACTCACAGCACTGCATCCCCAGTGGTGCCAGTGAACTCTCTGGACTCACTGCACTGTATCCCCAGTGGTGCCAATGCACTCTCTGGACTCACTGCACTGCATCCCCAGTGGTGCCAGTGCACACTCTGGACACACGGCACTGCATCCCCAGTGGTGCTAGTGCACTCTCTGGACTCACGGCACTGCATCCCCAGTGGTGCCAGTGCACTCTCTGGACTCACTGCACTGCATCCCCACTGGTGCCAGGGTACTCTCTGGACTCACTGCACCGCATCCCCAGTGGTGCCAGTGCACTCTCTGGACTCACTGCACTGCATCCCCATTGGTGTCAGTTTACTCTCAGGACTCACTAATGACCATACCAATGGTGCCAGTGCACTCTCTGGACTCACTGCACTGCATACCCAGTGGTGCCAGTGCACTCTCTGGACTCACCGGGGTGCATCCCCAGTGGTGCCAGTGCACTCTATGGATCACTGCACTGCATCCCCATTGGTGCCAGTGCACTCTATGGAGTCACTGCACTGCATCCCCAGGGGTGCCAGTGCACTCTCTGGACTCACTGCACTGCATCCCCATTGGTGCCAGTGCACTCTCTGGACTCACTAATGACCATCCCCATTGGTGCCAGTGCACTCTCTGGACTCACTGCACTGCATCTCCAGTGGTGCCAGTGCACTCTCTGGACTCACCGGGGTGCATCACCAGTGGTGCCAGTGCACTCTCTGCACTCACTGCACTGCATCCCCAGTGGTGCCAGTGCACTCTCTGGACTCACTGCACTGCATCCCCAGTGGTGCCAGTGCACTCTCTGGACTCACTACACTGCATCCCCAGTGGTGCCAGTGCACTCTCTGGACTCACGGCACTGCATCCCCAGTGGTTCCAGTGCACTCTCTGGACTCACTGCACTGCATCCCCAGTGGTGCCAGTGCACTCTCTGGACTCACTGCACTGCATCCCCAGTGGTGCCAGTGCACACTCTGGACTCACGGCACTGCATCCCCAGTGGTGCCAGTGCACTCTCTGGACTCACTGCACTGCATCCCCAGTGGTGCCAGTGCACTCTCTGGACTCACTGCACTGCATCCCCAGTGGTGCCAGGGTAATCTCTGGAATCACTGCACTGTATCCCCAGTGGTGCCAATGCACTCTCTGGACTCACTGCACTGCATCCCCAGTGGTGCCAGTGCACTCTCTGGACTCACTAATGACCATCCCCAGTGGTGCCAGTGCACTCTCTGGACTCACTGCACTGCATCCCCAGTGGTGCCAGTGTACTCTCTGGACTCACCGGGGTGCATCCCCAGTGGTGCCAGTGCACTCTCTGGATCACTGCACTGCATCCACATTGGTGCCAGTGCACTCTATGGAGTCACTGCAGTGCATCCCCAGGGGTGCCAGTGCACTCTCTGGACTCACTGCACTGCATCCCCAGTGGTGCCAGTGCACTCTCTGGACTCACCGGGGTGCATCCCCAGTGGTGCCAATGCACTCTCTGGATCACTGCACTGCATCCCCAGTGGTGCCAGTGCACTCTCTGGACTCACTGCACTGCATCCCCAGTGGTGCCAGTGCACTCTCTGGACTCACTGCACTGCATCCCCAGTGGTGCCAGTGCACTCTCTGGACTCACTGCAGTGCATCCCCAGTGGTGCCAGTGCACTCTCTGCACTTACTGCACTGCATCCCCAGTGGTGCCAGTGCGCTCTCTGGACTCACTGCAGTGCATCCCCGGTGGTGCCAGTGCACTCTCTGGACTCACGGCAGTGCATCCCCAGTGGTGCCACTGCACTCTCTGGACTCACTGCACTGCATCCCCAGTGGTGCCAGTGCACTCTCTGGACTCACGGCACTGCATCCCCAGTGGTGCCAGTGTATTCTCCGAACTCACGGCACTGCATCCCCAGTGGTGCCAGGGCACTCTCTGGACTCACTGCACTGCATAACCAGTGGTGCCAGTGCACTCTCTGGACTCACTGCACTGCATCCCCAGTGCTGCCAGTGCAGTCTTTGGACTCACTGCACTGAATTCCCGGTGGTGCCAGTGCACTCTCTGGACTCACAGCACTGCATCCCCAGTGGTGCCTGTGAACTCTCTGGACTCACTGCACTGTATCCCCAGTGGTGCCAATGCACTCTCTGGACTCACTGCACTGCATCCCCAGTGGTGCCAGTGCACACTCTGGACACACGGCACTGCATCCCCAGTGGTGCTAGTGCACTCTCTGGACTCACGGCACTGCATCCCCAGTGGTGCCAGTGCACTCTCTGGACTCACTGCACTGCATCCCCACTGGTGCCAGGGTACTCTCTGGACTCACTGCACTGCATCCCCAGTGGTGCCAGTGCACTCTCTGGACTCACTGCACTGCATCCCCATTGGTGTCAGTTTACTCTCAGGACTCACTAATGACCATACCAATGGTGCCAGTGCACTCTCTGGACTCACTGCACTGCATACCCAGTGGTGCCAGTGCACTCTCTGGACTCACCGGGGTGCATCCCCAGTGGTGCCAGTGCACTCTATGGATCACTGCACTGCATCCCCATTGGTGCCAGTGCACTCTATGGAGTCACTGCACTGCATCCCCAGGGGTGCCAGTGCACTCTCTGGACTCACTGCACTGCATCCCCATTGGTGCCAGTGCACTCTCTGGACTCACTAATGACCATCCCCAGTGGTGCCAGTGCACTCTCTGGACTCACTGCACTGCATACCCAGTGGTGCCAGTGTACTCTCTGGACTCACCGGGGTGCATCCCCAGTGGTGCCAGTGCACTCTCTGGATCACTGCACTGCATCCCCATTGGTGCCAGTGCACTCTATGGAGTCACTGCACTGCATCCCCAGGGGTGCCAGTGCACTCTCTGGACTCACTGCACTGCATCCCCAGTGGTGCCAGTGCACTCTCCGGACTCACCGGGGTGCATCCCCAGTGGTGCCAATGCACTCTCTGGATCACTGCACTGCATCCCCAGTGGTGCCAGTGCACTCTCTGGACTCACTGCACTGCATCCCCAGTGGTGCCAGTGCACTCTCTGGACTCACTGCACTGCATCCCCAGTGGTGCCAGTGCACTCTCTGGACTCACTGCAGTGCATCCCCAGTGGTGCCAGTGCACTCTCTGCACTTACTGCACTGCATCCCCAGTGGTGCCAGTGCGCTCTCTGGACTCACTGCAGTGCATCCCCGGTGGTGCCAGTGCACTCTCTGGACTCACGGCAGTGCATCCCCAGTGGTGCCACTGCACTCTCTGGACTCACTGCACTGCATCCCCAGTGGTGCCAGTGCACTCTCTGGACTCACGGCACTGCATCCCCAGTGGTGCCAGTGTATTCTCCGAACTCACGGCACTGCATCCCCAGTGGTGCCAGGGCACTCTCTGGACTCACTGCACTGCATCCCCAGTGGTGCCAGTGCACTCTCTGGACTCACTGCACTGCATCCCCAGTGCTGCCAGTGCAGTCTTTGAACTCACTGCACTGAATTCCCGGTGGTGCCAGTTCACTCTCTGGACTCACAGCACTGCATCCCCAGTGGTGCCAGTGAACTCTCTGGACTCACTGCACTGTATCCCCAGTGGTGCCAATGCACTCTCTGGACTCACTGCACTGCATCCCCAGTGGTGCCAGTGCACACTCTGGACACACGGCACTGCATCCCCAGTGGTGCTAGTGCACTCTCTGGACTCACGGCACTGCATCCCCAGTGGTGCCAGTGCACTCTCTGGACTCACTGCACTGCATCCCCACTGGTGCCAGGGTACTCTCTGGACTCACTGCACTGCATCCCCAGTGGTGCCAGTGCACTCTCTGGACTCACTGCACTGCATCCCCATTGGTGTCAGTTTACTCTCAGGACTCACTAATGACCATACCAATGGTGCCAGTGCACTCTCTGGACTCACTGCACTGCATACCCAGTGGTGCCAGTGCACTCTCTGGACTCACTACAGTGCATCCCCAGTGGTGCCAGTGCACTCTATGGATCACTGCACTGCATCCCCATTGGTGCAAGTGCACTCTCTGGACTCACTGCACTGCATCCCCAGTGGTGCCAGTGCACTCTCTGGACTCACTACAGTGCATCCCCAGTGGTGCCAGTGCACTCTCTGGACTCACTGCACTGCATCCCCAGTGGTGCAAGTGCACTCTCTGGACTCACTGCACTGCATCCCCAGTGGTGCCAGTGCACTCTCTGCACTTACTGCACTGCATCCCCAGTGGTGCCAGTGCACTCTCTGGACTCACTGCAGTGCATCCCCAGTGGTGCCAGTGCACTCTCTGGACTCACCGGGGTGCATCCCCAGTGGTGCCAGTGCACTCTCTGGACTCACTGCACCGCAACCCCAGTGGTGCTAGTGCACTCTCCGGACTCACTGCACCGCATCCCCAGTGGTGCCAGTGCACTCTCTGGACTCACTGCACTGCATACCCAGTGGTGCCAGTGCACTCTCTGGACTCACTGCAGTACATCCCCAGTGGTGCCAGTGCACTCTCTGCACTCACTGCACTGCATCCCCAGTGGTGCCAGTGCACTCTCTGGAGTCACTGCACTGCATCCCCAGTGGTGCCAGTGCACTCTCTGGACTCACTGCACTGCATCCCCAGTGGTGCCAGTGCACTCTCTGGACTCACTGGGGTGCATCCCCGGTGGTGCCAGTGCACTCTCTGGAGTCACCGGGGTTCTCCACTGGAAACTGCTTTCTTTACTTTGCTCTACGTTTCCTGGCACTGCTCGGACTTTCCTTGTACCAGTTTGCACTGCTTTGCTTTGCCTTGCTCTGCGTTGCCTTTCCAGGCCATGCTTTTTTCGGCCACGCTTTCCTTTTTCGTGCTTCGCTTCGCTTTGTATTCCTGGCACCTCTAGGTTTTACTTTCTCTGCTTTGCTTTGCCTTGCCTCAAACTGCTTTCTTTACTTTGCTCTACGTTTCCTGGCACTGCTGGGACTTTCCTTGTACCAGTTTGCACTGCTTTGCTTTGCCTTGCTCTTCGTTGCCTTCCCGGGCCATGCTTTTTCCGGCCACGCTTTCCTTTGTTTTGCTTCGCTTAGTATGCCTGCCATGGCTTTGCTTTACCTTCTCTGCTCTTCTTTGCTTTTCCTACGCCTGCTGTGCTTTGCCTTGCCTCCTCAAACTGCTTTCTTTCTTTTGCTCTACATTTCCTGGCACTGCTTTGCTTTTCCTTGTGCTACTTTCCTTTGCTTTGCTCTGCCTTGCACTGCTTTGCCTTTCCTGGACACGCTTTACTTTGCTTTTCCTGGCCCTGCTTTGCTTGGTCTTTTTTTTGCTTCATATTCTTGGCACCTCTTGGTTTTACCTTCTCTGCTCTGCTTTGCTTTTCCTGCCCCTGCTGTGCTTTGCCTTGCCTCAAACTGCTTTCTTTACTTTGCTCTACGTTTCCTGGCCCTGCTGGGACTTTCCTTGTACCAGTTTGCACTGCTTCGCTTTGCCTTGCTCTGCGTTGCCTTTCCGGGCCATGCTTTTTCAGGCTATGCTTTCCTTTGTTTTGCTTTGCTTTGTATTCCTGGCACTGCTTTGCTTTTCCTTCTCTATGTTGCTTTCTTTTCCTACCCCTGCTGTGCTTTGCCTTGCCTCCTCAAACTGCTTTCTTTCTTTTGCTCTACATTTCCTGGCACTGCTTTGCTTTTCCTTGTGCTGCTTTCCTTTGCTTTGCTCTGCCTTGCACTGCTTTGCCTTTCCTGGACACGCTTTACTTTGCTTTTCCTGGCCCTGCTTTGCTTGTTGTTTTTTTTTGCCTTTTATTTTATTTATTTTATTTTATTTTATTTTTTTAATATATATACATATTCATTGCATTGCTTTGTTTTATTTTTGGACCTTTTGGCTTTGCTTTTCCTGGCCGCGCTTTGCTTTTCCTGGCCATGCTTTTTCAGGCCACGCTTTCCTTTGTCTTGCTTTGCTTTGTATTCCTGGCACTGCTTTGCTTTACCTTCTCTGCTCTGCTTTGCTTTTCCTACCCCTGCTGTGCTTTGCCTTGCTTCCTCAAACTGCTTTCTTCCTTTTGCTCTACATTTCCTGGCACTGCTTTGCTTTTCCTTGTGCTACTTCACTTTGCTTTGCTCTGCCTCGCACTGCTTTGCCTTTCCTGGACAGGCTTTACTTTGCTTTTCCTGGCCCTGCTTTGCTTGTTGGTTTTTTTTGCCTTTTATTTTATTTTATTTTATTTTTTTAATATAGATACATATTCATTGCATTGCTTTGTTTTATTTTTGGACCTTTTGGCTTTGGTTTTCCTGGCCGCGCTTTGCTTTTCCTGGCCATGCTTTTTCAGGCCACGCTTTCCTTTGTCTTGCTCTGCTTTTATTCCTGGCACCTCTTGGTTTTACTTTCTTTGCTCTGCTTTGCTTTTCCTACCCCTGCTGTGCTTTGCCTTGCCTCAAACTGCTTTCTTTCATTTCCTCTACGTTTCCTGGCACTGCTGGGACTTTCCTTGTGCAAGTTTGTACTGCTTTGCTTTGCCTTGCTCGGCTTTCCTCTTCATTGCTCTGCTGTCCTGTGTTGCGCTAGGCTTCCTTCGCAGACTGTCCCGCCGATTTTGCCAATGAGGCTATTGGTATATTTAGGGACGCATAAACCCTCAGACACACAGCTGGGCCTCCCCGCAGCCCGGACACTGTCCCCTCGCAACTCGAGGGTGGGGGCAGCAGGCCCTGCCACCTGACATGGTCAGTTCTGTGGCCCCAGCCGTGTGGCCTGCCGCTAGGCGGGCCCCACTGCTCCCCGTCTGGGGACGGCGTTGGGTGAGGTTTTCAACGACGGTAAGTAACTACATGATTCCCACAACTACATTGGATGGAAGGCAAGAATAAATAAATAAATAAATAAATAAATAAAGATAAAACCAGGTAAAGCAAGACATGGTTCTTGCCCGCTGTCACGGCGGACTATGAGGTGTCAGGGAGGCCGGGGAGCGGGCGAGCAGGGTACAGCCACCGTCCGAGTCTGGCCGCCAGCTCTACCCGGCATGAGGGCCCTGCGGTCTTTGCCCCGCAGACACTGGGAACCGGCAAGAGGGCTGGCCGCCAGCTCCTTACATTTGCTTCGCTTCTCTTTCTTTTTCCTTGCTCTGCTTTGCTTTGCTCTGCTCTGCTCTTCCGGGCACACTTTTGCTTTTCCTTCTCTGCTTTCCTCTGCTGTTCCTGCCCCTGCTTTGCTTTGCTTTGCCTCAGGTTGCTTTGCTTTGCTTTTGTTACTCTGTCTTTCCTGGTAATGCTATGCTTTTCCTCGTGCTACTTCACTTTGCCTTGCTTTGTTTTGCCTTGCTCTGCTTTGCCTCCACTGGCCATGCTTTCTTTTGCTTTTTCAGGCCACGCTTTCCTTTGTTTTGCTTCGCTTTGTATTCCTGCCACGGCTTTGCTTTACCTTCTCTGCTCTGCTTTGCTTTTCCTACGCCTGCTGTGCTTTGCCTTGCCTCCTCTAACTGCTTTCTTTCTTTTGCTCTACATTTCCTGGTACTGCTTTGCTTTTCCTTGTGCTACTTTCCTTTGCTTTGCTCTGCCTTGCACTGCTTTGCCTTTCCTGGACATGCTTTACCTTGCTTTTCCTGGCTCTGCTTTGCTTTTCCTACGCCTGCTGTGCTTTGCCTTGCCTCCTCAAACTGCTTTCTTTCTTTTGCTCTACATTTCCTGGCACTGCTTTGCTTTTCCTTGTGCTACTTTCCTTTGCTTTGCTCTGCCTTGCACTGCTTTGCCTTTCCTGAACATGCTTTACTTTGCTTTTCCTGGCTCTGCTTTGCTTGTTTTTTTTTTTGCGTTTTTTTTTTTTTTTTTTTTTTTTTTTTTAATATAGTTACACATTCATTGCATTGCTTTTTTTTATTTTTGGACCTCTTTGCTTTGGTTTTCCTGGCCGCGCTTTGCTTTGCCTGGCCCTGCTTGTCATTTCTTTTCCTTATGCCGCATTCTTTTCCCTAGCAGGGCTTTGCTTTGCCTTGCTCGGCTTTGCCTCCATTGGCCATGTTTTCTTTTGCTTTTCAGGCCACGCTTTCCTTTGTTTTGCTTGGCTTTGTATTCCTGCCACGGCTTTGCTTTACCTTCTCTGCTCCGCTTTGCTTTTCCTACCCCTGCTCTGCTTTGCCTTGCCTCCAACTGCTTTCTTTACTTTGCTCTACGTTTCCTGGCACTGCTGGGACTTTCCTTGTACAAGTTTGCACTGCTTTGCTTTGCCTTGCTCTGCGTTGCCTTTCCTGGCCATGCATTTTCAGGCCACGCTTTCCTTTGTTTTCCTTTGCTTCGTATGCCTGGCACCTCTTGGTTTTACCTTCTCTGCTCTGCTTTGCTTTTCCTACCCCTGCTCTGCTTTGCCTTGCCTCCAACTGCTTTCATTACTTTGCTCTACCTTTCCTGGCACTGCTGGGACTTTCCTTGTACAAGTTTGCACTGCTTTGCTTTGCCTTGCTCTGCGTTGCCTTTCCTGGCCATGCGTTTTCAGGCCACGCATTCCTTTGTTTTCCTTTGCTTCGTATTCCTGGCACCTCTTGGTTTTACCTTCTCTGCTCTGCTTTGCTTTTCCTACCCCTGCTGTGCTTTGCCTCGCCTCAAACTTCTTTCTTTACTTTGCTCTACGTTTCCTGGCACTGCTGGGACTTTCCTTGTACAAGCTTGCACTGCTTCGCTTTGCCTTGCTCTGCGTTGCCTTTCCTGACCATGCTTTTTCAGGCCATGCTTTCCCTTGTCTTGCTTCGCTTTGTTTTCCTGCCACAGCTTTGCTTTACCTTCTCTGCTGTGCTTTGCTTTTCCTACCCCTGCTGTGCTTTGCCTTGCCTCAAACTGCTTTCTTTACTCTGCTCTACGTTTCCTGGCACTGCTGGGACTTTCCTTGTACCAGTTTGCACTGCTTTGCTTTGCCTTGCTCTGCTTTCCTCTTCATTTCTCTGCTCTCCTGTGCTGCGCTAGGCTTCCTTTGCAGACTGTCCCGACGATTTTGCCGATGAGGCTATCGGTATATTTCGGAACGCATAAACCCTCAGACACACAGCTGGGCCTCCCCGCAGCCCGGACACTGTCCCCTCGCAACTCGAGGGTGGGGGCAGCAGGCCCGGCCACCCGACATGGTCAGTTCTGTGGCCCCAGCCGTGTGGCCTGCCGCTAGGCGGGCCCCACTGCTATTTGTCTGGGGACGGCGTTGGGTGAGGTTTTCAACGACGGTAAGTAACTACATGATTCCCACAACTACATTGGATGGAAGCCAACAATAAATAAATAAATAAATAAATAAATAAATAAATAAAGATAAAACCAGGTAAAGCAAGACATGGTTCTTGCCCGCTGTCACGGCGGACTATGAGGTGTCAGGGAGGCCGGGGAGCGGGCGAGCAGGGTACAGCCACCGTCCGAGTCTGGCCGCCAGCTCTACCCGGCATGAGGGCCTTGCGGTCTTTGCCCCGCAGACACTGGGAACCGGCAGGAGGGCTGGCCGCCAGCTCCTTACATTTGCTTCGCTTCTCTTTGTTTTTCCTTGCTCTGCTTTGCTTTGCTCTGCTCTGCTCTTCCGGGCACACTTTTGGTTTTCCTTCTCTACTTTCCTCTGCTGTTCCTGCCCCTGCTGTGCTTTGCCTCAGATTGCTTTGCTTTGCTTTGTTTGCTTTGTCTTTCCTGGCAATGCTTTGCTTTTCCTCGTGCTACTTCGCTTTGCTTTGCTTTGCTTTGCCTTGCTCTGCTTTGCCTCCACTGGCCATGTTTTCTTTTGCTTTTTCAGGCCATGCTTTCCTTTGTCTTGCTTCGCTTCGCTTTGTATTCCTGGCACCTCTAGGTTTTACTTTCTCTGCTCTGCTTTGCCTTGCCTCCAACTGCTTTCGTTACTTTGCTCTACCTTTCCTGGCCCTGCTGGGACTTTCCTTGTACGAGTTTGCACTGCTTTGCTTTGCCTTGCTCTGCTTTGCCTTTCCTGGCCGTGCTTTTTCCGGCCACGCTTTCCTTTGTTTTGCTTTGCTTTTTATTCCAGGCACCTCTTGGTTTTACTTTCTCTGCTCTGCTCTGTTTTTCCTACCCCTGCTGTGCTTTGCCTTGCCTCCTCAAACTGATTTCTTTCTTTTGCTCTACATTTCCTGGCCCTGCTTTGCTTTTCCTTGTTCTACTTTCCTTTGCTTTGCTCTGCCTTGCACTGCTTTGCCTTTCCTGGACACGCTTTTCTTTGCTTTTCCTGGCCCTGCTTTGCTTGGTCTTTTTTTTGCGTTTTTTTGTTTTGTTTGTTTGTTTGTTTGTTTGTTTTATTTTAATATAGATACATTTTCATTGCATTGCTTTGTTTTATTTTTGGACCTTTTTGCTTTGGTCTTCCTGGCCACGCTTTGCTTTTCCTGGCCATGCTTTTTCAGGCCATGCTTTCCTTTGTCTTGCTTCGCTTCGGTTTGTATTCCTGGCACCTCTTGGTTTTACTTTCTCTGCTCTGCTTTGCCTCGCCTCAAACTGCTTTCGTTACTTTGCTCTACGTTTCCTGGCCCTGCTGGGACTTTCCTTGTACGAGTTTGCACTGCTTTGCTTTGCCTTGCTCTGCTTTGCCTTTCCTGGCCATGCTTTTTCAGGCCATGCTTTCCTTTGTTTTCCTTTGCTTCGTATTCCTGCCACGGCTTTGCTTTACCTTCTCTGCTCTGCTTTGCTTTTCCTACCCCTGCTGTGCTTTGCCTTGCCTCAAACTGCTTTCTTTACTTTGCTCTACGTTTCCTGGCCCTGCTGGGACTTTCCTTGTACGAGTTTGCACTGCTTCGCTTTGCCTTGCTCTGCGTTGCCTTTCCGGGCCATGCTTTTTCAGGCCATGCTTTCCTTTGTTTTGCTTTGCTTTGTATTCCTGGCACTGCTTTGCTTTTCCTTCTCTACGTTGCTTTCTTTTCCTACCCCTGCTGTGCTTTGCCTTGCCTCCTCAAACTGCTTTCTTTCTTTTGCTCTACATTTCCTGGCACTGCTTTGCTTTTCCTTGTGCTACTTTCCTTTGCTTTGCTCTGCCTTGCACTGCTTTGCCTTTCCTGGACACGCTTTACTTTGCTTTTCCTGGCCCTGCTTTGCTTGTTGGTTTTTTTTGCCTTTTATTTTATTTTATTTTTTTTTTTTTTACTTTAGATACATATTCATTGCATTGCTTTGTTTTATTTTTGGACCTTTTGGCTTTGGTTTTCCTCGCCGCGCTTTGCTTTTGCTGGCCATGCTTTTTCAGGCCACGCTTTCCTTTGTTTTCCTTTGCTTCGTATACTTGCCACGGCTTTGCTTTACCTTCTCTGCTCTGCTTTGCTTTTCCTACCCCTGCTGTGCTTTGTCTTGCCTCCTCAAATTGCTTTCTTTACTTTGCTCTATGTTTCCTGGCACTGCTGGGACTTTCCTTGTACAAGTCTGCACTGCTTCGCTTTGCCTTGCTCTGCGTTGCCTTTCCTGGCCATGCTTTTTCAGGCCACGCTTTCCTTTGTCTTGCTTCGCTTTGTATTCCTGGCACCTCTTGGTTTTACTTTCTCTTCTCTGCTTGTCCTACCCCTGCTGTGCTTTGCCTTGCCTCAAACTGCTTTCGTTACTTTGCTCTACGTTTCCTGGCCCTGCTGGGACTTTGCTTGTACAAGTTTGCACTGCTTTGCTTTGCCTTGCACTGCTTTGCCTCCACTGGCCATGTTTTCTTTTGCTTTTTCAGGCCACGCTTTCCTTTGTCTTGCTTCGCTTCGCTTTGTATTCCTGGCACCTCTAGGCTTTACTTTCTCTGCTCTGCTTTGCCTTGCCTCCAACTGCTTTCTTTACTTTGCTCTACGTTTCCTGGCACTGCTGGGACTTTCCTTGTACGAGTTTGCACTGCTTTGCTTTGCCTTGCTCTGCGTTGACTTTCCTGGCCATGCTTTTTCAGGCCATGCTTTCCTTTGTTTTGCTTCGCTTTGTATTCCTGCCACGGCTTTGCTTTACCTTCTCTGCTCTGCTTTGCTTTTCCTACCCCTGCTGTGCTTTGCCTCGCCTCAATTTCTTTCTTTCCTTTGCTCTACCTTTCCTGGCCCTGCTTTGTTTTTCCTTGTGCTACTTTCCTTTGCTTTGCTCTGCCTTGCACTGCTTTGCCTTTCCTGGACACGCTTTACTTTGCTTTTCCTGGCCCTGCTTTGCTTGGTCTTTTTTTTGCGTTTGTTTTTTTTGTTTGTTTGTTTGTTTGTTTTATTTTAATATAGATACATATTCATTGCATTGCTTTGTTTTATTTTTGGACCTTTTTGCTTTGGTCTTCCTGGCCGCGCTTTGCTTTTCCTGGCCATGCTTTTTCAGGCCATGCTTTCCTTTGTCTTGCTTCGCTTCGCTTTGTATTCCTGGCACCTCTTGGTTTTACTTTCTCTGCTCTGCTTTGCCTTGCCTCCAACTGCTTTCGTTACTTTGCTCTACGTTTCCTGGCACTGCTGGGACTTTCCTTGTACCAGTTTGCACTGCTTTGCTTTGCCTTGCTCTGCGTTGCCTTTCCTGGCCATGCTTTTTCAGGCCATGCTTTCCTTTGTTTTCCTTTGCTTCGTATTCCTGGCGCCTCTTGGTTTTACCTTCTATGCTCTGCTTTGCTTTTCCTACCCCTGCTGTGCTTTGCCTTGCCTCCTCAAACCGCTTTCGTTACTTTGCTCTACCTTTCCTGGCACTGCTGGGACTTTCCTTGTACAAGTTTGCACTGCTTTGCTTTGCCTTGCTCGGCTTTCCTCTTCATTGCTCTGCTCTCCTGTGCTGCGCTAGGCTTCCTTTGCAGACCGTCCCGACGATTTTGCCGATGAGGCTATCGGTATATTTCGGAACGCATAAACCCTCAGACACACTGCTGGGCCTCCCCGCAGCCCGGACACTGTCCCCTCGCAACTCGAGGGTGGGGGCAGCAGGCCCAGCCACCCGACACGGTCAGTTCTGTGGCCCCAGCCGTGTGTCCTGCCGCTAGGCGGGCCCCACTGCTACCCGTCTGGGGACGGCGTTGGGTGAGGTTTTGAACGACGATCAGTAAATATGTGATTCCCACAACTACATTGGATGGAAGCCAACAATAAATAAATAAATAAATGCAGGGAAAAAAGAAAAAAGAAAAAAAAAAAAAAGGTAAAGCAAGACATGGTTCTTGCCCACTGTCACGGCGGACTATGAGGGTTCAGGGAGGCCGGGGAGCGGGCGAGCAGGGTACAGCCACCGTCCGAGTCTGGCCACCAGCTCTACCCAGCATGAGGGCCCTGCGGTCTTTGCCCCGCAGACACTGGGAACCGGCAGGAGTGCTGGCCGCCAGCTCCTTACATTTGCTTCGCTTCTCTTTGTTTTTCCTTGCTCTGCTTTGCTTTGCTCTGCTCTACCGGGCACAGTTTTGCTTTTCCTTCTCTGCTTTCCTCTGCTGTTTTTGCCTCTGCTTTGCTTTCCTTTGCCTCAGATTGGTTTGCCTCAGATTACTTTTATTTTTTTTGTTGTTGTTGTTTCTTTTTTTTTTCTTTTTTTTTTTTTTTGTTAATATAGATACATATTCATTTTATTGCTTTGTTCTATTTTTGGACCTTTTTGCTTTGGTTTTCCTGGCCGCGTTTGCTTTGCCTGGCCCTGCCTGTCATTTCTTTTCATTATGCCGCATTCTTTTCCCTAGCAGGGCTTTGCTTTGCCTTGCTCGGCTTTCCTCTTCATTGCTCTGCTCTCCTGTGCTGCGCTAGGCTTCCTTTGCAGACTGTCCCGACGATTTTGCCGATGAGGCGATCGGTATATTTCGGAACGCATAAACCCTCAGACACACAGCTGGGCCTCCCCGCAGCCCGGACACTGTCCCCTCGCAACTCGAGGGTGGGGGCAGCAGGCCCGGCCACCCGACATGGTCAGTTCTGTGGCCCCAGCCGTGTGGCCTGCCGCTAGGCGGGCCCCACTGCTATTCGTCTGGGGACGGCGTTGGGTGAGGTTTTCAACGACGGTAAGTAACTACATGATTCCCACAACTACAGTTGATGGAAGGCAAGAATAAATAAAAATATAAATAAATAAATAAATAAATAAAGATAAAACCAGGTAAAGCAAGACATGGTTCTTGCCCGCTGTCACGGCGGACTATGAGGTGTCAGGGAGGCCGGGGAGCGGGCGAGCAGGGTACAGCCACCGTCCGAGTCTGGCCGCCAGCTCTACCCGGCATGAGGGCCCTGCGGTCTTTGCCCCGCAGACACTGGGAACCGGCAGGAGGGCTGGCCGCCAGCTCCTTACATTTGCTTCGCTTCTCTTTGTTTTTCCTTGCTCTGCTTTGCTTTGCTCTGCTCTGCTCTTCCGGGCACACTTTTGCTTTTCCTTCTCTGCTTTCCTCTGCTGTTCCTGCCCCTGCTTTGCTTTGCTTTGCCTCAGATTGCTTTGCTTTGCTTTGTTTGCTTTGTCTTTCCTGGCAATGCTTTGCTTTTCCTCGTGCTACTTCACTTTGCTTTGCTTTGCTTTGTCTTGCTCTGCTTTGCCTCCACTGGCCATGTTTTCTTTTGTTTTTCAGGCCACGCTTTCCTTTGTTTTGCTTTGCTTTGTATTCCTGCCACGGCTTTGTTTTACCTTCTCTGCTCTGCTTTGCTTTTCCTACCCCTGCTGTGCTTTGCCTCGCCTCAAACTGCTTTCTTTACTTTGCTCTACGTTTCCTGGCACTGCTGAGACTTTCCTTGTACCAGTTTGCACTGCTTTGCTTTGCCTTGCTCTGGGTTGCCTTTCCGGGCCATGCTTTTTCAGGCCACGCTTTCCTTTGTTTTGCTTCGCTTTGTATTCCTGCCACGGCTTTGCTTTACCTTCTCTGCTCTGCTTTGCTTTTCCTACGCCTGCTGTGCTTTGCCTTGCCTCCTCTAACTGCTTTCTTTCTTTTGCTCTACATTTCCTGGTACTGCTTTGCTTTTCCTTGTGCTACTTTCCTTTGCTTTGCTCTGCCTTGCACTGCTTTGCCTTTCCTGGACACGCTTTACTTTGCTTTCCCTGGCCCTGCTTGTCATTTCTTTTCCTTATGCCGCATTCTTTTCCCTAGCAGGGCTTTGCTTTGCCTTGCTCGGCTTTGCCTCCACTGGCCATGTTTTCTTTTGCTTTTCAGGCCACGCTTTCCTTTGTTTTGCTTTGCTTTGTATTCCTGTCACGGCTTTGCTTTACCTTCTCTGCTCCGCTTTGCTTTTCCTACCCCTGCTCTGCTTTGCCTTGCCTCCAACTGCTTTCTTTACTTTGCTCTACGTTTCCTGGCACTGCTGGGACTTTCCTTGTACCAGTTTGCACTGCTTTGCTTTGCCTTGCTCTGCGTTGCCTTTCCTGGCCATGCTTTTTCCGGCCACGCTTTCCTTTGTCTTGCTTCGCTTCGTATTCCTGGCACCTCTTGGTTTTACCTTCTCTGCTCTGCTCTGCTTGTCCTACCGCTGATGTGCTTTGCCTCGCCTCAAACTGCTTTCGTTACTTTGCTCTACGTTTCCTGGCACTGCTGGGACTTTCCTTGTACAAGTTTGCACTGCTTTGCTTTGCCTTGCTCTGCGTTGCCTTTCCTGGCCATGCTTTTTCGGGCCACGCTTTCCTTTATCTTGCTTCGCTTCGTATTCCTGGCACCTCTTGGTTTTACTTTCCCTGCTCTGCTCTGCTTTTCCTACCCCTGCTCTGCTTTGCCTTGCCTCAAACTGCTTTCGTTACTTTGCTATACGTTTCCTGGCCCTGCTGGGACTTTCCTTGTACAAGTTTGCACTGCTTTGCTTTGCCTTGCTCTGCTTTGCCTTTCCTGGCCATGCTTTTTCAGGCCACGCTTTCCTTTGTCTTGCTTCGCTTTGTATTCCTGGCGCCTCTTGGTTTTACTTTCTCTGCTCTGCTTTTCCTACCCCTGCTGTGCTTTGCCTTGCCTCAAACTGCTTTCGTTACTTTGCTCTACGTTTCCTGGCCCTGCTGGGACTTTGCTTGTACAAGTTTGCACTGCTTTGCTTTGCCTTGCACTGCTTTGCCTCCACTGGCCATGTTTTCTTTTGTTTTTTCAGGCCACGCTTTCCTTTGTCTTGCTTCGCTTCGCTTTGTATTCCTGGCACCTCTAGGCTTTACTTTCTCTGCTCTGCTTTGCCTTGCCTCCAACTGCTTTCTTTACTTTGCTCTACGTTTCCTGGCACTGCTGGGACTTTCCTTGTACGAGTTTGCACTGCTTTGCTTTGCCTTGCTCTGCGTTGACTTTCCTGGCCATGCTTTTTCAGGCCATGCTTTCCTTTGTTTTGCTTCGCTTTGTATTCCTGCCACGGCTTTGCTTTACCTTCTCTGCTCTGCTTTGCTTTTCCTACCCCTGCTGTGCTTTGCCTCGCCTCAATTTCTTTCTTTCCTTTGCTCTACCTTTCCTGGCCCTGCTTTGTTTTTCCTTGTGCTACTTTCCTTTGCTTTGCTCTGCCTTGCACTGCTTTACCTTTCCTGGACACGCTTTACTTTGCTTTTCCAGGCCCTGCTTTGCTTGGTCTTTTTTTTGCGTTTGTTTTTTTTGTTTGTTTGTTTGTTTGTTTTATTTTAATATAGATACATATTCATTGCATTGCTTTGTTTTATTTTTGGACCTTTTTGCTTTGGTCTTCCTGGCCGCGCTTTGCTTTTCCTGGCCATGCTTTTTCAGGCCATGCTTTCCTTTGTCTTGCTTCGCTTCGCTTTGTATTCCTGGCACCTCTTGGTTTTACTTTCTCTGCTCTGCTTTGCCTTGCCTCCAACTGCTTTCGTTACTTTGCTCTACGTTTCCTGGCACTGCTGGGACTTTCCTTGTTCGAGTTTGCACTGCTTTGCTTTGCCTTGCTCTGCGTTGCCTTTCCTGGCCATGCTTTTTCAGGCCATGCTTTCCTTTGTTTTGCTTCGCTTTGTATTCCTGCCACGGCTTTGCTTTACCTTCTCTGCTCTGCTTTGCTTTTCCTACCCCTGCTGTGCTTTGCCTTGCCTCAAACTGCTTTCGTTACTTTGCTCTACCTTTCCTGGCACTGCTGGGAATTTCCTTGTACGAGTTTGCACTGCTTTGCTTTGCCTTGCTCTGCGTTGCCTTTCCTGGCCATGCTTTTTCAGGCCATGCTTTCCTTTGTTTTCCTTTGCTTCGTATGCCTGGCACCTCTTGGTTTTACTTTCTCTGCTCTGCTTTGCTTTTCCTACCCCTGCTGTGCTTTGCCTCGCCTCCAACTGCTTTCGTTACTTTGCTCTACGTTTCCTGGCACTGCTGGGGCTTTCCTTGTGCCAGTTTGCACTGCTTTCCTTTGCCTTGCTCTGCGTTGCCTTTCCTGGCCATGCTTTTTCAGGCCATGCTTTCCTTTGTTTTCCTTTGCTTTGTATTCCTGCCACGGCTTTGCTTTACCTTCTCTGCTCTGCTTTGCTTTTCCTACCCCTGCTGTGCTTTGCCTTGCCTCAAACTGCTTTCGTTACTTTGCTCTACCTTTCCTGGCACTGCTGGGACTTTCCTTGTACCAGTTTACACTGCTTTGCTTTGCCTTGCTCTGCTTTGCCTTTCCTGGCCATGCTTTTTCAGGCCATGCTTTCCTTTGTTTTCCTTTGCTTCGTATTCCTGGCGCCTCTTGGTTTTACCTTCTATGCTCTGCTTTGCTTTTCCTACCCCTGCTGTGCTTTGCCTTGCCTCCTCAAACCGCTTTCGTTACTTTGCTCTACCTTTCCTGGCACTGCTGGGACTTTCCTTGTACAAGTTTGCACTGCTTTGCTTTGCCTTGCTCGGCTTTCCTCTTCATTGCTCTGCTCTCCTGTGCTGCGCTAGGCTTCCTTTGCAGACCGTCCCGACGATTTTGCCGATGAGGCTATCGGTATATTTCGGAACGCATAAACCCTCAGACACACAGCTGGGCCTCCCCGCAGCCCGGACACTGTCCCCTCGCAACTCGAGGGTGGGGGCAGCAGGCCCAGCCACCCGACACGGTCAGTTCTGTGGCCCCAGCCGTGTGTCCTGCCGCTAGGCGGGCCCCACTGCTACCCGTCTGGGGACGGCGTTGGGTGAGGTTTTGAACGACGATCAGTAAATATGTGATTCCCACAACTACATTGGATGGAAGGCAACAATAAATAAATAAATAAATGCAGGGAAAAAAGAAAAAAGAAAAAAAAAAAAAAAGGTAAAGCAAGACATGGTTCTTGCCCACTGTCACGGCGGACTATGAGGGTTCAGGGAGGCCGGGGAGCGGGCGAGCAGGGTACAGCCACCGTCCGAGTCTGGCCACCAGCTCTACCCAGCATGAGGGCCCTGCGGTCTTTGCCCCGCAGACACTGGGAACCGGCAGGAGTGCTGGCCGCCAGCTCCTTACATTTGCTTCGCTTCTCTTTGTTTTTCCTTGCTCTGCTTTGCTTTGCTCTGCTCTACCGGGCACAGTTTTGCTTTTCCTTCTCTGCTTTCCTCTGCTGTTTTTGCCTCTGCTTTGCTTTCCTTTGCCTCAGATTGGTTTGCCTCAGATTACTTTTATTTTTTTTGTTGTTGTTGTTTCTTTTTTTTTTCTTTTTTTTTTTTTTTGTTAATATAGATACATATTCATTTTATTGCTTTGTTCTATTTTTGGACCTTTTTGCTTTGGTTTTCCTGGCCGCGTTTGCTTTGCCTGGCCCTGCCTGTCATTTCTTTTCATTATGCCGCATTCTTTTCCCTAGCAGGGCTTTGCTTTGCCTTGCTCGGCTTTCCTCTTCATTGCTCTGCTCTCCTGTGCTGCGCTAGGCTTCCTTTGCAGACCGTCCCGACGATTTTGCCGATGAGGCGATCGGTATATTTAGGAACGCATAAACCCTCAGACACACAGCTGGGCCTCCCCGCAGCCCGGACACTGTCCCCTCGCAACTCGAGGGTGGGGGCAGCAGGCCCGGCCACCCGACATGGTCAGTTCTGTGGCCCCAGCCGTGTGGCCTGCCGCTAGGCGGGCCCCACTGCTATTCGTCTGGGGACGGCGTTGGGTGAGGTTTTCAACGACGGTAAGTAACTACATGATTCCCACAACTACAGTTGATGGAAGGCAAGAATAAATAAAAATATAAATAAATAAATAAATAAATAAAGATAAAACCAGGTAAAGCAAGACATGGTTCTTGCCCGCTGTCACGGTGGACTATGAGGTGTCAGGGAGGCCGGGGAGCGGGCGAGCAGGGTACAGCCACCGTCCGAGTCTGGCCGCCAGCTCTACCCGGCATGAGGGCCCTGCGGTCTTTGCCCCGCAGACACTGGGAACCGGCAGGAGGGCTGGCCGCCAGCTCCTTACATTTGCTTCGCTTCTCTTTCTTTTTCCTTGCTCTGCTTTGCTTTGCTCTGCTCTGCTCTTCCGGGCACACTTTTGCTTTTCCTTCTCTGCTTTCCTCTGCTGTTCCTGCCCCTGCTTTGCTTTGCTTTGCCTCAGATTGCTTTGCTTTGCTTTGTTTGCTTTGTCTTTCCTGGCAATGCTTTGCTTTTCCTCGTGCTACTTCACTTTGCTTTGCTTTGCTTTGTCTTGCTCTGCTTTGCCTCCACTGGCCATGTTTTCTTTTGTTTTTCAGGCCACGCTTTCCTTTGTTTTGCTTTGCTTTGTATTCCTGCCACGGCTTTGTTTTACCTTCTCTGCTCTGCTTTGCTTTTCCTACCCCTGCTGTGCTTTGCCTCGCCTCAAACTGCTTTCTTTACTTTGCTCTACGTTTCCTGGCACTGCTGAGACTTTCCTTGTACCAGTTTGCACTGCTTTGCTTTGCCTTGCTCTGGGTTGCCTTTCCGGGCCATGCTTTTTCAGGCCACGCTTTCCTTTGTTTTGCTTCGCTTTGTATTCCTGCCACGGCTTTGCTTTACCTTCTCTGCTCTGCTTTGCTTTTCCTACGCCTGCTGTGCTTTGCCTTGCCTCCTCTAACTGCTTTCTTTCTTTTGCTCTACATTTCCTGGTACTGCTTTGCTTTTCCTTGTGCTACTTTCCTTTGCTTTGCTCTGCCTTGCACTGCTTTGCCTTTCCTGGACACGCTTTACTTTGCTTTTCCTGGCCCTGCTTTGCTTGGTCTTTTTTTTGCGTTTTTTTTTTTTGTTTGTTTGTTTTTTTAATATAGTTACACATTCATTGCATTGCTTTGTTTTATTTTTGGACCTCTTTGCTTTGGTTTTCCTGGCCGCGCTTTGCTTTCCCTGGCCCTGCTTGTCATTTCTTTTCCTTATGCCGCATTCTTTTCCCTAGCAGGGCTTTGCTTTGCCTTGCTCGGCTTTGCCTCCACTGGCCATGTTTTCTTTTGCTTTTCAGGCCACGCTTTCCTTTGTTTTGCTTTGCTTTGTATTCCTGCCACGGCTTTGCTTTACCTTCTCTGCTCCGCTTTGCTTTTCCTACCCCTGCTCTGCTTTGCCTTGCCTCCAACTGCTTTCTTTACTTTGCTCTACGTTTCCTGGCACTGCTGGGACTTTCCTTGTACAAGTTTGCACTGCTTTGCTTTGCCTTGCTCTGCGTTGCCTTTCCTGGCCATGCTTTTTCCGGCCACGCTTTCCTTTGTCTTGCTTCGCTTCGTATTCCTGGCACCTCTTGGTTTTACCTTCTCTGCTCTGCTCTGCTTGTCCTACCGCTGATGTGCTTTGCCTCGCCTCAAACTGCTTTCGTTATTTTGCTCTACGTTTCCTGGCACTGCTGGGACTTTCCTTGTACAAGTTTGCACTGCTTTGCTTTGCCTTGCTCTGCGTTGCCTTTCCTGGCCATGCTTTTTCGGGCCACGCTTTCCTTTGTCTTGCTTCGCTTCGTATTCCTGGCACCTCTTGGTTTTACTTTCCCTGCTGTGCTCTGCTTTTCCTACCCCTGCTCTGCTTTGCCTTGCCTCAAACTGCTTTCGTTACTTTGCTATACGTTTCCTGGCCCTGCTGGGACTTTCCTTGTACAAGTTTGCACTGCTTTGCTTTGCCTTGCACTGCTTTGCCTCCACTGGCCATGTTTTCTTTTACGTTTTCAGGCCACGCTTTCCTTTGTCTTGCTTCACTTCGCTTTGTATTCCTGGCACCTCTAGGTTTTACTTTCTCTGCTCTGCTTTGCCTTGCCTCAAACTGTTTTCTTTACGTCGCTCTACGTTTCCTGGCCCTGCTGGGACTTTCCTTGTACGCGTTTGCACTGCTTTGCTTTGCCTTGCTCTGCGTTGCCTTTCCTGGCCATGCTTTTTCAGGCCACGCTTTCCTTTGTCTTGCTTCGCTTTGTATTCCTGGCGCCTCTTGGTTTTACTTTCTCTGCTCTGCTTTTCCTACCCCTGCTGTGCTTTGCCTTGCCTCAAACTGCTTTCGTTACTTTGCTCTACGTTTCCTGGCCCTGCTGGGACTTTGCTTGTACAAGTTTGCACTGCTTTGCTTTGCCTTGCACTGCTTTGCCTCCACTGGCCATGTTTTCTTTTGCTTTTTCAGGCCACGCTTTCCTTTGTCTTGCTTCGCTTCGCTTTGTATTCCTGGCACCTCTAGGCTTTACTTTCTCTGCTCTGCTTTGCCTTGCCTCCAACTGCTTTCTTTACTTTGCTCTACGTTTCCTGGCACTGCTGGGACTTTCCTTGTACCAGTTTGCACTGCTTTGCTTTGCCTTGCTCTGCTTTCCTCTTCATTTCTCTGCTCTCCTGTGCTGCGCTAGGCTTCCTTTGCAGACCGTCCCGACGATTTTGCCGATGAGGCTATCGGTATATTTCGGAACGCATAAACCCTCAGACACACAGCTGGGCCTCCCCGCAGCCCGGACACTGTCCCCTCGCAACTCGAGGGTGGGGGCAGCAGGCCCGGCCACCCGACATGGTCAGTTCTGTGGCCCCAGCCGTGTGGCCTGCCGCTAGGCGGGCCCCACTGCTATTCGTCTGGGGACGGCGTTGGGTGAGGTTTTCAACGACGGTAAGTAACTACATGATTCCCACAACTACATTGGATGGAAGCCAACAATAAATAAATAAATAAATAAATAAATAAATAAATAAATAAAGATAAAACCAGGTAAAGCAAGACATGGTTCTTGCCCGCTGTCACGGCGGACTATGAGGTGTCAGGGAGGCCGGGGAGCGGGCGAGCAGGGTACAGCCACCGTCCGAGTCTGGCCGCCAGCTCTACCCGGCATGAGGGCCTTGCGGTCTTTGCCCCGCAGACACTGGGAACCGGCAGGAGGGCTGGCCGCCAGCTCCTTACATTTGCTTCGCTTCTCTTTGTTTTTCCTTGCTCTGCTTTGCTTTGCTCTGCTCTGCTCTTCCGGGCACACTTTTGGTTTTCCTTCTCTACTTTCCTCTGCTGTTCCTGCCCCTGCTGTGCTTTGCCTCAGATTGCTTTGCTTTGCTTTGTTTGCTTTGTCTTTCCTGGCAATGCTTTGCTTTTCCTCGTGCTACTTCACTTTGCTTTGCTTTGCTTTGTCTTGCTCTGCTTTGCCTCCACTGGCCATGTTTTCTTTTGTTTTTCAGGCCACGCTTTCCTTTGTTTTGCTTTGCTTTGTATTCCTGCCACGGCTTTGCTTTACCTTCTCTGCTCTGCTTTGCTTTTCCTACCCCTGCTGTGCTTTGCCTCGCCTCAAACTGCTTTCTTTACTTTGCTCTACGTTTCCTGGCACTGCTGAGACTTTCCTTGTACCAGTTTGCACTGCTTTGCTTTGCCTTGCTCTGGGTTGCCTTTCCGGGCCATGCTTTTTCAGGCCACGCTTTCCTTTGTTTTGCTTCGCTTTGTATTCCTGCCACGGCTTTGCTTTACCTTCTCTGCTCTGCTTTGCTTTTCCTACGCCTGCTGTGCTTTGCCTTGCCTCCTCTAACTGCTTTCTTTCTTTTGCTCTACATTTCCTGGTACTGCTTTGCTTTTCCTTGTGCTACTTTCCTTTGCTTTGCACTGCCTTGCACTGCTTTGCCTTTCCTGGACACGCTTTACTTTGCTTTTCCTGGCCCTGCTTTGCTTGGTCTTTTTTTTGCATTTTTTTTGTTTGTTTGTTTGTTTTTTTAATATAGTTACACATTCATTGCATTGCTTTGTTTTATTTTTGGACCTCTTTGCTTTGGTTTTCCTGGCCGCGCTTTGCTTTGCCTGGCCCTGCTTGTCATTTCTTTTCCTTATGCCGCATTCTTTTCCCTAGCAGGGCTTTGCTTTGCCTTGCTCGGCTTTGCCTCCACTGGCCATGTTTTCTTTTGCTTTTCAGGCCACGCTTTCCTTTGTTTTGCTTTGCTTTGTATTCCTGCCACGGCTTTGCTTTACCTTCTCTGCTCCGCTTTGCTTTTCCTACCCCTGCTCTGCTTTGCCTTGCCTCCAACTGCTTTCTTTACTTTGCTCTACGTTTCCTGGCACTGCTGGGACATTCCTTGTACAAGTTTGCACTGCTTTGCTTTGCCTTGCTCTGCGTTGCCTTTCCTGGCCATGCTTTTTCCGGCCACGCTTTCCTTTGTCTTGCTTCGCTTCGTATTCCTGGCACCTCTTGGTTTTACCTTCTCTGCTCTGCTCTGCTTGTCCTGCCGCTGATGTGCTTTGCCTTGCCTCAAACTGCTTTCTTTCCTTTGCTCTACGTTTCCTGGCACTGCTGGGACTTTCCTTGTACAAGTTTGCACTGCTTTGCTTTGCCTTGCTCTGCGTTGCCTTTCCTGGCCATGCTTTTTCGGGCCACGCTTTCCTTTGTCTTGCTTCGCTTCGTATTCCTGGCACCTCTTGGTTTTACTTTCCCTGCTCTGCTCTGCTTTTCCTACCCCTGCTCTGCTTTGCCTTGCCTCAAACTGCTTTCGTTACTTTGCTATACGTTTCCTGGCCCTGCTGGGACTTTCCTTGTACAAGTTTGCACTGCTTTGCTTTGCCTTGCACTGCTTTGCCTCCACTGGCTATGTTTTCTTTTGCTTTTTCAGGCCACGCTTTCCTTTGTCTTGCTTCACTTCGCTTTGTATTCCTGGCACCTCTAGGTTTTACTTTCTCTGTTCTGCTTTGCCTTGCCTCAAACTGTTTTCTTTACGTTGCTCTACGTTTCCTGGCCCTGCTGGGACTTTCCTTGTACGAGTTTGCACTGCTTTGCTTTGCCTTGCTCTACGTTGCCTTTCCTGGCCATGCTTTTTCAGGCCATGCTTTCCTTTGTCTTGCTTCGCTTTGTATTCCTGGCGCCTCTTGGTTTTACTTTCTCTGCTCTGCTTTTCCTACCCCTGCTGTGCTTTGCCTTGCCTCAAACTGCTTTCTTTACTTTGCTCTACGTTTCCTGGCCCTGCTGGGACTTTGCTTGTACAAGTTTGCACTGCTTTGCTTTGCCTTGCACTGCTTTGCCTCCACTGGCCATGTTTTCTTTTGCTTTTTCAGGCCACGCTTTCCTTTGTCTTGCTTCGCTTCGCTTTGTATTCCTGGCACCTCTAGGCTTTACTTTCTCTGCTCTGCTTTGCCTTGCCTCCAACTGCTTTCTTTACTTTGCTCTACGTTTCCTGGCACTGCTGGGACTTTCCTTGTACCAGTTTGCACTGCTTTGCTTTGCCTTGCTCTGCTTTCCTCTTCATTTCTCTGCTCTCCTGTGCTGCGCTAGGCTTCCTTTGCAGACCGTCCCGACGATTTTGCCGATGAGGCTATCGGTATATTTCAGAACGCATAAACCCTCAGACACACAGCTGGGCCTCCCCGCAGCCCGGACACTGTCCCCTCGCAACTCGAGGGTGGGGGCAGCAGGCCCGGCCACCCGACATGGTCAGTTCTGTGGCCCCAGCCGTGTGGCCTGCCGCTAGGCGGGCCCCACTGCTATTTGTCTGGGGACGGCGTTGGGTGAGGTTTTCAACGACGGTAAGTAACTACATGATTCCCACAACTACATTGGATGGAAGCCAACAATAAATAAATAAATAAATAAATAAATAAATAAATAAAGATAAAACCAGGTAAAGCAAGACATGGTTCTTGCCCGCTGTCACGGCGGACTATGAGGTGTCAGGGAGGCCGGGGAGCGGGCGAGCAGGGTACAGCCACCGTCCGAGTCTGGCCGCCAGCTCTACCCGGCATGAGGGCCTTGCGGTCTTTGCCCCGCAGACACTGGGAACCGGCAGGAGGGCTGGCCGCCAGCTCCTTACATTTGCTTCGCTTCTCTTTGTTTTTCCTTGCTCTGCTTTGCTTTGCTCTGCTCTGCTCTTCCGGGCACACTTTTGGTTTTCCTTCTCTACTTTCCTCTGCTGTTCCTGCCCCTGCTGTGCTTTGCCTCAGATTGCTTTGCTTTGCTTTGTTTGCTTTGTCTTTCCTGGCAATGCTTTGCTTTTCCTCGTGCTACTTCGCTTTGCTTTGCTTTGCTTTGTCTTGCTCTGCTTTGCCTCCACTGGCCATGTTTTCTTTTGTTTTTCAGGCCACGCTTTCCTTTGTTTTGCTTTGCTTTGTATTCCTGCCACGGCTTTGCTTTACCTTCTCTGCTCTGCTTTGCTTTTCCTACCCCTGCTGTGCTTTGCCTCGCCTCAAACTGCTTTCTTTACTTTGCTCTACGTTTCCTGGCACTGCTGAGACTTTCCTTGTACCAGTTTGCACTGCTTTGCTTTGCCTTGCTCTGGGTTGCCTTTCCGGGCCATGCTTTTTCAGGCCACGCTTTCCTTTGTTTTGCTTCGCTTTGTATTCCTGCCACGGCTTTGCTTTACCTTCTCTGCTCTGCTTTGCTTTTCCTACGCCTGCTGTGCTTTGCCTTGCCTCCTCTAACTGCTTTCTTTCTTTTGCTCTACATTTCCTGGTACTGCTTTGCTTTTCCTTGTGCTACTTTCCTTTGCTTTGCTCTGCCTTGCACTGCTTTGCCTTTCCTGGACACGCTTTACTTTGCTTTTCCTGGCCCTGCTTTGCTTGGTCTTTTTTTTGCTTCGTATTCTTGGCACCTCTTGGTTTTACCTTCTCTGCTCTGCTTTGCTTTTCTTACGCCTGCTGTGCTTTGCCTCGCCTCAAACTGCTTTCTTTACTTTGCTCTACGTTTCCTGGCACTGCTGGGACTTTCCTTGTACGAGTTTGCACTGCTTTGCTTTGTCTTGCTCTGCTTTGCCTCCACTGGCCATGTTTTCTTTTGCTTTTTCAGGCCATGCTTTCCTTTGTCTTGCTTCGCTTCGCTTTGTATTCCTGGCACCTCTAGGTTTTACTTTCTCTGCTCTGCTTTGCCTTGCCTCCAACTGCTTTCGTTACTTTGCTCTACCTTTTCTGGCCCTGCTGGGACTTTCCTTGTACGAGTTTGCACTGCTTTGCTTTGCCTTGCTCTGCTTTGCCTTTCCTGGCCGTGCTTTTTCAGGCCATGCTTTCCTTTGTCTTGCTTCGCTTTGTATTCCTGGCGCCTCTTGGTTTTACTTTCTCTGCTCTGTTTTTCCTACCCCTGCTGTGCTTTGCTTTGCCTCCTCAAACTGCTTTCTTTCTTTTGCTCTACATTTCCTGGCCCTGCTTTGCTTTTCCTTGTTCTACTTTCCTTTGCTTTGCTCTGCCTTGCACCGCTTTGCCTTTCCTGGACACGCTTTTCTTTGCTTTTCCTGGCCCTGCTTTGCTTGGTCTTTTTTTTTGCGTTTTTTTGTTTTGTTTGTTTGTTTGTTTGTTTGTTTTATTTTAATATAGATACATTTTCATTGCATTGCTTTGTTTTATTTTTGGACCTTTTTGCTTTGGTCTTCCTGGCCGCGCTTTGCTTTTCCTGGCCATGCTTTTTCAGGCCATGCTTTCCTTTGTCTTGCTTCGCTTCGCTTTGTATTCCTGGCACCTCTTGGTTCTACTTTCTCTGCTCTGCTTTGCCTCGCCTCAAACTGCTTTCGTTACTTTGCTCTACGTTTCCTGGCCCTGCTGGGACTTTCCTTGTACGAGTTTGCACTGCTTTGCTTTGCCTTGCTCTGCTTTGCCTTTCCTGGCCATGCTTTTTCAGGCCATGCTTTCCTTTGTTTTCCTTTGCTTCGTATTCCTGCCACGGCTTTGCTTTACCTTCTCTGCTCTGCTTTGCTTTTCCTACCCCTGCTGTGCTTTGTCTCACCTCAAACTGCTTTCTTTACTTTGCTCTACGTTTCCTGGCCCTGCTGGGACTTTCCTTGTACGAGTTTGCACTGCTTCGCTTTGCCTTGCTCTGCGTTGCCTTTCCGGGCCATGCTTTTTCAGGCCATGCTTTCCTTTGTTTTGCTTTGCTTTGTATTCCTGGCACTGCTTTGCTTTTCCTTCTCTACGTTGCTTTCTTTTCCTACCCCTGCTGTGCTTTGCCTTGCCTCCTCAAACTGCTTTCTTTCTTTTGCTCTACATTTCCTGGCACTGCTTTGCTTTTCCTTGTGCTACTTTCCTTTGCTTTGCTCTGCCTTGCACTGCTTTGCCTTTCCTGGACACTCTTTACTTTGCTTTTCCTGGCCCTGCTTTGCTTGTTGGTTTTTTTTGCCTTTTATTTTATTTTATTTTTTTTACTTTAGATACATATTCATTGCATTGCTTTGTTTTATTTTTGGACCTTTTGGCTTTGGTTTTCCTCGCCGCGCTTTGCTTTTCCGGGCCATGCTTTTTCAGGCCACGCTTTCCTTTGTTTTCCTTTGCTTCGTATACTTGCCACGGCTTTGCTTTACCTTCTCTGCTCTGCTTTGCTTTTCCTACCCCTGCTGTGCTTTGTCTTGCCTCCTCAAACTGCTTTCTTTACTTTGCTCTATGTTTCCTGGCACTGCTGGGACTTTCCTTGTACAAGTTTGCACTGCTTCGCTTTGCCTTGCTCTGCGTTGCCTTTCCTGGCCATGCTTTTTCAGGCCACGCTTTCCTTTGTCTTGCTTCGCTTTGTATTCCTGGCACCTCTTGGTTTTACTTTCTCTGCTCTGCTTGTCCTACCCCTGCTGTGCTTTGCCTTGCCTCAAACTGCTTTCGTTACTTTGCTCTACGTTTCCTGGCCCTGCTGGGACTTTCCTTGTACAAGTTTGCACTGCTTTGCTTTGCCTTGCACTGCTTTGCCTCCACTGGCCATGTTTTCTTTTGCTTTTTCAGGCCACGCTTTCCTTTGTCTTGCTTCGCTTTGTTTTCCTGCCACAGCTTTGCTTTACCTTCTCTGCTCTGCTTTGCTTTTCCTACTCCTGCTGTGCTTTGCCTCGCCTCAAACTGCTTTCTTTACTCTGCTCTACGTTTCCTGGCACTGCTGGGACTTTCCTTGTACCAGTTTGCACTGCTTTGCTTTGCCTTGCTCTGCTTTCCTCTTCATTTCTCTGCTCTCCTGTGCTGCGCTAGGCTTCCTTTGCAGACTGTCCCGACGATTTTGCCGATGAGGCTATCGGTATATTTCGGAACGCATAAACCCTCAGACACACAGCTGGGCCTCCCCGCAGCCCGGACACTGTCCCCTCGCAACTCGAGGGTGGGGGCAGCAGGCCCGGCCACCCGACATGGTCAGTTCTGTGGCCCCAGCCGTGTGGCCTGCCGCTAGGCGGGCCCCACTGCTATTTGTCTGGGGACGGCGTTGGGTGAGGTTTTCAACGACGGTAAGTAACTACATGATTCCCACAACTACATTGGATGGAAGCCAACAATAAATAAATAAATAAATAAATAAATAAAGATAAAACCAGGTAAAGCAAGACATGGTTCTTGCCCGCTGTCACGGTGGACTATGAGGTGTCAGGGAGGCCGGGGAGCGGGCGAGCAGGGTACAGCCACCGTCCGAGTCTGGCCGCCAGCTCTACCCGGCATGAGGGCCTTGCGGTCTTTGCCCCGCAGACACTGGGAACCGGCAGGAGGGCTGGCCGCCAGCTCCTTACATTTGCTTCGCTTCTCTTTGTTTTTCCTTGCTCTGCTTTGCTTTGCTCTGCTCTGCTCTTCCGGGCACACTTTTGGTTTTCCTTCTCTACTTTCCTCTGCTGTTCCTGCCCCTGCTGTGCTTTGCCTCAGATTGCTTTGCTTTGCTTTGTTTGCTTTGTCTTTCCTGGCAATGCTTTGCTTTTCCTCGTGCTACTTCGCTTTGCTTTGCTTTGCTTTGCCTTGCTCTGCTTTGCCTCCACTGGCCATGTTTTCTTTTGCTTTTTCAGGCCATGCTTTCCTTTGTTTTGCTTTGCTTTGTATTCCTGCCACGGCTTTGCTTTACCTTCTCTGCTCTGCTTTGCTTTTCCTACCCCTGATGTGCTTTGCCTTGCCTCCAACTGCTTTCGTTACTTTGCTCTACGTTTCCTGGCACTGCTGGGACTTTCCTTGTTCGAGTTTGCACTGCTTTGCTTTGCCTTGCTCTGCGTTGCCTTTCCTGGCCATGCTTTTTCAGGCCATGCTTTCCTTTGTTTTCCTTTGCTTCGTATTCTTGGCACCTCTTGGTTTTACCTTCTCTGCTCTGCTTTGCTTTTCCTACCCCTGCTGTGCTTTGCCATGCCTCAAACTGCTTTCTTTACTTTGCTCTACGTTTCCTGGCCCTGCTGGGACTTTCCTTGTACGAGTTTGCACTGCTTTGCTTTGCCTTGCTCTGCTTTGCCTCCACTGGCCATGTTTTCTTTTGCTTTTTCAGGCCACGCTTTCCTTTGTCTTGCTTCGCTTCGCTTTGTATTCCTGGCACCTCTAGGTTTTACTTTCTCTGTTCTGCTTTGCCTTGCCTCCAACTGCTTTCGTTACTTTGCTCTACGTTTCCTGGCCCTGCTGGGACTTTCCTTGTACGAGTTTGCACTGCTTTGCTTTGCCTTGCTCTGCTTTGCCTTTCCTGGCCATGCTTTTTCAGGCCATGCTTTCCTTTGTCTTGCTTCCCTTTGTATTCCTGGCACCTCTTGGTTTTACTTTCTCTGCTCTGCTTTTCCTACCCCTGCTGTGCTTTGCCTCGCCTCAAACTGCTTTCTTTACTTTGCTCTACGTTTCCTGGCACTGCTGAGACTTTCCTTGTACCAGTTTGCACTGCTTTGCTTTGCCTTGCTCTGGGTTGCCTTTCCGGGCCATGCTTTTTCAGGCCACGCTTTCCTTTGTTTTGCTTTGCTTTGTATTCCTGCCACGGCTTTGCTTTACCTTCTCTGCTCTGCTTTGCTTTTCCTACGCCTGCTGTGCTTTGCCTTGCCTCCTCTAACTGCTTTCTTTCTTTTGCTCTACATTTCCTGGTACTGCTTTGCTTTTCCTTGTGCTACTTTCCTTTGCTTTGCTCTGCCTTGCACTGCTTTGCCTTTCCTGGACACGCTTTACTTTGCTTTTCCTGGCCCTGCTTTGCTTGGTCTTTTTTTTGCTTCGTATTCTTGGCACCTCTTGGTTTTACCTTCTCTGCTCTGCTTTGCTTTTCCTGCCCCTGCTGTGCTTTGCCTTGCCTCAAACTGCTTTCTTTACTTTGCTCTACGTTTCCTGGCACTGCTGGGACTTTCCTTGTACGAGTTTGCACTGCTTTGCTTTGCCTTGCTCTGCTTTGCCTCCACTGGCCATGTTTTCTTTTGCTTTTTCAGGCCATGCTTTCCTTTGTCTTGCTTCGCTTCGCTTTGTATTCCTGGCACCTCTAGGTTTTACTTTCTCTGCTCTGCTTTGCCTTGCCTCCAACTGCTTTCGTTACTTTGCTCTACCTTTCCTGGCCCTGCTGGGACTTTCCTTGTACGAGTTTGCACTGCTTTGCTTTGCCTTGCTCTGCTTTGCCTTTCCTGGCCGTGCTTTTTCCGGCCACGCTTTCCTTTGTTTTGCTTTGCTTTTTATTCCAGGCACCTCTTGGTTTTACTTTCTCTGCTCTGCTCTGTTTTTCCTACCTCTGCTGTGCTTTGCTTTGCCTCCTCAAACTGCTTTCTTTCTTTTGCTCTACATTTCCTGGCCCTGCTTTGCTTTTCCTTGTGCTACTTTCCTTTGCTTTGCTCTGCCTTGCACCGCTTTGCCTTTCCTGGACACGCTTTTCTTTGCTTTTCCTGGCCCTGCTTTGCTTGGTCTTTTTTTTTGCGTTTTTTTGTTTTGTTTGTTTGTTTGTTTGTTTGTTTGTTTTATTTTAATATAGATACATTTTCATTGCATTGCTTTGTTTTATTTTTGGACCTTTTTGCTTTGGTCTTCCTGGCCGCGCTTTGCTTTTCCTGGCCATGCTTTTTCAGGCCATGCTTTCCTTTGTCTTGCTTCGCTTCGCTTTGTATTCCTGGCACCTCTTGGTTCTACTTTCTCTGCTCTGCTTTGCCTCGCCTCAAACTGCTTTCGTTACTTTGCTCTACGTTTCCTGGCCCTGCTGGGACTTTCCTTGTACGAGTTTGCACTGCTTTGCTTTGCCTTGCTCTGCTTTGCCTTTCCTGGCCATGCTTTTTCAGGCCATGCTTTCCTTTGTTTTCCTTTGCTTCGTATTCCTGCCACGGCTTTGCTTTACCTTCTCTGCTCTGCTTTGCTTTTCCTACCCCTGCTGTGCTTTGTCTCACCTCAAACTGCTTTCTTTACTTTGCTCTACGTTTCCTGGCCCTGCTGGGACTTTCCTTGTACGAGTTTGCACTGCTTCGCTTTGCCTTGCTCTGCGTTGCCTTTCCGGGCCATGCTTTTTCAGGCCATGCTTTCCTTTGTTTTGCTTTGCTTTGTATTCCTGGCACTGCTTTGCTTTTCCTTCTCTACGTTGCTTTCTTTTCCTACCCCTGCTGTGCTTTGCCTTGCCTCCTCAAACTGCTTTCTTTCTTTTGCTCTACATTTCCTGGCACTGCTTTGCTTTTCCTTGTGCTACTTTCCTTTGCTTTGCTCTGCCTTGCACTGCTTTGCCTTTCCTGGACACGCTTTACTTTGCTTTTCCTGGCCCTGCTTTGCTTGTTGGTTTTTTTTGCCTTTTATTTTATTTTATTTTTTTTACTTTAGATACATATTCATTGTATTGCTTTGTTTTATTTTTGGACTTTTTGGCTTTGGTTTTCCTCGCCGCGCTTTGCTTTTCCTGGCCATGTTTTTTCAGGCCACGCTTTCCTTTGTTTTCCTTTGCTTCGTATACTTGCCACGGCTTTGCTTTACCTTCTCTGCTCTGCTTTGCTTTTCCTACCCCTGCTGTGCTTTGTCTTGCCTCCTCAAACCGCTTTCTTTACTTTGCTCTATGTTTCCTGGCACTGCTGGGACTTTCCTTGTACAAGTTTGCACTGCTTCGCTTTGCCTTGCTCTGCGTTGCCTTTCCTGGCCATGCTTTTTCAGGCCACGCTTTCCTTTGTCTTGCTTCGCTTTGTATTCCTGGCACCTCTTGGTTTTACTTTCTCTGCTCTGCTTGTCATACCCCTGCTGTGCTTTGCCTTGCCTCAAACTGCTTTCGTTACTTTGCTCTACGTTTCCTGGCCCTGCTGGGACTTTCCTTGTACAAGTTTGCACTGCTTTGCTTTGCCTTGCACTGCTTTGCCTCCACTGGCCATGTTTTCTTTTGCTTTTTCAGGCCACGCTTTCCTTTGTCTTGCTTCGCTTTGTTTTCCTGCCACAGCTTTGCTTTACCTTCTCTGCTGTGCTTTGCTTTTCCTACTCCTGCTGTGCTTTGCCTCGCCTCAAACTGCTTTCTTTACTCTGCTCTACGTTTCCTGGCACTGCTGGGACTTTCCTTGTACCAGTTTACACTGCTTTGCTTTGCCTTGCTCTGCTTTCCTCTTCATTTCTCTGCTCTCCTGTGCTGCGCTAGGCTTCCTTTGCAGACTGTCCCGACGATTTTGCCGATGAGGCTATCGGTATATTTCGGAACGCATAAACCCTCAGACACACAGCTGGGCCTCCCCGCAGCCCGGACACTGTCCCCTCGCAACTCGAGGGTGGGGGCAGCAGGCCCGGCCACCCGACATGGTCAGTTCTGTGGCCCCAGCCGTGTGGCCTGCCGCTAGGCGGGCCCCACTGCTATTTGTCTGGGGACGGCGTTGGGTGAGGTTTTCAACGACGGTAAGTAACTACATGATTCCCACAACTACATTGGATGGAAGCCAACAATAAATAAATAAATAAATAAATAAATAAAGATAAAACCAGGTAAAGCAAGACATGGTTCTTGCCCGCTGTCACGGTGGACTATGAGGTGTCAGGGAGGCCGGGGAGCGGGCGAGCAGGGTACAGCCACCGTCCGAGTCTGGCCGCCAGCTCTACCCAGCATGAGGGCCTTGCGGTCTTTGCCCCGCAGACACTGGGAACCGGCAGGAGGGCTGGCCGCCAGCTCCTTACATTTGCTTCGCTTCTCTTTGTTTTTCCTTGCTCTGCTTTGCTTTGCTCTGCTCTGCTCTTCCGGGCACACTTTTGGTTTTCCTTCTCTACTTTCCTCTGCTGTTCCTGCCCCTGCTGTGCTTTGCCTCAGATTGCTTTGCTTTGCTTTGTTTGCTTTGTCTTTCCTGGCAATGCTTTGCTTTTCCTCGTGCTACTTCGCTTTGCTTTGCTTTGCTTTGCCTTGCTCTGCTTTGCCTCCACTGGCCATGTTTTCTTTTGCTTTTTCAGGCCATGCTTTCCTTTGTTTTGCTTTGCTTTGTATTCCTGCCACGGCTTTGCTTTACCTTCTCTGCTCTGCTTTGCTTTTCCTACCCCTGCTGTGCTTTGCCTTGCCTCAAACTGCTTTCGTTACTTTGCTCTACCTTTCCTGGCACTGCTGGGACTTTCCTTGTTCGAGTTTGCACTGCTTTGCTTTGCCTTGCTCTGCGTAGCCTTTCCTGGCCATGCTTTTTTCAGGCCATGCTTTCCTTTGTTTTCCTTTGCTTCGTATTCTTGGCACCTCTTGGTTTTACCTTCTCTGCTCTGCTTTGCTTTTCCTACCCCTGCTGTGCTTTGCCTTGCCTCAAACTGCTTTCTTTACTTTGCTCTACGTTTCCTGGCACTGCTGGGACTTTCCTTGTACGAGTTTGCACTGCTTTGCTTTGCCTTGCTCTGCTTTGCCTCCGCTGGCCATGTTTTCTTTTGCTTTTTCAGGCCACGCTTTCCTTTGTCTTGCTTCGCTTCGCTTTGTATTCCTGGCACCTCTAGGTTTTACTTTCTCTGCTCTGCTTTGCCTTGCCTCCAACTGCTTTCGTTACTTTGCTCTACCTTTCCTGGCCCTGCTGGGACTTTCCTTGTACGAGTTTGCACTGCTTTGCTTTGCCTTGCTCTGCTTTGCCTTTCCTGGCCGTGCTTTTTCCGGCCACGCTTTCCTTTGTTTTGCTTTGCTTTTTATTCCAGGCACCTCTTGGTTTTACTTTCTCTGCTCTGCTCTGTTTTTCCTACCCCTGCTGTGCTTTGCTTTGCCTCCTCAAACTGCTTTCTTTCTTTTGCTCTACATTTCCTGGCCCTGCTTTGCTTTTCCTTGTGCTACTTTCCTTTGCTTTGCTCTGCCTTGCACCGCTTTGCCTTTCCTGGACACGCTTTTCTTTGCTTTTCCTGGCCCTGCTTTGCTTGGTCTTTTTTTTTGCGTTTTTTTGTTTTGTTTGTTTGTTTGTTTTATTTTAATATAGATACATTTTCATTGCATTGCTTTGTTTTATTTTTGGACCTTTTTGCTTTGGTCTTCCTGGCCGCGCTTTGCTTTTCCTGGCCATGCTTTTTCAGGCCATGCTTTCCTTTGTCTTGCTTCGCTTCGCTTTGTATTCCTGGCACCTCTTGGTTCTACTTTCTCTGCTCTGCTTTGCCTCGCCTCAAACTGCTTTCGTTACTTTGCTCTACGTTTCCTGGCCCTGCTGGGACTTTCCTTGTACGAGTTTGCACTGCTTTGCTTTGCCTTGCTCTGCTTTGCCTTTCCTGGCCATGCTTTTTCAGGCCATGCTTTCCTTTGTTTTCCTTTGCTTCGTATTCCTGCCACGGCTTTGCTTTACCTTCTCTGCTCTGCTTTGCTTTTCCTACCCCTGCTGTGCTTTGTCTCACCTCAAACTGCTTTCTTTACTTTGCTCTACGTTTCCTGGCCCTGCTGGGACTTTCCTTGTACGAGTTTGCACTGCTTCGCTTTGCCTTGCTCTGCGTTGCCTTTCCGGGCCATGCTTTTTCAGGCCATGCTTTCCTTTGTTTTGCTTTGCTTTGTATTCCTGGCACTGCTTTGCTTTTCCTTCTCTACGTTGCTTTCTTTTCCTACCCCTGCTGTGCTTTGCCTTGCCTCCTCAAACTGCTTTCTTTCTTTTGCTCTACATTTCCTGGCACTGCTTTGCTTTTCCTTGTGCTACTTTCCTTTGCTTTGCTCTGCCTTGCACTGCTTTGCCTTTCCTGGACACGCTTTACTTTGCTTTTCCTGGCCCTGCTTTGCTTGTTGGTTTTTTTTGCCTTTTATTTTATTTTATTTTTTTTTTTTTTACTTTAGATACATATTCATTGCATTGCTTTGTTTTATTTTTGGACCTTTTGGCTTTGGTTTTCCTCGCCGCGCTTTGCTTTTGCTGGCCATGCTTTTTCAGGCCACGCTTTCCTTTGTTTTCCTTTGCTTCGTATACTTGCCACGGCTTTGCTTTACCTTCTCTGCTCTGCTTTGCTTTTCCTACCCCTGCTGTGCTTTGTCTTGCCTCCTCAAATTGCTTTCTTTACTTTGCTCTATGTTTCCTGGCACTGCTGGGACTTTCCTTGTACAAGTCTGCACTGCTTCGCTTTGCCTTGCTCTGCGTTGCCTTTCCTGGCCATGCTTTTTCAGGCCACGCTTTCCTTTGTCTTGCTTCGCTTTGTATTCCTGGCACCTCTTGGTTTTACTTTCTCTGCTCTGCTTGTCCTACCCCTGCTGTGCTTTGCCTTGCCTCAAACTGCTTTCGTTACTTTGCTCTACGTTTCCTGGCCCTGCTGGGACTTTCCTTGTACAAGTTTGCACTGCTTTGCTTTGCCTTGCACTGCTTTGCCTCCACTGGCCATGTTTTCTTCTGCTTTTTCAGGCCACGCTTTCCTTTGTCTTGCTTCGCTTTGTTTTCCTGCCACAGCTTTGCTTTACCTTCTCTGCTGTGCTTTGCTTTTCCTACTCCTGCTGTGCTTTGCCTCGCCTCAAACTGCTTTCGTTACTCTGCTCTACGTTTCCTGGCACTGCTGGGACTTTCCTTGTACCAGTTTGCACTGCTTTGCTTTGCCTTGCTCTGCTTTCCTCTTCATTTCTCTGCTCTCCTGTGCTGCGCTAGGCTTTCTTTGCAGACTGTCCCGACGATTTTGCCGATGAGGCTATCGGTATATTTCGGAACGCATAAACCCTCAGACACACAGCTGGGCCTCCCCGCAGCCCGGACACTGTCCCCTCGCAACTCGAGGGTGGGGGCAGCAGGCCTGGCCACCCGACATTATCAGTTCTGTGGCCCCAGCCGTGTGGCCTGCCGCTAGGCGGTCCCCACAGTTACCCTTCCGGGGACGGTGTTGGGTGAGGTTTTCAACGACGATAAGTACAGTGGAAGAAAGGCAACAATAAATCAATCAATCAATCAATAAATAAGTAAATATAAACCCAGGTAAAGCAAGACATGGTTCTTGCCCACTGCCACGGCGGACTATGAGGTGTCAAGGAGGCCGGGGAGCGGGCGAGCAGGGTATAGCCACCGTCCGAGTCTGGCCGCCAGCTCTACCCGGCATGAGGGCCTTGCGGTCTTTGCCCCGCAGACACTGGGAACCGGCAGGAGGGCTGGCCGCCAGCTCCTTACATTTGCTTCGCTTCTCTTTGTTTTTCCTTGCTCTGCTTTGCTTTGCTCTGCTCTGCTCTTCCGGGCACACTTTTGGTTTTCCTTCTCTGCTTTCCTCTGCTGTTCCTGCCCCTGCTTTGCTTTGCTTTGCCTCAGATTGCTTTGCTTTGCTTTGTTTGCTTTGTCTTTCCTGGCAATGCTTTGCTTTTCCTCGTGCTACTTTGCTTTGCTTTGCTTTGCCTTGCTCTGCTTTGCCTCCACTGGCCATGTTTTCTTTTGCTTTTTCAGGCCACACTTTCTTTTGTCGTGCTTTGCTTCGCTTCCTATTCCTGGCACCTCTTGGTTTTACTGTCTCTGCTCTGCTTTGCCTTGCCTCAAACTGCTTTCTTTACTTTGCTATACGTTTCCTGGCACTGCTGGGACTTTCCTTGTACAAGTTTACACTGCTTCGCTTTGCACTGCTTCGCTTTGCCTTGCTCTGCGTTGCCTTTCCTGACCATGCTTTTTCAGGCCGTGCTTTCCTTTGGTTTGCTTTGCTTTGTATTCCTGCCATGGCTTTGCTTTACTTTCTCTGCTCTGCTTTTCTTTGCTCTGCCTTGCACTGCTTTGCCTTTCCTGGACATGCTTTACTTTGCTTTTCCTGGCCCTGCTTTCCTTGGGTTTTTTTGTCCTTTTTTTTTTTTTTTTTTTTATAGGTACATATTCATTGCATTGCTTTGTTTTATTTTTGGACCTTTTTTGCTTTGCTTTTCTGTCCGCGCTTTGCTTTTTGAATATCCCACGCAGGTGACTGGGTGCTCTGGGGAGATCTTTGGCTGCCTCAGCAAATTGCTTGTGCAGCACGGGGAGGTGCTTTTGCGTACCAAGGATGTGATGGGTGTACCAGAGTGATGCTTGGGGATCCTGGGTATCTACCTCTCCTACCCCAGGGACAAGTTAGGGTACTCCACAGAGGTCTCTGCATGCTTCACAGAGGTGCTTTTTGAACGACCGAGATGCTGAAAGAACTTGCTTGGGAGCTCTGGACGGATGTCAAAGTACCTTGGGATGTGCTTGGGTTCCCTGGGGAGATGTTTCAATAATGCTGCAGTGGGGTGCCTGAGTGCTGTGGGGAGATGCGTGGGTTCTCCAGGAAGATGCTTGCGTTCTCGGGGGGTTATGCTTGTGTGCCTCAGGGAAATAGCCGTGTTCCTGGGGAAATGCTTTGCTGCTGCTGGGGAATCATAGAATCATAGAATAGCCCGAGTTGGAAGGGACCCATAAGGATGATCAAGTCCAACCCCTGGCACCGCACAGGTCTACCCAAAATGCTTGGGTCCTTAAAAGGGTCATGTTTGGATGCCCTACAATGATGCTTGGGTGCTCCAGAGAGATGCCTGGCTGAGCCCGGCAGAACCTTGTGAGCTCAGGGTGATGTTGGGATCTCCTGGAAGGTGCTGGAATGCTCTTGGATGATGCCTCACAGGTAGAATGTAGTGCTTAGGTGTCCTGGGGAGATGCTTGTCTACTCCAACACAAGGCTTGTGTGCCCTGGGGAAAATCTCGGTGATTTCAAGAGGTGCTTATGTTCCTTGGCGAGAGGCTTGGGTGTCGTGGAGAGTGCTCCAGGAAGATGCTTGTATTCCCAAGGGAGACTGGTTCTTTCCCTAGGGAGGTTCATGTCTTCTCTAGGGAGGTGCCTGAATGCTCCTTGGACATGCTCGTGTACTCTGGGGAGCTGCTTGGGTACTCCTAGTACAATATGGTTGGGTGCTCTGGGGAGATGCTTGGGTGCTCCCAAGATGGGGAATGGTCTGGGGAATGTTTGGCTGCACCTTAGAGCACAAAAATCTATCCCCTAATCACACAAAGCTCTGCCCCAGGCACCCAAGCATCTCCCTGCAGCACAGAAGCACCTCCCTGCAATACCCAAGCACCTCATTGCACCTCACACAGGAACCTTCCCACCACAGTCCTACATCTGACTGGAGAACCCAAGCATCTCCCCAGGGCACCAAAACACCACCTGGGGCACACAAACATCCCACTGGACATGGGAAGCACCTCCCTTGGCACCCAAGAGCTTCTGAGGGCTGCACAAGTACCTACCAGGGTCATTCAAGTATGTCCCCGTGCTCATGCACGCACCCCCCCAGGGGACACAGATACCAAAGAGCAGGAACTAAGCATCTCCCCACAGCACTCCAGCATCTCCCTGGAGCCAAGCATCACACAAAAAGCACCCAACCATCTCCCTGGAGCACCCAAAATCCTCCCTGGAGAAACACAACTTTACCCTGGATCAAACTAGCCTCTCCCTTGGGCACACAACCACATCTCCTAGGGTACACAAGCATCCCCAAATAGCACTCAAGCATTTCTCTGGAGCCACCAAGAAACAGCCAGGATCACCAATCCATCTTCCTGAGACATCCAAAAAAATCTCTGCATCACCCAGCTGTCTTCTTGGAGAAACCAAGCATCTCCCTGCACACCCAGGGAGTATCTGGACACAGCAGCTAAGAAGCCTGGGGAGCACCCAGATTCTTCTTGCCATAGCCAAGAACTTCCATCAAGCAAGAAAGCAGCTCCTGAGTCCCGCGGGCACCTTCTCAGGCACCCAGGCATCATCTCTGCACTGGGATGAGCACACAAGCATCTCCTCCCCACATTGGTTCCTGGACCATTCAGGCTCGCACTGCACTTCAGCCCCTGCTCCATCGCGCACTCACCTCCCTGTCCTGCCCTGCTCTGCCCTCTGCTGCCTGCTGCCAGGGGCTTCCATCCCGACTGGGGCCTGCCTGCAACCAGGGGCCTTTTATCCTGACTGGGCTGCCATGTCACGGCCCCACTGTGACGCCTGGATGACACAGCCACCGCTGCCCATTGTGACACCTGGGTGACACAGCCACCGCTGCCCTCCTGCCTACTGGGACACCACTCAGTATCTATTTCCTCGGACTCACAGGTTTGTCAGTGACAGTTAAATTTAAGATAATTTATCAGATTCACCCCCAGAAAAAAAATATTTCTGGCAACTTCCGTAAACCTCAACAAGATAACAAATGCCAAATCATTCTTGAAGTTTTAGTCTGAAGTGTTGGTGTTTATATTTCTTTGTGTTTTTCTTGTCAGTGTTTAGCATGCTTTTCCTTTCTTGTTCAAGTTTGAAGTTACACACATATGCTTTCCTCTTTCTCTAGCTTGGAAAGTTCTCTTCTAAAAAGATCTTCTATTTCTAGCTGCTTTCTCTACTCTTCTGTTAAGAATCCTCATGGTTCATGTCTTGTCCTTGTCTCTATGTTTGCTTGGTCAGCTCTGTGTCTCAGCACTTGTGCTTATTACCATAGAATTGTCAAATCCTTTAGGCTGGAAAAGAGCTCTGAGGTCATCAAGTCCAAGCGCTAACCCAGCCCTGCCAAGTCTACCACTAAACCACGTCCCCAAGCACCACATCTACACGTCTTTTGCAGAGCTGCAGGGACGGTGATTCAACTCCTTCCCTGGGCAGCCTCTTCCAAGGACTCACAATCCTTTCAGGGAAGAATTTTTTCCTCATATCCACCCCATGCCTTCCTGGGTGAAACTTGAGGCCAATTCCTCTTCTCCTGTTGCTTGCTGCTTGGGAGAAAGACCAACCCCCACGCTGCTACAACCTCTAAGAGGGAGTTGTGGAGAACAATAAGGTCTTGTGGAGTAATTGCTTAAAGTGACTAGGAAAATTAAACTAACATTCACTTTTTAAAGAAACTGTAGAGCATTGAGGAGGCTTTCAGGGTATGCTATAGCAGCATTACCTGAGTGTTCCCTAGGCTTCCACCCTTACATGTTACCGCACTGGGGGAACCTGGTGTGCTGACTGTAAGGAACAGCACGGAGCATGGATTAGCATGGATTATAACCGCTCTTGCAAGTGACCTTCTTTTAAGCACAACAGTTTAAATGATCAGGTTACAGAGAAAACCCTTTCACTGAAAAATAGATTCAATAAGGACTTGTGGCTTACCAGTTTCGTTTCAAAACCCAAGTTGTTGGGTTTGATGGAAAAATGGTTGGTTTGGATGGTAAAAAGGTCGTCCGTTTTGATGGTAGGTTTAGTCTGAGTATTGAAGGCTTCCATCAGTAAGCTCTGCATCTGAAAGACAAAGGGAAGAAATGTCATTCCCTGTTGTGATACTCAACATGGAACTGTCTGGCTCAGTGGTTTTCTTTCTAAAGAGAGAAGTCACAACCCTGCACATGGCTTGATCTGCTCTCTGACTACAGGGCTGAACTGACTGTTGAAGGCAGCTTCCAAAGCCCTCCCATTAAACTGACTGCATTTCAGTTCCGTGCTAAAATTGGTCAACTGTACAGAATATTAGGACAAAGCTACCTGCTTTGATAGCAAATGGTAGACCTTAGGTAAGTTACATTCATTTGAAGGTTTGACTGGACGGCATCCTTGTTTTACTAGTGATCTTGTGGTCAAGCTGACCAAATCCTAGCCACAGAACAGAAGCGTTCAGAAACTGGCTAGAGAGAGCACTTATTAGAGAGAGCAGGAATTTAACTGCTTTAACGCTGCTCTTTCTCTCACGTATCTGGAATTTCCTTAAATCACAAATTATCACTAGCTATCCTTGTTAATTTATTCAAAGTAACATGAGTCCAGGTGAAAAGGCACACTCTAACAAGTGCTCAGTTGTTCCTAGTCTGCTCCTAGCTTACTTGAGAGGTTCAATACAGTTAAAAATAAATAAATAAATAAATAACCTGCTGAAGTAGCCTTTTTTCAGATTAGATTCCACCATTCAGAAAATCCTGCTTAAGAGACGTTTTTTCTTTTCTTTGAAAGACTGACCTTCCCCCACATGAAACTAATTAGTATCTTCAGGCTTGATGAAATACATGAATTTCTCAATTTACCAAAATTGCTTTGCACAGCCCTCCTATCCTGCTTATGTTTCAAGCAGCGTATCTAAGTGGGGTACTGTTGGGGTGCATCTCTTTCACTCATGTAGCCCAGTGATCCCAATGCCCTGGACTTGTGTAATGTGTGCAAGACATTTACTTTCTCCCTATACTTTTGACTGGTTTAGAAAAAGCGAGTTCGCCATCTGCTGGCCAGAGAATTCACCGAAGCCCAAAGAGCATTAGAGCAGACGCATTTTCTTCTGTGCTGTTCCTGATTTATCAGCTAGAAGAGACACTTACAGTTTAGTACAATCAGGATTCTTTTGACATTAGTAGCATAAAAAGTCTATTTTTGCAACACTGGTATTTGAAAGACCTCCGTTCAGTCCCTAATTTTGTTCTTGATAATGGGACAGATTGTATTAATGTTTGCAAGAATGTGTGAACAACCAGCCTCCCCTCCATGTCGTATTTTAAGATTAAAACTTGTGGTCGTCCCTGTCTCAAAATACAGACATGCTTTGCAACAATCGCACTCCCTCTTTAGCTTGAAGGAACTTGTCAGTGCCAGAATCTACTGACTATGGCAATTTACTTCATCATCCAAACCGGGCAGAATTTTTGAAAACCTCTTGCAAGATTTCACTTCTCCAAACATTATGTAGAAGACATTCAGCTGTAAAGCAAGAAGATGAAGTCCTTTGTTTCCTATGCCAGAATGACATTTTCAACACTGAACAGGATTGTCACCAACTGTTAACTGGTTGTTAAGTTGTGGCTAGGTATAAAATGTAGAAAATGTTTAAAAATAAAACTTGCCTATGGATAGTGAACTGTCTTCTTTGGGGATTACTTCAATTACCTGTAAGAGGAAAACAGATGATTTGGGGGGGTTGTTTGTTTTTAAGAACGGGTGCAGTCTTGCCAGTAATTTAGCTGGTATTTTTCAAAGTGACCACAAGTGAACAACAAGTAGAACAATTGCAGGGCTCCTCAGTTTACAGCATGAGGTCGCTTTTTCCAGGTGAAAAGCGGAGCCATAAGTGGCAGTACACTAAAGCCCTGGCACGTTGAGATCCGAGAGGAGAGCTGTTTGGCCCTCCTTTTCACTCCTGGGAACCACATACCTCAAAACCCACAGACTATGGGCTATATCTCAGAGAAATCTTGGGAAAGGAGAGCATGAAGAGCATGTTTGTAAATTTATTTCTCCCTGGGCTTCTTCTGCTTCTCCAAGAAATACTTGTTTGAATATAACTTTGGCAGCAGTACTTATGCTGTTTTGCACCCACCACATTTAAAACTCCTACAAAAAACTGAAAAGTTAGACTGAAAAGCATCTCTTTCCGTTCTACTTTGTAAAGCTGCATGTTTTCCTCATGCAAAACAACAGGGGAATGGAAGCTAGAAAAGGAAATGCTGAATGTAAAACAAAACAGACCAAACCTCAGCCCTCCAGGACAAAAGCCGATAACTAAGTCCTTTCTAACATGCTGATTAGGTTTCAAGAGGATACCGCTTTAAATAAGCGTAATTGTGTGTCCATAGGCAGAAGCTGAATAATGACAGGATGAATATCTATACTTAATTTTTTGTTACTGTCTTCCTGTAGCACACAGGGACTTGTTACGTTTAGGGAAAATGCTAACCTAATGGAGGGTTTAAACCATAAGCTAGTTTGTTATACCAAAATGACTGAGAGAACAAAGCATAAAGTGTTTTCAGATTTCTAGTACACCTTGATTGCTATCCATTAAACTTAAGACAGGTTAAACAAAGCACAGGAAATAAGAGAACTCCTAGTCCCACAACTGGCAAATTGTGCGCACACTTTCCGTTCCTGAGAAAATAATACACAAACCTGAAAAATGCATTTAACTGAGAAATGAAGACATCCCCGTCCTATTGGAAGACTAAGGTGACAGCTCTTGGGCTCAGTGATTTTCGGATAAGCTCCAGTCTTCAACTTGCAGACACCAGTGACAGCTCCTTTTTTCGGATTGAAAGGGAAAATGTTTCAACAACACATTGAAAACATACTTAAGGGACAAGAAACAAAATCAAGACTGCAGTGAGAAGGAAAACAGAAAAACAATACTGGGAAAAAAAAAAAAAGAGAAAAGAGAAAAGACCTTGGTCTTTGTATCGACCAACGAGATAAGCCTTACACATTTTTAAGTTTATTTTTGACGATTGATTGATGCGTTACCAGATATTAAGTACTATTCAAGAGCAAATATTAACACTAGTAAGAATAAATCCGATCCACCAGCCCTTATTCAAAATACATCAATTTCTAATTTGGAGATAACATCTCTCTGACAAGGAAGTAGAAAAGCTGTAAATACCGATATAGTTTCCTCTCCCGATGTTCCATATACATACCGACGCTGTTCCTACACCTACACTCTGAGCATAAATTTATGTTGACATGAGTATCGGGTGTTATTTCTGTTTGCCTTGAGAGACTCTCCTCCTGTCCACTGAAAAGTAAACTCAAGATTCCAGATCAGTTAAAACAGTTGCTAGCCCCCCATTCAGAGTTCTGCAGCAGCAGTGTTCAGATTTTTCAGCAGTCTCTTTACAAAATGACCACTTATAAGTGTACAAAAACACTTATCACCTAGCTTCTCAGTAGGTACACGTTTGGCCTCTCTTAAGCAGAGAGTCAATCACAGCTTAAGATTTTATACAAGATCCCATTTTCAAGTTTGGGATTATTTCATTTATTCAAAAAAATCTTTTTGCCTAGAAACAGTACTACTAGTAACACTTTAACTGGTTTGCCAGCACAACCTTTTACCCTGTTAGAAATGATGTTGACTTCTACCTTCATGTAGCATACATAGTGTCCTGTGCGACAGTTGATTCCATGATGCACCAGCACCGCATATAAGGCATAGAGGAGTGGTTCTCCACTTGATTGAGACATGTAGGCTCGGAGGTCCAAATATTCAGGATATTTTACCTCCTAAAGAGAGACCAAGAAGATAGAAAAATTATATCAGAGTACTTCGCAGACTAGCCAGAGAAAAACACTTCCAAAAAACAGAGACTGGAATTATATGAATATATCTCTTGATTCACTAAAAATAAGTCTTCCCATAAGCAACGTTTAATACTAGAAGTTGCAGACAACTGTTTCCTGATGAATTAGCCTTCTCAGAGGAAAGTTTATGCTTCTTGTCAAGCAGGAACTTTACTGATATTAAAAGAAAAGTGAAAAAAAGAGAAAATGAAAATAAAAGCAGACCATTTCTCTATATTCTTAAGGTATATTCTTAATATACCTTGTTGATCTTTCCACCTGTGAAATCTGCAAATCTTTTCAGTGATATTGTGAGAACGTTGGAAGAACGGTGTACGGTAAATCTCTTGGATGCAGGAACCATCTTTTTACACCTTAAAAACAAGCAGAGACAAGTGTTTGAAAGCATCTTCTTTTTCGCCCCCAAAACAAACTCCTTTTAATGTCTCACGCATGCTTATGCTATTTGAATGATATTTACTTGCATCATATGTTTGGTTTTTTCTTTTCATAAACCCATGCACTGCATGTCACGTTTGTTAATACAGAGAAGAAGGTAAGTTTTACCAACAACTCAGAGCACAGCGGGAACAGGAATCTCTCATGAAAGCGTATTACCAGGGAGTTATAAAATATAAACAAAAAATATTAAAAATGAGTTATATATAAGACTAATAACAGTTATCAGCAATGGAAAAAGTACTGTACATGTGCAAGGCCTTTCCTTTTAAGCTCACAAAAAGACAGAAAATTCTGGCTTTAAGTGTGACTGAACCGATCACACCTCAAAGAGCACATTAAGGAAAGACCATGCAATTCAGATGTGAGGTGCTATTACAGTTCTTTCTCTTCCTCAGACATCAGTTATGAGAATCCTGAATACGCTGCATGTTGCTTTCTAGGATCCGCAGGCCAAGACGAACCTGGGATTAAATTGCTTTAATAACCTATTGGACGCTCTTGATTCGACACCCTAATTTCCTTAGTATCCGACAACAAGAAGTGGATACTGCATTTTTCATTTAGAGGGGTCAGGCATGAATCCTACAGAACTGAGCCGGGCACTCTGTGCTTTTCTGAGGGGATGTTTGACTAACAGCTTGTTTTGCCAAACCATCTTATGCAAATGTTCAATTGTTTCTCACATACGTAGAAACATCTTACATATTGATCAGCACAGAGAGCGCCTGAACTCAATAGGCTTTCCCTGTGCACGGGTTAGGCTTAAGGGAGCTCATTTCAGGCATTAGTCCACATCGACAGGTTTCACAGTTCAAGAGCTGTGCAAGACGCTGTTTAGTGAGCCAGCACAGGCTGCTAACATTCATTACCACGGAGCCAGCTCACATTCCCTGACACTCAATCTAACTTTGTTTCACAGTGAACGCTGGGACCTGCAGGAACCTGCTGCTGCCTTCCACTCCAAATCATTCTCCATAGCTCCTTGCTTCAGCTCACCACTACTACGAAATGAAGCAACAACAACAACAACAACAAAGCTGCGTCTCCTTATTTCTAAATGAAGTTAAAGGATAACTTACGCTCTAAGTCATGTAATATATAAAACTAATATCTAGTATTAAGACATAATTAGTAATGATCTTACTCGCTACATTTATAGCAATTCTCTCCATCCAGCTCTTCAGGTTTCACAAATAGTTCTAGAGCTCTGGTAACAGATGAAACCGCCTAGAGGAGCGAGAAAGAAGAGCGTAAAGTCACTGTAAATTCAAAATTCCAGAGACGCACTAGGAGTTTATAAGAGAACCTGACTAATACATACTTAAGCGATCTACTATGAGCACTGTCAAGAAGGAGGCAGAAAGAGCATGCTCAGCGTTTACCTCACCTGGAAGTCATTCTACTTTGAAACAAATCATTTTCCAGTAACGCAGACAGCATCTATAGTGTGCTTTGTCATCAATACTGGCAACAAATCCAGCAGTCTAACAATTAGATGTATATTGAGGTAGAACAACAAAGAAGTGTGACAGTATTATACTTTGTGCAGCAATAAAATTCTTTCCCCTTAAACCCAATGCAGACGTGGAGACTATTTACAGGGGTTCCACAGAAGGACAAAGTCCAATCCACTTTCTAACCACCACCAAGCTCTTATATTTTAACATTGTACGTGGTTTGGTTTTTTAAGTTAAACAAGTTTAATTTAGAAAGTTATACATGTACTTAAACATCATGAATTATATTTACAAAACCTCCTACCTTTACATCCAAAGTGATATCAAGAAATGCCTCATACGTATCCGAAACTGCTTTGCAATTCAAGCACTTCACTGGAAGCAAAATATAAATGCTTAACAACACGTGAAGGAGACTAACTGTCCACATTCAAGTTGTCGATAGATACTACTTCAGACAAACTACAGACTGCTTTACTACCGACAAAAGACACAGATCAGTTCTAAGGACAGGAATATTTTTAAAAGTACCTCTTGATCTTAGAAATCCTCCAAATATTTGATGAATGGTGGTGGTAGCTTGAGAAGATCTGTCCAATCTGGAAATAAATTATAATCAGACCTCAGAAGATTTAAGGCACACAGTTAACTCTTCAAAGAGTTTTATGAAAACCAAGGATGACCTAGACTTTCAGTTTTGATAGTAAATAAAGGCCTAAAAGGTGCTAGAGAACGTATAAAAGTGAATTTGTTTATGCTTACTTGGTGCTTCCATTCAAGCACACTTCCTGCATAGCATCAACAGTATAGCGCAAGAACTCGTGTGCGTCTTCTTGACTGCCAAAACGGAAATGTTGTCCTATTCCTAAATAAGAAGATGATAGTATTTACCTCATTTAAAAATGAAGTAATTCTCCTGTTTCTAAAATCTCTCTTCTTTATAGTGTTAAAACCATTTATACACATCAAATAATTATTTGAAGATTACAAGATGCTGAAAAAGAAACACATCTGAAGCCACTTACGACTGAGATTATTGATAACACGCGTAGGCTCGATGGCATCAACAGTGCAACGCAGGGCCTGGTTAATGTGAGTCTCCATCGTGCACATCATGCAAAAATCTTGTTCACGACCTGAAGAGTGAAAGAAGAAAGCATCCCAGTCTAGCGAAACAGACATAACTACAAACAAACATATAAGTAACATTTAAACTATAGATACAATATCCACTCTCCTTGTCCCAACAGCCTCCTAACATTTCATTTCACACAACTTTATAGAATAAAAATATCCATTAAGCCTGTATTCAAGTGCATTTTGTGATGAGAAATCTAAAAGACTACTGCAAAGTCACGTTTGTAAAGGCTGACAGGAATGTGAACTCCACAGGTTGCAAAATGTATGAGGAAAGAATATTTGACGTTGATGATACAGCATTAAGAGAATGTGGGTTATTTTCAGCACAGTGCTGTCAGGTGAGCTTCATGATACAGAGCTACGAGTCCTTTGGGAGAAAGGAAAAATTACAGTAATGTATGTAATAGTACTTCTGCCCTCCTTTTTTCAACAGGATTCTTAACTGAAACGATTTCTATATACAGGAAGAAAACAGTTAAATTTCTAGGTATCGATACAAAGATACCAGCCTAAAAAGCATACAGGTTTAGTACAACATTTACTTTATAGTACAACATTTTATTTAGGACAAAATCAGTCTAGATTTTAATTCAGTCCCACAAAAAAATCTAGTCGTGTTCATAACAGCTCATATTGCTTTCTAGGTTTTTTTTTTTTTTTTTTTTTTTAATTGGTTCAACAACAAACAGACCCTTTATTGTAGTGCATTATGGAACCTCGGCTGTGCAGACTAAAGACCTATGATGCCAACATCCTAAATTTTATTGCCTTTCTAGCAGCAGGAAGCCCAAATAGCCCAAATGCCAAATGTTCATTAAATGCATTACTGTCCAATGCACTTCATTATTCCCATGAAGCAAGAAAAGATCCTTTTAAAAAAACAAACAAACAAACAAACAAAAAAAACACATGGTGCATTAAACGCACTCCATATGCTATTCCGAGCCCGCTGCTAATACAATGCTCAAAGCCAGCTTCTACAGGTAAAATCAGGCAAGTAAGTTTGTCTCACAGAATCACTGCTGTTCTTTCACCTTCACAGCTATCCAACAGATTTAAAATACTGTTAGAAAGTACTCACATGACTGGCTGTGCTCAAGAGAAAGCATGTAATTGGCAAGTGGGGGGGTGTAGGTCAAACACTGTAGAGTAGCATTAAGAAAACACGTGTTGCCAAGATTGTACAGGCCAACTCCAACACTTTGTGTTTCTTGCCAATCCATACGTATCTTCTCAGGTGGAAAAAGAATCCTTTGTGGCGGAGCAATTCCATCATTAACAACTGCAAGAAAGTTATATTTAAAAAGAGATTTTGTTTGTTTGTTTCTAAGAAAGGTATTAAGTATATATAGGTATAGTAAATATATAAAGTATATATAGGCATAGTAAAAATACTATTCTGCGGGAGCACCTAGAGGAACTAGCTACAATCCAAAACAGAAAAACTTATTGCAGACACCTTTAATACCGCCATATTCAAATTGGCTGGTCAACACAACGTTTTGGGAAAAAAAAGTTTAGTCAACCATTTTAATTTTTTCCTTATTATATGCTTTTTTCCTTATTATAACTTCAACCACAAACTTAGACTTGAAATTATATGGTAATAAATGCAAGGACAATGTAAAAACAAATAACTAGGAATGACGGTACCCCTACAAATATCAGATCTTTTCCTGAGCAATCTTAGCATTCAAAAACCTGTGAATAATGGAACCTGTGAATAGCAACAATCAAACACTTTTCTTTGCAAAACAGAAAAGATATGGATGAATCTGTGCATTACAAAATGCTCCCCATATTTCTCTGTCGACTGTAAATATATCAAAATTAATTTCTGTAACGTCAGTCACTTCAGTTGCCTTAGGAGAATCGCTTTGGAAGTCTTTATTCACAGTAGTCCCGTTCTCTATCAGTGCAACAAGTAAGAACTGCACTTTCTACTTTTGTTTTGAAGAAAACAGAGGCAGGATAAAGCGCACACTTACTTAGATCTCTTTGGGCAAAAGGCTTAGATTTTTCAGAGGATCTACAATAAATAGCACCTCCACATCCTTGGGCCACAGAGACTTGGCTTGAATCTTCTGCAGGTGGTATCCGGCCCCAGTTTGCGGTGCGTGACATCGGTTTTTTAGTACTCGGTTTCTTGGATTTGCCAGACCGCCTTGAAGATGGCTTTTTAGACTTTGAAGATTTGGGCTTGTTAACTATGGTCATTGTTCTCATCTGCGGCAGAGACAAATGTTCTGGCTGACGTAAGAATACCAAGAAGCATTCCAAGAAGAAAAGAGTAGTACAAGTCCTGTCACTTAATCTCAAAGAAACGGCCTTTAAGAACTAAATTGCTGGTATGAATGATTTAAAAGGAATCCCCAAACTAAACACACAAAGGAAAAATTTCCATCAAAACTCTATCAGTATTACTTTTAGCTTCTGCAGAACTAGTGGCTGATGCCATTTCTTTCACTTTCGTAGGATTTTAATCCATTACAACTCTGGAGTCTTTTTAATATAAAAATGCAAATGACATTCTCTGAGGGGAATCAGTTATTTATTGCATTTTTGGAGCTTTGCAATTATCTATTAATTATTACCTATTATCTAATAGATAATGGTTGCGATTTATATATAATTGTTGCTCACGCTAGTAATGGAGCACTATTACTTTACTGCCTGCGCTTTTCTGCTTCGTGTGCACAAAGGTACCTGCATTTCGCTGCTACTTTACTTCTGTCTTTCCAGGGCTCACCCTCTACCTCACTGTCTACTGCACCAGTCATGATGGCTTTGTTGTGATTCTATAATGAGCCTAGCTTTTGAATACACTTTTTCTGGGCGTCACTTTGTGATAGCAAGTTAATTTGTGAGGGCTTATCACCTATGACCTGCTTCTCAGTAGGTACACGTTTGGCCTCTGTTAAGCAGAGAGTCAATCACAGCTTAAGATTTTGTCCAAGATGCCATTCACGAAACTGAGTTTAACCTTGACAGAACTGAGTTTAACCTTTAAACCTGAAGCTCCGTTAAAGAATAAAGCAGCACCCAAGCCAGGAAATAGAAGTTAATCGTCACTTTACCCTGAAACGCACGTAAAGCCAGTGAGCTATTCTGTGCTGGCAGGATTGCTGCCGGGATGGCCGACGAGGCGGCGGGCACAGGGGGCCACAGGTCCTGCTCCCCGGGGCCACAGGTCCTGTCACAGGGGGCTGCCGGGGGTCTCCAGGCGCCGGGAACAGCGGCAACAGCGGGGACAGAGGGGACAGCAGCGACAGCAGCCGCCACCTCAGCCGAGGCCGTCTCCACAACTGCCACAACGGCCTCGGAACGCCGCCCAACTCGGAGCTCCAGCGTGACGCCTTTTCAACCTGGCCGCGGTGCTCACGGCTAAAAGCAGAGCGTTTCCTCCGGCGTGTCTTTACTGTCGGTGCCGGACCGGCCCTCACCCCGAGCTCTCCCTGCTGGGAGGGCTTTGCGGTTGGGGTTTCCCTCCCGCCGCCGCCGCGGGCAGGCCCCGCGCGCAAGCTGTCCGCGCTGGGGAGCGGCATGTCGCCCGCGGCGAGAGCCAGAGGGCGCGACACGAAAAAGCCCCGACACGAAAAAGCCCCGACGTGCGGGCGAGGCGGCGGGGAGACAGCTCTGAGGGAGCGGCCGCTTCGCCCCGCCGTCCTCCTCCCCTCCCGGGCCGCCCCGCCGAGACCCGTGCACCTCAGGTGCTGCCCTGAGAGGGCGCTCAGGCACTGGGACAGCTGCCCAGGGCAATGGTCATGGCACCGAGCCTGACGGGGGTCCAGAAGTGTTTGAACAATGCTCTCAGACATAGGCTCTGCTTTTGGGGTGGTCCTGTGTGGAGCCAGGAGTTGGACTCGCTCATTATTGTGAGCCCTTTCCACCTTGGGATGTTCTCTGATTCTAGGTCAGCAATCCATTATCTGATGAGAGGTGTGGAGTCATTCGAAGGGAAGAGAGACCAAAACACTTCTGGTTTCCAGAAGCGGGTATTTGGTAACCAAACCGATGATTCCTTTTCTTCTAGAGCAAGTAGCAGCAGGGATCCGCTTTACAATAGGCTGGCAACAAGGAAACAAAGAATTGCAAACAAGACGTAGGACTTGAGCAGCAGCTTGTATACATGCATCAACTTATAAATGAGCACACAGCTGAGCGATAATGCAAAAATTGGACAAACTAAGTGAAGACGTTAACTGTAAATTTTATAGGTACACACTTTACTATGACGTAAGAACTGGGCAAGACCTTTCAGGGAAAAGAGTTGTTGGCATGTAATTTGAAGTAAGCTTCAAATCCCAGAGGATGATTTTGTTGGAACTTTATTCAGCTGAAAACGTGGAAGCCTTGTTTCTGCTTGTGTTAGTTACAGCTCCAGTTTACTTTGGTTGGGAGGGAAGGCATTCCAGGCTAACGTGCTGTACCTGTTCCTTCAGCTCATTGTCCATAAACGGAGGAGCAAATGAAATTCTTTGAATCTCCATTAAACGCAGCACTACAAAGTGGAGTATAGGGCGATCTAGCACTTAATTTTTCTGTAAGCAGAAAACCCAACAGAATCTCCACAACAGTTTTCAAATCTTGTCCTGCAGTAAATGACCAGCTGAGTGAAGCTTGCATTTAGAGTATGTGCTCCTACATTAGATGGAAATAGCTTTTCCTCTTCAGAAGTGCAACTGAGTGGTGAACTGGCAGCTACGTAGGGAACTAGTTGTGCCAAAGGGTTTGTGTTGAACGCACAGAAAAATATGCAGGTCCCAACAGTAAAGGATTGTCTGTAGGCATCACACTGAGTACAGATGTTATCCGCAGGTTCGTGCCCAGTGCACCGCGCCAATTATTCACCCAGAGTTGGAATGCACACCAAGGTCTTTTAATTACATAATTAATTACAGAACTCTGCAGAGTCAGGTACTTGGCTATCTTTCGCGAAGCAAGCACACCTCTGACTCGAATCACTGTCATTCATACACAGGAAATTTGTGAAAACTCTCTCTTTGGCTCCTTTTGATTGGTTATTACAGCTCACCTAACTTATCTCTACTGAGCTTGCGCATTACAGAGGAACACCGGGGGGGAGGGGGTACAGGAGGAGGGGGACACACACCGAATCCCACATTAGCAAGGATTAGCATTTTGACAGGTGTGATTTCTAATGTGTTAACCCTTAATGACCCTTAATGAGCAAAAGGTTACTATAGGTCAGTCTGGAGCTGGTTTTCTCCTTCTTGTTTTTTCCCTTTTATCCCTTCTCTTCCTTGCTTCTCCTTGTGGAGTAATTGCCTTAAATGACTAGGCATTATAAGCACCCCTCCATCCCAAAAGCTACCCGCCTCCAAGGTGCAACCACCCCTCACTGAGCACATCCTCTGAATTTCTCGGAGCCTGTACCTTTAAACGCAAGCGAGGTAATTTCTACCAATCACAACCAAGATACGCATGACTGGAGTCACTCAAGCTCCACCTAAAAGATAGAAAATAATATCAATTGGCTTAAGAGAAAGGGAATGTTGGGGGAGATACTGTCACGAAGGATACCTTCTGACATCAGTCGACAGGCTGAGCCTCTCATCCCCCCCCCCCCCCCCCGCCCACTGGGATGCTGCGAGGTAAGATCTGAACGCTTGGTTATACCAGGCGTCTCCACGGAAACTTAGAAATCTCTAGCGTCTTTATGCTTTTTAACGTCTTAATACCTAGGCCGTGTACCTGTGCATTTCATGCATGCTAGCTTGCTTTTGCAGACAGTGAATTTATCACTGGCAATCCAAAGGACCTGTGTATCTGTTGCCGTAATAAACTGCACTTAATTGCATTGTTCCTGGCCGTGACAGTTCTCCTTGAACGCGACTAGAGCGAGGGCGTGCTGCGTTGGTGGTGGATCCGTGGCCGTGATAGTTCAGTACCCTGAAGCCGACCGCACCCGTAACGGTCAATCGGCTACACCCCTTAATGCGACACTACTAAAGGAAGAAGATGACAGGGCTTGCACGCATCGCATTAGGCTTTGCATGTGAAAACACCCCCAAATAATTTCACATGCATTTAACGTTTTTAAAGGGAAAAAACCAGGAAGGTGTAGTCCTTCTGTAAGCTACAGCTCTTGATAGTTAAGGCATCAGCATTCATTCCTTTGCTTGACAACAAACTATGAACATACAGAAGAGTTAAATATTTTCATTGCATTCTTAAAGGCGATTTTTCAGACTTGTGCTTCAGTTGTTGGAGTTGAAGAAATCGGTAGACGCCCTTACTTTTACGTTAAGACCAAAATCTTTATCTAAGATTGTGTTATCTAACACAACTATACTCCCACCCCCACATGCTTTTTGGAACTTCTGAAAGATCTTTCTGCAGTCCCACTCTGATGGTCTTTCAGTAACATACAAACTGCCGTGGCAGATTCTGTTACGGTGCTTTTCTATTGACAGTGTGCATAACACTCAAGGTAAAGCCCCTCATTTTGCAGTGGGGACATAAAGTGTTTCTTTGGACGCTGCTGCTTCTGTTAGTACTCATTTTTTCAGAAACTTGTTGAACCTGAGCTGTGCCTACCGCACCAACGAATGCTTTCATGACACAGTATTTTGTCAAAGCAGTTTTGCTTCTTGGAGCTACAGAAGCAGCTCTGGCTACATGATAGGGAACTGTGCTGCACTGGCAAAAACAGACTTACTTACAGACTTAACACCACTTGCTAACTTGATCTATTTCAAATCTCATTTTAACTTTAAAGAGCAATCAGTTTTGCGGTTCCTGTCTTACTAAGTTGCCTTGTTTTGCATGGAAGGTCAGCCTGTGAATGTTTTGCTTTATTGCATGCTTCAAAAAAAGGCTGAGAGGAAGAGACTGGAGGAACCTTTTCTATTCTATAGACTTTCCCCCACGAATGTGGAATTGCAGGCTACTTGGATGAATGTTCGAATGTAAGGGAGCAAGCCTCAGCCAAAGGAGGTAGAATCCTTGCTTAAGAGGAAGTATCAGTGTGGGGACATCTTTGCTTAATGGGAGCCATTTAAACTCTTCATAGAAACTCAATAAGCTCTACATCTTATATTTGGAAAGCAGTATGGTTACGCAGCTGCTAACCTAATGACTTGAGTCTTCTGCTCTGCAACTTCAAATTTTGTTTTCAAGCAGTGCATACATCAGTTTAGGCTTTGGACAAGGAGATTTGTAATGCAAATAGTGATAAACCAGAATCAGTGCTACTGACGAGCGTAATGGTGAAATGCAGCAAATCAAGTGTTCCTGGAGAACTGTGAGATTACAAAACCAATAAGCCATGAAGCACTTTTTTTTTTTTTTTTAATCAATTCTTATATGCTGAAATAACACCTTCAAGAAAATCTGTTTATCCAGCCAGGCGACGGTGTCTACCTGTAAGCACAAAGGAAATGCCTTGAGAGTTCGTTTGCTGTATTTGAAGTTCTTATACCCTGCAGAAATAATTATTTAGAGTAACATGTAACTGAGGAGATCGTAGCAGGAAGTATATTATTTCTAGCATTAAATTGCTGCCCCGTTGCCAGTGCAATCTAGGGAGAGAACTGTATATAATAGTTAAACTTCCCTGGACTGACTTACATTATAAAATATTCTGACAAAGTAAGCTCTAAATCACTTGACATTTTGAAGAGTTTTAAACGGGTACAAAACCGAAGCTTTATAAACCAAGCAGCATTTATAATGCTTCATATATAAAAACAATGCCTATTTTTAAGATTTGTTACATATCTATGTAGATACGCTTGCTGGAAAAGCCAGGTCTGTTGTAGACCAAATGCTGCAGATTAAGACTTGTGGCTTACCAGTTTCATTTCTGTATTTTCTTGGAAAAAGTTTTGAGTTAGAGTTTAAATATAAAATGTAAATACTGTACAGATATATATTGAAATAAGTATTTCTTGGTGTACACAGGTGATATGCATGACAAATACTCTGTATCGATCATTGTTAAAAACGTAATGTTCTGTGTAAATCCACTGCGTATTAATCTTTTCATTTATCATCAAGAGCTGTTACTTAAGCCTGGACATTCTCAAAAACAAAGTGTGAAACTATATACCATTGTGTAGCTCCTCCTTTATCAAGAGTACATGCAAGATAATTGCTCCTTTTTTCCCTTTCCAGAGGATGATTCGATTTTATAGCATGGATTATAACCGCTCTTGCAAGTGACCTTCTTTTAAGCACAACAGTTTAAATGATCAGGTTACAGAGAAAACCCTTTCACTGAAAAATAGATTCAATAAAGACTTGTGGCTTACCAGTTTCATTTCAAAACCCAAGTTGTTGGGTTTGATGGAAAAATGGTTGGTTTGGACGGTAAAAAGGTCGTCGGTTTTGATGGTAGGTTTAGTCTGAGTATTGAAGGCTTCCATCAGTAAGCTCTGCATCTGAAAGACAAAGGGAAGAAATGTCATTCCCTGTTGTGATACTCAACATGGAACTGTCTGGCTCAGTGGTTTTCTTTCTAAAGAGAGAAGTCACAACCCTGCACATGGCTTGATCTGCTCTCTGACTACAGGGCTGAACTGACTGTTGAAGGCAGCTTCCAAAGCCCTCCCATTAAACTGACTGCATTTCAGTTCCGTGCTAAAATTGGTCAACTGTACAGAATATTAGGACAAAGCTACCTGCTTTGATAGCAAACGGTAGACCTTAGGTAAGTTACATTCATTTGAAGGTTTGACTGGACGGCATCCTTGTTTTACTAGTGATCTTGTGGTCAAGCGGACCAAATCCTAGCCACAGAACAGAAGCATTCAGAAACTGGCTAGAGAGAGCACTTAGGAATGCAGGAATTTAACTGCTTTAACGCTGCTCTTTCTCTCACGTATCTGGATTTTCCTTAAATCACAAATTATCACTAGCTATCCTTGTTAATTTATTCAAAGTAACATGAGTCCAGGTGAAAAGGCACACTCTAACAAGTGCTCAGTTGTTCCTAGTCTGCTCCTAGCTTACTTGAGAGGTTCAATACAGTTAAAAATAAATAAATAAATAAATAACCTGCTGAAGTAGCCTGAAGTAGTGGAAAACTCGGAAAATGTCCCAAGCCCTACACACCCTCCAGTTGTAATCAATGCTGCAGATGATGATGAAGATGATGATGGTGAGCATGGTTTGGTTCTTGGAAGGAATTTGTGCTGTAAATGATTGTGTAAGTCTTTGGTTCTTGGAAGGAATTTGTGCTGTAAATCAATGTATAAATCACAGATGACCTGAGGTCTGACTAGCGATAGGGCAGGCAGTCTGGTCAGGTCACTGGTGGCTTTGTCTGGCAGTCAGTGGACAGAACCTGAAATGTTGGAGGAAAGCTTAGAACCACTCTTGGCTTTAGTTGGTCTGTTGTGTAAAGCTCTATGTGAAACTAGGAAGGAAATTCCTTTTTTTTTGTCTGAAGAGTAATATGTTGTGTAGTAGTTAAAGCTGCAGAGAGAATCTAGAGTCCTAGATGTTTTGTCCTAGGGTAGTCTACTTACGAGTTCATCAGGTCAGTGTAGCTGTATTAAAAAAAAAAAAAAAAAAAAAAAAAAGCTTTTTTATAGGAACCATGGACTGAAGTGTCATTGCATGAGCTACATAATCACGAACAATCTGGCCTATGCATAACTGAATAGATTTTTCCCCTTCAGACCAGCTTTCTGCGGAAGGAGAAGAAACTAAAACTCCCGTCCAGCAACCAGCTGAGGAAGGCCAAAATGGATTACGGATGATTTCCACTCGGAAAGCCAGTGCTACTACTGCTAAACAAGGTATTCCAGCACCTGTAGTAGGATAAATCGGAAGGAGAACTTGACAATTAACTCAAAAGCAATGTGGCGTAAAAACACAACAGAATGTAGGGGTGCTGAATGGACTCGGTTATTTCCATGATCTCATTTCTCCCTGATACCATCATGTGCCCATTGGGTCAGAAAGTTGAACTCCTTTTCTTTCCTTTTGGAGAACAAAACAGGGTCACAGCATGGAGTTTAAATGGCTGCACGTGCAGCCTGGCAACCACTGTTGAAAGCCATATCTAACGATAGAGGGATCTAATATCACGTAAATGGATTAAAATTAAAACTACAGTTTTTACCCTGAAGGGTGAAAGGAGGGGCAAAATGCCATTGATTCTATGGTTGTTTCACTTGTGAGGAGTGTTGACAGGCTTTATTCTAAATACTTCTGAAAGTTCCTGAGCACTAAGAAGCCTGAGGATCTGTGGTCCTCAGTGAGTGCCTCTAAGCCTTAGTCTCATTAACTGTTTTCTGTTTTCAGAGGACGGTCTGAATTTTGGAATAAAAACACTTGAAGAAATCAAATTGCAGAAAATGAAGGAAAAAACTAAGAGACACGGTGGTGAGTTAATATTCCCTACTTTCTTACCCTCTTCACCTTCATCCTGTGTGATGATTTTTCTTTCAAAAAAAAATTCTTCCAGTAATACCGGGTAGCTGGCTATGCTTTGGTGAATCCAACTATTTGCCAAAGAAGTGAAATTTGATTGGCTTCAGAATGGCAGGTGATGGTGGCTGGGAGCTGCTTGAGGGATAGACTTCCATGTTTAGCTGGGGGCATCGAGCAACCTGATTCTCAGCCAGCTGGTATTCTAGATGGGAATTCCAAGGGCAACCAGAGGCAAATTAGTCACCTCTCTTATTTGCATGCTCTGGTCACTGTATGTTTGACAGTAATGAATAATTACAGTTTTTTGTTCTTCGTGATAGTTTTTTCTGTTTGGTAAACTTCCTTATGTTTTGCTTGCTCTGAGCAGAAGGTCCTTCAAGATCTTCTCTTCCTCCCGTCGATTCTATGATTTTTCCTGCTCCGGAAAAGGAAAATGTCCGGACAGTGGTGAGAACTGTGACACTGTCTACAGAGGAAGGTAATAATTAATGCTTTTGTTTTGATTTCATTACTCCTCAACTGGAAGGTTAAGCAAGAAGGAAGGCAATTCACCCCTGTTAGCCTCCTGGTGCTGCCGCCTTCTGTTCAAAACATGCTTTTATGCTGAAAGTCCCTGGTTGTACTGGAAAGCTTTGGTGCTCAGGTTAAGTGCAGTAGCAGGAGAAAGAAAAAAATGTGTCAGTATGCAAATAGGGGGATAACTGAAAAACAGGAGAGTAACGAGAAGAAAGAGCTCTAGAGGACAGTGCTATGTAAGAAGCAATTTCTGAAGCTTTAAAGAGGCTGACAGTGGCACGTGTGGACAGTACTGCGATAGGAGTCTGTGTATAAATTATATTGTTTAGAGTTGTGCAAATTCCTTTGAAAGGGAAAGAAGTGAAGAAGTACTTTTACTCATAGACATTCACCTTAGAAAGGAATATTTCTCAGCATTGGTACCTAATAATATTCTGCTTGCTTATGCAGCTCTGTTCTGCACAAAGTATAGCTGTCAAGCAGACTCAGATTCATTCTCGACTACATTCAGCTGGAATTTGAGGCAAACACTGAGACTATGGATACTTTTTCTAAGTTAATTATAGTTGTAATATGAGTTTGTGTGGTTTAGCTGTCAAAACAGTGTCTTGCTGGGTTTTTTTGGACATGGGCTAACAGTATACTATTTCTATTGGCTACTGGTCTCTATGAAATAGAAAAATTTTACTTTTGTTTTAGGGGAGGAACCTGTGGTTCGACTAGATCTTGCTGAGAAACAAGGAAAACGGAAAGCCTCCGTGGGTAAGAACTTTTTATGAGCTGTTATTTAGGTGCCGCCTTCTCTATATGACTGCATCGAAGAGTATTTTTGACGTGTGAGAGGAAAATGCGTTGCAGTGGAGATCTGTGTTGACTGCAGAAATGGCAAAAAAACCATTTAGCAGCTGAAAGGCAATTTTATGAAAATATGCTTGAAAAATAGAAGCTTGTGGTTGACTGTTCTCAAATCTTCCTGCAAAGAAATGTTCTTAAAATATTCCTTGTTTTCTCTGTCTGAAGCTGATGTAAGCGCCCTTCCCGTGAAGCGCAGCCTTGCTGAAAGGCTGGGGAAGAAGGTGGAGGTTCCGGGAAATGCTGACAAAGCACCAAAGAGAGGTACAGCTACTAAACAGGCATCTGGATGTGATTCACGGGTTTTGTATTTAGGCTCTCTGTTTGTCCTTTTCCTGCGATGTTTCTTTTTGCATGTTGGCTGAGGTCTTAATCACCGGGATTCAAAGTTACCTTTCCTGCCTTGTTTTCGAATGTGAACACAAAGTTGACGTTTATGCAGCCTCCCTAATTTGGTCTTTTTCTGTTTTGCAGTTCAAGTTCCCAAGTCTGTGAAGGAGAGACTAGGATTACCTTCTCAACGGACTAGTACTGCGAAAGGTAACAACTGGCTATTAAATATACTTTCTCCTTCTTCCTTTCCGTGAACTTAGACCGTTTTCATACAGCCCTAAAAAGGAATTCAAATGAAAACAAAGAACTGGTTCCCCTTGCTCGAGTGCTGAAGCTCTTCTGACAGCCACTATCAGAAATCTGCCTCTAGGTGTGTGTTTATTTTCCGCTTGTGCCTTGTCAAGGTTTTAAGCTGCTTCTGTGAACCATCATATACAATTAGAATAGAGCTACTGCCGGGAGCAGGAATTTGAAATGCAGTCTGAAAAAGTAATCAAGTAAACTAGCATTTCTGTGTAGCAACTCTCTCTGGATAGGGCTGGTCTTCAAAATACAACAAGTGGCTCAGAGGAGGAGGAGAATGTTAGGCTATTGTCCTAAGATGGGTTATTGGGAACGCTCAGGCTTAGTTTTCCTTAGTACTGTGACAAATTTTGGAGACTTAAACTATTGTTGGACTCTCTTTAAATGCTGGTGCTTCTCATTTCTTGATGATGACAGGGAAGGCTGCTAAGCCAAAGGGAGAGATCCATGTGAAAACACTGGAGGAAATCCATCGTGAGAGAGCTCTTCGAGAAAGTCAAGCCAAAGCCCAGGCTGAATGGCATGGTAAAACCAAAGATCCCAGCGCAGGGGCAAAAATTGAGGGTGAGCCCAAGAAGCAGAGTGTGCTCACTCTTTCCGGGCCCAGCAAAGTGCAGTCGAAGGAGCCGGCAGGTAAAGCCAAGCCAGAAGGAGAAGTGCGTGTTAAAACCCTGGAAGAAATAAAGCGCGAGAAAGCTCTGCGGATGCAGCAGAGTGGAGGAAATGTGCCAGCTCCCCCAGCACAACCTGGACCTGCCCCAGCCGGGCAGAAATCGTTATGGAACACAAAGCTATCAGGTAATAAGATGCTTTAATACCTGCCCCGGTGAGGTGCTTCCCGTATTGAGCAAGTTCCATTTGCTCAGGATCTGCTTTGCTTTTTCCTTCAATGCGGAGGATAAAAGAGTTTAAGGCTACAAAGTTCAAAGGCAAAGAAGGGCCAGAACGTGCAACCATGTCTGTTTTCGTTAATTACGTGATGGTATTCTGTATTTCCCACTAGAAAATTAACACATTGAGGGGCTTTTTAGTCTAATTTTGGTATTCTGTTTTTTTCTGCCATCTGTTTATGGTATGAAGTCCTCCCTGTGTTGAGTTCAAGTTCACCTTCCTCTTTGGCATGTGTTGCTTAGCTTGACACGTGTATGTGTTTGTAAAGCATGCATCAGCATCTTAATGTGGGGGGCCAGTTTCTGTCAAAAATGACAGAGGATCAAAGGCCTCGTTGTTAAGATTATATCAACTTTGTAAAATGAGATTGTGTGAGGGAGATAAGGAGGGCTTAAAGGCTGCATGCACTGCACATTGTAGCCTTTCTCTCTGTCTCACGGGACACGAGGAAATAAACACACAAAGAAAACAAGTACCCAGCTTTCTTTCGTTTCTTCTCCTGCCAGCCAGACGTTAGGTCAGGAATGGGAGACTAGAATATGACTCTACAAATTTGGATTTTGTAGAACAACTTAATAAATTTTGTGGGACATCACTGCAGGGGAGAGGAAGCTGGTACAACAGTTGCATACACTCTCTTGTCTTACTATACCTGCTGCTTTTCCTTTCCTAGAGGGAGCAAGACTTTAAATACAAAAGCTGTCAACATTTGTGAATCTTACTAGACTTCATACAACGTCTTAGAGTATTGCTTGCACTTGGGATCGCTCTGTGTCTGAGTTTCCCTCGTCCTGGATTATGATTTACTGTAGCCATTCACTTTCTTTGTTCCTTTGTATGGATTGTTGGTAGACGGAGTTTACTATGTGGAAGATATTGCTGAGAATCCAGGCAATGGCAGTGTAATTCTGCTGGCCAAATGCAGTTAACTGTGTAGAAGGGCCGTGGAAATGAGGAAGAGAATGTGGATTTTTCATGAGGCAGAGCAAGACTGTATCAGTTCTCTCTTCCTTTTACTCTAGCCAACTTTAACATGTTTGCGAAGCCTTGGGATGGGAAAGTCGCTTCCCCCAAGAAGAAGGCACTGAAACGTAAGGCACCTGGCAGTTTTCCCTCTGCTGTAGCAGCTGTGAAACCACGGACTGCCTCCGATGCAGACACAATGGGACCTCCAGCCAAAAAAGCAGCTATGGTAAGGACAGGGGCTAATGCAGAAATGGATCCCTTGTAAAATTTATACCCTCCTCTAGGAGAAAAGATGGAAAACTCAAATGTTCTACAGGCCTTCTGTTTCCTTTTAAATCCAGTAGCTGCCTACAGAATTCTTGTAGTACCCTTCCATATTTATTAGATTAATGGCACTATTTACTTAGTCCTCTGTGATTCTGTGATTTCTCTGGTGTGGAGGATTTTGTCCATTAATGCTGTGTTCTTAAAAGACACAAGATCATTAGTAACCTCCAAGTGAATATTAACTTTCTTCAGGAGCACCTTGGTTTTGTATTTTGGCTAAGGCTCCGCAATGCCAGAGGAGAAGCAGCATGGAGGAAAAAGCTAGTAAGGAATCTTTTACCCATGAGTCCTAAACACTGTTTTGCTGCTTTCTAGGCTGTTCCAGCCACGCTGGAGCACGTCCCAGCCACCAGACTTGAAGAAAATCCCCAAAACAGGTGATGACCACAACTTGTTCTTTTTCTCAATCGGTGTATATCCCCAGTGAAACATAAGTTCTGTCACAGGTGGGGAAAAAAGGAGGGTTCTGAGATAATTAAAGCCCAAATCCATCAGAGGATAAGTCACTTATTTATCTTATAAGATAAATAAGTCACGTGAAATGACTTTCTAGCAGCTAGCAGGAATGCTTAATTAGACTTACTTTCTTTAAATGCTGCAAGTCGGTACAGCTTTCCAGTGACTTCTTGCTCTGTCTGAATACCTAAATGAGGATGAGGTGAAGTTCTTCTACTTCCTCGTGAGGTGATAAATGATGAGTAGTGTCCTCTGCCTTTTGGTCCTCAAGAATGCCACCCGAACAAACATACAAGGTGACAAGAGTGCAGGGAGAGCAGAGGGAAGTGATGGCTGCAGATCAGCTTCCTGTAGTGGGGAGCAAACTCTGCTGAGTGTGCCGTGGGAAAAATGACTAACTTAGTAAACAGATATTTGCAGATGGAGACTTCTTAACATTTTTACAGGAAAATTAAGCAAGGTGGCAAAGTGCCTCTTGCTACAAAAATTGAACCATCTCTGCTAGACTCCGGGTGCTCTGGCTTCACAGAGAAACCCCCAAACTGAAAAATGTACCTGCTAATATATTGGGCTCTAAATGTAGCCCTGGGTTAATTGAATAACAATCCCTGGGTAAGATTGAAGTGCAGGAGGGGTTGGCTACGGTTTTAAGAGCCGGTTTGCAGAAAAGGGATTTCCCATTAAGAAATGGCATATACTGATTGTTCTCTTCCTTGCTCTGCCAAGACCTGAAGCACATCTTGGAAGCCAGGCAGAATCCGTGGAGCCAATGGAGTTCTCAAGCTCGACTTCAGCTTCTTCCCAGCTAGAAGAAGCAAGGACACACCGGCTGAGTTCCACAGGCAACGCGCCCGTATCTGTAGACGAGGATTTAGAGATGCTACTTTGGGAACTCTCAGACGGCATACTGGAAGCCGAGCTCGACTTGGACCCAGGGAAGGATGAGGATGACCTCCTCCTTGAGCTTTCCAAGATGATTGATGATTGAACTGCATAGTCCTATGGTATATTAAAAAAAAAAAAAAAAAAAAAACAACAACAAAAAAAAACTCTTCTTCTTGTTGGATACCCTGAGGTGATCCTTTTTCTAACTGAGGCTTTGCAATGAGACTTAAAGCACAGTTGGAACTGGTAGAAATTGGCAGGATCTGCACTCAGTTGTCCTAAGTTTTCCTGCTGGTCAGAGTTAAGGTCTTGTGCATGGTTCCGTAACTATAGGTGGCTACCTTTGATATCAAGAGGACAAAGCACTTGTTTCTTTTGGCACAGAAAGATGTCCATCGGCACGCTGTGGTGGCTGTGAATTGACGTAGTGATGGAGCGATGCTCTGAAGGCTTAAACGGAAAGCTTCTTCCTTCCGCCCCCCCTTGGCACAGCTCGATGTTGGGCACATTGTGAAGCCTGAGTGTTCTGATTTCTCGGACAGTTGATACCCAAATCCCGGAGTTACTATGTCAACTCTTGACTTTTATTTGTGTATGCCATTGTTTTGACTGTAATCTTTTCAGATGATGAAGCTGTAGGGGCGGGAGGGAGCAAAATAATTATTCTAGCACTGTGGACCAAACATGCTGCCAGGAGTGGTGGTGGTGGGGTCAGCCCACCCGGCCTTACTTTCAATTATCAGGGATGATAAAATGGTGTGAAAAGCAGCAGCTCTGCGATACGGCTACGCTACCCCCACTCCCTTCTCTTGTGCTGTACCAAAGTTCCCCCAAGCTTTGGTTGGTGCTTTTTGCTGGTGACAGTAGGACTCCAGGGCGAGTAGTCGGGACTCTCCTGCAGTAACTGGGTCAACTAAGGGTTGGTTTAAGTGCCTCCTGGTTTTTAAAATTGCTCCCCTGAGCTGCTGGCTCTGCTGCCTGCTACAGCAAATGTTCGGGTGCCATCAGCGTCGCACTTGGGCGTGGGCACTGACCCTGCGGAGGAGAGCTGAGACTCGCGTGTATTGTGTACCCTGCCGCCAGTGATCGTTTTCCCCTAGCAGATCTATTTTGAATCATTTCCCTAAATTTTAGAGGAACTTTAGGCTCTTTGTGCTATGATTTGTGAAGCTGTAGGGGCCCTCAGGCATTTGCTGCTGGCAGAGGAAAACCGCTTGTCGAATTTGTTGTAAATACTTTCTGTTTGGACAACAACGCCTGTGTGTGTGTGTGTGTGTGTGTGTGTGTGTGTGCACGCGTGCGTGCTTTGACGACCCCCTGCGACGCCCCAGCTCCGCGAGGGAAGCTTTGAAGCGGCTCTGGGAAAACCTCTGCGGAAGAAACCGCTGCTAGTGACTTGCGGAAAAGGGACTCCACAATCAGTGAGATTGTAAAGTAGGTATGTTTATTCAGCGCTGGGCAGCACGGGAGGTCGTGGGCATGAAGATTGATGACTCTTCCTCGTCACCGCTAGTTGACCTCTTGTCTTTGCACAGACTCAGTTGCTCCTTGGCTCTTGTCCATCTGCAGGACCAGTTTCTCCCAGTTTCTTAAGACAGGCTCACTCTCTTATCAGGAGACTGACCTTGGTAAGGGGCCCAAGGCTTCTTGCTTTAGTTAATTGGCACAATGCACCATAGTTAGCAAAGACGCTAAGTAGCATCCTAGTTTAACGCTGTCAGCGCTCTATCTCTACTTGATAAGATTCTCCTAACTCCCTCTCTCACTGGAGCCCACGCAGCCCTCCGTCCTGCCGAAGGACTTCACGGGGACTTCTGCCGGCTCCGGGTGCCCGCACACAGACAGAAATGGCTTTGAGAGAAAACAATCAGGAGGAGGAGAGCTCAGAGACTGCGGCCGGCTTCGGCCACCTTCCCCTCGCTTTCCCTCTCCGTGTTCAAACCGAGCACTGTTCTGCCGTCAACCTTCGCTGCCTCTGCCCGCGGCGCTGGGCTTTCGCGTGTGCCATTGCTCCTCTACATATTTTATCCTTCCTTTTGTAAGGAATGGTCCAGCAATTCGTGTCACTAAGGGATTTGAAGGGTTACCATCGAGGCCCGGGTCTAGGTGATAAGAGAACAAAGGGGTTTTTAGGGAAAAGTGCTGACTACTGCAGGGGATGTTGCTAGAGTTTCTGAAATCCGGCGCAGAGGCTCCCAAACGAGGAGGAAGGGGGAGCTGAAGGACAATTGAAGGACAAAAGCCTGAGAGGAAGACAACCAGCATTCAGCCCGAGCAAGCCCCGAGAGACCACCAGAGACTGGTACGCAGGCGCCCCTGGGAGGGGTTTCGGATTCCGGAAACCAATTCTAATAACCCTGCCTCTTCTCGAAGTAGTAATGAATATGTATTAGCCTGGGAGCATCAAAACCAGCCGCCTTACGTAACAGGCGTGCGTCCTGGGGGAGCAGAGACTCCCGGCGCACCCAGCGCTGCTTGCTTGCCTCTATTCGTTTAATAAATTGTAAACTTTGATTGTAATCCTATTTGGATTTATAACAGCCATTTATAACACTTTTTATATTTGTATTTTATTTAAGGCTGTCTTGCCCCCCTCCCCCCCCAGCCTCGCTGCTCGCCAATAAAGCTGGCGCAGGGGCTAAGGGATTTGAAGGGCCTGCTTGTACACCTAAGGGATTTGAGGGCCTGCTTGTACACCTTTGGGGACTGCCTCTTTTGGGGGGGGGGGGGGGTGTTAGGAGCTGCTTGTATACTTTTTTAGGCATTCCTCTGAGAGGGGGTTGGGAGCTTCGTGTATACTGGGGGGGGAGGGCCTCCCTCGAGGTGGAAGCGGGGGGGGTTGGAGCGTTTCTACACTGTAGGGGCCTGCCTGTACACTTTTGGGGCCTGCCTTGGAGGGGTTGGGAACTGCTTGTACACCTTTGGGGCCTGCGTCTGCGCGGGGCGGGGGGGGTTGGGGGGTTGGAGCTGGTTTTAACCTTTCGGGCTTGCATCTGGAGGGGGTTGGGGCCTGCCTTTGGGGGGGTGGTTGTGAGCTGCTTGTATACTGTAGGGGCCTGCTTGTACACCTTTGGGGCCTGCGTCTGGGGGAGGGTGGGAGCTGCTTGTACACTGTTAGGGCCTGCCTTGGGGGAGGGGTTGGGGCATGTGCCTTGGGGGCATGGGGTTGGGAGCTGCTTCTACGCTGTAGGGGTCTGGGTCTTGGGGGGGTTGGGGCTGTTTGTACACCTTTGGGGCGTGCCTCTGGGGAGGATGGGGAGTTGCTTGTACACCTTTGGGGCCTGTGTCTGGGGGGGGGTTGGGGCCTGTGCCGGGGGGGGTTGGGAGCTGCTTGTATGCTCTAGGGTCCTCTGGCAGGCTTTGGGGCCTCCCTTTGAGGGGGGGCAGTTGGGAGCTGGTTGTACACCTTTGGGGCCTGAGTCTGGGGTGTGGGGGCTGGGGCTGAGGCCTGGGGCCTGGGGCATGCATCTGGGTGGTGGTGGTGGGGGGTCCAGTTCATGGGGTGGGTGGGTTGGGAGCTGCTTGTGGACAGTTGGGGTCTGCATCCGGGTGTGGCTGGGGCCTGCTTGTAGACTTCTGCAGCCTGTGTCTGGTGTTTGGGGGCTTTTCTGTAGTGTTTGGGGATTGCATTTTGGCTTTGGGATGTGTCTAGAGCTTCTGGGGCCTAGCTGTAGTGCTTGGGGCCTGCGTCTGGGGCTTTTCTGTAGCATTTTGGTAGTGTGTTTGTGATTTGGGGTCTGTATCCAGGGTTTTGCCTTTTTTGTAGTTTTCAGCTTTGTGTCTGTTTCTTTGTTGGTTGCCTGGGGTTTGGGGTTTGGATCATTAGTCAGTGTCATTAGCGTCGGGGGGTTGATATGAAGGGTTAGGGTTGTGGTTAGAGTTGTTAGGGTTAAAGAGAATAAGGATTTTAGGGTAAGGGGATCAAGGTTGTGGGAATAAAAATGTTTTTGCACAGAGTTACATCGTTTAGAGGGAAGGAAGGTGGTATTGATATATGCTTGCAGTGATAAGAAAGCTTAACAGACAACCTTGTAAAATGCAGACAACCAGAATCCTTAGAGCAATTGGGTGGAAATCACGGCGTAAGAAACATTACCACCTCAAAGAGGAAAACAGTCAAGAAAAAAATAAAATTGACTAGTAACAGGCCAGCAGCTGTGTATTTTCTGTGAAGCACTGGATAGATCGTGAACATGGATTACCCAGTCAATGGGGAAACTGGGGAGGGTCCTGGTCACCGAGAGGAAAAAAAAAATTATATAAACTGTGTTATGGAACTAGTAGGTGGCTTGTGGGACGCCTGCCATTGCAATCGTGAATAAAAATGCTACCTCACTGAGATACTTGCCTGAGCCTATGGTATTGGTTACAGAGTGTTTCTAATAAGGTGTTAGGGTTTTAAGGTTTCAGGGCTAAGGCACTAGGGTTGGGTTTCAGGGTTAGGGTTTCCAGGGTTTAGGGTTAGGATTTTAAGGTTGTTAGGGTTGGAGTTATAAGGGTTAGGGTTTGGGGGTTAGTGTGTTAAGGTTTTAAAGTATTTTGTGGTTTTAGTGTTGATAGGGTTTTTAGGGTTAGGGTCTTAGGGTTTTAGTTATGGTCAGGTATTTAGGGTTAGGGTTTTAAGGTCTTATTTTTTTTTTTTTAAGGTTAGGGTCTCCAGCGTTAGGGCTTTGAGAATCTTTACGTTTTGGGTTAGGGTTTAGAGGGTCTTAATTTTTAGGGTTAGGGCTTTTAGGCGTAGGTCTAGTGTGGTAAATTTTATCGGGTTAGGACTGTAAGGGTTTTTAGGGTTAGGGTTTCTAGGGTTTTTTGGGGTAGGGGTTAGGGTTAGATCCGTGGGAGCCGTAGTGTTAGGGGTCAGGGTTCTTAGGGGTAAGGCCCAATATTAGGGTGGAAGGCCAAACTAAGGGGGGAGCCCCCCCCAAAATTGAAGGGTCGAAGCCCCAATTTAGGGGAAGAAACGTCAAAATTGTGGGGTCCCCCAAAATTGGGCGGAAGAGCTCTTAATATTGGGGGAAACCCAAAAAAGGAGGGTGGGGGACTCTAAAATTGGGGGGACCCCCCCAAATTGGTTGTGTCCCCCCCCAAATTAGTTGTGTCCCCCCCAAAATTGGTTGTGTCCCCCCCAATTAGGGGAGGAACCCCCAAAATTGGGTGGGCGAACCCCCATATTGGGGGGGCAGAACACTTAAATGGAAGTGTGAAATTCCAGAATTGAATGTGGACCCCCCAGAACAGTCTTTAGGGGTTTAGTGTGGTAAATTTTATCGGGTTAGGGCTGTAAGGGCTTTTAGGGTTAGGGTTTCTAGGGTTTGTTGGGGTAGGGGTTAGGGTTAGATCCGTGGTTGCCATAGCGTTAGGGGTCAAGGTTCTTAGGGGTTAGGCCTAATATTAGGGCGGAAGGCCAAAATAAGAGGGTGGGAGCCCCCCCCGAAATTGAAGGGTTGAAGCCCCAAGTTAGGGGAAGGAACGTCAAAATTGTGGGGTCCCCCAAAATTGGGCGGAAGAACTTTTAATATTAGGGGGGAACCCAAAAAAGGAGGGTGGGGGACTCTAAAATCGGTTGTGTCCCCCCCAAATTAGGGGAGGAACCCCCAAAATTGGGTGGGCAAACCCCCAAATTGGGGGGAAGAAGACTTAAATGGAAGTGTGAAATTCCAGAATTGGATGTGGACCCCCCAGAACAGTCTTCAGGGGTTTAGTGTGGTAAATTTTATCGGGTTAGGGCTGTAAGGGTTTTTAGGGTTAGGGTTTCTAGGGTTTGTTGGGGTAGGGGTTAGGGTTAGATCCGTGGTTGCCATAGGCTTAGGGGTCAAGGTTCTTAGGGGTTAGGCCTAATATTAGGGCGGAAGGCCAAAATAAGAGGGGAGGAGCCCACCCAAAATTGAAGGGTTGAAGCCCAAAGTTAGGGGAAGGAACGTCAAAATTGTGGGGTCCCCCAAAATTGAGCGGAAGAGCTCTTAATATTGGGGGAAACCCAAAAAAGGAGGGTGGGGGACTCTAAAATTGGTTGTGTTCCCCCCAAAATTGGTTGTGTCCCCCCCAAAATTGGTTGTGTCCCCCCCAATTAGGGGAGGAACCCCCAAAATTGGGTGGGCGAACCCCCATATTGGGGGGGAAGAACACTTAAATGGAAGTGTGAAATTCCAGAATTGAATGTGGACCCCCCAGAACAGTCTTCAGGGGTTTAGTGTGGTAAATTTTATCGGGTTAGGGCTGCAAGGGTTTTTAGGGTTAGGGTTTCTAGGGTTTGTTGGGGTAGGGGTTAGGGTTAGATCCGTGGTTGCCATAGGCTTAGGGGTCAAGGTTCTTAGGGGTTAGGCCTAATATTAGGGCGGAAGGCCAAAATAAGAGGGGGGGAGCCCCCCCCAAAATCGAAGGGTTGAAGCCCAAAGTTAGGGGAAGGAACGGCCAAATTGTGGGGTCCCCCAAAATTGGGCGGAAGAACTCTTTAATATTAGGGGGGAACCCAAAAAAGGAGGGTGGGGGACTCTACAATTGGGGGGGACCCCCAAAATTGGTCGGGTCCCCCCAAATTAGGGGAGGAACCCCCAAAATTGGGTGGGTGAACCCCCAAATTGGGGGGAAGAAGACTTAAATGGAAGTGTGAAATTCCAGAATTGAATGTGGACCCCCCCCAGACCTGGGGAGGAATCCCCAAACTTGGGGGGGACCCCCAAAATTGGGGTTAAAGCCCCAGATCCCGGGGAGCTAAGCCCCAAATTAAGGGAAGGAACCTCAAACATGTGGTGAGAACCCCAACATTGGGGGAAAGAACCTTAATATTAGGGTGGCAGGCCAAGAAAGGATGGTGGGGGCCTCCAAAATTGTGGGGGGCTTGGAATTGGGGGGAATCCCCAAAATGGAGGGGGAACCCCAAAAGTGGGGGGGGGGCGAAGCACCAAATTAGGGGAAGGAACCCCAAAATTGCGGGGAAGAACTCTGAAATGGAGAGCTGAAAACCCGAAATTGAGGGGAAACCCCCAAAACGGCGGGAAAACCCTCCATAAACACGAAACCGGTAATGTAACAGAGCAAAAAATGGCGTCCTGCGGCAAGGTGCGAGGCTCAATTTTCTGGGGAGTGCTGGGAAATGTAGTTCTTGGCCACCGGGTTTCCGGGAGTCCATATTGTTTTCCCAGAGCATGCCGGGAGATGTAGTTCTCGGACACTGGGCTTCCGGGAGGCCATGTTGGTTTCCCATCTTTGCTAGACTCCGGGTGCTCTGGCTTCACAGAGAAACCCCCAAACTGAAAAATGTACCTGCTAATATATTGGGCTCTAAATGTAGCCCTGGGTTAATTGAATAACAATCCCTGGGTAAGATTGAAGTGCAGGAGGGGTTGGCTACGGTTTTAAGAGCCGGTTTGCAGAAAAGGGATTTCCCGTTAAGAAATGGCATATACTGATTGTTCTCTTCCTTGCTCTGCCAAGACCTGAAGCACATCTTGGAAGCCAGGCAGAATCCGTGGAGCCAATGGAGTTCTCAAGCTCGACTTCAGCTTCTTCCCAGCTAGAAGAAGCAAGGACACGCCGGCTGAGTTCCACAGGCAACGCGCCCGTATCTGTAGACGAGGATTTAGAGATGCTACTTTGGGAACTCTCAGACGGCATACTGGAAGCCGAGCTCGACTTGGACCCAGGGAAGGATGAGGATGACCTCCTCCTTGAGCTTTCCAAGATGATTGATGATTGAACTGCATAGTCCTATGGTATATTAAAAAAAAAAAAAAAAAAAAAGAAAAAAAAGAAAACAACTCTTCTTCTTGTTGGATACCCTGAGGTGATCCTTTTTCTAACTGAGGCTTTGCAATGAGACTTAAAGCACAGTTGGAACTGGTAGAAATTGGCAGGATCTGCACTCAGTTGTCCTAAGTTTTCCTGCTGGTCAGAGTTAAGGTCTTGTGCATGGTTCCGTAACTATAGGTGGCTACCTTTGATATCAAGAGGACAAAGCACTTGTTTCTTTTGGCACAGAAAGATGTCCATCGGCACGCTGTGGTGGCTGTGAATTGACGTAGTGATGGAGCGATGCTCTGAAGGCTTAAACGGAAAGCTTCTTCCTTCCGCCCCCCTTGGCACAGCTCGATGTTGGGCACATTGTGAAGCCTGGGTGTTCTGATTTCTCGGACAGTTGATACCCAAATCCCGGAGTTACTATGTCAACTCTTGACTTTTATTTGTGTATGCCATTGTTTTGACTGTAATCTTTTCAGATGATGAAGCTGTAGGGGCGGGAGGGAGCAAAATAATTATTCTAGCGTTGTGGACCAAACATGCTGCCAGGAGTGGTGGTGGTGGGGTCAGCCCACCCGGCCTTACTTTCAATTATCGGGGATGATAAAATGGTGTGAAAAGCAGCAGCTCTGCGATACGGCTACGCTACCCCCACTCCCTTCTCTTGTGCTGTACCAAAGTTCCCCCAAGCTTTGGTTGGTGCTTTTTGCTGGTGACAGTAGGACTCCAGGGCGAGTAGTCGGGACTCTCCTGCAGTAACTGGGTCAATTAAGGGTTGGTTTAAGTGCCTCCTGGTTTTTAAAATTGCTCCCCTGAGCTGCTGGCTCTGCTGCCTGCTACAGCAAATGTTCGGGTGCCATCAGCGTCGCACTTGGGCGTGGGCACTGACCCTGCGGAGGAGAGCTGAGACTCGCGTGTATTGTGTACCCTGCCGCCAGTGATCGTTTTCCCCTAGCAGATCTATTTTGAATCATTTCCCTAAATTTTAGAGGAACTTTAGGCTCTTTGTGCTATGATTTGTGAAGCTGTAGGGGCCCTCAGGCATTTGCTGCTGGCAGAGGAAAACCGCTTGTCGAATTTGTTGTAAATACTTTCTGTTTGGACAACAACGCCTGTGTGTGTGTGTGTGCGTGTGTGTGTGTGTGCGTGCTTTGACGACCCCCTGCGACGCCCCAGCTCCGCGAGGGAAGCTTTGAAGCGGCTCTGGGAAAACCTCTGCGGAAGAAACCGCTGCTAGTGACTTGCGGAAAAGGGACTCCACAATCAGTGAGATTGTAAAGTAGGTATGTTTATTCAGCGCTGGGCAGCACGGGAGGTCGTGGGCATGAAGATTGATGACTCTTCCTCGTCACCGCTAGTTGACCTCTTGTCTTTGCACAGACTCAGTTGCTCCTTGGCTCTTGTCCATCTGCAGGACCAGTTTCTCCCAGTTTCTTAAGACAGGCTCACTCTCTTATCAGGAGACTGACCTTGGTAAGGGGCCCAAGGCTTCTTGCTTTAGTTAATTGGCACAATGCACCATAGTTAGCAAAGACGCTAAGTAGCATCCTAGTTTAACGCTGTCAGCGCTCTATCTCTACTTGATAAGATTCTCCTAACTCCCTCTCTCACTGGAGCCCACGCAGCCCTCCGTCCTGCCGAAGGACTTCACGGGGACTTCTGCCGGCTCCGGGTGCCCGCACACAGACAGAAATGGCTTTGAGAGAAAACAATCAGGAGGAGGAGAGCTCAGAGACTGCGGCCGGCTTCGGCCACCTTCCCCTCGCTTTCCCTCTCCGTGTTCAAACCGAGCACTGTTCTGCCGTCAACCTTCGCTGCCTCTGCCCGTGGCGCTGGGCTTTCTCGTGTGCCATTGCTCCTCTACATATTTTATCCTTCCTTTTGTAAGGAATGGTCCAGCAATTCGTGTCACTAAGGGATTTGAAGGGTTACCATCGAGGCCCGGGTCTAGGTGATAAGAGAACAAAGGGGTTTTTAGGGAAAAGTGCTGACTACTGCAGGGGATGTTGCTAGAGTTTCTGAAATCCGGCGCAGAGGCTCCCAAACGAGGAGGAAGGGGGAGCTGAAGGACAATTGAAGGACAAAAGCCTGAGAGGAAGACAACCAGCATTCAGCCCGAGCAAGCCCCGAGAGACCACCAGAGACTGGTACGCAGGCGCCCCTGGGAGGGGTTTCGGATTCCGGAAACCAATTCTAATAACCCTGCCTCTTCTCGAAGTAGTAATGAATATGTATTAGCCTGGGAGCATCAAAACCAGCCGCCTTACGTAACAGGCGTGCGTCCTGGGGGAGCAGAGACTCCCGGCGCACCCAGCGCTGCTTGCTTGCCTCTATTCGTTTAATAAATTGTAAACTTTGATTGTAATCCTATTTGGATTTATAACAGCCATTTATAACACTTTTTATATTTGTATTTTATTTAAGGCTGTCTTGCCCCCCTCCCCCCCCAGCCTCGCTGCTCGCCAATAAAGCTGGCGCAGGGGCTAAGGGATTTGAAGGGCCTGCTTGTACACCTAAGGGATTTGAGGGCCTGCTTGTACACCTTTGGGGACTGCCTCTTTTGGGGGGGGGGGGGTGTTAGGAGCTGCTTGTATACTTTTTTAGGCATTCCTCTGAGAGGGGGTTGGGAGCTTCGTGTATACTGGGGGGGGAGGGCCTCCCTCGAGGTGGAAGCGGGGGGGGTTGGAGCGTTTCTACACTGTAGGGGCCTGCCTGTACACTTTTGGGGCCTGCCTTGGAGGGGTTGGGAACTGCTTGTACACCTTTGGGGCCTGCGTCTGCGCGGGGCGGGGGGGGTTGGGGGGTTGGAGCTGGTTTTAACCTTTCGGGCTTGCATCTGGAGGGGGTTGGGGCCTGCCTTTGGGGGGGTGGTTGTGAGCTGCTTGTATACTGTAGGGGCCTGCTTGTACACCTTTGGGGCCTGCGTCTGGGGGAGGGTGGGAGCTGCTTGTACACTGTTAGGGCCTGCCTTGGGGGAGGGGTTGGGGCATGTGCCTTGGGGGCATGGGGTTGGGAGCTGCTTCTACGCTGTAGGGGTCTGGGTCTTGGGGGGGTTGGGGCTGTTTGTACACCTTTGGGGCGTGCCTCTGGGGAGGATGGGGAGTTGCTTGTACACCTTTGGGGCCTGTGTCTGGGGGGGGGTTGGGGCCTGTGCCGGGGGGGGTTGGGAGCTGCTTGTACGCTCTAGGGTCCTCTGGCAGGCTTTGGGGCCTCCCTTTGAGGGGGGGCAGTTGGGAGCTGGTTGTACACCTTTGGGGCCTGAGTCTGGGGTGTGGGGGCTGGGGCTGAGGCCTGGGGCCTGGGGCATGCATCTGGGTGGTGGTGGTGGGGGGTCCAGTTCATGGGGTGGGTGGGTTGGGAGCTGCTTGTGGACAGTTGGGGTCTGCATCCGGGTGTGGCTGGGGCCTGCTTGTAGACTTCTGCAGCCTGTGTCTGGTGTTTGGGGGCTTTTCTGTAGTGTTTGGGGATCGCATTTTGGCTTTGGGATGTGTCTAGAGCTTCTGGGGCCTAGCTGTAGTGCTTGGGGCCTGCGTCTGGGGCTTTTCTGTAGCATTTTGGTAGTGTGTTTGTGATTTGGGGTCTGTATCCAGGGTTTTGCCTTTTTTGTAGTTTTCAGCTTTGTGTCTGTTTCTTTGTTGGTTGCCTGGGGTTTGGGGTTTGGATCATTAGTCAGTGTCATTAGCGTCGGGGGGTTGATATGAAGGGTTAGGGTTGTGGTTAGAGTTGTTAGGGTTAAAGAGAATAAGGATTTTAGGGTAAGGGGATCAAGGTTGTGGGAATAAAAATGTTTTTGCACAGAGTTACATCGTTTAGAGGGAAGGAAGGTGGTATTGATATATGCTTGCAGTGATAAGAAAGCTTAACAGACAACCTTGTAAAATGCAGACAACCAGAATCCTTAGAGCAATTGGGTGGAAATCACGGTGTAAGAAACATTACCACCTCAAAGAGGAAAACAGTCAAGAAAAAAATAAAATTGACTAGTAACAGGCCAGCAGCTGTGTATTTTCTGTGAAGCACTGGATAGATTGTGAACATGGATTACCCAGTCAATGGGGAAACTGGAGAGGGTCCTGGTCACTGAGAGGAAAAAAAAAATTATATAAACTGTGTTATGGAACTAGTAGGTGGCTTGTGGGACGCCTGCCATTGCAATCGTGAATAAAAATGCTACCTCACTGAGATACTTGCCTGAGCCTATGGTATTGGTTACAGAGTGTTTCTAATAAGGTGTTAGGGTTTTAAGGTTTCAGGGCTAAGGCACTAGGGTTGGGTTTCAGGGTTAGGGTTTCCAGGGTTTAGGGTTAGGATTTTAAGGTTGTTAGGGTTGGAGTTATAAGGGTTAGGGTTTGGGGGTTAGTGTGTTAAGGTTTTAAAGTATTTTGTGGTTTTAGTGTTGATAGGGTTTTTAGGGTTAGGGTCTTAGGGTTTTAGTTATGGTCAGGTATTTAGGGTTAGGGTTTTAAGGTCTTATTTTTTTTTTTTTAAGGTTAGGGTCTCCAGCGTTAGGGCTTTGAGAATCTTTACGTTTTGGGTTAGGGTTTAGAGGGTCTTAATTTTTAGGGTTAGGGCTTTTAGGCGTAGGTCTAGTGTGGTAAATTTTATCGGGTTAGGACTGTAAGGGTTTTTAGGGTTAGGGTTTCTAGGGTTTTTTGGGGTAGGGGTTAGGGTTAGATCCGTGGGAGCCGTAGTGTTAGGGGTCAGGGTTCTTAGGGGTAAGGCCCAATATTAGGGTGGAAGGCCAAACTAAGGGGGGAGCCCCCCCCAAAATTGAAGGGTCGAAGCCCCAATTTAGGGGAAGAAACGTCAAAATTGTGGGGTCCCCCAAAATAGGGCGGAAGAGCTCTTAATATTGGGGGAAACCCAAAAAAGGAGGGTGGGGGACTCTAAAATTGGGGGGACCCCCCCAAATTGGTTGTGTCCCCCCCCAAATTAGTTGTGTCCCCCCCAAAATTGGTTGTGTCCCCCCCAATTAGGGGAGGAACCCCCAAAATTGGGTGGGCGAACCCCCATATTGGGGGGGCAGAACACTTAAATGGAAGTGTGAAATTCCAGAATTGAATGTGGACCCCCCAGAACAGTCTTTAGGGGTTTAGTGTGGTAAATTTTATCGGGTTAGGGCTGTAAGGGCTTTTAGGGTTAGGGTTTCTAGGGTTTGTTGGGGTAGGGGTTAGGGTTAGATCCGTGGTTGCCATAGGGTTAGGGGTCAAGGTTCTTAGGGGTTAGGCCTAATATTAGGGCGGAAGGCCAAAATAAGAGGGTGGGAGCCCCCCCCGAAATTGAAGGGTTGAAGCCCCAAGTTAGGGGAAGGAACGTCAAAATTGTGGGGTCCCCCAAAATTGGGCGGAAGAACTTTTAATATTAGGGGGGAACCCAAAAAAGGAGGGTGGGGGACTCTAAAATCGGTTGTGTCCCCCCCAAATTAGGGGAGGAACCCCCAAAATTGGGTGGGCAAACCCCCAAATTGGGGGGAAGAAGACTTAAATGGAAGTGTGAAATTCCAGAATTGGATGTGGACCCCCCAGAACAGTCTTCAGGGGTTTAGTGTGGTAAATTTTATCGGGTTAGGGCTGTAAGGGTTTTTAGGGTTAGGGTTTCTAGGGTTTGTTGGGGTAGGGGTTAGGGTTAGATCCGTGGTTGCCATAGGCTTAGGGGTCAAGGTTCTTAGGGGTTAGGCCTAATATTAGGGCGGAAGGCCAAAATAAGAGGGGAGGAGCCCACCCAAAATTGAAGGGTTGAAGCCCAAAGTTAGGGGAAGGAACGTCAAAATTGTGGGGTCCCCCAAAATTGAGCGGAAGAGCTCTTAATATTGGGGGAAACCCAAAAAAGGAGGGTGGGGGACTCTAAAATTGGTTGTGTCCCCCCCAAAATTGGTTGTGTCCCCCCCAAAATTGGTTGTGTCCCCCCCAATTAGGGGAGGAACCCCCAAAATTGGGTGGGCGAACCCCCGTATTGGGGGGGAAGAACACTTAAATGGAAGTGTGAAATTCCAGAATTGAATGTGGACCCCCCAGAACAGTCTTCAGGGGTTTAGTGTGGTAAATTTTATCGGGTTAGGGCTGTAAGGGTTTTTAGGGTTAGGGTTTCTAGGGTTTGTTGGGGTAGGGGTTAGGGTTAGATCCGTGGTTGCCATAGGCTTAGGGGTCAAGGTTCTTAGGGGTTAGGCCTAATATTAGGGCGGAAGGCCAAAATAAGAGGGGGGGAGCCCCCCCCAAAATCGAAGGGTTGAAGCCCAAAGTTAGGGGAAGGAACGGCCAAATTGTGGGGTCCCCCAAAATTGGGCGGAAGAACTCTTTAATATTAGGGGGGAACCCAAAAAAGGAGGGTGGGGGACTCTACAATTGGGGGGGACCCCCAAAATTGGTCGGGTCCCCCCAAATTAGGGGAGGAACCCCCAAAATTGGGTGGGTGGACCCCCAAATTGGGGGGAAGAAGACTTAAATGGAAGTGTGAAATTCCAGAATTGAATGTGGACCCCCCAGAACAGTCTTCAGGGGTTTAGTGTGGTAAATTTTATCGGGTTAGGGCTGTAAGGGTTTTTAGGGTTAGGGTTTCTAGGGTTTGTTGGGGTAGGGGTTAGGGTTAGATCCGTGGTTGCCATAGGCTTAGGGGTCAAGGTTCTTAGGGGTTAGGCCTAATATTAGGGCGGAAGGCCAAAATAAGAGGGGGGGAGCCCCCCCCAAAATCGAAGGGTTGAAGCCCAAAGTTAGGGGAAGGAACGGCCAAATTGTGGGGTCCCCCAAAATTGGGCGGAAGAACTCTTTAATATTAGGGGGGAACCCAAAAAAGGAGGGTGGGGGACTCTACAATTGGGGGGGACCCCCAAAATTGGTCGGGTCCCCCCAAATTAGGGGAGGAACCCCCAAAATTGGGTGGGTGAACCCCCAAATTGGGGGGAAGAAGACTTAAATGGAAGTGTGAAATTCCAGAATTGAATGTGGACCCCCCCCAGACCTGGGGAGGAATCCCCAAACTTGGGGGGGACCCCCAAAATTGGGGTTAAAGCCCCAGATCCCGGGGAGCTAAGCCCCAAATTAAGGGAAGGAACCTCAAACATGTGGTGAGAACCCCAACATTGGGGGAAAGAACCTTAATATTAGGGTGGCAGGCCAAGAAAGGATGGTGGGGGCCTCCAAAATTGTGGGGGGCTTGGAATTGGGGGGAATCCCCAAAATGGAGGGGGAACCCCAAAAGTGGGGGGGGGACGAAGCACCAAATTAGGGGAAGGAACCCCAAAATTGCGGGGAAGAACTCTGAAATGGAGAGCTGAAAACCCGAAATTGAGGGGAAACCCCCAAAACGGCGGGAAAACCCTCCATAAACACGAAACCGGTAATGTAACAGAGCAAAAAATGGCGTCCTACGGCAAGGTGCGAGGCTCAATTTTCTGGGGAGTGCTGGGAAATGTAGTTCTTGGCCACCGGGTTTCCGGGAGTCCATATTGTTTTCCCAGAGCATGCCGGGAGATGTAGTTCTCGGACACTGGGCTTCCGGGAGGCCATGTTGGTTTCCCATCTTTGCTAGACTCCGGGTGCTCTGGCTTCACAGAGAAACCCCCAAACTGAAAAATGTACCTGCTAATATATTGGGCTCTAAATGTAGCCCTGGGTTAATTGAATAACAATCCCTGGGTAAGATTGAAGTGCAGGAGGGGTTGGCTACGGTTTTAAGAGCCGGTTTGCAGAAAAGGGATTTCCCGTTAAGAAATGGCATATACTGATTGTTCTCTTCCTTGCTCTGCCAAGACCTGAAGCACATCTTGGAAGCCAGGCAGAATCCGTGGAGCCAATGGAGTTCTCAAGCTCGACTTCAGCTTCTTCCCAGCTAGAAGAAGCAAGGACACGCCGGCTGAGTTCCACAGGCAACGCGCCCGTATCTGTAGACGAGGATTTAGAGATGCTACTTTGGGAACTCTCAGACGGCATACTGGAAGCCGAGCTCGACTTGGACCCAGGGAAGGATGAGGATGACCTCCTCCTTGAGCTTTCCAAGATGATTGATGATTGAACTGCATAGTCCTATGGTATATTAAAAAAAAAAAAAAAAAAAAAAGAAAAAAAAGAAAACAACTCTTCTTCTTGTTGGATACCCTGAGGTGATCCTTTTTCTAACTGAGGCTTTGCAATGAGACTTAAAGCACAGTTGGAACTGGTAGAAATTGGCAGGATCTGCACTCAGTTGTCCTAAGTTTTCCTGCTGGTCAGAGTTAAGGTCTTGTGCATGGTTCCGTAACTATAGGTGGCTACCTTTGATATCAAGAGGACAAAGCACTTGTTTCTTTTGGCACAGAAAGATGTCCATCGGCACGCTGTGGTGGCTGTGAATTGACGTAGTGATGGAGCGATGCTCTGAAGGCTTAAACGGAAAGCTTCTTCCTTCCGCCCCCCTTGGCACAGCTCGATGTTGGGCACATTGTGAAGCCTGGGTGTTCTGATTTCTCGGACAGTTGATACCCAAATCCCGGAGTTACTATGTCAACTCTTGACTTTTATTTGTGTATGCCATTGTTTTGACTGTAATCTTTTCAGATGATGAAGCTGTAGGGGCGGGAGGGAGCAAAATAATTATTCTAGCATTGTGGACCAAACATGCTGCCAGGAGTGGTGGTGGTGGGGTCAGCCCACCCGGCCTTACTTTCAATTATCAGGGATGATAAAATGGTGTGAAAAGCAGCAGCTCTGCGATACGGCTACGCTACCCCCACTCCCTTCTCTTGTGCTGTACCAAAGTTCCCCCAAGCTTTGGTTGGTGCTTTTTGCTGGTGACAGTAGGACTCCAGGGCGAGTAGTCGGGACTCTCCTGCAGTAACTGGGTCAATTAAGGGTTGGTTTAAGTGCCTCCTGGTTTTTAAAATTGCTCCCCTGAGCTGCTGGCTCTGCTGCCTGCTACAGCAAATGTTCGGGTGCCATCAGCGTCGCACTTGGGCGTGGGCACTGACCCTGCGGAGGAGAGCTGAGACTCGCGTGTATTGTGTACCCTGCCGCCAGTGATCGTTTTCCCCTAGCAGATCTATTTTGAATCATTTCCCTAAATTTTAGAGGAACTTTAGGCTCTTTGTGCTATGATTTGTGAAGCTGTAGGGGCCCTCAGGCATTTGCTGCTGGCAGAGGAAAACCGCTTGTCGAATTTGTTGTAAATACTTTCTGTTTGGACAACAACGCCTGTGTGTGTGTGTGTGCGTGTGTGTGTGTGTGCGTGCTTTGACGACCCCCTGCGACGCCCCAGCTCCGCGAGGGAAGCTTTGAAGCGGCTCTGGGAAAACCTCTGCGGAAGAAACCGCTGCTAGTGACTTGCGGAAAAGGGACTCCACAATCAGTGAGATTGTAAAGTAGGTATGTTTATTCAGCGCTGGGCAGCACGGGAGGTCGTGGGCATGAAGATTGATGACTCTTCCTCGTCACCGCTAGTTGACCTCTTGTCTTTGCGCAGACTCAGTTGCTCCTTGGCTCTTGTCCATCTGCAGGACCAGTTTCTCCCAGTTTCTTAAGACAGGCTCACTCTCTTATTAGGAGACTGACCTTGGTAAGGGGCCCAAGGCTTCTTGCTTTAGTTAATTGGCACAATGCACCATAGTTAGCAAAGACACTAAGTAGCATCCTAGTTTAACGCTGTCAGCGCTCTATCTCTACTTGATAAGATTCTCCTAACTCCCTCTCTCACTGGAGCCCACGCAGCCCTCCGTCCTGCCGAAGGACTTCACGGGGACTTCTGCCGGCTCCGGGTGCCCGCACACAGACAGAAATGGCTTTGAGAGAAAACAATCAGGAGGAGGAGAGCTCAGAGACTGCGGCCGGCTTCGGCCACCTTCCCCTCGCTTTCCCTCTCCGTGTTCAAACCGAGCACTGTTCTGCCGTCAACCTTCGCTGCCTCTGCCCGCGGCGCCGGGCTTTCGCGGGTGCCATTGCTCCTCTACATATTTTATCCTTCCTTTTGTAAGGAATGGTCCAGCAATTCGTGTCACTAAGGGATTTGAAGGGTTACCATCGAGGCCCGGGTCTAGGTGATAAGAGAACAAAGGGGTTTTTAGGGAAAAGTGCTGACTACTGCAGGGGATGTTGCTAGAGTTTCTGAAATCCGGCGCAGAGGCTCCCAAACGAGGAGGAAGGGGGAGCTGAAGGACAATTGAAGGACAAAAGCCTGAGAGGAAGACAACCAGCATTCAGCCCGAGCAAGCCCCGAGAGACCACCAGAGACTGGTACGCAGGCGCCCCTGGGAGGGGTTTCGGATTCCGGAAACCAATTCTAATAACCCTGCCTCTTCTCGAAGTAGTAATGAATATGTATTAGCCTGGGAGCATCAAAACCAGCCGCCTTACGTAACAGGCGTGCGTCCTGGGGGAGCAGAGACTCCCGGCGCACCCAGCGCTGCTTGCTTGCCTCTATTCGTTTAATAAATTGTAAACTTTGATTGTAATCCTATTTGGATTTATAACAGCCATTTATAACACTTTTTATATTTCTATTTTATTTAAGGCTGTCTTGCCCCCCTCCCCCCCCAGCCTCGCTGCTTGCCAATAAAGCTGGCGCAGGGGCTAAGGGATTTGAAGGGCCTGCTTGTACACCTAAGGGATTTGAGGGCCTGCTTGTACACCTTTGGGGACTGCCTCTTTTGGGGGGGGGGGGGTGTTAGGAGCTGCTTGTATACTTTTTTAGGCATTCCTCTGAGAGGGGGTTGGGAGCTTCGTGTATACTGGGGGGGGAGGGCCTCCCTCGAGGTGGAAGCGGGGGGGGTTGGAGCGTTTCTACACTGTAGGGGCCTGCCTGTACACTTTTGGGGCCTGCCTTGGAGGGGTTGGGAACTGCTTGTACACCTTTGGGGCCTGCGTCTGCGCGGGGCGGGGGGGGTTGGGGGGTTGGAGCTGGTTTTAACCTTTCGGGCTTGCATCTGGAGGGGGTTGGGGCCTGCCTTTGGGGGGGTGGTTGTGAGCTGCTTGTATACTGTAGGGGCCTGCTTGTACACCTTTGGGGCCTGCGTCTGGGGGAGGGTGGGAGCTGCTTGTACACTGTTAGGGCCTGCCTTGGGGGAGGGGTTGGGGCATGTGCCTTGGGGGCATGGGGTTGGGAGCTGCTTCTACGCTGTAGGGGTCTGGGTCTTGGGGGGGTTGGGGCTGTTTGTACACCTTTGGGGCGTGCCTCTGGGGAGGATGGGGAGTTGCTTGTACACCTTTGGGGCCTGTGTCTGGGGGGGGGTTGGGGCCTGTGCCGGGGGGGTTGGGAGCTGCTTGTACGCTCTAGGGTCCTCTGGCAGGCTTTGGGGCCTCCCTTTGAGGGGGGGCAGTTGGGAGCTGGTTGTACACCTTTGGGGCCTGAGTCTGGGGTGTGGGGGCTGGGGCTGAGGCCTGGGGCCTGGGGCATGCATCTGGGTGGTGGTGGTGGGGGGTCCAGTTCATGGGGTGGGTGGGTTGGGAGCTGCTTGTGGACAGTTGGGGTCTGCATCCGGGTGTGGCTGGGGCCTGCTTGTAGACTTCTGCAGCCTGTGTCTGGTGTTTGGGGGCTTTTCTGTAGTGTTTGGGGATCGCATTTTGGCTTTGGGATGTGTCTAGAGCTTCTGGGGCCTAGCTGTAGTGCTTGGGGCCTGCGTCTGGGGCTTTTCTGTAGCATTTTGGTAGTGTGTTTGTGATTTGGGGTCTGTATCCAGGGTTTTGCCTTTTTTGTAGTTTTCAGCTTTGTGTCTGTTTCTTTGTTGGTTGCCTGGGGTTTGGGGTTTGGATCATTAGTCAGTGTCATTAGCGTCGGGGGGTTGATATGAAGGGTTAGGGTTGTGGTTAGAGTTGTTAGGGTTAAAGAGAATAAGGATTTTAGGGTAAGGGGATCAAGGTTGTGGGAATAAAAATGTTTTTGCACAGAGTTACATCGTTTAGAGGGAAGGAAGGTGGTATTGATATATGCTTGCAGTGATAAGAAAGCTTAACAGACAACCTTGTAAAATGCAGACAACCAGAATCCTTAGAGCAATTGGGTGGAAATCACGGTGTAAGAAACATTACCACCTCAAAGAGGAAAACAGTCAAGAAAAAAATAAAATTGACTAGTAACAGGCCAGCAGCTGTGTATTTTCTGTGAAGCACTGGATAGATTGTGAACATGGATTACCCAGTCAATGGGGAAACTGGGGAGGGTCCTGGTCACTGAGAGGAAAAAAAAAATTATATAAACTGTGTTATGGAACTAGTAGGTGGCTTGTGGGACGCCTGCCATTGCAATCGTGAATAAAAATGCTACCTCACTGAGATACTTGCCTGAGCCTATGGTATTGGTTACAGAGTGTTTCTAATAAGGTGTTAGGGTTTTAAGGTTTCAGGGCTAAGGCACTAGGGTTGGGTTTCAGGGTTAGGGTTTCCAGGGTTTAGGGTTAGGATTTTAAGGTTGTTAGGGTTGGAGTTATAAGGGTTAGGGTTTGGGGGTTAGTGTGTTAAGGTTTTAAAGTATTTTGTGGTTTTAGTGTTGATAGGGTTTTTAGGGTTAGGGTCTTAGGGTTTTAGTTATGGTCAGGTATTTAGGGTTAGGGTTTTAAGGTCTTATTTTTTTTTTTTTAAGGTTAGGGTCTCCAGCGTTAGGGCTTTGAGAATCTTTACGTTTTGGGTTAGGGTTTAGAGGGTCTTAATTTTTAGGGTTAGGGCTTTTAGGCGTAGGTCTAGTGTGGTAAATTTTATCGGGTTAGGACTGTAAGGGTTTTTAGGGTTAGGGTTTCTAGGGTTTTTCGGGGTAGGGGTTAGGGTTAGATCCGTGGGAGCCGTAGTGTTAGGGGTCAGGGTTCTTAGGGGTAAGGCCCAATATTAGGGTGGAAGGCCAAACTAAGGGGGGAGCCCCCCCCAAAATTGAAGGGTCGAAGCCCCAATTTAGGGGAAGAAACGTCAAAATTGTGGGGTCCCCCAAAATTGGGCAGAAGAGCTCTTAATATTGGGGGAAACCCAAAAAAGGAGGGTGGGGGACTCTAAAATTGGGGGGACCTCCCCAAATTGGTTGTGTCCCCCCCCAAATTAGTTGTGTCCCCCCCAAAATTGGTTGTGTCCCCCCCAATTAGGGGAGGAACCCCCAAAATTGGGTGGGCGAACCCCCATATTGGGGGGGCAGAACACTTAAATGGAAGTGTGAAATTCCAGAATTGAATGTGGACCCCCCAGAACAGTCTTTAGGGGTTTAGTGTGGTAAATTTTATCGGGTTAGGGCTGTAAGGGCTTTTAGGGTTAGGGTTTCTAGGGTTTGTTGGGGTAGGGGTTAGGGTTAGATCCGTGGTTGCCATAGCGTTAGGGGTCAAGGTTCTTAGGGGTTAGGCCTAATATTAGGGCGGAAGGCCAAAATAAGAGGGTGGGAGCCCCCCCCGAAATTGAAGGGTTGAAGCCCCAAGTTAGGGGAAGGAACGTCAAAATTGTGGGGTCCCCCAAAATTGGGCGGAAGAACTTTTAATATTAGGGGGGAACCCAAAAAAGGAGGGTGGGGGACTCTAAAATCGGTTGTGTCCCCCCCAAATTAGGGGAGGAACCCCCAAAATTGGGTGGGCAAACCCCCAAATTGGGGGGAAGAAGACTTAAATGGAAGTGTGAAATTCCAGAATTGGATGTGGACCCCCCAGAACAGTCTTCAGGGGTTTAGTGTGGTAAATTTTATCGGGTTAGGGCTGTAAGGGTTTTTAGGGTTAGGGTTTCTAGGGTTTGTTGGGGTAGGGGTTAGGGTTAGATCCGTGGTTGCCATAGGCTTAGGGGTCAAGGTTCTTAGGGGTTAGGCCTAATATTAGGGCGGAAGGCCAAAATAAGAGGGGAGGAGCCCACCCAAAATTGAAGGGTTGAAGCCCAAAGTTAGGGGAAGGAACGTCAAAATTGTGGGGTCCCCCAAAATTGAGCGGAAGAGCTCTTAATATTGGGGGAAACCCAAAAAAGGAGGGTGGGGGACTCTAAAATTGGTTGTGTCCCCCCCAAAATTGGTTGTGTCCCCCCCAAAATTGGTTGTGTCCCCCCCAATTAGGGGAGGAACCCCCAAAATTGGGTGGGCGAACCCCCGTATTGGGGGGGAAGAACACTTAAATGGAAGTGTGAAATTCCAGAATTGAATGTGGACCCCCCAGAACAGTCTTCAGGGGTTTAGTGTGGTAAATTTTATCGGGTTAGGGCTGTAAGGGTTTTTAGGGTTAGGGTTTCTAGGGTTTGTTGGGGTAGGGGTTAGGGTTAGATCCGTGGTTGCCATAGGCTTAGGGGTCAAGGTTCTTAGGGGTTAGGCCTAATATTAGGGCGGAAGGCCAAAATAAGAGGGGGGGAGCCCCCCCCAAAATCGAAGGGTTGAAGCCCAAAGTTAGGGGAAGGAACGGCCAAATTGTGGGGTCCCCCAAAATTGGGCGGAAGAACTCTTTAATATTAGGGGGGAACCCAAAAAAGGAGGGTGGGGGACTCTACAATTGGGGGGGACCCCCAAAATTGGTCGGGTCCCCCCAAATTAGGGGAGGAACCCCCAAAATTGGGTGGGTGAACCCCCAAATTGGGGGGAAGAAGACTTAAATGGAAGTGTGAAATTCCAGAATTGAATGTGGACCCCCCAGAACAGTCTTCAGGGGTTTAGTGTGGTAAATTTTATCGGGTTAGGGCTGTAAGGGTTTTTAGGGTTAGGGTTTCTAGGGTTTGTTGGGGTAGGGGTTAGGGTTAGATCCGTGGTTGCCATAGGCTTAGGGGTCAAGGTTCTTAGGGGTTAGGCCTAATATTAGGGCGGAAGGCCAAAATAAGAGGGGGGGAGCCCCCCCCAAAATCGAAGGGTTGAAGCCCAAAGTTAGGGGAAGGAACGGCCAAATTGTGGGGTCCCCCAAAATTGGGCGGAAGAACTCTTTAATATTAGGGGGGAACCCAAAAAAGGAGGGTGGGGGACTCTACAATTGGGGGGGACCCCCAAAATTGGTCGGGTCCCCCCAAATTAGGGGAGGAACCCCCAAAATTGGGTGGGTGAACCCCCAAATTGGGGGGAAGAAGACTTAAATGGAAGTGTGAAATTCCAGAATTGAATGTGGACCCCCCCCAGACCTGGGGAGGAATCCCCAAACTTGGGGGGGACCCCCAAAATTGGGGTTAAAGCCCCAGATCCCGGGGAGCTAAGCCCCAAATTAAGGGAAGGAACCTCAAACATGTGGTGAGAACCCCAACATTGGGGGAAAGAACCTTAATATTAGGGTGGCAGGCCAAGAAAGGATGGTGGGGGCCTCCAAAATTGTGGGGGGCTTGGAATTGGGGGGAATCCCCAAAATGGAGGGGGAACCCCAAAAGTGGGGGGGGGACGAAGCACCAAATTAGGGGAAGGAACCCCAAAATTGCGGGGAAGAACTCTGAAATGGAGAGCTGAAAACCCGAAATTGAGGGGAAACCCCCAAAACGGCGGGAAAACCCTCCATAAACACGAAACCGGTAATGTAACAGAGCAAAAAATGGCGTCCTACGGCAAGGTGCGAGGCTCAATTTTCTGGGGAGTGCTGGGAAATGTAGTTCTTGGCCACCGGGTTTCCGGGAGTCCATATTGTTTTCCCAGAGCATGCCGGGAGATGTAGTTCTCGGACACTGGGCTTCCGGGAGGCCATGTTGGTTTCCCATCTTTGCTAGACTCCGGGTGCTCTGGCTTCACAGAGAAACCCCCAAACTGAAAAATGTACCTGCTAATATATTGGGCTCTAAATGTAGCCCTGGGTTAATTGAATAACAATCCCTGGGTAAGATTGAAGTGCAGGAGGGGTTGGCTACGGTTTTAAGAGCCGGTTTGCAGAAAAGGGATTTCCCGTTAAGAAATGGCATATACTGATTGTTCTCTTCCTTGCTCTGCCAAGACCTGAAGCACATCTTGGAAGCCAGGCAGAATCCGTGGAGCCAATGGAGTTCTCAAGCTCGACTTCAGCTTCTTCCCAGCTAGAAGAAGCAAGGACACGCCGGCTGAGTTCCACAGGCAACGCGCCCGTATCTGTAGACGAGGATTTAGAGATGCTACTTTGGGAACTCTCAGACGGCATACTGGAAGCCGAGCTCGACTTGGACCCAGGGAAGGATGAGGATGACCTCCTCCTTGAGCTTTCCAAGATGATTGATGATTGAACTGCATAGTCCTATGGTATATTAAAAAAAAAAAAAAAAAAAAAGAAAAAAAAGAAAACAACTCTTCTTCTTGTTGGATACCCTGAGGTGATCCTTTTTCTAACTGAGGCTTTGCAATGAGACTTAAAGCACAGTTGGAACTGGTAGAAATTGGCAGGATCTGCACTCAGTTGTCCTAAGTTTTCCTGCTGGTCAGAGTTAAGGTCTTGTGCATGGTTCCGTAACTATAGGTGGCTACCTTTGATATCAAGAGGACAAAGCACTTGTTTCTTTTGGCACAGAAAGATGTCCATCGGCACGCTGTGGTGGCTGTGAATTGACGTAGTGATGGAGCGATGCTCTGAAGGCTTAAACGGAAAGCTTCTTCCTTCCGCCCCCCTTGGCACAGCTCGATGTTGGGCACATTGTGAAGCCTGGGTGTTCTGATTTCTCGGACAGTTGATACCCAAATCCCGGAGTTACTATGTCAACTCTTGACTTTTATTTGTGTATGCCATTGTTTTGACTGTAATCTTTTCAGATGATGAAGCTGTAGGGGCGGGAGGGAGCAAAATAATTATTCTAGCGTTGTGGACCAAACATGCTGCCAGGAGTGGTGGTGGTGGGGTCAGCCCACCCGGCCTTACTTTCAATTATCAGGGATGATAAAATGGTGTGAAAAGCAGCAGCTCTGCGATACGGCTACGCTACCCCCACTCCCTTCTCTTGTGCTGTACCAAAGTTCCCCCAAGCTTTGGTTGGTGCTTTTTGCTGGTGACAGTAGGACTCCAGGGCGAGTAGTCGGGACTCTCCTGCAGTAACTGGGTCAATTAAGGGTTGGTTTAAGTGCCTCCTGGTTTTTAAAATTGCTCCCCTGAGCTGCTGGCTCTGCTGCCTGCTACAGCAAATGTTCGGGTGCCATCAGCGTCGCACTTGGGCGTGGGCACTGACCCTGCGGAGGAGAGCTGAGACTCGCGTGTATTGTGTACCCTGCCGCCAGTGATCGTTTTCCCCTAGCAGATCTATTTTGAATCATTTCCCTAAATTTTAGAGGAACTTTAGGCTCTTTGTGCTATGATTTGTGAAGCTGTAGGGGCCCTCAGGCATTTGCTGCTGGCAGAGGAAAACCGCTTGTCGAATTTGTTGTAAATACTTTCTGTTTGGACAACAACGCCTGTGTGTGTGTGTGTGCGTGTGTGTGTGTGTGCGTGCTTTGACGACCCCCTGCGACGCCCCAGCTCCGCGAGGGAAGCTTTGAAGCGGCTCTGGGAAAACCTCTGCGGAAGAAACCGCTGCTAGTGACTTGCGGAAAAGGGACTCCACAATCAGTGAGATTGTAAAGTAGGTATGTTTATTCAGCGCTGGGCAGCACGGGAGGTCGTGGGCATGAAGATTGATGACTCTTCCTCGTCACCGCTAGTTGACCTCTTGTCTTTGCACAGACTCAGTTGCTCCTTGGCTCTTGTCCATCTGCAGGACCAGTTTCTCCCAGTTTCTTAAGACAGGCTCACTCTCTTATTAGGAGACTGACCTTGGTAAGGGGCCCAAGGCTTCTTGCTTTAGTTAATTGGCACAATGCACCATAGTTAGCAAAGACACTAAGTAGCATCCTAGTTTAACGCTGTCAGCGCTCTATCTCTACTTGATAAGATTCTCCTAACTCCCTCTCTCACTGGAGCCCACGCAGCCCTCCGTCCTGCCGAAGGACTTCACGGGGACTTCTGCCGGCTCCGGGTGCCCGCACACAGACAGAAATGGCTTTGAGAGAAAACAATCAGGAGGAGGAGAGCTCAGAGACTGCGGCCGGCTTCGGCCACCTTCCCCTCGCTTTCCCTCTCCGTGTTCAAACCGAGCACTGTTCTGCCGTCAACCTTCGCTGCCTCTGCCCGCGGCGCCGGGCTTTCGCGGGTGCCATTGCTCCTCTACATATTTTATCCTTCCTTTTGTAAGGAATGGTCCAGCAATTCGTGTCACTAAGGGATTTGAAGGGTTACCATCGAGGCCCGGGTCTAGGTGATAAGAGAACAAAGGGGTTTTTAGGGAAAAGTGCTGACTACTGCAGGGGATGTTGCTAGAGTTTCTGAAATCCGGCGCAGAGGCTCCCAAACGAGGAGGAAGGGGGAGCTGAAGGACAATTGAAGGACAAAAGCCTGAGAGGAAGACAACCAGCATTCAGCCCGAGCAAGCCCCGAGAGACCACCAGAGACTGGTACGCAGGCGCCCCTGGGAGGGGTTTCGGATTCCGGAAACCAATTCTAATAACCCTGCCTCTTCTCGAAGTAGTAATGAATATGTATTAGCCTGGGAGCATCAAAACCAGCCGCCTTACGTAACAGGCGTGCGTCCTGGGGGAGCAGAGACTCCCGGCGCACCCAGCGCTGCTTGCTTGCCTCTATTCGTTTAATAAATTGTAAACTTTGATTGTAATCCTATTTGGATTTATAACAGCCATTTATAACACTTTTTATATTTGTATTTTATTTAAGGCTGTCTTGCCCCCCTCCCCCCCCAGCCTCGCTGCTCGCCAATAAAGCTGGCGCAGGGGCTAAGGGATTTGAAGGGCCTGCTTGTACACCTAAGGGATTTGAGGGCCTGCTTGTACACCTTTGGGGACTGCCTCTTTTGGGGGGGGGCGGGGGTGTTAGGAGCTGCTTGTATACTTTTTTAGGCATTCCTCTGAGAGGGGGTTGGGAGCTTCGTGTATACTGGGGGGGGGAGGGCCTCCCTCGAGGTGGAAGCGGGGGGGGTTGGAGCGTTTCTACACTGTAGGGGCCTGCCTGTACACTTTTGGGGCCTGCCTTGGAGGGGTTGGGAACTGCTTGTACACCTTTGGGGCCTGCGTCTGTGCGGGGCGGGGGGGGTTAGGGGCTTGGAGCTGGTTTCAACCTTTCGGGCTTGCATCTGGAGGGGCTTGGGGCCTGCCTTTGGGGGGGTGGTTGTGAGCTGCTTGTATACTGTAGGGGCCTGCTTGTACACCTTTGGGGCCTGCGTCTGGGGGGGGGTGGGAACTGCTTGTACACTGTTAGGGCCTGCCTTGGGGGAGGGGTTGGGGCATGTGCCTTGGGGGCATGGGGTTGGGAGCTGCTTCTACGCTGTAGGGGTCTGGGTCTTGGGGGGGTTGGGGCTGTTTGTACACCTTTGGGGCGTGCCTCTGGGGAGGATGGGGAGTTGCTTGTACACCTTTGGGGCCTGTGTCTGGGGGGGGGTTGGGGCCTGTGCCGGGGGGGGTTGGGAGCTGCTTGTACGCTCTAGGGTCCTCTGGCAGGCTTTGGGGCCTCCCTTTGAGGGGGGGCAGTTGGGAGCTGGTTGTACACCTTTGGGGCCTGAGTCTGGGGTGTGGGGGCTGGGGCTGAGGCCTGGGGCCTGGGGCATGCATCTGGGTGGTGGTGGGGGGGGGTCCAGTTCATGGGGTGGGTGGGTTGGGAGCTGCTTGTGGACAGTTGGGGTCTGCATCCGGGTGTGGCTGGGGCCTGCTTGTAGACTTCTGCAGCCTGTGTCTGGTGTTTGGGGGCTTTTCTGTAGTGTTTGGGGATCGCATTTTGGCTTTGGGATGTGTCTAGAGCTTCTGGGGCCTAGCTGTAGTGCTTGGGGCCTGCGTCTGGGGCTTTTCTGTAGCATTTTGGTAGTGTGTTTGTGATTTGGGGTCTGTATCCAGGGTTTTGCCTTTTTTGTAGTTTTCAGCTTTGTGTCTGTTTCTTTGTTGGTTGCCTGGGGTTTGGGGTTTGGATCATTAGTCAGTGTCATTAGCGTCGGGGGGTTGATATGAAGGGTTAGGGTTGTGGTTAGAGTTGTTACGGTTAAAGAGAATAAGGATTTTAGGGTAAGGGGATCAAGGTTGTGGGAATAAAAATGTTTTTGCACAGAGTTACATCGTTTAGAGGGAAGGAAGGTGGTATTGATATATGCTTGCAGTGATAAGAAAGCTTAACAGACAACCTTGTAAAATGCAGACAACCAGAATCCTTAGAGCAATTGGGTGGAAATCACGGTGTAAGAAACATTACCACCTCAAAGAGGAAAACAGTCAAGAAAAAAATAAAATTGACTAGTAACAGGCCAGCAGCTGTGTATTTTCTGTGAAGCACTGGATAGATTGTGAACATGGATTACCCAGTCAATGGGGAAACTGGGGAGGGTCCTGGTCACCGAGAGGAAAAAAAAAATTATATAAACTGTGTTATGGAACTAGTAGGTGGCTTGTGGGACGCCTGCCATTGCAATCGTGAATAAAAATGCTACCTCACTGAGATACTTGCCTGAGCCTATGGTATTGGTTACAGAGTGTTTCTAATAAGGTGTTAGGGTTTTAAGGTTTCAGGGCTAAGGCACTAGGGTTGGGTTTCAGGGTTAGGGTTTCCAGGGTTTAGGGTTAGGATTTTAAGGTTGTTAGGGTTGGAGTTATAAGGGTTAGGGTTTGGGGGTTAGTGTGTTAAGGTTTTAAAGTATTTTGTGGTTTTAGTGTTGATAGGGTTTTTAGGGTTAGGGTCTTAGGGTTTTAGTTATGGTCAGGTATTTAGGGTTAGGGTTTTAAGGTCTTATTTTTTTTTTTTAAGGTTAGGGTCTCCAGCGTTAGGGCTTTGAGAATCTTTACGTTTTGGGTTAGGGTTTAGAGGGTCTTAATTTTTAGGGTTAGGGCTTTTAGGCGTAGGTCTAGTGTGGTAAATTTTATCGGGTTAGGACTGTAAGGGTTTTTAGGGTTAGGGTTTCTAGGGTTTTTTGGGGTAGGGGTTAGGGTTAGATCCGTGGGAGCCGTAGTGTTAGGGGTCAGGGTTCTTAGGGGTAAGGCCCAATATTAGGGTGGAAGGCCAAACTAAGGGGGGAGCCCCCCCCAAAATTGAAGGGTCGAAGCCCCAATTTAGGGGAAGAAACGTCAAAATTGTGGGGTCCCCCAAAATAGGGCGGAAGAGCTCTTAATATTGGGGGAAACCCAAAAAAGGAGGGTGGGGGACTCTAAAATTGGGGGGACCCCCCCAAATTGGTTGTGTCCCCCCCAAAATTAGTTGTGTCCCCCCCAAAATTGGTTGTGTCCCCCCCAATTAGGGGAGGAACCCCCAAAATTGGGTGGGCGAACCCCCATATTGGGGGGGCAGAACACTTAAATGGAAGTGTGAAATTCCAGAATTGAATGTGGACCCCCCAGAACAGTCTTTAGGGGTTTAGTGTGGTAAATTTTATCGGGTTAGGGCTGTAAGGGCTTTTAGGGTTAGGGTTTCTAGGGTTTGTTGGGGTAGGGGTTAGGGTTAGATCCGTGGTTGCCATAGCGTTAGGGGTCAAGGTTCTTAGGGGTTAGGCCTAATATTAGGGCGGAAGGCCAAAATAAGAGGGTGGGAGCCCCCCCCGAAATTGAAGGGTTGAAGCCCCAAGTTAGGGGAAGGAACGTCAAAATTGTGGGGTCCCCCAAAATTGGGCGGAAGAACTTTTAATATTAGGGGGGAACCCAAAAAAGGAGGGTGGGGGACTCTAAAATCGGTTGTGTCCCCCCCAAATTAGGGGAGGAACCCCCAAAATTGGGTGGGCAAACCCCCAAATTGGGGGGAAGAAGACTTAAATGGAAGTGTGAAATTCCAGAATTGGATGTGGACCCCCCAGAACAGTCTTCAGGGGTTTAGTGTGGTAAATTTTATCGGGTTAGGGCTGTAAGGGTTTTTAGGGTTAGGGTTTCTAGGGTTTGTTGGGATAGGGGTTAGGGTTAGATCCGTGGTTGCCATAGGGTTAGGGGTCAAGGTTCTTAGGGGTTAGGCCTAATATTAGGGCGGAAGGCCAAAATAAGAGGGGGGGAGCCCCCCCCAAAATCGAAGGGTTGAAGCCCAAAGTTAGGGGAAGGAACGGCCAAATTGTGGGGTCCCCCAAAATTGGGCGGAAGAACTCTTTAATATTAGGGGGGAACCCAAAAAAGGAGGGTGGGGGACTCTACAATTGGGGGGGACCCCCAAAATTGGTCGGGTCCCCCCAAATTAGGGGAGGAACCCCCAAAATTGGGTGGGTGAACCCCCAAATTGGGGGGAAGAAGACTTAAATGGAAGTGTGAAATTCCAGAATTGAATGTGGACCCCCCAGAACAGTCTTCAGGGGTTTAGTGTGGTAAATTTTATCGGGTTAGGGCTGCAAGGGTTTTTAGGGTTAGGGTTTCTAGGGTTTGTTGGGGTAGGGGTTAGGGTTAGATCCGTGGTTGCCATAGGCTTAGGGGTCAAGGTTCTTAGGGGTTAGGCCTAATATTAGGGCGGAAGGCCAAAATAAGAGGGGGGGAGCCCCCCCCAAAATCGAAGGGTTGAAGCCCAAAGTTAGGGGAAGGAACGGCCAAATTGTGGGGTCCCCCAAAATTGGGCGGAAGAACTCTTTAATATTAGGGGGGAACCCAAAAAAGGAGGGTGGGGGACTCTACAATTGGGGGGGACCCCCAAAATTGGTCGGGTCCCCCCAAATTAGGGGAGGAACCCCCAAAATTGGGTGGGTGAACCCCCAAATTGGGGGGAAGAAGACTTAAATGGAAGTGTGAAATTCCAGAATTGAATGTGGACCCCCCCCAGACCTGGGGAGGAATCCCCAAACTTGGGGGGGACCCCCAAAATTGGGGTTAAAGCCCCAGATCCCGGGGAGCTAAGCCCCAAATTAAGGGAAGGAACCTCAAACATGTGGTGAGAACCCCAACATTGGGGGAAAGAACCTTAATATTAGGGTGGCAGGCCAAGAAAGGATGGTGGGGGCCTCCAAAATTGTGGGGGGCTTGGAATTGGGGGGAATCCCCAAAATGGAGGGGGAACCCCAAAAGTGGGGGGGGGACGAAGCACCAAATTAGGGGAAGGAACCCCAAAATTGCGGGGAAGAACTCTGAAATGGAGAGCTGAAAACCCGAAATTGAGGGGAAACCCCCAAAACGGCGGGAAAACCCTCCATAAACACGAAACCGGTAATGTAACAGAGCAAAAAATGGCGTCCTACGGCAAGGTGCGAGGCTCAATTTTCTGGGGAGTGCTGGGAAATGTAGTTCTTGGCCACCGGGTTTCCGGGAGTCCATATTGTTTTCCCAGAGCATGCCGGGAGATGTAGTTCTCGGACACTGGGCTTCCGGGAGGCCATGTTGGTTTCCCATCTTTGCTAGACTCCGGGTGCTCTGGCTTCACAGAGAAACCCCCAAACTGAAAAATGTACCTGCTAATATATTGGGCTCTAAATGTAGCCCTGGGTTAATTGAATAACAATCCCTGGGTAAGATTGAAGTGCAGGAGGGGTTGGCTACGGTTTTAAGAGCCGGTTTGCAGAAAAGGGATTTCCCGTTAAGAAATGGCATATACTGATTGTTCTCTTCCTTGCTCTGCCAAGACCTGAAGCACATCTTGGAAGCCAGGCAGAATCCGTGGAGCCAATGGAGTTCTCAAGCTCGACTTCAGCTTCTTCCCAGCTAGAAGAAGCAAGGACACGCCGGCTGAGTTCCACAGGCAACGCGCCCGTATCTGTAGACGAGGATTTAGAGATGCTACTTTGGGAACTCTCAGACGGCATACTGGAAGCCGAGCTCGACTTGGACCCAGGGAAGGATGAGGATGACCTCCTCCTTGAGCTTTCCAAGATGATTGATGATTGAACTGCATAGTCCTATGGTATATTAAAAAAAAAAAAAAAAAAAAGAAAAAAAAGAAAACAACTCTTCTTCTTGTTGGATACCCTGAGGTGATCCTTTTTCTAACTGAGGCTTTGCAATGAGACTTAAAGCACAGTTGGAACTGGTAGAAATTGGCAGGATCTGCACTCAGTTGTCCTAAGTTTTCCTGCTGGTCAGAGTTAAGGTCTTGTGCATGGTTCCGTAACTATAGGTGGCTACCTTTGATATCAAGAGGACAAAGCACTTGTTTCTTTTGGCACAGAAAGATGTCCATCGGCACGCTGTGGTGGCTGTGAATTGACGTAGTGATGGAGCGATGCTCTGAAGGCTTAAACGGAAAGCTTCTTCCTTCCGCCCCCCTTGGCACAGCTCGATGTTGGGCACATTGTGAAGCCTGGGTGTTCTGATTTCTCGGACAGTTGATACCCAAATCCCGGAGTTACTATGTCAACTCTTGACTTTTATTTGTGTATGCCATTGTTTTGACTGTAATCTTTTCAGATGATGAAGCTGTAGGGACGGGAGGGAGCAAAATAATTATTCTAGCGTTGTGGACCAAACATGCTGCCAGGAGTGGTGGTGGTGGGGTCAGCCCACCCGGCCTTACTTTCAATTATCAGGGATGATAAAATGGTGTGAAAAGCAGCAGCTCTGCGATACGGCTACGCTACCCCCACTCCCTTCTCTTGTGCTGTACCAAAGTTCCCCCAAGCTTTGGTTGGTGCTTTTTGCTGGTGACAGTAGGACTCCAGGGCGAGTAGTCGGGACTCTCCTGCAGTAACTGGGTCAATTAAGGGTTGGTTTAAGTGCCTCCTGGTTTTTAAAATTGCTCCCCTGAGCTGCTGGCTCTGCTGCCTGCTACAGCAAATGTTCGGGTGCCATCAGCGTCGCACTTGGGCGTGGGCACTGACCCTGCGGAGGAGAGCTGAGACTCGCGTGTATTGTGTACCCTGCCGCCAGTGATCGTTTTCCCCTAGCAGATCTATTTTGAATCATTTCCCTAAATTTTAGAGGAACTTTAGGCTCTTTGTGCTATGATTTGTGAAGCTGTAGGGGCCCTCAGGCATTTGCTGCTGGCAGAGGAAAACCGCTTGTCGAATTTGTTGTAAATACTTTCTGTTTGGACAACAACGCCTGTGTGTGTGTGTGTGCGTGTGTGTGTGTGTGCGTGCTTTGACGACCCCCTGCGACGCCCCAGCTCCGCGAGGGAAGCTTTGAAGCGGCTCTGGGAAAACCTCTGCGGAAGAAACCGCTGCTAGTGACTTGCGGAAAAGGGACTCCACAATCAGTGAGATTGTAAAGTAGGTATGTTTATTCAGCGCTGGGCAGCACGGGAGGTCGTGGGCATGAAGATTGATGACTCTTCCTCGTCACCGCTAGTTGACCTCTTGTCTTTGCACAGACTCAGTTGCTCCTTGGCTCTTGTCCATCTGCAGGACCAGTTTCTCCCAGTTTCTTAAGACAGGCTCACTCTCTTATTAGGAGACTGACCTTGGTAAGGGGCCCAAGGCTTCTTGCTTTAGTTAATTGGCACAATGCACCATAGTTAGCAAAGACACTAAGTAGCATCCTAGTTTAACGCTGTCAGCGCTCTATCTCTACTTGATAAGATTCTCCTAACTCCCTCTCTCACTGGAGCCCACGCAGCCCTCCGTCCTGCCGAAGGACTTCACGGGGACTTCTGCCGGCTCCGGGTGCCCGCACACAGACAGAAATGGCTTTGAGAGAAAACAATCAGGAGGAGGAGAGCTCAGAGACTGCGGCCGGCTTCGGCCACCTTCCCCTCGCTTTCCCTCTCCGTGTTCAAACCGAGCACTGTTCTGCCGTCAACCTTCGCTGCCTCTGCCCGCGGCGCCGGGCTTTCGCGGGTGCCATTGCTCCTCTACATATTTTATCCTTCCTTTTGTAAGGAATGGTCCAGCAATTCGTGTCACTAAGGGATTTGAAGGGTTACCATCGAGGCCCGGGTCTAGGTGATAAGAGAACAAAGGGGTTTTTAGGGAAAAGTGCTGACTACTGCAGGGGATGTTGCTAGAGTTTCTGAAATCCGGCGCAGAGGCTCCCAAACGAGGAGGAAGGGGGAGCTGAAGGACAATTGAAGGACAAAAGCCTGAGAGGAAGACAACCAGCATTCAGCCCGAGCAAGCCCCGAGAGACCACCAGAGACTGGTACGCAGGCGCCCCTGGGAGGGGTTTCGGATTCCGGAAACCAATTCTAATAACCCTGCCTCTTCTCGAAGTAGTAATGAATATGTATTAGCCTGGGAGCATCAAAACCAGCCGCCTTACGTAACAGGCGTGCGTCCTGGGGGAGCAGAGACTCCCGGCGCACCCAGCGCTGCTTGCTTGCCTCTATTCGTTTAATAAATTGTAAACTTTGATTGTAATCCTATTTGGATTTATAACAGCCATTTATAACACTTTTTATATTTGTATTTTATTTAAGGCTGTCTTGCCCCCCTCCCCCCCCAGCCTCGCTGCTCGCCAATAAAGCTGGCGCAGGGGCTAAGGGATTTGAAGGGCCTGCTTGTACACCTAAGGGATTTGAGGGCCTGCTTGTACACCTTTGGGGACTGCCTCTTTTGGGGGGGGGGCGGGGGTGTTAGGAGCTGCTTGTATACTTTTTTAGGCATTCCTCTGAGAGGGGGTTGGGAGCTTCGTGTATACTGGGGGGGGAGGGCCTGTATACTGGGGAGGGGGGTTGGGGGGTTGGAGCTGGTTTTAACCTTTCGGGCTTGCATCTGGAGGGGCTTGGGGCCTGCCTTTGGGGGGGTGGTTGTGAGCTGCTTGTATACTGTAGGGGCCTGCTTGTACACCTTTGGGGCCTGCGTCTGGGGGGGGGTGGGAGCTGCTTGTACACTGTTAGGGCCTGCCTTGGGGGAGGGGTTGGGGCATGTGCCTTGGGGGCATGGGGTTGGGAGCTGCTTCTACGCTGTAGGGGTCTGGGTCTTGGGGGGGTTGGGGCTGTTTGTACACCTTTGGGGCGTGCCTCTGGGGAGGATGGGGAGTTGCTTGTACACCTTTGGGGCCTGTGTCTGGGGGGGGGGTTGGGGCCTGTGCCGGGGGGGGTTGGGAGCTGCTTGTACGCTCTAGGGTCCTCTGGCAGGCTTTGGGGCCTCCCTTTGAGGGGGGGCAGTTGGGAGCTGGTTGTACACCTTTGGGGCCTGAGTCTGGGGTGTGGGGGCTGGGGCTGAGGCCTGGGGCCTGGGGCATGCATCTGGGTGGTGGTGGGGGGGGGTCCAGTTCATGGGGTGGGTGGGTTGGGAGCTGCTTGTGGACAGTTGGGGTCTGCATCCGGGTGTGGCTGGGGCCTGCTTGTAGACTTCTGCAGCCTGTGTCTGGTGTTTGGGGGCTTTTCTGTAGTGTTTGGGGATCGCATTTTGGCTTTGGGATGTGTCTAGAGCTTCTGGGGCCTAGCTGTAGTGCTTGGGGCCTGCGTCTGGGGCTTTTCTGTAGCATTTTGGTAGTGTGTTTGTGATTTGGGGTCTGTATCCAGGGTTTTGCCTTTTTTGTAGTTTTCAGCTTTGTGTCTGTTTCTTTGTTGGTTGCCTGGGGTTTGGGGTTTGGATCATTAGTCAGTGTCATTAGCGTCGGGGGGTTGATATGAAGGGTTAGGGTTGTGGTTAGAGTTGTTACGGTTAAAGAGAATAAGGATTTTAGGGTAAGGGGATCAAGGTTGTGGGAATAAAAATGTTTTTGCACAGAGTTACATCGTTTAGAGGGAAGGAAGGTGGTATTGATATATGCTTGCAGTGATAAGAAAGCTTAACAGACAACCTTGTAAAATGCAGACAACCAGAATCCTTAGAGCAATTGGGTGGAAATCACGGTGTAAGAAACATTACCACCTCAAAGAGGAAAACAGTCAAGAAAAAAATAAAATTGACTAGTAACAGGCCAGCAGCTGTGTATTTTCTGTGAAGCACTGGATAGATTGTGAACATGGATTACCCAGTCAATGGGGAAACTGGGGAGGGTCCTGGTCACCGAGAGGAAAAAAAAAATTATATAAACTGTGTTATGGAACTAGTAGGTGGCTTGTGGGACGCCTGCCATTGCAATCGTGAATAAAAATGCTACCTCACTGAGATACTTGCCTGAGCCTATGGTATTGGTTACAGAGTGTTTCTAATAAGGTGTTAGGGTTTTAAGGTTTCAGGGCTAAGGCACTAGGGTTGGGTTTCAGGGTTAGGGTTTCCAGGGTTTAGGGTTAGGATTTTAAGGTTGTTAGGGTTGGAGTTATAAGGGTTAGGGTTTGGGGGTTAGTGTGTTAAGGTTTTAAAGTATTTTGTGGTTTTAGTGTTGATAGGGTTTTTAGGGTTAGGGTCTTAGGGTTTTAGTTATGGTCAGGTATTTAGGGTTAGGGTTTTAAGGTCTTATTTTTTTTTTTTAAGGTTAGGGTCTCCAGCGTTAGGGCTTTGAGAATCTTTACGTTTTGGGTTAGGGTTTAGAGGGTCTTAATTTTTAGGGTTAGGGCTTTTAGGCGTAGGTCTAGTGTGGTAAATTTTATCGGGTTAGGACTGTAAGGGTTTTTAGGGTTAGGGTTTCTAGGGTTTTTTGGGGTAGGGGTTAGGGTTAGATCCGTGGGAGCCGTAGTGTTAGGGGTCAGGGTTCTTAGGGGTAAGGCCCAATATTAGGGTGGAAGGCCAAACTAAGGGGGGAGCCCCCCCCAAAATTGAAGGGTCGAAGCCCCAATTTAGGGGAAGAAACGTCAAAATTGTGGGGTCCCCCAAAATAGGGCGGAAGAGCTCTTAATATTGGGGGAAACCCAAAAAAGGAGGGTGGGGGACTCTAAAATTGGGGGGACCCCCCCAAATTGGTTGTGTCCCCCCCAAAATTAGTTGTGTCCCCCCCAAAATTGGTTGTGTCCCCCCCAATTAGGGGAGGAACCCCCAAAATTGGGTGGGCGAACCCCCATATTGGGGGGGCAGAACACTTAAATGGAAGTGTGAAATTCCAGAATTGAATGTGGACCCCCCAGAACAGTCTTTAGGGGTTTAGTGTGGTAAATTTTATCGGGTTAGGGCTGTAAGGGCTTTTAGGGTTAGGGTTTCTAGGGTTTGTTGGGGTAGGGGTTAGGGTTAGATCCGTGGTTGCCATAGCGTTAGGGGTCAAGGTTCTTAGGGGTTAGGCCTAATATTAGGGCGGAAGGCCAAAATAAGAGGGTGGGAGCCCCCCCCGAAATTGAAGGGTTGAAGCCCCAAGTTAGGGGAAGGAACGTCAAAATTGTGGGGTCCCCCAAAATTGGGCGGAAGAACTTTTAATATTAGGGGGGAACCCAAAAAAGGAGGGTGGGGGACTCTAAAATCGGTTGTGTCCCCCCCAAATTAGGGGAGGAACCCCCAAAATTGGGTGGGCAAACCCCCAAATTGGGGGGAAGAAGACTTAAATGGAAGTGTGAAATTCCAGAATTGGATGTGGACCCCCCAGAACAGTCTTCAGGGGTTTAGTGTGGTAAATTTTATCGGGTTAGGGCTGTAAGGGTTTTTAGGGTTAGGGTTTCTAGGGTTTGTTGGGATAGGGGTTAGGGTTAGATCCGTGGTTGCCATAGGGTTAGGGGTCAAGGTTCTTAGGGGTTAGGCCTAATATTAGGGCGGAAGGCCAAAATAAGAGGGGGGGAGCCCCCCCCAAAATCGAAGGGTTGAAGCCCAAAGTTAGGGGAAGGAACGGCCAAATTGTGGGGTCCCCCAAAATTGGGCGGAAGAACTCTTTAATATTAGGGGGGAACCCAAAAAAGGAGGGTGGGGGACTCTACAATTGGGGGGGACCCCCAAAATTGGTCGGGTCCCCCCAAATTAGGGGAGGAACCCCCAAAATTGGGTGGGTGAACCCCCAAATTGGGGGGAAGAAGACTTAAATGGAAGTGTGAAATTCCAGAATTGAATGTGGACCCCCCAGAACAGTCTTCAGGGGTTTAGTGTGGTAAATTTTATCGGGTTAGGGCTGCAAGGGTTTTTAGGGTTAGGGTTTCTAGGGTTTGTTGGGGTAGGGGTTAGGGTTAGATCCGTGGTTGCCATAGGCTTAGGGGTCAAGGTTCTTAGGGGTTAGGCCTAATATTAGGGCGGAAGGCCAAAATAAGAGGGGGGGAGCCCCCCCCAAAATCGAAGGGTTGAAGCCCAAAGTTAGGGGAAGGAACGGCCAAATTGTGGGGTCCCCCAAAATTGGGCGGAAGAACTCTTTAATATTAGGGGGGAACCCAAAAAAGGAGGGTGGGGGACTCTACAATTGGGGGGGACCCCCAAAATTGGTCGGGTCCCCCCAAATTAGGGGAGGAACCCCCAAAATTGGGTGGGTGAACCCCCAAATTGGGGGGAAGAAGACTTAAATGGAAGTGTGAAATTCCAGAATTGAATGTGGACCCCCCAGAACAGTCTTCAGGGGTTTAGTGTGGTAAATTTTATCGGGTTAGGGCTGCAAGGGTTTTTAGGGTTAGGGTTTCTAGGGTTTGTTGGGGTAGGGGTTAGGGTTAGATCCGTGGTTGCCATAGGCTTAGGGGTCAAGGTTCTTAGGGGTTAGGCCTAATATTAGGGCGGAAGGCCAAAATAAGAGGGGGGGAGCCCCCCCCAAAATCGAAGGGTTGAAGCCCAAAGTTAGGGGAAGGAACGGCCAAATTGTGGGGTCCCCCAAAATTGGGCGGAAGAACTCTTTAATATTAGGGGGGAACCCAAAAAAGGAGGGTGGGGGACTCTACAATTGGGGGGGACCCCCAAAATTGGTCGGGTCCCCCCAAATTAGGGGAGGAACCCCCAAAATTGGGTGGGTGAACCCCCAAATTGGGGGGAAGAAGACTTAAATGGAAGTGTGAAATTCCAGAATTGAATGTGGACCCCCCCCAGACCTGGGGAGGAATCCCCAAACTTGGGGGGGACCCCCAAAATTGGGGTTAAAGCCCCAGATCCCGGGGAGCTAAGCCCCAAATTAAGGGAAGGAACCTCAAACATGTGGTGAGAACCCCAACATTGGGGGAAAGAACCTTAATATTAGGGTGGCAGGCCAAGAAAGGATGGTGGGGGCCTCCAAAATTGTGGGGGGCTTGGAATTGGGGGGAATCCCCAAAATGGAGGGGGAACCCCAAAAGTGGGGGGGGGACGAAGCACCAAATTAGGGGAAGGAACCCCAAAATTGCGGGGAAGAACTCTGAAATGGAGAGCTGAAAACCCGAAATTGAGGGGAAACCCCCAAAACGGCGGGAAAACCCTCCATAAACACGAAACCGGTAATGTAACAGAGCAAAAAATGGCGTCCTGCGGCAAGGTGCGAGGCTCAATTTTCTGGGGAGTGCTGGGAAATGTAGTTCTTGGCCACCGGGTTTCCGGGAGTCCATATTGTTTTCCCAGAGCATGCCGGGAGATGTAGTTCTCGGACACTGGGCTTCCGGGAGGCCATGTTGGTTTCCCATCTTTGCTAGACTCCGGGTGCTCTGGCTTCACAGAGAAACCCCCAAACTGAAAAATGTACCTGCTAATATATTGGGCTCTAAATGTAGCCCTGGGTTAATTGAATAACAATCCCTGGGTAAGATTGAAGTGCAGGAGGGGTTGGCTACGGTTTTAAGAGCCGGTTTGCAGAAAAGGGATTTCCCGTTAAGAAATGGCATATACTGATTGTTCTCTTCCTTGCTCTGCCAAGACCTGAAGCACATCTTGGAAGCCAGGCAGAATCCGTGGAGCCAATGGAGTTCTCAAGCTCGACTTCAGCTTCTTCCCAGCTAGAAGAAGCAAGGACACGCCGGCTGAGTTCCACAGGCAACGCGCCCGTATCTGTAGACGAGGATTTAGAGATGCTACTTTGGGAACTCTCAGACGGCATACTGGAAGCCGAGCTCGACTTGGACCCAGGGAAGGATGAGGATGACCTCCTCCTTGAGCTTTCCAAGATGATTGATGATTGAACTGCATAGTCCTATGGTATATTAAAAAAAAAAAAAAAAAAAAAAGAAAAAAAAGAAAACAACTCTTCTTCTTGTTGGATACCCTGAGGTGATCCTTTTTCTAACTGAGGCTTTGCAATGAGACTTAAAGCACAGTTGGAACTGGTAGAAATTGGCAGGATCTGCACTCAGTTGTCCTAAGTTTTCCTGCTGGTCAGAGTTAAGGTCTTGTGCATGGTTCCGTAACTATAGGTGGCTACCTTTGATATCAAGAGGACAAAGCACTTGTTTCTTTTGGCACAGAAAGATGTCCATCGGCACGCTGTGGTGGCTGTGAATTGACGTAGTGATGGAGCGATGCTCTGAAGGCTTAAACGGAAAGCTTCTTCCTTCCGCCCCCCTTGGCACAGCTCGATGTTGGGCACATTGTGAAGCCTGGGTGTTCTGATTTCTCGGACAGTTGATACCCAAATCCCGGAGTTACTATGTCAACTCTTGACTTTTATTTGTGTATGCCATTGTTTTGACTGTAATCTTTTCAGATGATGAAGCTGTAGGGGCGGGAGGGAGCAAAATAATTATTCTAGCGTTGTGGACCAAACATGCTGCCAGGAGTGGTGGTGGTGGGGTCAGCCCACCCGGCCTTACTTTCAATTATCAGGGATGATAAAATGGTGTGAAAAGCAGCAGCTCTGCGATACGGCTACGCTACCCCCACTCCCTTCTCTTGTGCTGTACCAAAGTTCCCCCAAGCTTTGGTTGGTGCTTTTTGCTGGTGACAGTAGGACTCCAGGGCGAGTAGTCGGGACTCTCCTGCAGTAACTGGGTCAATTAAGGGTTGGTTTAAGTGCCTCCTGGTTTTTAAAATTGCTCCCCTGAGCTGCTGGCTCTGCTGCCTGCTACAGCAAATGTTCGGGTGCCATCAGCGTCGCACTTGGGCGTGGGCACTGACCCTGCGGAGGAGAGCTGAGACTCGCGTGTATTGTGTACCCTGCCGCCAGTGATCGTTTTCCCCTAGCAGATCTATTTTGAATCATTTCCCTAAATTTTAGAGGAACTTTAGGCTCTTTGTGCTATGATTTGTGAAGCTGTAGGGGCCCTCAGGCATTTGCTGCTGGCAGAGGAAAACCGCTTGTCGAATTTGTTGTAAATACTTTCTGTTTGGACAACAATGCCTGTGTGTGTGTGTGTGCGTGTGTGTGTGTGTGCGTGCTTTGACGACCCCCTGCGACGCCCCAGCTCCGCGAGGGAAGCTTTGAAGCGGCTCTGGGAAAACCTCTGCGGAAGAAACCGCTGCTAGTGACTTGCGGAAAAGGGACTCCACAATCAGTGAGATTGTAAAGTAGGTATGTTTATTCAGCGCTGGGCAGCACGGGAGGTCGTGGGCATGAAGATTGATGACTCTTCCTCGTCACCGCTAGTTGACCTCTTGTCTTTGCACAGACTCAGTTGCTCCTTGGCTCTTGTCCATCTGCAGGACCAGTTTCTCCCAGTTTCTTAAGACAGGCTCACTCTCTTATTAGGAGACTGACCTTGGTAAGGGGCCCAAGGCTTCTTGCTTTAGTTAATTGGCACAATGCACCATAGTTAGCAAAGACACTAAGTAGCATCCTAGTTTAACGCTGTCAGCGCTCTATCTCTACTTGATAAGATTCTCCTAACTCCCTCTCTCACTGGAGCCCACGCAGCCCTCCGTCCTGCCGAAGGACTTCACGGGGACTTCTGCCGGCTCCGGGTGCCCGCACACAGACAGAAATGGCTTTGAGAGAAAACAATCAGGAGGAGGAGAGCTCAGAGACTGCGGCCGGCTTCGGCCACCTTCCCCTCGCTTTCCCTCTCCGTGTTCAAACCGAGCACTGTTCTGCCGTCAACCTTCGCTGCCTCTGCCCGCGGCGCCGGGCTTTCGCGGGTGCCATTGCTCCTCTACATATTTTATCCTTCCTTTTGTAAGGAATGGTCCAGCAATTCGTGTCACTAAGGGATTTGAAGGGTTACCATCGAGGCCCGGGTCTAGGTGATAAGAGAACAAAGGGGTTTTTAGGGAAAAGTGCTGACTACTGCAGGGGATGTTGCTAGAGTTTCTGAAATCCGGCGCAGAGGCTCCCAAACGAGGAGGAAGGGGGAGCTGAAGGACAATTGAAGGACAAAAGCCTGAGAGGAAGACAACCAGCATTCAGCCCGAGCAAGCCCCGAGAGACCACCAGAGACTGGTACGCAGGCGCCCCTGGGAGGGGTTTCGGATTCCGGAAACCAATTCTAATAACCCTGCCTCTTCTCGAAGTAGTAATGAATATGTATTAGCCTGGGAGCATCAAAACCAGCCGCCTTACGTAACAGGCGTGCGTCCTGGGGGAGCAGAGACTCCCGGCGCACCCAGCGCTGCTTGCTTGCCTCTATTCGTTTAATAAATTGTAAACTTTGATTGTAATCCTATTTGGATTTATAACAGCCATTTATAACACTTTTTATATTTGTATTTTATTTAAGGCTGTCTTGCCCCCCTCCCCCCCCAGCCTCGCTGCTCGCCAATAAAGCTGGCGCAGGGGCTAAGGGATTTGAAGGGCCTGCTTGTACACCTAAGGGATTTGAGGGCCTGCTTGTACACCTTTGGGGACTGCCTCTTTTGGGGGGGGGCGGGGGTGTTAGGAGCTGCTTGTATACTTTTTTAGGCATTCCTCTGAGAGGGGGTTGGGAGCTTCGTGTATACTGGGGGGGGAGGGCCTCCCTCGAGGTGGAAGCGGGGGGGGTTGGAGCGTTTCTACACTGTAGGGGCCTGCCTGTACACTTTTGGGGCCTGCCTTGGAGGGGTTGGGAACTGCTTGTACACCTTTGGGGCCTGCGTCTGTGCGGGGCGGGGGGGGTTAGGGGGTTGGAGCTGGTTTTAACCTTTCGGGCTTGCATCTGGAGGGGCTTGGGGCCTGCCTTTGGGGGGGTGGTTGTGAGCTGCTTGTATACTGTAGGGGCCTGCTTGTACACCTTTGGGGCCTGCGTCTGGGGGGGGGTGGGAGCTGCTTGTACACTGTTAGGGCCTGCCTTTGGGGAGGGGTTGGGGCATGTGCCTTGGGGGCATGGGGTTGGGAGCTGCTTCTACGCTGTAGGGGTCTGGGTCTTGGGGGGGTTGGGGCTGTTTGTACACCTTTGGGGCGTGCCTCTGGGGAGGATGGGGAGTTGCTTGTACACCTTTGGGGCCTGTGTCTGGGGGGGGGGTTGGGGCCTGTGCCGGGGGGGGTTGGGAGCTGCTTGTACGCTCTAGGGTCCTCTGGCAGGCTTTGGGGCCTCCCTTTGAGGGGGGGCAGTTGGGAGCTGGTTGTACACCTTTGGGGCCTGAGTCTGGGGTGTGGGGGCTGGGGCTGAGGCCTGGGGCCTGGGGCATGCATCTGGGTGGTGGTGGTGGGGGGTCCAGTTCATGGGGTGGGTGGGTTGGGAGCTGCTTGTGGACAGTTGGGGTCTGCATCCGGGTGTGGCTGGGGCCTGCTTGTAGACTTCTGCAGCCTGTGTCTGGTGTTTGGGGGCTTTTCTGTAGTGTTTGGGGATCGCATTTTGGCTTTGGGATGTGTCTAGAGCTTCTGGGGCCTAGCTGTAGTGCTTGGGGCCTGCGTCTGGGGCTTTTCTGTAGCATTTTGGTAGTGTGTTTGTGATTTGGGGTCTGTATCCAGGGTTTTGCCTTTTTTGTAGTTTTCAGCTTTGTGTCTGTTTCTTTGTTGGTTGCCTGGGGTTTGGGGTTTGGATCATTAGTCAGTGTCATTAGCGTCGGGGGGTTGATATGAAGGGTTAGGGTTGTGGTTAGAGTTGTTAGGGTTAAAGAGAATAAGGATTTTAGGGTAAGGGGATCAAGGTTGTGGGAATAAAAATGTTTTTGCACAGAGTTACATCGTTTAGAGGGAAGGAAGGTGGTATTGATATATGCTTGCAGTGATAAGAAAGCTTAACAGACAACCTTGTAAAATGCAGACAACCAGAATCCTTAGAGCAATTGGGTGGAAATCACGGTGTAAGAAACATTACCACCTCAAAGAGGAAAACAGTCAAGAAAAAAATAAAATTGACTAGTAACAGGCCAGCAGTTGTGTATTTTCTGTGAAGCACTGGATAGATTGTGAACATGGATTACCCAGTCAATGGGGAAACGGGAGGGTCCTGGTCACCGAGAGGAAAAAAAAAATTATATAAACTGTGTTATGGAACTAGTAGGTGGCTTGTGGGACGCCTGCCATTGCAATCGTGAATAAAAATGCTACCTCACTGAGATACTTGCCTGAGCCTATGGTATTGGTTACAGAGTGTTTCTAATAAGGTGTTAGGGTTTTAAGGTTTCAGGGCTAAGGCACTAGGGTTGGGTTTCAGGGTTAGGGTTTCCAGGGTTTAGGGTTAGGATTTTAAGGTTGTTAGGGTTGGAGTTATAAGGGTTAGGGTTTGGGGGTTAGTGTGTTAAGGTTTTAAAGTATTTTGTGGTTTTAGTGTTGATAGGGTTTTTAGGGTTAGGGTCTTAGGGTTTTAGTTATGGTCAGGTATTTAGGGTTAGGGTTTTAAGGTCTTATTTTTTTTTTTTTAAGGTTAGGGTCTCCAGCGTTAGGGCTTTGAGAATCTTTACGTTTTGGGTTAGGGTTTAGAGGGTCTTAATTTTTAGGGTTAGGGCTTTTAGGCGTAGGTCTAGTGTGGTAAATTTTATCGGGTTAGGACTGTAAGGGTTTTTAGGGTTAGGGTTTCTAGGGTTTTTTGGGGTAGGGGTTAGGGTTAGATCCGTGGGAGCCGTAGTGTTAGGGGTCAGGGTTCTTAGGGGTAAGGCCCAATATTAGGGTGGAAGGCCAAACTAAGGGGGGAGCCCCCCCCAAAATTGAAGGGTCGAAGCCCCAATTTAGGGGAAGAAACGTCAAAATTGTGGGGTCCCCCAAAATAGGGCGGAAGAGCTCTTAATATTGGGGGAAACCCAAAAAAGGAGGGTGGGGGACTCTAAAATTGGGGGGACCCCCCCAAATTGGTTGTGTCCCCCCCCAAATTAGTTGTGTCCCCCCCAAAATTGGTTGTGTCCCCCCCAATTAGGGGAGGAACCCCCAAAATTGGGTGGGCGAACCCCCATATTGGGGGGGCAGAACACTTAAATGGAAGTGTGAAATTCCAGAATTGAATGTGGACCCCCCAGAACAGTCTTTAGGGGTTTAGTGTGGTAAATTTTATCGGGTTAGGGCTGTAAGGGCTTTTAGGGTTAGGGTTTCTAGGGTTTGTTGGGGTAGGGGTTAGGGTTAGATCCGTGGTTGCCATAGCGTTAGGGGTCAAGGTTCTTAGGGGTTAGGCCTAATATTAGGGCGGAAGGCCAAAATAAGAGGGTGGGAGCCCCCCCCGAAATTGAAGGGTTGAAGCCCCAAGTTAGGGGAAGGAACGTCAAAATTGTGGGGTCCCCCAAAATTGGGCGGAAGAACTTTTAATATTAGGGGGGAACCCAAAAAAGGAGGGTGGGGGACTCTAAAATCGGTTGTGTCCCCCCCAAATTAGGGGAGGAACCCCCAAAATTGGGTGGGCAAACCCCCAAATTGGGGGGAAGAAGACTTAAATGGAAGTGTGAAATTCCAGAATTGGATGTGGACCCCCCAGAACAGTCTTCAGGGGTTTAGTGTGGTAAATTTTATCGGGTTAGGGCTGTAAGGGTTTTTAGGGTTAGGGTTTCTAGGGTTTGTTGGGGTAGGGGTTAGGGTTAGATCCGTGGTTGCCATAGGGTTAGGGGTCAAGGTTCTTAGGGGTTAGGCCTAATATTAGGGCGGAAGGCCAAAATAAGAGGGGGGGAGCCCCCCCCAAAATCGAAGGGTTGAAGCCCAAAGTTAGGGGAAGGAACGGCCAAATTGTGGGGTCCCCCAAAATTGGGCGGAAGAACTCTTTAATATTAGGGGGGAACCCAAAAAAGGAGGGTGGGGGACTCTACAATTGGGGGGGACCCCCAAAATTGGTCGGGTCCCCCCAAATTAGGGGAGGAACCCCCAAAATTGGGTGGGTGAACCCCCAAATTGGGGGGAAGAAGACTTAAATGGAAGTGTGAAATTCCAGAATTGAATGTGGACCCCCCAGAACAGTCTTCAGGGGTTTAGTGTGGTAAATTTTATCGGGTTAGGGCTGTAAGGGTTTTTAGGGTTAGGGTTTCTAGGGTTTGTTGGGGTAGGGGTTAGGGTTAGATCCGTGGTTGCCATAGGCTTAGGGGTCAAGGTTCTTAGGGGTTAGGCCTAATATTAGGGCGGAAGGCCAAAATAAGAGGGGGGGAGCCCCCCCCAAAATCGAAGGGTTGAAGCCCAAAGTTAGGGGAAGGAACGGCCAAATTGTGGGGTCCCCCAAAATTGGGCGGAAGAACTCTTTAATATTAGGGGGGAACCCAAAAAAGGAGGGTGGGGGACTCTACAATTGGGGGGGACCCCCAAAATTGGTCGGGTCCCCCCAAATTAGGGGAGGAACCCCCAAAATTGGGTGGGTGAACCCCCAAATTGGGGGGAAGAAGACTTAAATGGAAGTGTGAAATTCCAGAATTGAATGTGGACCCCCCCCAGACCTGGGGAGGAATCCCCAAACTTGGGGGGGACCCCCAAAATTGGGGTTAAAGCCCCAGATCCCGGGGAGCTAAGCCCCAAATTAAGGGAAGGAACCTCAAACATGTGGTGAGAACCCCAACATTGGGGGAAAGAACCTTAATATTAGGGTGGCAGGCCAAGAAAGGATGGTGGGGGCCTCCAAAATTGTGGGGGGCTTGGAATTGGGGGGAATCCCCAAAATGGAGGGGGAACCCCAAAAGTGGGGGGGGGACGAAGCACCAAATTAGGGGAAGGAACCCCAAAATTGCGGGGAAGAACTCTGAAATGGAGAGCTGAAAACCCGAAATTGAGGGGAAACCCCCAAAACGGCGGGAAAACCCTCCATAAACACGAAACCGGTAATGTAACAGAGCAAAAAATGGCGTCCTACGGCAAGGTGCGAGGCTCAATTTTCTGGGGAGTGCTGGGAAATGTAGTTCTTGGCCACCGGGTTTCCGGGAGTCCATATTGTTTTCCCAGAGCATGCCGGGAGATGTAGTTCTCGGACACTGGGCTTCCGGGAGGCCATGTTGGTTTCCCATCTTTGCTAGACTCCGGGTGCTCTGGCTTCACAGAGAAACCCCCAAACTGAAAAATGTACCTGCTAATATATTGGGCTCTAAATGTAGCCCTGGGTTAATTGAATAACAATCCCTGGGTAAGATTGAAGTGCAGGAGGGGTTGGCTACGGTTTTAAGAGCCGGTTTGCAGAAAAGGGATTTCCCGTTAAGAAATGGCATATACTGATTGTTCTCTTCCTTGCTCTGCCAAGACCTGAAGCACATCTTGGAAGCCAGGCAGAATCCGTGGAGCCAATGGAGTTCTCAAGCTCGACTTCAGCTTCTTCCCAGCTAGAAGAAGCAAGGACACGCCGGCTGAGTTCCACAGGCAACGCGCCCGTATCTGTAGACGAGGATTTAGAGATGCTACTTTGGGAACTCTCAGACGGCATACTGGAAGCCGAGCTCGACTTGGACCCAGGGAAGGATGAGGATGACCTCCTCCTTGAGCTTTCCAAGATGATTGATGATTGAACTGCATAGTCCTATGGTATATTAAAAAAAAAAAAAAAAAAAAGAAAAAAAAGAAAACAACTCTTCTTCTTGTTGGATACCCTGAGGTGATCCTTTTTCTAACTGAGGCTTTGCAATGAGACTTAAAGCACAGTTGGAACTGGTAGAAATTGGCAGGATCTGCACTCAGTTGTCCTAAGTTTTCCTGCTGGTCAGAGTTAAGGTCTTGTGCATGGTTCCGTAACTATAGGTGGCTACCTTTGATATCAAGAGGACAAAGCACTTGTTTCTTTTGGCACAGAAAGATGTCCATCGGCACGCTGTGGTGGCTGTGAATTGACGTAGTGATGGAGCGATGCTCTGAAGGCTTAAACGGAAAGCTTCTTCCTTCCGCCCCCCTTGGCACAGCTCGATGTTGGGCACATTGTGAAGCCTGGGTGTTCTGATTTCTCGGACAGTTGATACCCAAATCCCGGAGTTACTATGTCAACTCTTGACTTTTATTTGTGTATGCCATTGTTTTGACTGTAATCTTTTCAGATGATGAAGCTGTAGGGACGGGAGGGAGCAAAATAATTATTCTAGCATTGTGGACCAAACATGCTGCCAGGAGTGGTGGTGGTGGGGTCAGCCCACCCGGCCTTACTTTCAATTATCAGGGATGATAAAATGGTGTGAAAAGCAGCAGCTCTGCGATACGGCTACGCTACCCCCACTCCCTTCTCTTGTGCTGTACCAAAGTTCCCCCAAGCTTTGGTTGGTGCTTTTTGCTGGTGACAGTAGGACTCCAGGGCGAGTAGTCGGGACTCTCCTGCAGTAACTGGGTCAATTAAGGGTTGGTTTAAGTGCCTCCTGGTTTTTAAAATTGCTCCCCTGAGCTGCTGGCTCTGCTGCCTGCTACAGCAAATGTTCGGGTGCCATCAGCGTCGCACTTGGGCGTGGGCACTGACCCTGCGGAGGAGAGCTGAGACTCGCGTGTATTGTGTACCCTGCCGCCAGTGATCGTTTTCCCCTAGCAGATCTATTTTGAATCATTTCCCTAAATTTTAGAGGAACTTTAGGCTCTTTGTGCTATGATTTGTGAAGCTGTAGGGGCCCTCAGGCATTTGCTGCTGGCAGAGGAAAACCGCTTGTCGAATTTGTTGTAAATACTTTCTGTTTGGACAACAACGCCTGTGTGTGTGTGTGTGTGCGTGTGTGTGTGTGTGCGTGCTTTGACGACCCCCTGCGACGCCCCAGCTCCGCGAGGGAAGCTTTGAAGCGGCTCTGGGAAAACCTCTGCGGAAGAAACCGCTGCTAGTGACTTGCGGAAAAGGGACTCCACAATCAGTGAGATTGTAAAGTAGGTATGTTTATTCAGCGCTGGGCAGCACGGGAGGTCGTGGGCATGAAGATTGATGACTCTTCCTCGTCACCGCTAGTTGACCTCTTGTCTTTGCACAGACTCAGTTGCTCCTTGGCTCTTGTCCATCTGCAGGACCAGTTTCTCCCAGTTTCTTAAGACAGGCTCACTCTCTTATTAGGAGACTGACCTTGGTAAGGGGCCCAAGGCTTCTTGCTTTAGTTAATTGGCACAATGCACCATAGTTAGCAAAGACACTAAGTAGCATCCTAGTTTAACGCTGTCAGCGCTCTATCTCTACTTGATAAGATTCTCCTAACTCCCTCTCTCACTGGAGCCCACGCAGCCCTCCGTCCTGCCGAAGGACTTCACGGGGACTTCTGCCGGCTCCGGGTGCCCGCACACAGACAGAAATGGCTTTGAGAGAAAACAATCAGGAGGAGGAGAGCTCAGAGACTGCGGCCGGCTTCGGCCACCTTCCCCTCGCTTTCCCTCTCCGTGTTCAAACCGAGCACTGTTCTGCCGTCAACCTTCGCTGCCTCTGCCCGCGGCGCCGGGCTTTCGCGTGTGCCATTGCTCCTCTACATATTTTATCCTTCCTTTTGTAAGGAATGGTCCAGCAATTCGTGTCACTAAGGGATTTGAAGGGTTACCATCGAGGCCCGGGTCTAGGTGATAAGAGAACAAAGGGGTTTTTAGGGAAAAGTGCTGACTACTGCAGGGGATGTTGCTAGAGTTTCTGAAATCCGGCGCAGAGGCTCCCAAACGAGGAGGAAGGGGGAGCTGAAGGACAATTGAAGGACAAAAGCCTGAGAGGAAGACAACCAGCATTCAGCCCGAGCAAGCCCCGAGAGACCACCAGAGACTGGTACGCAGGCGCCCCTGGGAGGGGTTTCGGATTCCGGAAACCAATTCTAATAACCCTGCCTCTTCTCGAAGTAGTAATGAATATGTATTAGCCTGGGAGCATCAAAACCAGCCGCCTTACGTAACAGGCGTGCGTCCTGGGGGAGCAGAGACTCCCGGCGCACCCAGCGCTGCTTGCTTGCCTCTATTCGTTTAATAAATTGTAAACTTTGATTGTAATCCTATTTGGATTTATAACAGCCATTTATAACACTTTTTATATTTCTATTTTATTTAAGGCTGTCTTGCCCCCCTCCCCCCCCAGCCTCGCTGCTCGCCAATAAAGCTGGCGCAGGGGCTAAGGGATTTGAAGGGCCTGCTTGTACACCTAAGGGATTTGAGGGCCTGCTTGTACACCTTTGGGGACTGCCTCTTTTGGGGGGGGGGGGGGGGGTGTTAGGAGCTGCTTGTATACTTTTTTAGGCATTCCTCTGAGAGGGGGTTGGGAGCTTCGTGTATACTGGGGGGGGAGGGCCTCCCTCGAGGTGGAAGCGGGGGGGGTTGGAGCGTTTCTACACTGTAGGGGCCTGCCTGTACACTTTTGGGGCCTGCCTTGGAGGGGTTGGGAACTGCTTGTACACCTTTGGGGCCTGCGTCTGCGCGGGGCGGGGGGGGTTAGGGGGTTGGAGCTGGTTTTAACCTTTCGGGCTTGCATCTGGAGGGGCTTGGGGCCTGCCTTTGGGGGGGTGGTTGTGAGCTGCTTGTATACTGTAGGGGCCTGCTTGTACACCTTTGGGGCCTGCGTCTGGGGGGGGGTGGGAGCTGCTTGTACACTGTTAGGGCCTGCCTTGGGGGAGGGGTTGGGGCATGTGCCTTGGGGGCATGGGGTTGGGAGCTGCTTCTACGCTGTAGGGGTCTGGGTCTTGGGGGGTTGGGGCTGTTTGTACACCTTTGGGGCGTGCCTCTGGGGAGGATGGGGAGTTGCTTGTACACCTTTGGGGCCTGTGTCTGGGGGGGGGTTGGGGCCTGTGCCGGGGGGGTTGGGAGCTGCTTGTACGCTCTAGGGTCCTCTGGCAGGCTTTGGGGCCTCCCTTTGAGGGGGGCAGTTGGGAGCTGGTTGTACACCTTTGGGGCCTGAGTCTGGGGTGTGGGGGCTGGGGCTGAGGCCTGGGGCCTGGGGCATGCATCTGGGTGGTGGTGGGGGGGGGGTCCAGTTCATGGGGGGGGTGGGTTGGGAGCTGCTTGTGGACAGTTGGGGTCTGCATCCGGGTGTGGCTGGGGCCTGCTTGTAGACTTCTGCAGCCTGTGTCTGGTGTTTGGGGGCTTTTGTGTAGTGTTTGGGGATTGCATTTTGGCTTTGGGATGTGTCTAGAGCTTCTGGGGCCTAGCTGTAGTGCTTGGGGCCTGCGTCTGGGGCTTTTCTGTAGCATTTTGGTAGCGTGTTTGTGATTTGGGGTCTGTATCCAGGGTTTTGCCTTTTTTGTAGTTTTCAGCTTTGTGTCTGTTTCTTTGTTGGTTGCCTGGGGTTTGGGGTTTGGATCATTAGTCAGTGTCATTAGCGTCGGGGGGTTGATATGAAGGGTTAGGGTTGTGGTTAGAGTTGTTACGGTTAAAGAGAATAAGGATTTTAGGGTAAGGGGATCAAGGTTGTGGGAATAAAAATGTTTTTGCACAGAGTTACATCGTTTAGAGGGAAGGAAGGTGGTATTGATATATGCTTGCAGTGATAAGAAAGCTTAACAGACAACCTTGTAAAATGCAGACAACCAGAATCCTTAGAGCAATTGGGTGGAAATCACGGCGTAAGAAACATTACCACCTCAAAGAGGAAAACAGTCAAGAAAAAAATAAAATTGACTAGTAACAGGCCAGCAGCTGTGTATTTTCTGTGAAGCACTGGATAGATCGTGAACATGGATTACCCAGTCAATGGGGAAACTGGGGAGGGTCCTGGTCACCGAGAGGAAAAAAAAAATTATATAAACTGTGTTATGGAACTAGTAGGTGGCTTGTGGGACGCCTGCCATTGCAATCGTGAATAAAAATGCTACCTCACTGAGATACTTGCCTGAGCCTATGGTATTGGTTACAGAGTGTTTCTAATAAGGTGTTAGGGTTTTAAGGTTTCAGGGCTAAGGCACTAGGGTTGGGTTTCAGGGTTAGGGTTTCCAGGGTTTAGGGTTAGGATTTTAAGGTTGTTAGGGTTGGAGTTATAAGGGTTAGGGTTTGGGGGTTAGTGTGTTAAGGTTTTAAAGTATTTTGTGGTTTTAGTGTTGATAGGGTTTTTAGGGTTAGGGTCTTAGGGTTTTAGTTATGGTCAGGTATTTAGGGTTAGGGTTTTAAGGTCTTATTTTTTTTTTTTTTAAGGTTAGGGTCTCCAGCGTTAGGGCTTTGAGAATCTTTACGTTTTGGGTTAGGGTTTAGAGGGTCTTAATTTTTAGGGTTAGGGCTTTTAGGCGTAGGTCTAGTGTGGTAAATTTTATCGGGTTAGGACTGTAAGGGTTTTTAGGGTTAGGGTTTCTAGGGTTTTTTGGGGTAGGGGTTAGGGTTAGATCCGTGGGAGCCGTAGTGTTAGGGGTCAGGGTTCCTAGGGGTAAGGCCCAATATTAGGGTGGAAGGCCAAACTAAGGGGGGAGCCCCCCCCAAAATTGAAGGGTCGAAGCCCCAATTTAGGGGAAGAAACGTCAAAATTGTGGGGTCCCCCAAAATTGGGCGGAAGAGCTCTTAATATTGGGGGAAACCCAAAAAAGGAGGGTGGGGGACTCTAAAATTGGGGGGACCCCCCAAATTGGTTGTGTCCCCCCCCAAATTGGTTGTGTCCCCCCCAAAATTGGTTGTGTCCCCCCCAATTAGGGGAGGAACCCCCAAAATTGGGTGGGCGAACCCCCATATTGGGGGGGAAGAACACTTAAATGGAAGTGTGAAATTCCAGAATTGAATGTGGACCCCCCAGAACAGTCTTCAGGGGTTTAGTGTGGTAAATTTTATCGGGTTAGGGCTGTAAGGGTTTTTAGGGTTAGGGTTTCTAGGGTTTGTTGGGGTAGGGGTTAGGGTTAGATCCGTGGTTGCCATAGCGTTAGGGGTCAAGGTTCTTAGGGGTTAGGCCTAATATTAGGGCGGAAGGCCAAAATAAGAGGGTGGGAGCCCCCCCCAAAATTGAAGGGTTGAAGCCCCAAGTTAGGGGAAGGAACGTCAAAATTGTGGGGTCCCCCAAAATTGGGCGGAAGAACTTTTAATATTAGGGGGGAACCCAAAAAAGGAGGGTGGGGGACTCTAAAATCGGTTGTGTCCCCCCCAAATTAGGGGAGGAACCCCCAAAATTGGGTGGGCGAACCCCCAAATTGGGGGGAAGAAGACTTAAATGGAAGTGTGAAATTCCAGAATTGGATGTGGACCCCCCAGAACAGTCTTCAGGGGTTTAGTGTGGTAAATTTTATCGGGTTAGGGCTGTAAGGGTTTTTAGGGTTAGGGTTTCTAGGGTTTGTTGGGGTAGGGGTTAGGGTTAGATCCGTGGTTGCCATAGGGTTAGGGGTCAAGGTTCTTAGGGGTTAGGCCTAATATTAGGGCGGAAGGCCAAAATAAGAGGGGAGGAGCCCACCCAAAATTGAAGGGTTGAAGCCCAAAGTTAGGGGAAGGAACGTCAAAATTGTGGGGTCCCCCAAAATTGAGCGGAAGAGCTCTTAATATTGGGGGAAACCCAAAAAAGGAGGGTGGGGGACTCTAAAATTGGTTGTGTCCCCCCCAAAATTGGTTGTGTCCCCCCCAAAATTGGTTGTGTCCCCCCCAATTAGGGGAGGAACCCCCAAAATTGGGTGGGCGAACCCCCGTATTGGGGGGGAAGAACACTTAAATGGAAGTGTGAAATTCCAGAATTGAATGTGGACCCCCCAGAACAGTCTTCAGGGGTTTAGTGTGGTAAATTTTATCGGGTTAGGGCTGCAAGGGTTTTTAGGGTTAGGGTTTCTAGGGTTTGTTGGGGTAGGGGTTAGGGTTAGATCCGTGGTTGCCATAGGCTTAGGGGTCAAGGTTCTTAGGGGTTAGGCCTAATATTAGGGCGGAAGGCCAAAATAAGAGGGGGGGAGCCCCCCCCAAAATCGAAGGGTTGAAGCCCAAAGTTAGGGGAAGGAACGGCCAAATTGTGGGGTCCCCCAAAATTGGGCGGAAGAACTCTTTAATATTAGGGGGGAACCCAAAAAAGGAGGGTGGGGGACTCTACAATTGGGGGGGACCCCCAAAATTGGTCGGGTCCCCCCAAATTAGGGGAGGAACCCCCAAAATTGGGTGGGTGAACCCCCAAATTGGGGGGAAGAAGACTTAAATGGAAGTGTGAAATTCCAGAATTGAATGTGGACCCCCCCCAGACCTGGGGAGGAATCCCCAAACTTGGGGGGGACCCCCAAAATTGGGGTTAAAGCCCCAGATCCCGGGGAGCTAAGCCCCAAATTAAGGGAAGGAACCTCAAACATGTGGTGAGAACCCCAACATTGGGGGAAAGAACCTTAATATTAGGGTGGCAGGCCAAGAAAGGATGGTGGGGGCCTCCAAAATTGTGGGGGGCTTGGAATTGGGGGGAATCCCCAAAATGGAGGGGGAACCCCAAAAGTGGGGGGGGGGGCGAAGCACCAAATTAGGGGAAGGAACCCCAAAATTGCGGGGAAGAACTCTGAAATGGAGAGCTGAAAACCCGAAATTGAGGGGAAACCCCCCAAAACGGGGGAAAACCCTCCATAAACACGAAACCGGTAATGTAACAGAGCAAAAAATGGCGTCCTACGGCAAGGTGCGAGGCTCAATTTTCTGGGGAGTGCTGGGAAATGTAGTTCTTGGCCACCGGGTTTCCGGGAGTCCATATTGTTTTCCCAGAGCATGCCGTGAGATGTAGTTCTCGGACACTGGGCTTCCGGGAGGCCATGTTGGTTTCCCATCTTTGCTAGACTCCAGGTGCTCTGGCTTCACAGAGAAACCCCCAAACTGAAAAATGTACCTGCTAATATATTGGGCTCTAAATGTAGCCCTGGGTTAATTGAATAACAATCCCTGGGTAAGATTGAAGTGCAGGAGGGGTTGGCTACGGTTTTAAGAGCCGGTTTGCAGAAAAGGGATTTCCCGTTAAGAAATGGCATATACTGATTGTTCTCTTCCTTGCTCTGCCAAGACCTGAAGCACATCTTGGAAGCCAGGCAGAATCCGTGGAGCCAATGGAGTTCTCAAGCTCGACTTCAGCTTCTTCCCAGCTAGAAGAAGCAAGGACACGCCGGCTGAGTTCCACAGGCAACGCGCCCATATCTGTAGATGAGGATTTAGAGATGCTACTTTGGGAACTCTCAGACGGCATACTGGAAGCCGAGCTCGACTTGGACCCAGGGAAGGATGAGGATGACCTCCTCCTTGAGCTTTCCAAGATGATTGATGATTGAACTGCATAGTCCTATGGTATATTTAAAAAAAAAAAAAAAAAAGAAAAAAAAGAAAACAACTCTTCTTCTTGTTGGATACCCTGAGGTGATCCTTTTTCTAACTGAGGCTTTGCAATGAGACTTAAAGCACAGTTGGAACTGGTAGAAATTGGCAGGATCTGCACTCAGTTGTCCTAAGTTTTCCTGCTGGTCAGAGTTAAGGTCTTGTGCATGGTTCCGTAACTATAGGTGGCTACCTTTGATATCAAGAGGACAAAGCACTTGTTTCTTTTGGCACAGAAAGATGTCCATCGGCACGCTGTGGTGGCTGTGAATTGACGTAGTGATGGAGCGATGCTCTGAAGGCTTAAACGGAAAGCTTCTTCCTTCCGCCCCCCTTGGCACAGCTCGATGTTGGGCACATTGTGAAGCCTGGGTGTTCTGATTTCTCGGACAGTTGATACCCAAATCCCGGAGTTACTATGTCAACTCTTGACTTTTATTTGTGTATGCCATTGTTTTGACTGTAATCTTTTCAGATGATGAAGCTGTAGGGACGGGAGGGAGCAAAATAATTATTCTAGCGTTGTGGACCAAACATGCTGCCAGGAGTGGTGGTGGTGGGGTCAGCCCACCCGGCCTTACTTTCAATTATCAGGGATGATAAAATGGTGTGAAAAGCAGCAGCTCTGCGATACGGCTACGCTACCCCCACTCCCTTCTCTTGTGCTGTACCAAAGTTCCCCCAAGCTTTGGTTGGTGCTTTTTGCTGGTGACAGTAGGACTCCAGGGCGAGTAGTCGGGACTCTCCTGCAGTAACTGGGTCAATTAAGGGTTGGTTTAAGTGCCTCCTGGTTTTTAAAATTGCTCCCCTGAGCTGCTGGCTCTGCTGCCTGCTACAGCAAATGTTCGGGTGCCATCAGCGTCGCACTTGGGCGTGGGCACTGACCCTGCGGAGGAGAGCTGAGACTCGCGTGTATTGTGTACCCTGCCGCCAGTGATCGTTTTCCCCTAGCAGATCTATTTTGAATCATTTCCCTAAATTTTAGAGGAACTTTAGGCTCTTTGTGCTATGATTTGTGAAGCTGTAGGGGCCCTCAGGCATTTGCTGCTGGCAGAGGAAAACCGCTTGTCGAATTTGTTGTAAATACTTTCTGTTTGGACAACAACGCCTGTGTGTGTGTGTGTGTGCGTGTGTGTGTGTGTGCGTGCTTTGACGACCCCCTGCGACGCCCCAGCTCCGCGAGGGAAGCTTTGAAGCGGCTCTGGGAAAACCTCTGCGGAAGAAACCGCTGCTAGTGACTTGCGGAAAAGGGACTCCACAATCAGTGAGATTGTAAAGTAGGTATGTTTATTCAGCGCTGGGCAGCACGGGAGGTCGTGGGCATGAAGATTGATGACTCTTCCTCGTCACCGCTAGTTGACCTCTTGTCTTTGCACAGACTCAGTTGCTCCTTGGCTCTTGTCCATCTGCAGGACCAGTTTCTCCCAGTTTCTTAAGACAGGCTCACTCTCTTATTAGGAGACTGACCTTGGTAAGGGGCCCAAGGCTTCTTGCTTTAGTTAATTGGCACAATGCACCATAGTTAGCAAAGACACTAAGTAGCATCCTAGTTTAACGCTGTCAGCGCTCTATCTCTACTTGATAAGATTCTCCTAACTCCCTCTCTCACTGGAGCCCACGCAGCCCTCCGTCCTGCCGAAGGACTTCACGGGGACTTCTGCCGGCTCCGGGTGCCCGCACACAGACAGAAATGGCTTTGAGAGAAAACAATCAGGAGGAGGAGAGCTCAGAGACTGCGGCCGGCTTCGGCCACCTTCCCCTCGCTTTCCCTCTCCGTGTTCAAACCGAGCACTGTTCTGCCGTCAACCTTCGCTGCCTCTGCCCGCGGCGCCGGGCTTTCGCGTGTGCCATTGCTCCTCTACATATTTTATCCTTCCTTTTGTAAGGAATGGTCCAGCAATTCGTGTCACTAAGGGATTTGAAGGGTTACCATCGAGGCCCGGGTCTAGGTGATAAGAGAACAAAGGGGTTTTTAGGGAAAAGTGCTGACTACTGCAGGGGATGTTGCTAGAGTTTCTGAAATCCGGCGCAGAGGCTCCCAAACGAGGAGGAAGGGGGAGCTGAAGGACAATTGAAGGACAAAAGCCTGAGAGGAAGACAACCAGCATTCAGCCCGAGCAAGCCCCGAGAGACCACCAGAGACTGGTACGCAGGCGCCCCTGGGAGGGGTTTCGGATTCCGGAAACCAATTCTAATAACCCTGCCTCTTCTCGAAGTAGTAATGAATATGTATTAGCCTGGGAGCATCAAAACCAGCCGCCTTACGTAACAGGCGTGCGTCCTGGGGGAGCAGAGACTCCCGGCGCACCCAGCGCTGCTTGCTTGCCTCTATTCGTTTAATAAATTGTAAACTTTGATTGTAATCCTATTTGGATTTATAACAGCCATTTATAACACTTTTTATATTTCTATTTTATTTAAGGCTGTCTTGCCCCCCTCCCCCCCCAGCCTCGCTGCTCGCCAATAAAGCTGGCGCAGGGGCTAAGGGATTTGAAGGGCCTGCTTGTACACCTAAGGGATTTGAGGGCCTGCTTGTACACCTTTGGGGACTGCCTCTTTTGGGGGGGGGGGGGGGGGGTGTTAGGAGCTGCTTGTATACTTTTTTAGGCATTCCTCTGAGAGGGGGTTGGGAGCTTCGTGTATACTGGGGGGGGAGGGCCTCCCTCGAGGTGGAAGCGGGGGGGGTTGGAGCGTTTCTACACTGTAGGGGCCTGCCTGTACACTTTTGGGGCCTGCCTTGGAGGGGTTGGGAACTGCTTGTACACCTTTGGGGCCTGCGTCTGCGCGGGGCGGGGGGGGTTAGGGGGTTGGAGCTGGTTTTAACCTTTCGGGCTTGCATCTGGAGGGGCTTGGGGCCTGCCTTTGGGGGGGTGGTTGTGAGCTGCTTGTATACTGTAGGGGCCTGCTTGTACACCTTTGGGGCCTGCGTCTGGGGGGGGGTGGGAGCTGCTTGTACACTGTTAGGGCCTGCCTTGGGGGAGGGGTTGGGGCATGTGCCTTGGGGGCATGGGGTTGGGAGCTGCTTCTACGCTGTAGGGGTCTGGGTCTTGGGGGGTTGGGGCTGTTTGTACACCTTTGGGGCGTGCCTCTGGGGAGGATGGGGAGTTGCTTGTACACCTTTGGGGCCTGTGTCTGGGGGGGGGTTGGGGCCTGTGCCGGGGGGGTTGGGAGCTGCTTGTACGCTCTAGGGTCCTCTGGCAGGCTTTGGGGCCTCCCTTTGAGGGGGGCAGTTGGGAGCTGGTTGTACACCTTTGGGGCCTGAGTCTGGGGTGTGGGGGCTGGGGCTGAGGCCTGGGGCCTGGGGCATGCATCTGGGTGGTGGTGGTGGGGGGGGTCCAGTTCATGGGGGGGGTGGGTTGGGAGCTGCTTGTGGACAGTTGGGGTCTGCATCCGGGTGTGGCTGGGGCCTGCTTGTAGACTTCTGCAGCCTGTGTCTGGTGTTTGGGGGCTTTTGTGTAGTGTTTGGGGATTGCATTTTGGCTTTGGGATGTGTCTAGAGCTTCTGGGGCCTAGCTGTAGTGCTTGGGGCCTGCGTCTGGGGCTTTTCTGTAGCATTTTGGTAGCGTGTTTGTGATTTGGGGTCTGTATCCAGGGTTTTGCCTTTTTTGTAGTTTTCAGCTTTGTGTCTGTTTCTTTGTTGGTTGCCTGGGGTTTGGGGTTTGGATCATTAGTCAGTGTCATTAGCGTCGGGGGGTTGATATGAAGGGTTAGGGTTGTGGTTAGAGTTGTTACGGTTAAAGAGAATAAGGATTTTAGGGTAAGGGGATCAAGGTTGTGGGAATAAAAATGTTTTTGCACAGAGTTACATCGTTTAGAGGGAAGGAAGGTGGTATTGATATATGCTTGCAGTGATAAGAAAGCTTAACAGACAACCTTGTAAAATGCAGACAACCAGAATCCTTAGAGCAATTGGGTGGAAATCACGGCGTAAGAAACATTACCACCTCAAAGAGGAAAACAGTCAAGAAAAAAATAAAATTGACTAGTAACAGGCCAGCAGCTGTGTATTTTCTGTGAAGCACTGGATAGATCGTGAACATGGATTACCCAGTCAATGGGGAAACTGGGGAGGGTCCTGGTCACCGAGAGGAAAAAAAAAATTATATAAACTGTGTTATGGAACTAGTAGGTGGCTTGTGGGACGCCTGCCATTGCAATCGTGAATAAAAATGCTACCTCACTGAGATACTTGCCTGAGCCTATGGTATTGGTTACAGAGTGTTTCTAATAAGGTGTTAGGGTTTTAAGGTTTCAGGGCTAAGGCACTAGGGTTGGGTTTCAGGGTTAGGGTTTCCAGGGTTTAGGGTTAGGATTTTAAGGTTGTTAGGGTTGGAGTTATAAGGGTTAGGGTTTGGGGGTTAGTGTGTTAAGGTTTTAAAGTATTTTGTGGTTTTAGTGTTGATAGGGTTTTTAGGGTTAGGGTCTTAGGGTTTTAGTTATGGTCAGGTATTTAGGGTTAGGGTTTTAAGGTCTTATTTTTTTTTTTTTTTAAGGTTAGGGTCTCCAGCGTTAGGGCTTTGAGAATCTTTACGTTTTGGGTTAGGGTTTAGAGGGTCTTAATTTTTAGGGTTAGGGCTTTTAGGCGTAGGTCTAGTGTGGTAAATTTTATCGGGTTAGGACTGTAAGGGTTTTTAGGGTTAGGGTTTCTAGGGTTTTTTGGGGTAGGGGTTAGGGTTAGATCCGTGGGAGCCGTAGTGTTAGGGGTCAGGGTTCCTAGGGGTAAGGCCCAATATTAGGGTGGAAGGCCAAACTAAGGGGGGAGCCCCCCCCAAAATTGAAGGGTCGAAGCCCCAATTTAGGGGAAGAAACGTCAAAATTGTGGGGTCCCCCAAAATTGGGCGGAAGAGCTCTTAATATTGGGGGAAACCCAAAAAAGGAGGGTGGGGGACTCTAAAATTGGGGGGACCCCCCAAATTGGTTGTGTCCCCCCCCAAATTGGTTGTGTCCCCCCCAAAATTGGTTGTGTCCCCCCCAATTAGGGGAGGAACCCCCAAAATTGGGTGGGCGAACCCCCATATTGGGGGGGCAGAACACTTAAATGGAAGTGTGAAATTCCAGAATTGAATGTGGACCCCCCAGAACAGTCTTCAGGGGTTTAGTGTGGTAAATTTTATCGGGTTAGGGCTGTAAGGGTTTTTAGGGTTAGGGTTTCTAGGGTTTGTTGGGGTAGGGGTTAGGGTTAGATCCGTGGTTGCCATAGCGTTAGGGGTCAAGGTTCTTAGGGGTTAGGCCTAATATTAGGGCGGAAGGCCAAAATAAGAGGGTGGGAGCCCCCCCCAAAATTGAAGGGTTGAAGCCCCAAGTTAGGGGAAGGAACGTCAAAATTGTGGGGTCCCCCAAAATTGGGCGGAAGAACTTTTAATATTAGGGGGGAACCCAAAAAAGGAGGGTGGGGGACTCTAAAATCGGTTGTGTCCCCCCCAAATTAGGGGAGGAACCCCCAAAATTGGGTGGGCGAACCCCCAAATTGGGGGGAAGAAGACTTAAATGGAAGTGTGAAATTCCAGAATTGGATGTGGACCCCCCAGAACAGTCTTCAGGGGTTTAGTGTGGTAAATTTTATCGGGTTAGGGCTGTAAGGGTTTTTAGGGTTAGGGTTTCTAGGGTTTGTTGGGGTAGGGGTTAGGGTTAGATCCGTGGTTGCCATAGGGTTAGGGGTCAAGGTTCTTAGGGGTTAGGCCTAATATTAGGGCGGAAGGCCAAAATAAGAGGGGAGGAGCCCACCCAAAATTGAAGGGTTGAAGCCCAAAGTTAGGGGAAGGAACGTCAAAATTGTGGGGTCCCCCAAAATTGAGCGGAAGAGCTCTTAATATTGGGGGAAACCCAAAAAAGGAGGGTGGGGGACTCTAAAATTGGTTGTGTCCCCCCCAAAATTGGTTGTGTCCCCCCCAAAATTGGTTGTGTCCCCCCCAATTAGGGGAGGAACCCCCAAAATTGGGTGGGCGAACCCCCATATTGGGGGGGAAGAACACTTAAATGGAAGTGTGAAATTCCAGAATTGAATGTGGACCCCCCAGAACAGTCTTCAGGGGTTTAGTGTGGTAAATTTTATCGGGTTAGGGCTGCAAGGGTTTTTAGGGTTAGGGTTTCTAGGGTTTGTTGGGGTAGGGGTTAGGGTTAGATCCGTGGTTGCCATAGGCTTAGGGGTCAAGGTTCTTAGGGGTTAGGCCTAATATTAGGGCGGAAGGCCAAAATAAGAGGGGGGGAGCCCCCCCCAAAATCGAAGGGTTGAAGCCCAAAGTTAGGGGAAGGAACGGCCAAATTGTGGGGTCCCCCAAAATTGGGCGGAAGAACTCTTTAATATTAGGGGGGAACCCAAAAAAGGAGGGTGGGGGACTCTACAATTGGGGGGGACCCCCAAAATTGGTCGGGTCCCCCCAAATTAGGGGAGGAACCCCCAAAATTGGGTGGGTGAACCCCCAAATTGGGGGGAAGAAGACTTAAATGGAAGTGTGAAATTCCAGAATTGAATGTGGACCCCCCCCAGACCTGGGGAGGAATCCCCAAACTTGGGGGGGACCCCCAAAATTGGGGTTAAAGCCCCAGATCCCGGGGAGCTAAGCCCCAAATTAAGGGAAGGAACCTCAAACATGTGGTGAGAACCCCAACATTGGGGGAAAGAACCTTAATATTAGGGTGGCAGGCCAAGAAAGGATGGTGGGGGCCTCCAAAATTGTGGGGGGCTTGGAATTGGGGGGAATCCCCAAAATGGAGGGGGAACCCCAAAAGTGGGGGGGGGGCGAAGCACCAAATTAGGGGAAGGAACCCCAAAATTGCGGGGAAGAACTCTGAAATGGAGAGCTGAAAACCCGAAATTGAGGGGAAACCCCCCAAAACGGCGGGAAAACCCTCCATAAACACGAAACCGGTAATGTAACAGAGCAAAAAATGGCGTCCTACGGCAAGGTGCGAGGCTCAATTTTCTGGGGAGTGCTGGGAAATGTAGTTCTTGGCCACCGGGTTTCCGGGAGTCCATATTGTTTTCCCAGAGCATGCCGGGAGATGTAGTTCTCGGACACTGGGCTTCCGGGAGGCCATGTTGGTTTCCCATCTTTGCTAGACTCCGGGTGCTCTGGCTTCACAGAGAAACCCCCAAACTGAAAAATGTACCTGCTAATATATTGGGCTCTAAATGTAGCCCTGGGTTAATTGAATAACAATCCCTGGGTAAGATTGAAGTGCAGGAGGGGTTGGCTACGGTTTTAAGAGCCGGTTTGCAGAAAAGGGATTTCCCGTTAAGAAATGGCATATACTGATTGTTCTCTTCCTTGCTCTGCCAAGACCTGAAGCACATCTTGGAAGCCAGGCAGAATCCGTGGAGCCAATGGAGTTCTCAAGCTCGACTTCAGCTTCTTCCCAGCTAGAAGAAGCAAGGACACGCCGGCTGAGTTCCACAGGCAACGCGCCCGTATCTGTAGACGAGGATTTAGAGATGCTACTTTGGGAACTCTCAGACGGCATACTGGAAGCCGAGCTCGACTTGGACCCAGGGAAGGATGAGGATGACCTCCTCCTTGAGCTTTCCAAGATGATTGATGATTGAACTGCATAGTCCTATGGTATATTTAAAAAAAAAAAAAAAAAAGAAAAAAAAGAAAACAACTCTTCTTCTTGTTGGATACCCTGAGGTGATCCTTTTTCTAACTGAGGCTTTGCAATGAGACTTAAAGCACAGTTGGAACTGGTAGAAATTGGCAGGATCTGCACTCAGTTGTCCTAAGTTTTCCTGCTGGTCAGAGTTAAGGTCTTGTGCATGGTTCCGTAACTATAGGTGGCTACCTTTGATATCAAGAGGACAAAGCACTTGTTTCTTTTGGCACAGAAAGATGTCCATCGGCACGCTGTGGTGGCTGTGAATTGACGTAGTGATGGAGCGATGCTCTGAAGGCTTAAACGGAAAGCTTCTTCCTTCCGCCCCCCTTGGCACAGCTCGATGTTGGGCACATTGTGAAGCCTGGGTGTTCTGATTTCTCGGACAGTTGATACCCAAATCCCGGAGTTACTATGTCAACTCTTGACTTTTATTTGTGTATGCCATTGTTTTGACTGTAATCTTTTCAGATGATGAAGCTGTAGGGGCGGGAGGGAGCAAAATAATTATTCTAGCGTTGTGGACCAAACATGCTGCCAGGAGTGGTGGTGGTGGGGTCAGCCCACCCGGCCTTACTTTCAATTATCAGGGATGATAAAATGGTGTGAAAAGCAGCAGCTCTGCGATACGGCTACGCTACCCCCACTCCCTTCTCTTGTGCTGTACCAAAGTTCCCCCAAGCTTTGGTTGGTGCTTTTTGCTGGTGACAGTAGGACTCCAGGGCGAGTAGTCGGGACTCTCCTGCAGTAACTGGGTCAATTAAGGGTTGGTTTAAGTGCCTCCTGGTTTTTAAAATTGCTCCCCTGAGCTGCTGGCTCTGCTGCCTGCTACAGCAAATGTTCGGGTGCCATCAGCGTCGCACTTGGGCGTGGGCACTGACCCTGCGGAGGAGAGCTGAGACTCGCGTGTATTGTGTACCCTGCCGCCAGTGATCGTTTTCCCCTAGCAGATCTATTTTGAATCATTTCCCTAAATTTTAGAGGAACTTTAGGCTCTTTGTGCTATGATTTGTGAAGCTGTAGGGGCCCTCAGGCATTTGCTGCTGGCAGAGGAAAACCGCTTGTCGAATTTGTTGTAAATACTTTCTGTTTGGACAACAACGCCTGTGTGTGTGTGTGTGTGTGTGTGTGTGTGTGTGTGCACGCGTGCGTGCTTTGACGACCCCCTGCGACGCCCCAGCTCCGCGAGGGAAGCTTTGAAGTGGCTCTGGGAAAACCTCTGCGGAAGAAACCGCTGCTAGTGACTTGCGGAAAAGGGACTCCACAATCAGTGAGATTGTAAAGTAGGTATGTTTATTCAGCGCTGGGCAGCACGGGAGGTCGTGGGCATGAAGATTGATGACTCTTCCTCGTCACCGCTAGTTGACCTCTTGTCTTTGCGCAGACTCAGTTGCTCCTTGGCTCTTGTCCATCTGCAGGACCAGTTTCTCCCAGTTTCTTAAGACAGGCTCACTCTCTTATTAGGAGACTGACCTTGGTAAGGGGCCCAAGGCTTTTTGCTTTAGTTAATTGGCACAATGCACCATAGTTAGCAAAGACACTAAGTAGCATCCTAGTTTAACGCTGTCAGCGCTCTATCTCTACTTGATAAGATTCTCCTAACTCCCTCTCTCACTGGAGCCCACGCAGCCCTCCGTCCTGCCGAAGGACTTCACGGGGACTTCTGCCGGCTCCGGGTGCCCGCACACAGACAGAAATGGCTTTGAGAGAAAACAATCAGGAGGAGGAGAGCTCAGAGACTGCGGCCGGCTTCGGCCACCTTCCCCTCGCTTTCCCTCTCCGTGTTCAAACCGAGCACTGTTCTGCCGTCAACCTTCGCTGCCTCTGCCCGCGGCGCTGGGCTTTCGCGGGTGCCATTGCTCCTCTACATATTTTATCCTTCCTTTTGTAAGGAATGGTCCAGCAATTCGTGTCACTAAGGGATTTGAAGGGTTACCATCGAGGCCCGGGTCTAGGTGATAAGAGAACAAAGGGGTTTTTAGGGAAAAGTGCTGACTACTGCAGGGGATGTTGCTAGAGTTTCTGAAATCCGGCGCAGAGGCTCCCAAACGAGGAGGAAGGGGGAGCTGAAGGACAATTGAAGGACAAAAGCCTGAGAGGAAGACAACCAGCATTCAGCCCGAGCAAGCCCCGAGAGACCACCAGAGACTGGTACGCAGGCGCCCCTGGGAGGGGTTTCGGATTCCGGAAACCAATTCTAATAACCCTGCCTCTTCTCGAAGTAGTAATGAATATGTATTAGCCTGGGAGCATCAAAACCAGCCGCCTTACGTAACAGGCGTGCGTCCTGGGGGAGCAGAGACTCCCGGCGCACCCAGCGCTGCTTGCTTGCCTCTATTCGTTTAATAAATTGTAAACTTTGATTGTAATCCTATTTGGATTTATAACAGCCATTTATAACACTTTTTATATTTGTATTTTATTTAAGGCTGTCTTGCCCCCCTCCCCCCCCAGCCTCGCTGCTCGCCAATAAAGCTGGCGCAGGGGCTAAGGGATTTGAAGGGCCTGCTTGTACACCTAAGGGATTTGAGGGCCTGCTTGTACACCTTTGGGGACTGCCTCTTTTGGGGGGGGGGGGGGGGTGTTAGGAGCTGCTTGTATACTTTTTTAGGCATTCCTCTGAGAGGGGGTTGGGAGCTTCGTGTATACTGGGGGGGGAGGGCCTCCCTCGAGGTGGAAGCGGGGGGGGTTGGAGCGTTTCTACACTGTAGGGGCCTGCCTGTACACTTTTGGGGCCTGCCTTGGAGGGGTTGGGAACTGCTTGTACACCTTTGGGGCCTGCGTCTGCGCGGGGCGGGGGGGGTTGGGGGGTTGGAGCTGGTTTTAACCTTTCGGGCTTGCATCTGGAGGGGGTTGGGGCCTGCCTTTGGGGGGGTGGTTGTGAGCTGCTTGTATACTGTAGGGGCCTGCTTGTACACCTTTGGGGCCTGCGTCTGGGGGAGGGTGGGAGCTGCTTGTACACTGTTAGGGCCTGCCTTGGGGGAGGGGTTGGGGCATGTGCCTTGGGGGCATGGGGTTGGGAGCTGCTTCTACGCTGTAGGGGTCTGGGTCTTGGGGGGGTTGGGGCTGTTTGTACACCTTTGGGGCGTGCCTCTGGGGAGGATGGGGAGTTGCTTGTACACCTTTGGGGCCTGTGTCTGGGGGGGGGTTGGGGCCTGTGCCGGGGGGGGTTGGGAGCTGCTTGTACGCTCTAGGGTCCTCTGGCAGGCTTTGGGGCCTCCCTTTGAGGGGGGGCAGTTGGGAGCTGGTTGTACACCTTTGGGGCCTGAGTCTGGGGTGTGGGGGCTGGGGCTGAGGCCTGGGGCCTGGGGCATGCATCTGGGTGGTGGGGGGGGGGGGGTCCAGTTCATGGGGGGGGTGGGTTGGGAGCTGCTTGTGGACAGTTGGGGTCTGCATCCGGGTGTGGCTGGGGCCTGCTTGTAGACTTCTGCAGCCTGTGTCTGGTGTTTGGGGGCTTTTCTGTAGTGTTTGGGGATCGCATTTTGGCTTTGGGATGTGTCTAGAGCTTCTGGGGCCTAGCTGTAGTGCTTGGGGCCTGCGTCTGGGGCTTTTCTGTAGCATTTTGGTAGTGTGTTTGTGATTTGGGGTCTGTATCCAGGGTTTTGCCTTTTTTGTAGTTTTCAGCTTTGTGTCTGTTTCTTTGTTGGTTGCCTGGGGTTTGGGGTTTGGATCATTAGTCAGTGTCATTAGCGTCGGGGGGTTGATATGAAGGGTTAGGGTTGTGGTTAGAGTTGTTACGGTTAAAGAGAATAAGGATTTTAGGGTAAGGGGATCAAGGTTGTGGGAATAAAAATGTTTTTGCACAGAGTTACATCGTTTAGAGGGAAGGAAGGTGGTATTGATATATGCTTGCAGTGATAAGAAAGCTTAACAGACAACCTTGTAAAATGCAGACAACCAGAATCCTTAGAGCAATTGGGTGGAAATCACGGTGTAAGAAACATTACCACCTCAAAGAGGAAAACAGTCAAGAAAAAAATAAAATTGACTAGTAACAGGCCAGCAGCTGTGTATTTTCTGTGAAGCACTGGATAGATCGTGAACATGGATTACTCAGTCAATGGGGAAACTGGGGAGGGTCCTGGTCACCGAGAGGAAAAAAAAAATTATATAAACTGTGTTATGGAACTAGTAGGTGGCTTGTGGGACGCCTGCCATTGCAATCGTGAATAAAAATGCTACCTCACTGAGATACTTGCCTGAGCCTATGGTATTGGTTACAGAGTGTTTCTAATAAGGTGTTAGGGTTTTAAGGTTTCAGGGCTAAGGCACTAGGGTTGGGTTTCAGGGTTAGGGTTTCCAGGGTTTAGGGTTAGGATTTTAAGGTTGTTAGGGTTGGAGTTATAAGGGTTAGGGTTTGGGGGTTAGTGTGTTAAGGTTTTAAAGTATTTTGTGGTTTTAGTGTTGATAGGGTTTTTAGGGTTAGGGTCTTAGGGTTTTAGTTATGGTCAGGTATTTAGGGTTAGGGTTTTAAGGTCTTATTTTTTTTTTTTTAAGGTTAGGGTCTCCAGCGTTAGGGCTTTGAGAATCTTTACGTTTTGGGTTAGGGTTTAGAGGGTCTTAATTTTTAGGGTTAGGGCTTTTAGGCGTAGGTCTAGTGTGGTAAATTTTATCGGGTTAGGACTGTAAGGGTTTTTAGGGTTAGGGTTTCTAGGGTTTTTTGGGGTAGGGGTTAGGGTTAGATCCGTGGGAGCCGTAGTGTTAGGGGTCAGGGTTCTTAGGGGTAAGGCCCAATATTAGGGTGGAAGGCCAAACTAAGGGGGGAGCCCCCCCCAAAATTGAAGGGTCGAAGCCCCAATTTAGGGGAAGAAACGTCAAAATTGTGGGGTCCCCCAAAATTGGGCGGAAGAGCTCTTAATATTGGGGGAAACCCAAAAAAGGAGGGTGGGGGACTCTAAAATTGGGGGGACCCCCCCAAATTGGTTGTGTCCCCCCCCAAATTAGTTGTGTCCCCCCCAAAATTGGTTGTGTCCCCCCCAATTAGGGGAGGAACCCCCAAAATTGGGTGGGCGAACCCCCATATTGGGGGGGCAGAACACTTAAATGGAAGTGTGAAATTCCAGAATTGGATGTGGACCCCCCAGAACAGTCTTCAGGGGTTTAGTGTGGTAAATTTTATCGGGTTAGGGCTGTAAGGGCTTTTAGGGTTAGGGTTTCTAGGGTTTGTTGGGGTAGGGGTTAGGGTTAGATCCGTGGTTGCCATAGGCTTAGGGGTCAAGGTTCTTAGGGGTTAGGCCTAATATTAGGGCGGAAGGCCAAAATAAGAGGGTGGGAGCCCCCCCCGAAATTGAAGGGTTGAAGCCCCAAGTTAGGGGAAGGAACGTCAAAATTGTGGGGTCCCCCAAAATTGGGCGGAAGAACTTTTAATATTAGGGGGGAACCCAAAAAAGGAGGGTGGGGGACTCTAAAATCGGTTGTGTCCCCCCCAAATTAGGGGAGGAACCCCCAAAATTGGGTGGGCAAACCCCCAAATTGGGGGGAAGAAGACTTAAATGGAAGTGTGAAATTCCAGAATTGGATGTGGACCCCCCAGAACAGTCTTCAGGGGTTTAGTGTGGTAAATTTTATCGGGTTAGGGCTGTAAGGGTTTTTAGGGTTAGGGTTTCTAGGGTTTGTTGGGGTAGGGGTTAGGGTTAGATCCGTGGTTGCCATAGGCTTAGGGGTCAAGGTTCTTAGGGGTTAGGCCTAATATTAGGGCGGAAGGCCAAAATAAGAGGGGAGGAGCCCACCCAAAATTGAAGGGTTGAAGCCCAAAGTTAGGGGAAGGAACGTCAAAATTGTGGGGTCCCCCAAAATTGAGCGGAAGAGCTCTTAATATTGGGGGAAACCCAAAAAAGGAGGGTGGGGGACTCTAAAATTGGTTGTGTTCCCCCCAAAATTGGTTGTGTCCCCCCCAAAATTGGTTGTGTCCCCCCCAATTAGGGGAGGAACCCCCAAAATTGGGTGGGCGAACCCCCGTATTGGGGGGGAAGAACACTTAAATGGAAGTGTGAAATTCCAGAATTGAATGTGGACCCCCCAGAACAGTCTTCAGGGGTTTAGTGTGGTAAATTTTATCGGGTTAGGGCTGCAAGGGTTTTTAGGGTTAGGGTTTCTAGGGTTTGTTGGGGTAGGGGTTAGGGTTAGATCCGTGGTTGCCATAGGCTTAGGGGTCAAGGTTCTTAGGGGTTAGGCCTAATATTAGGGCGGAAGGCCAAAATAAGAGGGGGGGAGCCCCCCCCAAAATCGAAGGGTTGAAGCCCAAAGTTAGGGGAAGGAACGGCCAAATTGTGGGGTCCCCCAAAATTGGGCGGAAGAACTCTTTAATATTAGGGGGGAACCCAAAAAAGGAGGGTGGGGGACTCTACAATTGGGGGGGACCCCCAAAATTGGTCGGGTCCCCCCAAATTAGGGGAGGAACCCCCAAAATTGGGTGGGTGAACCCCCAAATTGGGGGGAAGAAGACTTAAATGGAAGTGTGAAATTCCAGAATTGAATGTGGACCCCCCCCAGACCTGGGGAGGAATCCCCAAACTTGGGGGGGACCCCCAAAATTGGGGTTAAAGCCCCAGATCCCGGGGAGCTAAGCCCCAAATTAAGGGAAGGAACCTCAAACATGTGGTGAGAACCCCAACATTGGGGGAAAGAACCTTAATATTAGGGTGGCAGGCCAAGAAAGGATGGTGGGGGCCTCCAAAATTGTGGGGGGCTTGGAATTGGGGGGAATCCCCAAAATGGAGGGGGAACCCCAAAAGTGGGGGGGGGACGAAGCACCAAATTAGGGGAAGGAACCCCAAAATTGCGGGGAAGAACTCTGAAATGGAGAGCTGAAAACCCGAAATTGAGGGGAAACCCCCAAAACGGCGGGAAAACCCTCCATAAACACGAAACCGGTAATGTAACAGAGCAAAAAATGGCGTCCTACGGCAAGGTGCGAGGCTCAATTTTCTGGGGAGTGCTGGGAAATGTAGTTCTTGGCCACCGGGTTTCCGGGAGTCCATATTGTTTTCCCAGAGCATGCCGGGAGATGTAGTTCTCGGACACTGGGCTTCCGGGAGGCCATGTTGGTTTCCCATCTTTGCTAGACTCCGGGTGCTCTGGCTTCACAGAGAAACCCCCAAACTGAAAAATGTACCTGCTAATATATTGGGCTCTAAATGTAGCCCTGGGTTAATTGAATAACAATCCCTGGGTAAGATTGAAGTGCAGGAGGGGTTGGCTACGGTTTTAAGAGCCGGTTTGCAGAAAAGGGATTTCCCATTAAGAAATGGCATATACTGATTGTTCTCTTCCTTGCTCTGCCAAGACCTGAAGCACATCTTGGAAGCCAGGCAGAATCCGTGGAGCCAATGGAGTTCTCAAGCTCGACTTCAGCTTCTTCCCAGCTAGAAGAAGCAAGGACACGCCGGCTGAGTTCCACAGGCAACGCGCCCGTATCTGTAGACGAGGATTTAGAGATGCTACTTTGGGAACTCTCAGACGGCATACTGGAAGCCGAGCTCGACTTGGACCCAGGGAAGGATGAGGATGACCTCCTCCTTGAGCTTTCCAAGATGATTGATGATTGAACTGCATAGTCCTATGGTATATTAAAAAAAAAAAAAAAAAAAAGAAAAAAAAGAAAACAACTCTTCTTCTTGTTGGATACCCTGAGGTGATCCTTTTTCTAACTGAGGCTTTGCAATGAGACTTAAAGCACAGTTGGAACTGGTAGAAATTGGCAGGATCTGCACTCAGTTGTCCTAAGTTTTCCTGCTGGTCAGAGTTAAGGTCTTGTGCATGGTTCCGTAACTATAGGTGGCTACCTTTGATATCAAGAGGACAAAGCACTTGTTTCTTTTGGCACAGAAAGATGTCCATCGGCACGCTGTGGTGGCTGTGAATTGACGTAGTGATGGAGCGATGCTCTGAAGGCTTAAACGGAAAGCTTCTTCCTTCCGCCCCCCTTGGCACAGCTCGATGTTGGGCACATTGTGAAGCCTGGGTGTTCTGATTTCTCGGACAGTTGATACCCAAATCCCGGAGTTACTATGTCAACTCTTGACTTTTATTTGTGTATGCCATTGTTTTGACTGTAATCTTTTCAGATGATGAAGCTGTAGGGGCGGGAGGGAGCAAAATAATTATTCTAGCGTTGTGGACCAAACATGCTGCCAGGAGTGGTGGTGGTGGGGTCAGCCCACCCGGCCTTACTTTCAATTATCAGGGATGATAAAATGGTGTGAAAAGCAGCAGCTCTGCGATACGGCTACGCTACCCCCACTCCCTTCTCTTGTGCTGTACCAAAGTTCCCCCAAGCTTTGGTTGGTGCTTTTTGCTGGTGACAGTAGGACTCCAGGGCGAGTAGTCGGGACTCTCCTGCAGTAACTGGGTCAATTAAGGGTTGGTTTAAGTGCCTCCTGGTTTTTAAAATTGCTCCCCTGAGCTGCTGGCTCTGCTGCCTGCTACAGCAAATGTTCGGGTGCCATCAGCGTCGCACTTGGGCGTGGGCACTGACCCTGCGGAGGAGAGCTGAGACTCGCGTGTATTGTGTACCCTGCCGCCAGTGATCGTTTTCCCCTAGCAGATCTATTTTGAATCATTTCCCTAAATTTTAGAGGAACTTTAGGCTCTTTGTGCTATGATTTGTGAAGCTGTAGGGGCCCTCAGGCATTTGCTGCTGGCAGAGGAAAACCGCTTGTCGAATTTGTTGTAAATACTTTCTGTTTGGACAACAACGCCTGTGTGTGTGTGTGTGTGCGTGTGTGTGTGTGTGCGTGCTTTGACGACCCCCTGCGACGCCCCAGCTCCGCGAGGGAAGCTTTGAAGCGGCTCTGGGAAAACCTCTGCGGAAGAAACCGCTGCTAGTGACTTGTGGAAAAGGGACTCCACAATCAGTGAGATTGTAAAGTAGGTATGTTTATTCAGCGCTGGGCAGCACGGGAGGTCGTGGGCATGAAGATTGATGACTCTTCCTCGTCACCGCTAGTTGACCTCTTGTCTTTGCACAGACTCAGTTGCTCCTTGGCTCTTGTCCATCTGCAGGACCAGTTTCTCCCAGTTTCTTAAGACAGGCTCACTCTCTTATTAGGAGACTGACCTTGGTAAGGGGCCCAAGGCTTCTTGCTTTAGTTAATTGGCACAATGCACCATAGTTAGCAAAGACGCTAAGTAGCATCCTAGTTTAACGCTGTCAGCGCTCTACCTCTACTTGATAAGATTCTCCTAACTCCCTCTCTCACTGGAGCCCACGCAGCCCTCCGTCCTGCCGAAGGACTTCACGGGGACTTCTGCCGGCTCCGGGTGCCCGCACACAGACAGAAATGGCTTTGAGAGAAAACAATCAGGAGGAGGAGAGCTCAGAGACTGCGGCCGGCTTCGGCCACCTTCCCCTCGCTTTCCCTCTCCGTGTTCAAACCGAGCACTGTTCTGCCGTCAACCTTCGCTGCCTCTGCCCGCGGCGCCGGGCTTTCGCGTGTGCCATTGCTCCTCTACATATTTTATCCTTCCTTTTGTAAGGAATGGTCCAGCAATTCGTGTCACTAAGGGATTTGAAGGGTTACCATCGAGGCCCGGGTCTAGGTGATAAGAGAACAAAGGGGTTTTTAGGGAAAAGTGCTGACTACTGCAGGGGATGTTGCTAGAGTTTCTGAAATCCGGCGCAGAGGCTCCCAAACGAGGAGGAAGGGGGAGCTGAAGGACAATTGAAGGACAAAAGCCTGAGAGGAAGACAACCAGCATTCAGCCCGAGCAAGCCCCGAGAGACCACCAGAGACTGGTACGCAGGCGCCCCTGGGAGGGGTTTCGGATTCCGGAAACCAATTCTAATAACCCTGCCTCTTCTCGAAGTAGTAATGAATATGTATTAGCCTGGGAGCATCAAAACCAGCCGCCTTACGTAACAGGCGTGCGTCCTGGGGGAGCAGAGACTCCCGGCGCACCCAGCGCTGCTTGCTTGCCTCTATTCGTTTAATAAATTGTAAACTTTGATTGTAATCCTATTTGGATTTATAACAGCCATTTATAACACTTTTTATATTTGTATTTTATTTAAGGCTGTCTTGCCCCCCTCCCCCCCCAGCCTCGCTGCTCGCCAATAAAGCTGGCGCAGGGGCTAAGGGATTTGAAGGGCCTGCTTGTACACCTAAGGGATTTGAGGGCCTGCTTGTACACCTTTGGGGACTGCCTCTTTTGGGGGGGGGGGGGGTGTTAGGAGCTGCTTGTATACTTTTTTAGGCATTCCTCTGAGAGGGGGTTGGGAGCTTCGTGTATACTGGGGGGGGAGGGCCTCCCTCGAGGTGGAAGCGGGGGGGGTTGGAGCGTTTCTACACTGTAGGGGCCTGCCTGTACACTTTTGGGGCCTGCCTTGGAGGGGTTGGGAACTGCTTGTACACCTTTGGGGCCTGCGTCTGCGCGGGGCGGGGGGGGTTGGGGGGTTGGAGCTGGTTTTAACCTTTCGGGCTTGCATCTGGAGGGGGTTGGGGCCTGCCTTTGGGGGGGTGGTTGTGAGCTGCTTGTATACTGTAGGGGCCTGCTTGTACACCTTTGGGGCCTGCGTCTGGGGGAGGGTGGGAGCTGCTTGTACACTGTTAGGGCCTGCCTTGGGGGAGGGGTTGGGGCATGTGCCTTGGGGGCATGGGGTTGGGAGCTGCTTCTACGCTGTAGGGGTCTGGGTCTTGGGGGGGTTGGGGCTGTTTGTACACCTTTGGGGCGTGCCTCTGGGGAGGATGGGGAGTTGCTTGTACACCTTTGGGGCCTGTGTCTGGGGGGGGGTTGGGGCCTGTGCCGGGGGGGGTTGGGAGCTGCTTGTACGCTCTAGGGTCCTCTGGCAGGCTTTGGGGCCTCCCTTTGAGGGGGGGCAGTTGGGAGCTGGTTGTACACCTTTGGGGCCTGAGTCTGGGGTGTGGGGGCTGGGGCTGAGGCCTGGGGCCTGGGGCATGCATCTGGGTGGTGGTGGGGGGGGGTCCAGTTCATGGGGTGGGTGGGTTGGGAGCTGCTTGTGGACAGTTGGGGTCTGCATCCGGGTGTGGCTGGGGCCTGCTTGTAGACTTCTGCAGCCTGTGTCTGGTGTTTGGGGGCTTTTCTGTAGTGTTTGGGGATCGCATTTTGGCTTTGGGATGTGTCTAGAGCTTCTGGGGCCTAGCTGTAGTGCTTGGGGCCTGCGTCTGGGGCTTTTCTGTAGCATTTTGGTAGTGTGTTTGTGATTTGGGGTCTGTATCCAGGGTTTTGCCTTTTTTGTAGTTTTCAGCTTTGTGTCTGTTTCTTTGTTGGTTGCCTGGGGTTTGGGGTTTGGATCATTAGTCAGTGTCATTAGCGTCGGGGGGTTGATATGAAGGGTTAGGGTTGTGGTTAGAGTTGTTAGGGTTAAAGAGAATAAGGATTTTAGGGTAAGGGGATCAAGGTTGTGGGAATAAAAATGTTTTTGCACAGAGTTACATCGTTTAGAGGGAAGGAAGGTGGTATTGATATATGCTTGCAGTGATAAGAAAGCTTAACAGACAACCTTGTAAAATGCAGACAACCAGAATCCTTAGAGCAATTGGGTGGAAATCACGGTGTAAGAAACATTACCACCTCAAAGAGGAAAACAGTCAAGAAAAAAATAAAATTGACTAGTAACAGGCCAGCAGCTGTGTATTTTCTGTGAAGCACTGGATAGATTGTGAACATGGATTACCCAGTCAATGGGGAAACTGGGGAGGGTCCTGGTCACCGAGAGGAAAAAAAAAATTATATAAACTGTGTTATGGAACTAGTAGGTGGCTTGTGGGACGCCTGCCATTGCAATCGTGAATAAAAATGCTACCTCACTGAGATACTTGCCTGAGCCTATGGTATTGGTTACAGAGTGTTTCTAATAAGGTGTTAGGGTTTTAAGGTTTCAGGGCTAAGGCACTAGGGTTGGGTTTCAGGGTTAGGGTTTCCAGGGTTTAGGGTTAGGATTTTAAGGTTGTTAGGGTTGGAGTTATAAGGGTTAGGGTTTGGGGGTTAGTGTGTTAAGGTTTTAAAGTATTTTGTGGTTTTAGTGTTGATAGGGTTTTTAGGGTTAGGGTCTTAGGGTTTTAGTTATGGTCAGGTATTTAGGGTTAGGGTTTTAAGGTCTTATTTTTTTTTTTTTAAGGTTAGGGTCTCCAGCGTTAGGGCTTTGAGAATCTTTACGTTTTGGGTTAGGGTTTAGAGGGTCTTAATTTTTAGGGTTAGGGCTTTTAGGCGTAGGTCTAGTGTGGTAAATTTTATCGGGTTAGGACTGTAAGGGTTTTTAGGGTTAGGGTTTCTAGGGTTTTTTGGGGTAGGGGTTAGGGTTAGATCCGTGGGAGCCATAGTGTTAGGGGTCAGGGTTCTTAGGGGTAAGGCCCAATATTAGGGTGGAAGGCCAAACTAAGGGGGGAGCCCCCCCCAAAATTGAAGGGTCGAAGCCCCAATTTAGGGGAAGAAACGTCAAAATTGTGGGGTCCCCCAAAATTGGGCGGAAGAGCTCTTAATATTGGGGGAAACCCAAAAAAGGAGGGTGGGGGACTCTAAAATTGGGGGGACCCCCCCAAATTGGTTGTGTCCCCCCCCAAATTAGTTGTGTCCCCCCCAAAATTGGTTGTGTCCCCCCCAATTAGGGGAGGAACCCCCAAAATTGGGTGGGCGAACCCCCATATTGGGGGGGCAGAACACTTAAATGGAAGTGTGAAATTCCAGAATTGAATGTGGACCCCCCAGAACAGTCTTTAGGGGTTTAGTGTGGTAAATTTTATCGGGTTAGGGCTGTAAGGGCTTTTAGGGTTAGGGTTTCTAGGGTTTGTTGGGGTAGGGGTTAGGGTTAGATCCGTGGTTGCCATAGCGTTAGGGGTCAAGGTTCTTAGGGGTTAGGCCTAATATTAGGGCGGAAGGCCAAAATAAGAGGGGGGGAGCCCCCCCCGAAATTGAAGGGTTGAAGCCCCAAGTTAGGGGAAGGAACGTCAAAATTGTGGGGTCCCCCAAAATTGGGCGGAAGAACTTTTAATATTAGGGGGGAACCCAAAAAAGGAGGGTGGGGGACTCTAAAATCGGTTGTGTCCCCCCCAAATTAGGGGAGGAACCCCCAAAATTGGGTGGGCAAACCCCCAAATTGGGGGGAAGAAGACTTAAATGGAAGTGTGAAATTCCAGAATTGGATGTGGACCCCCCAGAACAGTCTTCAGGGGTTTAGTGTGGTAAATTTTATCGGGTTAGGGCTGTAAGGGTTTTTAGGGTTAGGGTTTCTAGGGTTTGTTGGGGTAGGGGTTAGGGTTAGATCCGTGGTTGCCATAGGCTTAGGGGTCAAGGTTCTTAGGGGTTAGGCCTAATATTAGGGCGGAAGGCCAAAATAAGAGGGGAGGAGCCCACCCAAAATTGAAGGGTTGAAGCCCAAAGTTAGGGGAAGGAACGTCAAAATTGTGGGGTCCCCCAAAATTGAGCGGAAGAGCTCTTAATATTGGGGGAAACCCAAAAAAGGAGGGTGGGGGACTCTAAAATTGGTTGTGTCCCCCCCAAAATTGGTTGTGTCCCCCCCAAAATTGGTTGTGTCCCCCCCAATTAGGGGAGGAACCCCCAAAATTGGGTGGGCGAACCCCCGTATTGGGGGGGAAGAACACTTAAATGGAAGCGTGAAATTCCAGAATTGAATGTGGACCCCCCAGAACAGTCTTCAGGGGTTTAGTGTGGTAAATTTTATCGGGTTAGGGCTGCAAGGGTTTTTAGGGTTAGGGTTTCTAGGGTTTGTTGGGGTAGGGGTTAGGGTTAGATCCGTGGTTGCCATAGGCTTAGGGGTCAAGGTTCTTAGGGGTTAGGCCTAATATTAGGGCGGAAGGCCAAAATAAGAGGGGGGGAGCCCCCCCCAAAATCGAAGGGTTGAAGCCCAAAGTTAGGGGAAGGAACGGCCAAATTGTGGGGTCCCCCAAAATTGGGCGGAAGAACTCTTTAATATTAGGGGGGAACCCAAAAAAGGAGGGTGGGGGACTCTACAATTGGGGGGGACCCCCAAAATTGGTCGGGTCCCCCCAAATTAGGGGAGGAACCCCCAAAATTGGGTGGGTGAACCCCCAAATTGGGGGGAAGAAGACTTAAATGGAAGTGTGAAATTCCAGAATTGAATGTGGACCCCCCAGAACAGTCTTCAGGGGTTTAGTGTGGTAAATTTTATCGGGTTAGGGCTGTAAGGGTTTTTAGGGTTAGGGTTTCTAGGGTTTGTTGGGGTAGGGGTTAGGGTTAGATCCGTGGTTGCCATAGGCTTAGGGGTCAAGGTTCTTAGGGGTTAGGCCTAATATTAGGGCGGAAGGCCAAAATAAGAGGGGGGGAGCCCCCCCCAAAATCGAAGGGTTGAAGCCCAAAGTTAGGGGAAGGAACGGCCAAATTGTGGGGTCCCCCAAAATTGGGCGGAAGAACTCTTTAATATTAGGGGGGAACCCAAAAAAGGAGGGTGGGGGACTCTACAATTGGGGGGGACCCCCAAAATTGGTCGGGTCTCCCCAAATTAGGGGAGGAACCCCCAAAATTGGGTGGGTGAACCCCCAAATTGGGGGGAAGAAGACTTAAATGGAAGTGTGAAATTCCAGAATTGAATGTGGACCCCCCCCAGACCTGGGGAGGAATCCCCAAACTTGGGGGGGACCCCCAAAATTGGGGTTAAAGCCCCAGATCCCGGGGAGCTAAGCCCCAAATTAAGGGAAGGAACCTCAAACATGTGGTGAGAACCCCAACATTGGGGGAAAGAACCTTAATATTAGGGTGGCAGGCCAAGAAAGGATGGTGGGGGCCTCCAAAATTGTGGGGGGCTTGGAATTGGGGGGAATCCCCAAGATGGAGGGGGAACCCCAAAAGTGGGGGGGGGACGAAGCACCAAATTAGGGGAAGGAACCCCAAAATTGCGGGGAAGAACTCTGAAATGGAGAGCTGAAAACCCGAAATTGAGGGGAAACCCCCAAAACGGCGGGAAAACCCTCCATAAACACGAAACCGGTAATGTAACAGAGCAAAAAATGGCGTCCTACGGCAAGGTGCGAGGCTCAATTTTCTGGGGAGTGCTGGGAAATGTAGTTCTTGGCCACCGGGTTTCCGGGAGTCCATATTGTTTTCCCAGAGCATGCCGGGAGATGTAGTTCTCGGACACTGGGCTTCCGGGAGGCCATGTTGGTTTCCCATCTTTGCTAGACTCCGGGTGCTCTGGCTTCACAGAGAAACCCCCAAACTGAAAAATGTACCTGCTAATATATTGGGCTCTAAATGTAGCCCTGGGTTAATTGAATAACAATCCCTGGGTAAGATTGAAGTGCAGGAGGGGTTGGCTACGGTTTTAAGAGCCGGTTTGCAGAAAAGGGATTTCCCGTTAAGAAATGGCATATACTGATTGTTCTCTTCCTTGCTCTGCCAAGACCTGAAGCACATCTTGGAAGCCAGGCAGAATCCGTGGAGCCAATGGAGTTCTCAAGCTCGACTTCAGCTTCTTCCCAGCTAGAAGAAGCAAGGACACGCCGGCTGAGTTCCACAGGCAACGCGCCCGTATCTGTAGACGAGGATTTAGAGATGCTACTTTGGGAACTCTCAGACGGCATACTGGAAGCCGAGCTCGACTTGGACCCAGGGAAGGATGAGGATGACCTCCTCCTTGAGCTTTCCAAGATGATTGATGATTGAACTGCATAGTCCTATGGTATATTAAAAAAAAAAAAAGAAAAAAAAGAAAAAAAAGAAAACAACTCTTCTTCTTGTTGGATACCCTGAGGTGATCCTTTTTCTAACTGAGGCTTTGCAATGAGACTTAAAGCACAGTTGGAACTGGTAGAAATTGGCAGGATCTGCACTCAGTTGTCCTAAGTTTTCCTGCTGGTCAGAGTTAAGGTCTTGTGCATGGTTCCGTAACTATAGGTGGCTACCTTTGATATCAAGAGGACAAAGCACTTGTTTCTTTTGGCACAGAAAGATGTCCATCGGCACGCTGTGGTGGCTGTGAATTGACGTAGTGATGGAGCGATGCTCTGAAGGCTTAAACGGAAAGCTTCTTCCTTCCGCCCCCCTTGGCACAGCTCGATGTTGGGCACATTGTGAAGCCTGGGTGTTCTGATTTCTCGGACAGTTGATACCCAAATCCCGGAGTTACTATGTCAACTCTTGACTTTTATTTGTGTATGCCATTGTTTTGACTGTAATCTTTTCAGATGATGAAGCTGTAGGGACGGGAGGGAGCAAAATAATTATTCTAGCGTTGTGGACCAAACATGCTGCCAGGAGTGGTGGTGGTGGGGTCAGCCCACCCGGCCTTACTTTCAATTATCAGGGATGATAAAATGGTGTGAAAAGCAGCAGCTCTGCGATACGGCTACGCTACCCCCACTCCCTTCTCTTGTGCTGTACCAAAGTTCCCCCAAGCTTTGGTTGGTGCTTTTTGCTGGTGACAGTAGGACTCCAGGGCGAGTAGTCGGGACTCTCCTGCAGTAACTGGGTCAATTAAGGGTTGGTTTAAGTGCCTCCTGGTTTTTAAAATTGCTCCCCTGAGCTGCTGGCTCTGCTGCCTGCTACAGCAAATGTTCGGGTGCCATCAGCGTCGCACTTGGGCGTGGGCACTGACCCTGCGGAGGAGAGCTGAGACTCGCGTGTATTGTGTACCCTGCCGCCAGTGATCGTTTTCCCCTAGCAGATCTATTTTGAATCATTTCCCTAAATTTTAGAGGAACTTTAGGCTCTTTGTGCTATGATTTGTGAAGCTGTAGGGGCCCTCAGGCATTTGCTGCTGGCAGAGGAAAACCGCTTGTCGAATTTGTTGTAAATACTTTCTGTTTGGACAACAACGCCTGTGTGTGTGTGTGTGCGTGTGTGTGTGTGTGCGTGCTTTGACGACCCCCTGCGACGCCCCAGCTCCGCGAGGGAAGCTTTGAAGCGGCTCTGGGAAAACCTCTGCGGAAGAAACCGCTGCTAGTGACTTGCGGAAAAGGGACTCCACAATCAGTGAGATTGTAAAGTAGGTATGTTTATTCAGCGCTGGGCAGCACGGGAGGTCGTGGGCATGAAGATTGATGACTCTTCCTCGTCACCGCTAGTTGACCTCTTGTCTTTGCACAGACTCAGTTGCTCCTTGGCTCTTGTCCATCTGCAGGACCAGTTTCTCCCAGTTTCTTAAGACAGGCTCACTCTCTTATTAGGAGACTGACCTTGGTAAGGGGCCCAAGGCTTCTTGCTTTAGTTAATTGGCACAATGCACCATAGTTAGCAAAGACACTAAGTAGCATCCTAGTTTAACGCTGTCAGCGCTCTATCTCTACTTGATAAGATTCTCCTAACTCCCTCTCTCACTGGAGCCCACGCAGCCCTCCGTCCTGCCGAAGGACTTCACGGGGACTTCTGCCGGCTCCGGGTGCCCGCACACAGACAGAAATGGCTTTGAGAGAAAACAATCAGGAGGAGGAGAGCTCACAGACAGAAATGGCTTTGAGAGAAAACAATCAGGAGGAGGAGAGCTCAGAGACTGCGGCCGGCTTCGGCCACCTTCCCCTCGCTTTCCCTCTCCGTGTTCAAACCGAGCACTGTTCTGCCGTCAACCTTCGCTGCCTCTGCCCGCGGCGCCGGGCTTTCGCGGGTGCCATTGCTCCTCTACATATTTTATCCTTCCTTTTGTAAGGAATGGTCCAGCAATTCGTGTCACTAAGGGATTTGAAGGGTTACCATCGAGGCCCGGGTCTAGGTGATAAGAGAACAAAGGGGTTTTTAGGGAAAAGTGCTGACTACTGCAGGGGATGTTGCTAGAGTTTCTGAAATCCGGCGCAGAGGCTCCCAAACGAGGAGGAAGGGGGAGCTGAAGGACAATTGAAGGACAAAAGCCTGAGAGGAAGACAACCAGCATTCAGCCCGAGCAAGCCCCGAGAGACCACCAGAGACTGGTACGCAGGCGCCCCTGGGAGGGGTTTCGGATTCCGGAAACCAATTCTAATAACCCTGCCTCTTCTCGAAGTAGTAATGAATATGTATTAGCCTGGGAGCATCAAAACCAGCCGCCTTACGTAACAGGCGTGCGTCCTGGGGGAGCAGAGACTCCCGGCGCACCCAGCGCTGCTTGCTTGCCTCTATTCGTTTAATAAATTGTAAACTTTGATTGTAATCCTATTTGGATTTATAACAGCCATTTATAACACTTTTTATATTTCTATTTTATTTAAGGCTGTCTTGCCCCCCTCCCCCCCCAGCCTCGCTGCTCGCCAATAAAGCTGGCGCAGGGGCTAAGGGATTTGAAGGGCCTGCTTGTACACCTAAGGGATTTGAGGGCCTGCTTGTACACCTTTGGGGACTGCCTCTTTTGGGGGGGGGGGGGGTGTTAGGAGCTGCTTGTATACTTTTTTAGGCATTCCTCTGAGAGGGGGTTGGGAGCTTCGTGTATACTGGGGGGGGAGGGCCTCCCTCGAGGTGGAAGCGGGGGGGGTTGGAGCGTTTCTACACTGTAGGGGCCTGCCTGTACACTTTTGGGGCCTGCCTTGGAGGGGTTGGGAACTGCTTGTACACCTTTGGGGCCTGCGTCTGCGCGGGGCGGGGGGGGTTGGGGGGTTGGAGCTGGTTTTAACCTTTCGGGCTTGCATCTGGAGGGGGTTGGGGCCTGCCTTTGGGGGGGTGGTTGTGAGCTGCTTGTATACTGTAGGGGCCTGCTTGTACACCTTTGGGGCCTGCGTCTGGGGGAGGGTGGGAGCTGCTTGTACACTGTTAGGGCCTGCCTTGGGGGAGGGGTTGGGGCATGTGCCTTGGGGGCATGGGGTTGGGAGCTGCTTCTACGCTGTAGGGGTCTGGGTCTTGGGGGGGTTGGGGCTGTTTGTACACCTTTGGGGCGTGCCTCTGGGGAGGATGGGGAGTTGCTTGTACACCTTTGGGGCCTGTGTCTGGGGGGGGGTTGGGGCCTGTGCCGGGGGGGGTTGGGAGCTGCTTGTACGCTCTAGGGTCCTCTGGCAGGCTTTGGGGCCTCCCTTTGAGGGGGGGCAGTTGGGAGCTGGTTGTACACCTTTGGGGCCTGAGTCTGGGGTGTGGGGGCTGGGGCTGAGGCCTGGGGCCTGGGGCATGCATCTGGGTGGTGGTGGTGGGGGGTCCAGTTCATGGGGTGGGTGGGTTGGGAGCTGCTTGTGGACAGTTGGGGTCTGCATCCGGGTGTGGCTGGGGCCTGCTTGTAGACTTCTGCAGCCTGTGTCTGGTGTTTGGGGGCTTTTCTGTAGTGTTTGGGGATCGCATTTTGGCTTTGGGATGTGTCTAGAGCTTCTGGGGCCTAGCTGTAGTGCTTGGGGCCTGCGTCTGGGGCTTTTCTGTAGCATTTTGGTAGTGTGTTTGTGATTTGGGGTCTGTATCCAGGGTTTTGCCTTTTTTGTAGTTTTCAGCTTTGTGTCTGTTTCTTTGTTGGTTGCCTGGGGTTTGGGGTTTGGATCATTAGTCAGTGTCATTAGCGTCGGGGGGTTGATATGAAGGGTTAGGGTTGTGGTTAGAGTTGTTAGGGTTAAAGAGAATAAGGATTTTAGGGTAAGGGGATCAAGGTTGTGGGAATAAAAATGTTTTTGCACAGAGTTACATCGTTTAGAGGGAAGGAAGGTGGTATTGATATATGCTTGCAGTGATAAGAAAGCTTAACAGACAACCTTGTAAAATGCAGACAACCAGAATCCTTAGAGCAATTGGGTGGAAATCACGGTGTAAGAAACATTACCACCTCAAAGAGGAAAACAGTCAAGAAAAAAATAAAATTGACTAGTAACAGGCCAGCAGCTGTGTATTTTCTGTGAAGCACTGGATAGATTGTGAACATGGATTACCCAGTCAATGGGGAAACTGGGGAGGGTCCTGGTCACCGAGAGGAAAAAAAAAATTATATAAACTGTGTTATGGAACTAGTAGGTGGCTTGTGGGACGCCTGCCATTGCAATCGTGAATAAAAATGCTACCTCACTGAGATACTTGCCTGAGCCTATGGTATTGGTTACAGAGTGTTTCTAATAAGGTGTTAGGGTTTTAAGGTTTCAGGGCTAAGGCACTAGGGTTGGGTTTCAGGGTTAGGGTTTCCAGGGTTTAGGGTTAGGATTTTAAGGTTGTTAGGGTTGGAGTTATAAGGGTTAGGGTTTGGGGGTTAGTGTGTTAAGGTTTTAAAGTATTTTGTGGTTTTAGTGTTGATAGGGTTTTTAGGGTTAGGGTCTTAGGGTTTTAGTTATGGTCAGGTATTTAGGGTTAGGGTTTTAAGGTCTTATTTTTTTTTTTTAAGGTTAGGGTCTCCAGCGTTAGGGCTTTGAGAATCTTTACGTTTTGGGTTAGGGTTTAGAGGGTCTTAATTTTTAGGGTTAGGGCTTTTAGGCGTAGGTCTAGTGTGGTAAATTTTATCGGGTTAGGACTGTAAGGGTTTTTAGGGTTAGGGTTTCTAGGGTTTTTTGGGGTAGGGGTTAGGGTTAGATCCGTGGGAGCCGTAGTGTTAGGGGTCAGGGTTCTTAGGGGTAAGGCCCAATATTAGGGTGGAAGGCCAAACTAAGGGGGGAGCCCCCCCCAAAATTGAAGGGTCGAAGCCCCAATTTAGGGGAAGAAACGTCAAAAATGTGGGGTCCCCCAAAATTGGGCGGAAGAGCTCTTAATATTGGGGGAAACCCAAAAAAGGAGGGTGGGGGACTCTAAAATTGGGGGGACCTCCCCAAATTGGTTGTGTCCCCCCCCAAATTAGTTGTGTCCCCCCCAAAATTGGTTGTGTCCCCCCCAATTAGGGGAGGAACCCCCAAAATTGGGTGGGCGAACCCCCATATTGGGGGGGCAGAACACTTAAATGGAAGTGTGAAATTCCAGAATTGAATGTGGACCCCCCAGAACAGTCTTCAGGGGTTTAGTGTGGTAAATTTTATCGGGTTAGGGCTGTAAGGGCTTTTAGGGTTAGGGTTTCTAGGGTTTGTTGGGGTAGGGATTAGGGTTAGATCCGTGGTTGCCATAGGCTTAGGGGTCAAGGTTCTTAGGGGTTAGGCCTAATATTAGGGCGGAAGGCCAAAATAAGAGGGTGGGAGCCCCCCCCAAAATTGAAGGGTTGAAGCCCCAAGTTAGGGGAAGGAACGTCAAAATTGTGGGGTCCCCCAAAATTGGGCGGAAGAACTTTTAATATTAGGGGGGAACCCAAAAAAGGAGGGTGGGGGACTCTAAAATCGGTTGTGTCCCCCCCAAATTAGGGGAGGAACCCCCAAAATTGGGTGGGCGAACCCCCAAATTGGGGGGAAGAAGACTTAAATGGAAGTGTGAAATTCCAGAATTGGATGTGGACCCCCCAGAACAGTCTTCAGGGGTTTAGTGTGGTAAATTTTATCGGGTTAGGGCTGTAAGGGTTTTTAGGGTTAGGGTTTCTAGGGTTTGTTGGGGTAGGGGTTAGGGTTAGATCCGTGGTTGCCATAGGGTTAGGGGTCAAGGTTCTTAGGGGTTAGGCCTAATATTAGGGCGGAAGGCCAAAATAAGAGGGGAGGAGCCCACCCAAAATTGAAGGGTTGAAGCCCAAAGTTAGGGGAAGGAACGTCAAAATTGTGGGGTCCCCCAAAATTGAGCGGAAGAGCTCTTAATATTGGGGGAAACCCAAAAAAGGAGGGTGGGGGACTCTAAAATTGGTTGTGTCCCCCCCAAAATTGGTTGTGTCCCCCCCAAAATTGGTTGTGTCCCCCCCAATTAGGGGAGGAACCCCCAAAATTGGGTGGGCGAACCCCCGTATTGGGGGGGAAGAACACTTAAATGGAAGTGTGAAATTCCAGAATTGAATGTGGACCCCCCAGAACAGTCTTCAGGGGTTTAGTGTGGTAAATTTTATCGGGTTAGGGCTGCAAGGGTTTTTAGGGTTAGGGTTTCTAGGGTTTGTTGGGGTAGGGGTTAGGGTTAGATCCGTGGTTGCCATAGGCTTAGGGGTCAAGGTTCTTAGGGGTTAGGCCTAATATTAGGGCGGAAGGCCAAAATAAGAGGGGGGGAGCCCCCCCCAAAATCGAAGGGTTGAAGCCCAAAGTTAGGGGAAGGAACGGCCAAATTGTGGGGTCCCCCAAAATTGGGCGGAAGAACTCTTTAATATTAGGGGGGAACCCAAAAAAGGAGGGTGGGGGACTCTACAATTGGGGGGGACCCCCAAAATTGGTCGGGTCCCCCCAAATTAGGGGAGGAACCCCCAAAATTGGGTGGGTGAACCCCCAAATTGGGGGGAAGAAGACTTAAATGGAAGTGTGAAATTCCAGAATTGAATGTGGACCCCCCAGAACAGTCTTCAGGGGTTTAGTGTGGTAAATTTTATCGGGTTAGGGCTGTAAGGGTTTTTAGGGTTAGGGTTTCTAGGGTTTGTTGGGGTAGGGGTTAGGGTTAGATCCGTGGTTGCCATAGGCTTAGGGGTTAAGGTTCTTAGGGGTTAGGCCTAATATTAGGGCGGAAGGCCAAAATAAGAGGGGGGGAGCCCCCCCCAAAATCGAAGGGTTGAAGCCCAAAGTTAGGGGAAGGAACGGCCAAATTGTGGGGTCCCCCAAAATTGGGCGGAAGAACTCTTTAATATTAGGGGGGAACCCAAAAAAGGAGGGTGGGGGACTCTACAATTGGGGGGGACCCCCAAAATTGGTCGGGTCCCCCCAAATTAGGGGAGGAACCCCCAAAATTGGGTGGGTGAACCCCCAAATTGGGGGGAAGAAGACTTAAATGGAAGTGTGAAATTCCAGAATTGAATGTGGACCCCCCCCAGACCTGGGGAGGAATCCCCAAACTTGGGGGGGACCCCCAAAATTGGGGTTAAAGCCCCAGATCCCGGGGAGCTAAGCCCCAAATTAAGGGAAGGAACCTCAAACATGTGGTGAGAACCCCAACATTGGGGGAAAGAACCTTAATATTAGGGTGGCAGGCCAAGAAAGGATGGTGGGGGCCTCCAAAATTGTGGGGGGCTTGGAATTGGGGGGAATCCCCAAAATGGAGGGGGAACCCCAAAAGTGGGGGGGGGACGAAGCACCAAATTAGGGGAAGGAACCCCAAAATTGCGGGGAAGAACTCTGAAATGGAGAGCTGAAAACCCGAAATTGAGGGGAAACCCCCAAAACGGCGGGAAAACCCTCCATAAACACGAAACCGGTAATGTAACAGAGCAAAAAATGGCGTCCTACGGCAAGGTGCGAGGCTCAATTTTCTGGGGAGTGCTGGGAAATGTAGTTCTTGGCCACCGGGTTTCCGGGAGTCCATATTGTTTTCCCAGAGCATGCCGGGAGATGTAGTTCTCGGACACTGGGCTTCCGGGAGGCCATGTTGGTTTCCCATCTTTGCTAGACTCCGGGTGCTCTGGCTTCACAGAGAAACCCCCAAACTGAAAAATGTACCTGCTAATATATTGGGCTCTAAATGTAGCCCTGGGTTAATTGAATAACAATCCCTGGGTAAGATTGAAGTGCAGGAGGGGTTGGCTACGGTTTTAAGAGCCGGTTTGCAGAAAAGGGATTTCCCGTTAAGAAATGGCATATACTGATTGTTCTCTTCCTTGCTCTGCCAAGACCTGAAGCACATCTTGGAAGCCAGGCAGAATCCGTGGAGCCAATGGAGTTCTCAAGCTCGACTTCAGCTTCTTCCCAGCTAGAAGAAGCAAGGACACGCCGGCTGAGTTCCACAGGCAACGCGCCCGTATCTGTAGACGAGGATTTAGAGATGCTACTTTGGGAACTCTCAGACGGCATACTGGAAGCCGAGCTCGACTTGGACCCAGGGAAGGATGAGGATGACCTCCTCCTTGAGCTTTCCAAGATGATTGATGATTGAACTGCATAGTCCTATGGTATATTAAAAAAAAAAAAAAAAAAAAAAAGAAAAAAAAGAAAACAACTCTTCTTCTTGTTGGATACCCTGAGGTGATCCTTTTTCTAACTGAGGCTTTGCAATGAGACTTAAAGCACAGTTGGAACTGGTAGAAATTGGCAGGATCTGCACTCAGTTGTCCTAAGTTTTCCTGCTGGTCAGAGTTAAGGTCTTGTGCATGGTTCCGTAACTATAGGTGGCTACCTTTGATATCAAGAGGACAAAGCACTTGTTTCTTTTGGCACAGAAAGATGTCCATCGGCACGCTGTGGTGGCTGTGAATTGACGTAGTGATGGAGCGATGCTCTGAAGGCTTAAACGGAAAGCTTCTTCCTTCCGCCCCCCTTGGCACAGCTCGATGTTGGGCACATTGTGAAGCCTGGGTGTTCTGATTTCTCGGACAGTTGATACCCAAATCCCGGAGTTACTATGTCAACTCTTGACTTTTATTTGTGTATGCCATTGTTTTGACTGTAATCTTTTCAGATGATGAAGCTGTAGGGACGGGAGGGAGCAAAATAATTATTCTAGCGTTGTGGACCAAACATGCTGCCAGGAGTGGTGGTGGTGGGGTCAGCCCACCCGGCCTTACTTTCAATTATCAGGGATGATAAAATGGTGTGAAAAGCAGCAGCTCTGCGATACGGCTACGCTACCCCCACTCCCTTCTCTTGTGCTGTACCAAAGTTCCCCCAAGCTTTGGTTGGTGCTTTTTGCTGGTGACAGTAGGACTCCAGGGCGAGTAGTCGGGACTCTCCTGCAGTAACTGGGTCAATTAAGGGTTGGTTTAAGTGCCTCCTGGTTTTTAAAATTGCTCCCCTGAGCTGCTGGCTCTGCTGCCTGCTACAGCAAATGTTCGGGTGCCATCAGCGTCGCACTTGGGCGTGGGCACTGACCCTGCGGAGGAGAGCTGAGACTCGCGTGTATTGTGTACCCTGCCGCCAGTGATCGTTTTCCCCTAGCAGATCTATTTTGAATCATTTCCCTAAATTTTAGAGGAACTTTAGGCTCTTTGTGCTATGATTTGTGAAGCTGTAGGGGCCCTCAGGCATTTGCTGCTGGCAGAGGAAAACCGCTTGTCGAATTTGTTGTAAATACTTTCTGTTTGGACAACAACGCCTGTGTGTGTGTGTGTGCGTGTGTGTGTGTGTGCGTGCTTTGACGACCCCCTGCGACGCCCCAGCTCCGCGAGGGAAGCTTTGAAGCGGCTCTGGGAAAACCTCTGCGGAAGAAACCGCTGCTAGTGACTTGCGGAAAAGGGACTCCACAATCAGTGAGATTGTAAAGTAGGTATGTTTATTCAGCGCTGGGCAGCACGGGAGGTCGTGGGCATGAAGATTGATGACTCTTCCTCGTCACCGCTAGTTGACCTCTTGTCTTTGCACAGACTCAGTTGCTCCTTGGCTCTTGTCCATCTGCAGGACCAGTTTCTCCCAGTTTCTTAAGACAGGCTCACTCTCTTATTAGGAGACTGACCTTGGTAAGGGGCCCAAGGCTTCTTGCTTTAGTTAATTGGCACAATGCACCATAGTTAGCAAAGACACTAAGTAGCATCCTAGTTTAACGCTGTCAGCGCTCTATCTCTACTTGATAAGATTCTCCTAACTCCCTCTCTCACTGGAGCCCACGCAGCCCTCCGTCCTGCCGAAGGACTTCACGGGGACTTCTGCCGGCTCCGGGTGCCCGCACACAGACAGAAATGGCTTTGAGAGAAAACAATCAGGAGGAGGAGAGCTCAGAGACTGCGGCCGGCTTCGGCCACCTTCCCCTCGCTTTCCCTCTCCGTGTTCAAACCGAGCACTGTTCTGCCGTCAACCTTCGCTGCCTCTGCCCGCGGCGCCGGGCTTTCGCGGGTGCCATTGCTCCTCTACATATTTTATCCTTCCTTTTGTAAGGAATGGTCCAGCAATTCGTGTCACTAAGGGATTTGAAGGGTTACCATCGAGGCCCGGGTCTAGGTGATAAGAGAACAAAGGGGTTTTTAGGGAAAAGTGCTGACTACTAGGCCTAATATTAGGGCGGAAGGCCAAAATAAGAGGGGGGGAGCCCCCCCCAAAATCGAAGGGTTGAAGCCCAAAGTTAGGGGAAGGAACGGCCAAATTGTGGGGTCCCCCAAAATTGGGCGGAAGAACTCTTTAATATTAGGGGGGAACCCAAAAAAGGAGGGTGGGGGACTCTACAATTGGGGGGGACCCCCAAAATTGGTCGGGTCCCCCCAAATTAGGGGAGGAACCCCCAAAATTGGGTGGGTGAACCCCCAAATTGGGGGGAAGAAGACTTAAATGGAAGTGTGAAATTCCAGAATTGAATGTGGACCCCCCAGAACAGTCTTCAGGGGTTTAGTGTGGTAAATTTTATCGTGTTAGGGCTGCAAGGGTTTTTAGGGTTAGGGTTTCTAGGGTTTGTTGGGGTAGGGGTTAGGGTTAGATCCGTGGTTGCCATAGGCTTAGGGGTCAAGGTTCTTAGGGGTTAGGCCTAATATTAGGGCGGAAGGCCAAAATAAGAGGGGGGGAGCCCCCCCCAAAATCGAAGGGTTGAAGCCCAAAGTTAGGGGAAGGAACGGCCAAATTGTGGGGTCCCCCAAAATTGGGCGGAAGAACTCTTTAATATTAGGGGGGAACCCAAAAAAGGAGGGTGGGGGACTCTACAATTGGGGGGGACCCCCAAAATTGGTCGGGTCCCCCCAAATTAGGGGAGGAACCCCCAAAATTGGGTGGGTGAACCCCCAAATTGGGGGGAAGAAGACTTAAATGGAAGTGTGAAATTCCAGAATTGAATGTGGACCCCCCCCAGACCTGGGGAGGAATCCCCAAACTTGGGGGGGACCCCCAAAATTGGGGTTAAAGCCCCAGATCCCGGGGAGCTAAGCCCCAAATTAAGGGAAGGAACCTCAAACATGTGGTGAGAACCCCAACATTGGGGGAAAGAACCTTAATATTAGGGTGGCAGGCCAAGAAAGGATGGTGGGGGCCTCCAAAATTGTGGGGGGCTTGGAATTGGGGGGAATCCCCAAAATGGAGGGGGAACCCCAAAAGTGGGGGGGGGACGAAGCACCAAATTAGGGGAAGGAACCCCAAAATTGCGGGGAAGAACTCTGAAATGGAGAGCTGAAAACCCGAAATTGAGGGGAAACCCCCAAAACGGCGGGAAAACCCTCCATAAACACGAAACCGGTAATGTAACAGAGCAAAAAATGGCGTCCTACGGCAAGGTGCGAGGCTCAATTTTCTGGGGAGTGCTGGGAAATGTAGTTCTTGGCCACCGGGTTTCCGGGAGTCCATATTGTTTTCCCAGAGCATGCCGGGAGATGTAGTTCTCGGACACTGGGCTTCCGGGAGGCCATGTTGGTTTCCCATCTTTGCTAGACTCCGGGTGCTCTGGCTTCACAGAGAAACCCCCAAACTGAAAAATGTACCTGCTAATATATTGGGCTCTAAATGTAGCCCTGGGTTAATTGAATAACAATCCCTGGGTAAGATTGAAGTGCAGGAGGGGTTGGCTACGGTTTTAAGAGCCGGTTTGCAGAAAAGGGATTTCCCGTTAAGAAATGGCATATACTGATTGTTCTCTTCCTTGCTCTGCCAAGACCTGAAGCACATCTTGGAAGCCAGGCAGAATCCGTGGAGCCAATGGAGTTCTCAAGCTCGACTTCAGCTTCTTCCCAGCTAGAAGAAGCAAGGACACGCCGGCTGAGTTCCACAGGCAACGCGCCCGTATCTGTAGACGAGGATTTAGAGATGCTACTTTGGGAACTCTCAGACGGCATACTGGAAGCCGAGCTCGACTTGGACCCAGGGAAGGATGAGGATGACCTCCTCCTTGAGCTTTCCAAGATGATTGATGATTGAACTGCATAGTCCTATGGTATATTAAAAAAAAAAAAAAAAAAAAGAAAAAAAAGAAAACAACTCTTCTTCTTGTTGGATACCCTGAGGTGATCCTTTTTCTAACTGAGGCTTTGCAATGAGACTTAAAGCACAGTTGGAACTGGTAGAAATTGGCAGGATCTGCACTCAGTTGTCCTAAGTTTTCCTGCTGGTCAGAGTTAAGGTCTTGTGCGTGGTTCCGTAACTATAGGTGGCTACCTTTGATATCAAGAGGACAAAGCACTTGTTTCTTTTGGCACAGAAAGATGTCCATCGGCACGCTGTGGTGGCTGTGAATTGACGTAGTGATGGAGCGATGCTCTGAAGGCTTAAACGGAAAGCTTCTTCCTTCCGCCCCCCTTGGCACAGCTCGATGTTGGGCACATTGTGAAGCCTGGGTGTTCTGATTTCTCGGACAGTTGATACCCAAATCCCGGAGTTACTATGTCAACTCTTGACTTTTATTTGTGTATGCCATTGTTTTGACTGTAATCTTTTCAGATGATGAAGCTGTAGGGACGGGAGGGAGCAAAATAATTATTCTAGCGTTGTGGACCAAACATGCTGCCAGGAGTGGTGGTGGTGGGGTCAGCCCACCCGGCCTTACTTTCAATTATCAGGGATGATAAAATGGTGTGAAAAGCAGCAGCTCTGCGATACGGCTACGCTACCCCCACTCCCTTCTCTTGTGCTGTACCAAAGTTCCCCCAAGCTTTGGTTGGTGCTTTTTGCTGGTGACAGTAGGACTCCAGGGCGAGTAGTCGGGACTCTCCTGCAGTAACTGGGTCAATTAAGGGTTGGTTTAAGTGCCTCCTGGTTTTTAAAATTGCTCCCCTGAGCTGCTGGCTCTGCTGCCTGCTACAGCAAATGTTCGGGTGCCATCAGCGTCGCACTTGGGCGTGGGCACTGACCCTGCGGAGGAGAGCTGAGACTCGCGTGTATTGTGTACCCTGCCGCCAGTGATCGTTTTCCCCTAGCAGATCTATTTTGAATCATTTCCCTAAATTTTAGAGGAACTTTAGGCTCTTTGTGCTATGATTTGTGAAGCTGTAGGGGCCCTCAGGCATTTGCTGCTGGCAGAGGAAAACCGCTTGTCGAATTTGTTGTAAATACTTTCTGTTTGGACAACAACGCCTGTGTGTGTGTGTGTGCGTGTGTGTGTGTGTGCGTGCTTTGACGACCCCCTGCGACGCCCCAGCTCCGCGAGGGAAGCTTTGAAGCGGCTCTGGGAAAACCTCTGCGGAAGAAACCGCTGCTAGTGACTTGCGGAAAAGGGACTCCACAATCAGTGAGATTGTAAAGTAGGTATGTTTATTCAGCGCTGGGCAGCACGGGAGGTCGTGGGCATGAAGATTGATGACTCTTCCTCGTCACCGCTAGTTGACCTCTTGTCTTTGCACAGACTCAGTTGCTCCTTGGCTCTTGTCCATCTGCAGGACCAGTTTCTCCCAGTTTCTTAAGACAGGCTCACTCTCTTATTAGGAGACTGACCTTGGTAAGGGGCCCAAGGCTTCTTGCTTTAGTTAATTGGCACAATGCACCATAGTTAGCAAAGACACTAAGTAGCATCCTAGTTTAACGCTGTCAGCGCTCTATCTCTACTTGATAAGATTCTCCTAACTCCCTCTCTCACTGGAGCCCACGCAGCCCTCCGTCCTGCCGAAGGACTTCACGGGGACTTCTGCCGGCTCCGGGTGCCCGCACACAGACAGAAATGGCTTTGAGAGAAAACAATCAGGAGGAGGAGAGCTCAGAGACTGCGGCCGGCTTCGGCCACCTTCCCCTCGCTTTCCCTCTCCGTGTTCAAACCGAGCACTGTTCTGCCGTCAACCTTCGCTGCCTCTGCCCGCGGCGCCGGGCTTTCGCGGGTGCCATTGCTCCTCTACATATTTTATCCTTCCTTTTGTAAGGAATGGTCCAGCAATTCGTGTCACTAAGGGATTTGAAGGGTTACCATCGAGGCCCGGGTCTAGGTGATAAGAGAACAAAGGGGTTTTTAGGGAAAAGTGCTGACTACTGCAGGGGATGTTGCTAGAGTTTCTGAAATCCGGCGCAGAGGCTCCCAAACGAGGAGGAAGGGGGAGCTGAAGGACAATTGAAGGACAAAAGCCTGAGAGGAAGACAACCAGCATTCAGCCCGAGCAAGCCCCGAGAGACCACCAGAGACTGGTACGCAGGCGCCCCTGGGAGGGGTTTCGGATTCCGGAAACCAATTCTAATAACCCTGCCTCTTCTCGAAGTAGTAATGAATATGTATTAGCCTGGGAGCATCAAAACCAGCCGCCTTACGTAACAGGCGTGCGTCCTGGGGGAGCAGAGACTCCCGGCGCACCCAGCGCTGCTTGCTTGCCTCTATTCGTTTAATAAATTGTAAACTTTGATTGTAATCCTATTTGGATTTATAACAGCCATTTATAACACTTTTTATATTTGTATTTTATTTAAGGCTGTCTTGCCCCCCTCCCCCCCCAGCCTCGCTGCTCGCCAATAAAGCTGGCTCAGGGGCTAAGGGATTTGAAGGGCCTGCTTGTACACCTAAGGGATTTGAGGGCCTGCTTGTACACCTTTGGGGACTGCCTCTTTTGGGGGGGGGCGGGGGTGTTAGGAGCTGCTTGTATACTTTTTTAGGCATTCCTCTGAGAGGGGGTTGGGAGCTTCGTGTATACTGGGGGGGGAGGGCCTCCCTCGAGGTGGAAGCGGGGGGGGTTGGAGCGTTTCTACACTGTAGGGGCCTGCCTGTACACTTTTGGGGCCTGCCTTGGAGGGGTTGGGAACTGCTTGTACACCTTTGGGGCCTGCGTCTGTGCGGGGCGGGGGGGGTTAGGGGGTTGGAGCTGGTTTCAGCCTTTCGGGCTTGCATCTGGAGGGGCTTGGGGCCTGCCTTTGGGGGGGTGGTTGTGAGCTGCTTGTATACTGTAGGGGCCTGCTTGTACACCTTTGGGGCCTGCGTCTGGGGGGGGGTGGGAGCTGCTTGTACACTGTTAGGGCCTGCCTTGGGGGAGGGGTTGGGGCATGTGCCTTGGGGGCATGGGGTTGGGAGCTGCTTCTACGCTGTAGGGGTCTGGGTCTTGGGGGGGTTGGGGCTGTTTGTACACCTTTGGGGCGTGCCTCTGGGGAGGATGGGGAGTTGCTTGTACACCTTTGGGGCCTGTGTCTGGGGGGGGGTTGGGGCCTGTGCCGGGGGGGGTTGGGAGCTGCTTGTACGCTCTAGGGTCCTCTGGCAGGCTTTGGGGCCTCCCTTTGAGGGGGGGCAGTTGGGAGCTGGTTGTACACCTTTGGGGCCTGAGTCTGGGGTGTGGGGGCTGGGGCTGAGGCCTGGGGCCTGGGGCATGCATCTGGGTGGTGGTGGTGGGGGGTCCAGTTCATGGGGTGGGTGGGTTGGGAGCTGCTTGTGGACAGTTGGGGTCTGCATCCGGGTGTGGCTGGGGCCTGCTTGTAGACTTCTGCAGCCTGTGTCTGGTGTTTGGGGGCTTTTCTGTAGTGTTTGGGGATCGCATTTTGGCTTTGGGATGTGTCTAGAGCTTCTGGGGCCTAGCTGTAGTGCTTGGGGCCTGCGTCTGGGGCTTTTCTGTAGCATTTTGGTAGTGTGTTTGTGATTTGGGGTCTGTATCCAGGGTTTTGCCTTTTTTGTAGTTTTCAGCTTTGTGTCTGTTTCTTTGTTGGTTGCCTGGGGTTTGGGGTTTGGATCATTAGTCAGTGTCATTAGCGTCGGGGGGTTGATATGAAGGGTTAGGGTTGTGGTTAGAGTTGTTACGGTTAAAGAGAATAAGGATTTTAGGGTAAGGGGATCAAGGTTGTGGGAATAAAAATGTTTTTGCACAGAGTTACATCGTTTAGAGGGAAGGAAGGTGGTATTGATATATGCTTGCAGTGATAAGAAAGCTTAACAGACAACCTTGTAAAATGCAGACAACCAGAATCCTTAGAGCAATTGGGTGGAAATCACGGTGTAAGAAACATTACCACCTCAAAGAGGAAAACAGTCAAGAAAAAAATAAAATTGACTAGTAACAGGCCAGCAGCTGTGTATTTTCTGTGAAGCACTGGATAGATTGTGAACATGGATTACCCAGTCAATGGGGAAACTGGGGAGGGTCCTGGTCACCGAGAGGAAAAAAAAAATTATATAAACTGTGTTATGGAACTAGTAGGTGGCTTGTGGGACGCCTGCCATTGCAATCGTGAATAAAAATGCTACCTCACTGAGATACTTGCCTGAGCCTATGGTATTGGTTACAGAGTGTTTCTAATAAGGTGTTAGGGTTTTAAGGTTTCAGGGCTAAGGCACTAGGGTTGGGTTTCAGGGTTAGGGTTTCCAGGGTTTAGGGTTAGGATTTTAAGGTTGTTAGGGTTGGAGTTATAAGGGTTAGGGTTTGGGGGTTAGTGTGTTAAGGTTTTAAAGTATTTTGTGGTTTTAGTGTTGATAGGGTTTTTAGGGTTAGGGTCTTAGGGTTTTAGTTATGGTCAGGTATTTAGGGTTAGGGTTTTAAGGTCTTATTTTTTTTTTTTTAAGGTTAGGGTCTCCAGCGTTAGGGCTTTGAGAATCTTTACATTTTGGGTTAGGGTTTAGAGGGTCTTAATTTTTAGGGTTAGGGCTTTTAGGCGTAGGTCTAGTGTGGTAAATTTTATCGGGTTAGGACTGTAAGGGTTTTTAGGGTTAGGGTTTCTAGGGTTTTTTGGGGTAGGGGTTAGGGTTAGATCCGTGGGAGCCGTAGTGTTAGGGGTCAGGGTTCTTAGGGGTAAGGCCCAATATTAGGGTGGAAGGCCAAACTAAGGGGGGAGCCCCCCCCAAAATTGAAGGGTCGAAGCCCCAATTTAGGGGAAGAAACGTCAAAATTGTGGGGTCCCCCAAAATAGGGCGGAAGAGCTCTTAATATTGGGGGAAACCCAAAAAAGGAGGGTGGGGGACTCTAAAATTGGGGGGACCCCCCCAAATTGGTTGTGTCCCCCCCCAAATTAGTTGTGTCCCCCCCAAAATTGGTTGTGTCCCCCCCAATTAGGGGAGGAACCCCCAAAATTGGGTGGGCGAACCCCCATATTGGGGGGGCAGAACACTTAAATGGAAGTGTGAAATTCCAGAATTGAATGTGGACCCCCCAGAACAGTCTTTAGGGGTTTAGTGTGGTAAATTTTATCGGGTTAGGGCTGTAAGGGCTTTTAGGGTTAGGGTTTCTAGGGTTTGTTGGGGTAGGGGTTAGGGTTAGATCCGTGGTTGCCATAGCGTTAGGGGTCAAGGTTCTTAGGGGTTAGGCCTAATATTAGGGCGGAAGGCCAAAATAAGAGGGTGGGAGCCCCCCCCAAAATTGAAGGGTTGAAGCCCCAAGTTAGGGGAAGGAACGTCAAAATTGTGGGGTCCCCCAAAATTGGGCGGAAGAACTTTTAATATTAGGGGGGAACCCAAAAAAGGAGAGTGGGGGACTCTAAAATCGGTTGTGTCCCCCCCAAATTAGGGGAGGAACCCCCAAAATTGGGTGGGCAAACCCCCAAATTGGGGGGAAGAAGACTTAAATGGAAGTGTGAAATTCCAGAATTGGATGTGGACCCCCCAGAACAGTCTTCAGGGGTTTAGTGTGGTAAATTTTATCGGGTTAGGGCTGTAAGGGTTTTTAGGGTTAGGGTTTCTAGGGTTTGTTGGGGTAGGGGTTAGGGTTAGATCCGTGGTTGCCATAGGGTTAGGGGTCAAGGTTCTTAGGGGTTAGGCCTAATATTAGGGCGGAAGGCCAAAATAAGAGGGGGGGAGCCCCCCCCAAAATCGAAGGGTTGAAGCCCAAAGTTAGGGGAAGGAACGGCCAAATTGTGGGGTCCCCCAAAATTGGGCGGAAGAACTCTTTAATATTAGGGGGGAACCCAAAAAAGGAGGGTGGGGGACTCTACAATTGGGGGGGACCCCCAAAATTGGTCGGGTCCCCCCAAATTAGGGGAGGAACCCCCAAAATTGGGTGGGTGAACCCCCAAATTGGGGGGAAGAAGACTTAAATGGAAGTGTGAAATTCCAGAATTGAATGTGGACCCCCCAGAACAGTCTTCAGGGGTTTAGTGTGGTAAATTTTATCGGGTTAGGGCTGCAAGGGTTTTTAGGGTTAGGGTTTCTAGGGTTTGTTGGGGTAGGGGTTAGGGTTAGATCCGTGGTTGCCATAGGCTTAGGGGTCAAGGTTCTTAGGGGTTAGGCCTAATATTAGGGCGGAAGGCCAAAATAAGAGGGGGGGAGCCCCCCCCAAAATCGAAGGGTTGAAGCCCAAAGTTAGGGGAAGGAACGGCCAAATTGTGGGGTCCCCCAAAATTGGGCGGAAGAACTCTTTAATATTAGGGGGGAACCCAAAAAAGGAGGGTGGGGGACTCTACAATTGGGGGGGACCCCCAAAATTGGTCGGGTCCCCCCAAATTAGGGGAGGAACCCCCAAAATTGGGTGGGTGAACCCCCAAATTGGGGGGAAGAAGACTTAAATGGAAGTGTGAAATTCCAGAATTGAATGTGGACCCCCCCCAGACCTGGGGAGGAATCCCCAAACTTGGGGGGGACCCCCAAAATTGGGGTTAAAGCCCCAGATCCCGGGGAGCTAAGCCCCAAATTAAGGGAAGGAACCTCAAACATGTGGTGAGAACCCCAACATTGGGGGAAAGAACCTTAATATTAGGGTGGCAGGCCAAGAAAGGATGGTGGGGGCCTCCAAAATTGTGGGGGGCTTGGAATTGGGGGGAATCCCCAAAATGGAGGGGGAACCCCAAAAGTGGGGGGGGGACGAAGCACCAAATTAGGGGAAGGAACCCCAAAATTGCGGGGAAGAACTCTGAAATGGAGAGCTGAAAACCCGAAATTGAGGGGAAACCCCCAAAACGGCGGGAAAACCCTCCATAAACACGAAACCGGTAATGTAACAGAGCAAAAAATGGCGTCCTACGGCAAGGTGCGAGGCTCAATTTTCTGGGGAGTGCTGGGAAATGTAGTTCTTGGCCACCGGGTTTCCGGGAGTCCATATTGTTTTCCCAGAGCATGCCGGGAGATGTAGTTCTCGGACACTGGGCTTCCGGGAGGCCATGTTGGTTTCCCATCTTTGCTAGACTCCGGGTGCTCTGGCTTCACAGAGAAACCCCCAAACTGAAAAATGTACCTGCTAATATATTGGGCTCTAAATGTAGCCCTGGGTTAATTGAATAACAATCCCTGGGTAAGATTGAAGTGCAGGAGGGGTTGGCTACGGTTTTAAGAGCCGGTTTGCAGAAAAGGGATTTCCCGTTAAGAAATGGCATATACTGATTGTTCTCTTCCTTGCTCTGCCAAGACCTGAAGCACATCTTGGAAGCCAGGCAGAATCCGTGGAGCCAATGGAGTTCTCAAGCTCGACTTCAGCTTCTTCCCAGCTAGAAGAAGCAAGGACACGCCGGCTGAGTTCCACAGGCAACGCGCCCGTATCTGTAGACGAGGATTTAGAGATGCTACTTTGGGAACTCTCAGACGGCATACTGGAAGCCGAGCTCGACTTGGACCCAGGGAAGGATGAGGATGACCTCCTCCTTGAGCTTTCCAAGATGATTGATGATTGAACTGCATAGTCCTATGGTATATTAAAAAAAAAAAAAAAAAAAAGAAAAAAAAGAAAACAACTCTTCTTCTTGTTGGATACCCTGAGGTGATCCTTTTTCTAACTGAGGCTTTGCAATGAGACTTAAAGCACAGTTGGAACTGGTAGAAATTGGCAGGATCTGCACTCAGTTGTCCTAAGTTTTCCTGCTGGTCAGAGTTAAGGTCTTGTGCATGGTTCCGTAACTATAGGTGGCTACCTTTGATATCAAGAGGACAAAGCACTTGTTTCTTTTGGCACAGAAAGATGTCCATCGGCACGCTGTGGTGGCTGTGAATTGACGTAGTGATGGAGCGATGCTCTGAAGGCTTAAACGGAAAGCTTCTTCCTTCCGCCCCCCTTGGCACAGCTCGATGTTGGGCACATTGTGAAGCCTGGGTGTTCTGATTTCTCGGACAGTTGATACCCAAATCCCGGAGTTACTATGTCAACTCTTGACTTTTATTTGTGTATGCCATTGTTTTGACTGTAATCTTTTCAGATGATGAAGCTGTAGGGACGGGAGGGAGCAAAATAATTATTCTAGCGTTGTGGACCAAACATGCTGCCAGGAGTGGTGGTGGTGGGGTCAGCCCACCCGGCCTTACTTTCAATTATCAGGGATGATAAAATGGTGTGAAAAGCAGCAGCTCTGCGATACGGCTACGCTACCCCCACTCCCTTCTCTTGTGCTGTACCAAAGTTCCCCCAAGCTTTGGTTGGTGCTTTTTGCTGGTGACAGTAGGACTCCAGGGCGAGTAGTCGGGACTCTCCTGCAGTAACTGGGTCAATTAAGGGTTGGTTTAAGTGCCTCCTGGTTTTTAAAATTGCTCCCCTGAGCTGCTGGCTCTGCTGCCTGCTACAGCAAATGTTCGGGTGCCATCAGCGTCGCACTTGGGCGTGGGCACTGACCCTGCGGAGGAGAGCTGAGACTCGCGTGTATTGTGTACCCTGCCGCCAGTGATCGTTTTCCCCTAGCAGATCTATTTTGAATCATTTCCCTAAATTTTAGAGGAACTTTAGGCTCTTTGTGCTATGATTTGTGAAGCTGTAGGGGCCCTCAGGCATTTGCTGCTGGCAGAGGAAAACCGCTTGTCGAATTTGTTGTAAATACTTTCTGTTTGGACAACAACGCCTGTGTGTGTGTGTGTGCGTGTGTGTGTGTGTGCGTGCTTTGACGACCCCCTGCGACGCCCCAGCTCCGCGAGGGAAGCTTTGAAGCGGCTCTGGGAAAACCTCTGCGGAAGAAACCGCTGCTAGTGACTTGCGGAAAAGGGACTCCACAATCAGTGAGATTGTAAAGTAGGTATGTTTATTCAGCGCTGGGCAGCACGGGAGGTCGTGGGCATGAAGATTGATGACTCTTCCTCGTCACCGCTAGTTGACCTCTTGTCTTTGCACAGACTCAGTTGCTCCTTGGCTCTTGTCCATCTGCAGGACCAGTTTCTCCCAGTTTCTTAAGACAGGCTCACTCTCTTATTAGGAGACTGACCTTGGTAAGGGGCCCAAGGCTTCTTGCTTTAGTTAATTGGCACAATGCACCATAGTTAGCAAAGACACTAAGTAGCATCCTAGTTTAACGCTGTCAGCGCTCTATCTCTACTTGATAAGATTCTCCTAACTCCCTCTCTCACTGGAGCCCACGCAGCCCTCCGTCCTGCCGAAGGACTTCACGGGGACTTCTGCCGGCTCCGGGTGCCCGCACACAGACAGAAATGGCTTTGAGAGAAAACAATCAGGAGGAGGAGAGCTCAGAGACTGCGGCCGGCTTCGGCCACCTTCCCCTCGCTTTCCCTCTCCGTGTTCAAACCGAGCACTGTTCTGCCGTCAACCTTCGCTGCCTCTGCCCGCGGCGCCGGGCTTTCGCGGGTGCCATTGCTCCTCTACATATTTTATCCTTCCTTTTGTAAGGAATGGTCCAGCAATTCGTGTCACTAAGGGATTTGAAGGGTTACCATCGAGGCCCGGGTCTAGGTGATAAGAGAACAAAGGGGTTTTTAGGGAAAAGTGCTGACTACTGCAGGGGATGTTGCTAGAGTTTCTGAAATCCGGCGCAGAGGCTCCCAAACGAGGAGGAAGGGGGAGCTGAAGGACAATTGAAGGACAAAAGCCTGAGAGGAAGACAACCAGCATTCAGCCCGAGCAAGCCCCGAGAGACCACCAGAGACTGGTACGCAGGCGCCCCTGGGAGGGGTTTCGGATTCCGGAAACCAATTCTAATAACCCTGCCTCTTCTCGAAGTAGTAATGAATATGTATTAGCCTGGGAGCATCAAAACCAGCCGCCTTACGTAACAGGCGTGCGTCCTGGGGGAGCAGAGACTCCCGGCGCACCCAGCGCTGCTTGCTTGCCTCTATTCGTTTAATAAATTGTAAACTTTGATTGTAATCCTATTTGGATTTATAACAGCCATTTATAACACTTTTTATATTTCTATTTTATTTAAGGCTGTCTTGCCCCCCTCCCCCCCCAGCCTCGCTGCTCGCCAATAAAGCTGGCGCAGGGGCTAAGGGATTTGAAGGGCCTGCTTGTACACCTAAGGGATTTGAGGGCCTGCTTGTACACCTTTGGGGACTGCCTCTTTTGGGGGGGGGGGGGGGGGTGTTAGGAGCTGCTTGTATACTTTTTTAGGCATTCCTCTGAGAGGGGGTTGGGAGCTTCGTGTATACTGGGGGGGGAGGGCCTCCCTCGAGGTGGAAGCGGGGGGGGTTGGAGCGTTTCTACACTGTAGGGGCCTGCCTGTACACTTTTGGGGCCTGCCTTGGAGGGGTTGGGAACTGCTTGTACACCTTTGGGGCCTGCGTCTGCGCGGGGCGGGGGGGGTTAGGGGGTTGGAGCTGGTTTTAACCTTTCGGGCTTGCATCTGGAGGGGCTTGGGGCCTGCCTTTGGGGGGGTGGTTGTGAGCTGCTTGTATACTGTAGGGGCCTGCTTGTACACCTTTGGGGCCTGCGTCTGGGGGGGGGTGGGAGCTGCTTGTACACTGTTAGGGCCTGCCTTGGGGGAGGGGTTGGGGCATGTGCCTTGGGGGCATGGGGTTGGGAGCTGCTTCTACGCTGTAGGGGTCTGGGTCTTGGGGGGTTGGGGCTGTTTGTACACCTTTGGGGCGTGCCTCTGGGGAGGATGGGGAGTTGCTTGTACACCTTTGGGGCCTGTGTCTGGGGGGGGGTTGGGGCCTGTGCCGGGGGGGTTGGGAGCTGCTTGTACGCTCTAGGGTCCTCTGGCAGGCTTTGGGGCCTCCCTTTGAGGGGGGCAGTTGGGAGCTGGTTGTACACCTTTGGGGCCTGAGTCTGGGGTGTGGGGGCTGGGGCTGAGGCCTGGGGCCTGGGGCATGCATCTGGGTGGTGGTGGTGGGGGGGGTCCAGTTCATGGGGGGGGTGGGTTGGGAGCTGCTTGTGGACAGTTGGGGTCTGCATCCGGGTGTGGCTGGGGCCTGCTTGTAGACTTCTGCAGCCTGTGTCTGGTGTTTGGGGGCTTTTGTGTAGTGTTTGGGGATTGCATTTTGGCTTTGGGATGTGTCTAGAGCTTCTGGGGCCTAGCTGTAGTGCTTGGGGCCTGCGTCTGGGGCTTTTCTGTAGCATTTTGGTAGCGTGTTTGTGATTTGGGGTCTGTATCCAGGGTTTTGCCTTTTTTGTAGTTTTCAGCTTTGTGTCTGTTTCTTTGTTGGTTGCCTGGGGTTTGGGGTTTGGATCATTAGTCAGTGTCATTAGCGTCGGGGGGTTGATATGAAGGGTTAGGGTTGTGGTTAGAGTTGTTACGGTTAAAGAGAATAAGGATTTTAGGGTAAGGGGATCAAGGTTGTGGGAATAAAAATGTTTTTGCACAGAGTTACATCGTTTAGAGGGAAGGAAGGTGGTATTGATATATGCTTGCAGTGATAAGAAAGCTTAACAGACAACCTTGTAAAATGCAGACAACCAGAATCCTTAGAGCAATTGGGTGGAAATCACGGCGTAAGAAACATTACCACCTCAAAGAGGAAAACAGTCAAGAAAAAAATAAAATTGACTAGTAACAGGCCAGCAGCTGTGTATTTTCTGTGAAGCACTGGATAGATCGTGAACATGGATTACCCAGTCAATGGGGAAACTGGGGAGGGTCCTGGTCACCGAGAGGAAAAAAAAAATTATATAAACTGTGTTATGGAACTAGTAGGTGGCTTGTGGGACGCCTGCCATTGCAATCGTGAATAAAAATGCTACCTCACTGAGATACTTGCCTGAGCCTATGGTATTGGTTACAGAGTGTTTCTAATAAGGTGTTAGGGTTTTAAGGTTTCAGGGCTAAGGCACTAGGGTTGGGTTTCAGGGTTAGGGTTTCCAGGGTTTAGGGTTAGGATTTTAAGGTTGTTAGGGTTGGAGTTATAAGGGTTAGGGTTTGGGGGTTAGTGTGTTAAGGTTTTAAAGTATTTTGTGGTTTTAGTGTTGATAGGGTTTTTAGGGTTAGGGTCTTAGGGTTTTAGTTATGGTCAGGTATTTAGGGTTAGGGTTTTAAGGTCTTATTTTTTTTTTTTTTAAGGTTAGGGTCTCCAGCGTTAGGGCTTTGAGAATCTTTACGTTTTGGGTTAGGGTTTAGAGGGTCTTAATTTTTAGGGTTAGGGCTTTTAGGCGTAGGTCTAGTGTGGTAAATTTTATCGGGTTAGGACTGTAAGGGTTTTTAGGGTTAGGGTTTCTAGGGTTTTTTGGGGTAGGGGTTAGGGTTAGATCCGTGGGAGCCGTAGTGTTAGGGGTCAGGGTTCCTAGGGGTAAGGCCCAATATTAGGGTGGAAGGCCAAACTAAGGGGGGAGCCCCCCCCAAAATTGAAGGGTCGAAGCCCCAATTTAGGGGAAGAAACGTCAAAATTGTGGGGTCCCCCAAAATTGGGCGGAAGAGCTCTTAATATTGGGGGAAACCCAAAAAAGGAGGGTGGGGGACTCTAAAATTGGGGGGACCCCCCAAATTGGTTGTGTCCCCCCCCAAATTGGTTGTGTCCCCCCCAAAATTGGTTGTGTCCCCCCCAATTAGGGGAGGAACCCCCAAAATTGGGTGGGCGAACCCCCATATTGGGGGGGCAGAACACTTAAATGGAAGTGTGAAATTCCAGAATTGAATGTGGACCCCCCAGAACAGTCTTCAGGGGTTTAGTGTGGTAAATTTTATCGGGTTAGGGCTGTAAGGGTTTTTAGGGTTAGGGTTTCTAGGGTTTGTTGGGGTAGGGGTTAGGGTTAGATCCGTGGTTGCCATAGCGTTAGGGGTCAAGGTTCTTAGGGGTTAGGCCTAATATTAGGGCGGAAGGCCAAAATAAGAGGGTGGGAGCCCCCCCCAAAATTGAAGGGTTGAAGCCCCAAGTTAGGGGAAGGAACGTCAAAATTGTGGGGTCCCCCAAAATTGGGCGGAAGAACTTTTAATATTAGGGGGGAACCCAAAAAAGGAGGGTGGGGGACTCTAAAATCGGTTGTGTCCCCCCCAAATTAGGGGAGGAACCCCCAAAATTGGGTGGGCGAACCCCCAAATTGGGGGGAAGAAGACTTAAATGGAAGTGTGAAATTCCAGAATTGGATGTGGACCCCCCAGAACAGTCTTCAGGGGTTTAGTGTGGTAAATTTTATCGGGTTAGGGCTGTAAGGGTTTTTAGGGTTAGGGTTTCTAGGGTTTGTTGGGGTAGGGGTTAGGGTTTGATCCGTGGTTGCCATAGGGTTAGGGGTCAAGGTTCTTAGGGGTTAGGCCTAATATTAGGGCGGAAGGCCAAAATAAGAGGGGAGGAGCCCACCCAAAATTGAAGGGTTGAAGCCCAAAGTTAGGGGAAGGAACGTCAAAATTGTGGGGTCCCCCAAAATTGAGCGGAAGAGCTCTTAATATTGGGGGAAACCCAAAAAAGGAGGGTGGGGGACTCTAAAATTGGTTGTGTCCCCCACAAAATTGGTTGTGTCCCCCCCAAAATTGGTTGTGTCCCCCCCAATTAGGGGAGGAACCCCCAAAATTGGGTGGGCGAACCCCCATATTGGGGGGGAAGAACACTTAAATGGAAGTGTGAAATTCCAGAATTGAATGTGGACCCCCCAGAACAGTCTTCAGGGGTTTAGTGTGGTAAATTTTATCGGGTTAGGGCTGCAAGGGTTTTTAGGGTTAGGGTTTCTAGGGTTTGTTGGGGTAGGGGTTAGGGTTAGATCCGTGGTTGCCATAGGCTTAGGGGTCAAGGTTCTTAGGGGTTAGGCCTAATATTAGGGCGGAAGGCCAAAATAAGAGGGGGGGAGCCCCCCCCAAAATCGAAGGGTTGAAGCCCAAAGTTAGGGGAAGGAACGGCCAAATTGTGGGGTCCCCCAAAATTGGGCAGAAGAACTCTTTAATATTAGGGGGGAACCCAAAAAAGGAGGGTGGGGGACTCTACAATTGGGGGGGACCCCCAAAATTGGTCGGGTCCCCCCAAATTAGGGGAGGAACCCCCAAAATTGGGTGGGTGAACCCCCAAATTGGGGGGAAGAAGACTTAAATGGAAGTGTGAAATTCCAGAATTGAATGTGGACCCCCCCCAGACCTGGGGAGGAATCCCCAAACTTGGGGGGGACCCCCAAAATTGGGGTTAAAGCCCCAGATCCCGGGGAGCTAAGCCCCAAATTAAGGGAAGGAACCTCAAACATGTGGTGAGAACCCCAACATTGGGGGAAAGAACCTTAATATTAGGGTGGCAGGCCAAGAAAGGATGGTGGGGGCCTCCAAAATTGTGGGGGGCTTGGAATTGGGGGGAATCCCCAAGATGGAGGGGGAACCCCAAAAGTGGGGGGGGGGACGAAGCACCAAATTAGGGGAAGGAACCCCAAAATTGCGGGGAAGAACTCTGAAATGGAGAGCTGAAAACCCGAAATTGAGGGGAAACCCCCAAAACGGCGGGAAAACCCTCCATAAACACGAAACCGGTAATGTAACAGAGCAAAAAATGGCGTCCTACGGCAAGGTGCGAGGCTCAATTTTCTGGGGAGTGCTGGGAAATGTAGTTCTTGGCCACCGGGTTTCCGGGAGTCCATATTGTTTTCCCAGAGCATGCCGGGAGATGTAGTTCTCGGACACTGGGCTTCCGGGAGGCCATGTTGGTTTCCCATCTTTGCTAGACTCCGGGTGCTCTGGCTTCACAGAGAAACCCCCAAACTGAAAAATGTACCTGCTAATATATTGGGCTCTAAATGTAGCCCTGGGTTAATTGAATAACAATCCCTGGGTAAGATTGAAGTGCAGGAGGGGTTGGCTACGGTTTTAAGAGCCGGTTTGCAGAAAAGGGATTTCCCGTTAAGAAATGGCATATACTGATTGTTCTCTTCCTTGCTCTGCCAAGACCTGAAGCACATCTTGGAAGCCAGGCAGAATCCGTGGAGCCAATGGAGTTCTCAAGCTCGACTTCAGCTTCTTCCCAGCTAGAAGAAGCAAGGACACGCCGGCTGAGTTCCACAGGCAACGCGCCCGTATCTGTAGACGAGGATTTAGAGATGCTACTTTGGGAACTCTCAGACGGCATACTGGAAGCCGAGCTCGACTTGGACCCAGGGAAGGATGAGGATGACCTCCTCCTTGAGCTTTCCAAGATGATTGATGATTGAACTGCATAGTCCTATGGTATATTAAAAAAAAAAAAAAAAAAAAGAAAAAAAAGAAAACAACTCTTCTTCTTGTTGGATACCCTGAGGTGATCCTTTTTCTAACTGAGGCTTTGCAATGAGACTTAAAGCACAGTTGGAACTGGTAGAAATTGGCAGGATCTGCACTCAGTTGTCCTAAGTTTTCCTGCTGGTCAGAGTTAAGGTCTTGTGCATGGTTCCGTAACTATAGGTGGCTACCTTTGATATCAAGAGGACAAAGCACTTGTTTCTTTTGGCACAGAAAGATGTCCATCGGCACGCTGTGGTGGCTGTGAATTGACGTAGTGATGGAGCGATGCTCTGAAGGCTTAAACGGAAAGCTTCTTCCTTCCGCCCCCCTTGGCACAGCTCGATGTTGGGCACATTGTGAAGCCTGGGTGTTCTGATTTCTCGGACAGTTGATACCCAAATCCCGGAGTTACTATGTCAACTCTTGACTTTTATTTGTGTATGCCATTGTTTTGACTGTAATCTTTTCAGATGATGAAGCTGTAGGGACGGGAGGGAGCAAAATAATTATTCTAGCGTTGTGGACCAAACATGCTGCCAGGAGTGGTGGTGGTGGGGTCAGCCCACCCGGCCTTACTTTCAATTATCAGGGATGATAAAATGGTGTGAAAAGCAGCAGCTCTGCGATACGGCTACGCTACCCCCACTCCCTTCTCTTGTGCTGTACCAAAGTTCCCCCAAGCTTTGGTTGGTGCTTTTTGCTGGTGACAGTAGGACTCCAGGGCGAGTAGTCGGGACTCTCCTGCAGTAACTGGGTCAATTAAGGGTTGGTTTAAGTGCCTCCTGGTTTTTAAAATTGCTCCCCTGAGCTGCTGGCTCTGCTGCCTGCTACAGCAAATGTTCGGGTGCCATCAGCGTCGCACTTGGGCGTGGGCACTGACCCTGCGGAGGAGAGCTGAGACTCGCGTGTATTGTGTACCCTGCCGCCAGTGATCGTTTTCCCCTAGCAGATCTATTTTGAATCATTTCCCTAAATTTTAGAGGAACTTTAGGCTCTTTGTGCTATGATTTGTGAAGCTGTAGGGGCCCTCAGGCATTTGCTGCTGGCAGAGGAAAACCGCTTGTCGAATTTGTTGTAAATACTTTCTGTTTGGACAACAACGCCTGTGTGTGTGTGTGTGTGCGTGTGTGTGTGTGTGCGTGCTTTGACGACCCCCTGCGACGCCCCAGCTCCGCGAGGGAAGCTTTGAAGCGGCTCTGGGAAAACCTCTGTGGAAGAAACCGCTGCTAGTGACTTGCGGAAAAGGGACTCCACAATCAGTGAGATTGTAAAGTAGGTATGTTTATTCAGCGCTGGGCAGCACGGGAGGTCGTGGGCATGAAGATTGATGACTCTTCCTCGTCACCGCTAGTTGACCTCTTGTCTTTGCGCAGACTCAGTTGCTCCTTGGCTCTTGTCCATCTGCAGGACCAGTTTCTCCCAGTTTCTTAAGACAGGCTCACTCTCTTATTAGGAGACTGACCTTGGTAAGGGGCCCAAGGCTTCTTGCTTTAGTTAATTGGCACAATGCACCATAGTTAGCAAAGACACTAAGTAGCATCCTAGTTTAACGCTGTCAGCGCTCTATCTCTACTTGATAAGATTCTCCTAACTCCCTCTCTCACTGGAGCCCACGCAGCCCTCCGTCCTGCCGAAGGACTTCACGGGGACTTCTGCCGGCTCCGGGTGCCCGCACACAGACAGAAATGGCTTTGAGAGAAAACAATCAGGAGGAGGAGAGCTCAGAGACTGCGGCCGGCTTCGGCCACCTTCCCCTCGCTTTCCCTCTCCGTGTTCAAACCGAGCACTGTTCTGCCGTCAACCTTCGCTGCCTCTGCCCGCAGCGCCGGGCTTTCGCAGGTGCCATTGCTCCTCTACATATTTTATCCTTCCTTTTGTAAGGAATGGTCCAGCAATTCGTGTCACTAAGGGATTTGAAGGGTTACCATCGAGGCCCGGGTCTAGGTGATAAGAGAACAAAGGGGTTTTTAGGGAAAAGTGCTGACTACTGCAGGGGATGTTGCTAGAGTTTCTGAAATCCGGCGCAGAGGCTCCCAAACGAGGAGGAAGGGGGAGCTGAAGGACAATTGAAGGACAAAAGCCTGAGAGGAAGACAACCAGCATTCAGCCCGAGCAAGCCCCGAGAGACCACCAGAGACCGGTACGCAGGCGCCCCTGGGAGGGGTTTCGGATTCCGGAAACCAATTCTAATAACCCTGCCTCTTCTCGAAGTAGTAATGAATATGTATTAGCCTGGGAGCATCAAAACCAGCCGCCTTACGTAACAGGCGTGCGTCCTGGGGGAGCAGAGACTCCCGGCGCACCCAGCGCTGCTTGCTTGCCTCTATTCGTTTAATAAATTGTAAACTTTGATTGTAATCCTATTTGGATTTATAACAGCCATTTATAACACTTTTTATATTTCTATTTTATTTAAGGCTGTCTTGCCCCCCTCCCCCCCCAGCCTCGCTGCTCGCCAATAAAGCTGGCGCAGGGGCTAAGGGATTTGAAGGGCCTGCTTGTACACCTAAGGGATTTGAGGGCCTGCTTGTACACCTTTGGGGACTGCCTCTTTTGGGGGGGGGGGGGGGGGTGTTAGGAGCTGCTTGTATACTTTTTTAGGCATTCCTCTGAGAGGGGGTTGGGAGCTTCGTGTATACTGGGGGGGGAGGGCCTCCCTCGAGGTGGAAGCGGGGGGGTTGGAGCGTTTCTACACTGTAGGGGCCTGCCTGTACACTTTTGGGGCCTGCCTTGGAGGGGTTGGGAGCTGCTTGTACACCTTTGGGGCCTGCGTCTGCGCGGGGCGGGGGGGGTTAGGGGGTTGGAGCTGGTTTTAACCTTTCGGGCTTGCATCTGGAGGGGCTTGGGGCCTGCCTTTGGGGGGGTGGTTGTGAGCTGCTTGTATACTGTAGGGGCCTGCTTGTACACCTTTGGGGCCTGCGTCTGGGGGGGGGTGGGAGTTGCTTGTACACTGTTAGGGCCTGCCTTGGGGGAGGGGTTGGGGCATGTGCCTTGGGGGCATGGGGTTGGGAGCTGCTTCTACGCTGTAGGGGTCTGGGTCTTGGGGGGTTGGGGCTGTTTGTACACCTTTGGGGCGTGCCTCTGGGGAGGATGGGGAGTTGCTTGTACACCTTTGGGGCCTGTGTCTGGGGGGGGGTTGGGGCCTGTGCCGGGGGTGTTGGGAGCTGCTTGTACGCTCTAGGGTCCTCTGGCAGGCTTTGGGGCCTCCCTTTGAGGGGGGCAGTTGGGAGCTGGTTGTACACCTTTGGGGCCTGAGTCTGGGGTGTGGGGGCTGGGGCTGAGGCCTGGGGCATGCATCTGGGTGGTGGTGGGGGGGGGTCCAGTTCATGGGGGGGGTGGGTTGGGAGCTGCTTGTGGACAGTTGGGGTCTGCATCCGGGTGTGGCTGGGGCCTGCTTGTAGACTTCTGCAGCCTGTGTCTGGTGTTTGGGGGCTTTTCTGTAGTGTTTGGGGATCGCATTTTGGCTTTGGGATGTGTCTAGAGCTTCTGGGGCCTAGCTGTAGTGCTTGGGGCCTGCGTCTGGGGCTTTTCTGTAGCATTTTGGTAGTGTGTTTGTGATTTGGGGTCTGTATCCAGGGTTTTGCCTTTTTTGTAGTTTTCAGCTTTGTGTCTGTTTCTTTGTTGGTTGCCTGGGGCTTGGGGTTTGGATCATTAGTCAGTGTCATTAGCGTCGGGGGGTTGATATGAAGGGTTAGGGTTGTGGTTAGAGTTGTTAGGGTTAAAGAGAATAAGGATTTTAGGGTAAGGGGATCAAGGTTGTGGGAATAAAAATGTTTTTGCACAGAGTTACATCGTTTAGAGGGAAGGAGGGTGGTATTGATATATGCTTGCAGTGATAAGAAAGCTTAACAGACAACCTTGTAAAATGCAGACAACCAGAATCCTTAGAGCAATTGGGTGGAAATCACGGCGTAAGAAACATTACCACCTCAAAGAGGAAAACAGTCAAGAAAAAAATAAAATTGACTAGTAACAGGCCAGCAGCTGTGTATTTTCTGTGAAGCACTGGATAGATCGTGAACATGGATTACCCAGTCAATGGGGAAACTGGGGAGGGTCCTGGTCACCGAGAGGAAAAAAAAAATTATATAAACTGTGTTATGGAACTAGTAGGTGGCTTGTGGGACGCCTGCCATTGCAATCGTGAATAAAAATGCTACCTCACTGAGATACTTGCCTGAGCCTATGGTATTGGTTACAGAGTGTTTCTAATAAGGTGTTAGGGTTTTAAGGTTTCAGGGCTAAGGCACTAGGGTTGGGTTTCAGGGTTAGGGTTTCCAGGGTTTAGGGTTAGGATTTTAAGGTTGTTAGGGTTGGAGTTATAAGGGTTAGGGTTTGGGGGTTAGTGTGTTAAGGTTTTAAAGTATTTTGTGGTTTTAGTGTTGATAGGGTTTTTAGGGTTAGGGTCTTAGGGTTTTAGTTATGGTCAGGTATTTAGGGTTAGGGTTTTAAGGTCTTATTTTTTTTTTTTTAAGGTTAGGGTCTCCAGCGTTAGGGCTTTGAGAATCTTTACGTTTTGGGTTAGGGTTTAGAGGGTCTTAATTTTTAGGGTTAGGGCTTTTAGGCGTAGGTCTAGTGTGGTAAATTTTATCGGGTTAGGACTGTAAGGGTTTTTAGGGTTAGGGTTTCTAGGGTTTTTTGGGGTAGGGGTTAGGGTTAGATCCGTGGGAGCCGTAGTGTTAGGGGTCAGGGTTCTTAGGGGTAAGGCCCAATATTAGGGTGGAAGGCCAAACTAAGGGGGGAGCCCCCCCCAAAATTGAAGGGTCGAAGCCCCAATTTAGGGGAAGATACGTCAAAATTGTGGGGTCCCCCAAAATAGGGCGGAAGAGCTCTTAATATTGGGGGAAACCCAAAAAAGGAGGGTGGGGGACTCTAAAATTGGGGGGACCCCCCCAAATTGGTTGTGTCCCCCCCAAAATTGGTTGTGTCCCCCCCAATTAAGGGAGGAACCCCCAAAATTGGGTGGGCGAACCCCCATATTGGGGGGGCAGAACACTTAAATGGAAGTGTGAAATTCCAGAATTGAATGTGGACCCCCCAGAACAGTCTTCAGGGGTTTAGTGTGGTAAATTTTATCGGGTTAGGGCTGTAAGGGTTTTTAGGGTTAGGGTTTCTAGGGTTTGTTGGGGTAGGGGTTAGGGTTAGATCCGTGGTTGCCATAGCGTTAGGGGTCAAGGTTCTTAGGGGTTAGGCCTAATATTAGGGCGGAAGGCCAAAATAAGAGGGTGGGAGCCCCCCCCAAAATTGAAGGGTTGAAGCCCCAAGTTAGGGGAAGGAACGTCAAAATTGTGGGGTCCCCCAAAATTGGGCGGAAGAACTTTTAATATTAGGGGGGAACCCAAAAAAGGAGGGTGGGGGACTCTAAAATCGGTTGTGTCCCCCCCAAATTAGGGGAGGAACCCCCAAAATTGGGTGGGCGAACCCCCAAATTGGGGGGAAGAAGACTTAAATGGAAGTGTGAAATTCCAGAATTGGATGTGGACCCCCCAGAAGAGTCTTCAGGGGTTTAGTGTGGTAAATTTTATCGGGTTAGGGCTGTAAGGGTTTTTAGGGTTAGGGTTTCTAGGGTTTGTTGGGGTAGGGGTTAGGGTTAGATCCGTGGTTGCCATAGGGTTAGGGGTCAAGGTTCTTAGGGGTTAGGCCTAATATTAGGGCGGAAGGCCAAAATAAGAGGGGAGGAGCCCACCCAAAATTGAAGGGTTGAAGCCCAAAGTTAGGGGAAGGAACGTCAAAATTGTGGGGTCCCCCAAAATTGAGCGGAAGAGCTCTTAATATTGGGGGAAACCCAAAAAAGGAGGGTGGGGGACTCTAAAATTGGTTGTGTCCCCCCAAAAATTGGTTGTGTCCCCCCCAAAATTGGTTGTGTCCCCCCCAATTAGGGGAGGAACCCCCAAAATTGGGTGGGCGAACCCCCATATTGGGGGGGAAGAACACTTAAATGGAAGTGTGAAATTCCAGAATTGAATGTGGACCCCCCAGAACAGTCTTCAGGGGTTTAGTGTGGTAAATTTTATCGGGTTAGGGCTGCAAGGGTTTTTAGGGTTAGGGTTTCTAGGGTTTGTTGGGGTAGGGGTTAGGGTTAGATCCGTGGTTGCCATAGGCTTAGGGGTCAAGGTTCTTAGGGGTTAGGCCTAATATTAGGGCGGAAGGCCAAAATAAGAGGGGGGGAGCCCCCCCCAAAATCGAAGGGTTGAAGCCCAAAGTTAGGGGAAGGAACGGCCAAATTGTGGGGTCCCCCAAAATTGGGCGGAAGAACTCTTTAATATTAGGGGGGAACCCAAAAAAGGAGGGTGGGGGACTCTACAATTGGGGGGGACCCCCAAAATTGGTCGGGTCCCCCCAAATTAGGGGAGGAACCCCCAAAATTGGGTGGGTGAACCCCCAAATTGGGGGGAAGAAGACTTAAATGGAAGTGTGAAATTCCAGAATTGAATGTGGACCCCCCCCAGACCTGGGGAGGAATCCCCAAACTTGGGGGGGACCCCCAAAATTGGGGTTAAAGCCCCAGATCCCGGGGAGCTAAGCCCCAAATTAAGGGAAGGAACCTCAAACATGTGGTGAGAACCCCAACATTGGGGGAAAGAACCTTAATATTAGGGTGGCAGGCCAAGAAAGGATGGTGGGGGCCTCCAAAATTGTGGGGGGCTTGGAATTGGGGGGAATCCCCAAAATGGAGGGGGAACCCCAAAAGTGGGGGGGGGGCGAAGCACCAAATTAGGGGAAGGAACCCCAAAATTGCGGGGAAGAACTCTGAAATGGAGAGCTGAAAACCCGAAATTGAGGGGAAACCCCCCAAAACGGCGGGAAAACCCTCCATAAACACGAAACCGGTAATGTAACAGAGCAAAAAATGGCGTCCTACGGCAAGGTGCGAGGCTCAATTTTCTGGGGAGTGCTGGGAAATGTAGTTCTTGGCCACCGGGTTTCCGGGAGTCCATATTGTTTTCCCAGAGCATGCCGGGAGATGTAGTTCTCGGACACTGGGCTTCCGGGAGGCCATGTTGGTTTCCCATCTTTGCTAGACTCCGGGTGCTCTGGCTTCACAGAGAAACCCCCAAACTGAAAAATGTACCTGCTAATATATTGGGCTCTAAATGTAGCCCTGGGTTAATTGAATAACAATCCCTGGGTAAGATTGAAGTGCAGGAGGGGTTGGCTACGGTTTTAAGAGCCGGTTTGCAGAAAAGGGATTTCCCGTTAAGAAATGGCATATACTGATTGTTCTCTTCCTTGCTCTGCCAAGACCTGAAGCACATCTTGGAAGCCAGGCAGAATCCGTGGAGCCAATGGAGTTCTCAAGCTCGACTTCAGCTTCTTCCCAGCTAGAAGAAGCAAGGACACGCCGGCTGAGTTCCACAGGCAACGCGCCCGTATCTGTAGACGAGGATTTAGAGATGCTACTTTGGGAACTCTCAGACGGCATACTGGAAGCCGAGCTCGACTTGGACCCAGGGAAGGATGAGGATGACCTCCTCCTTGAGCTTTCCAAGATGATTGATGATTGAACTGCATAGTCCTATGGTATATTTAAAAAAAAAAAAAAAAAGGAAAAAAAGAAAACAACTCTTCTTCTTGTTGGATACCCTGAGGTGATCCTTTTTCTAACTGAGGCTTTGCAATGAGACTTAAAGCACAGTTGGAACTGGTAGAAATTGGCAGGATCTGCACTCAGTTGTCCTAAGTTTTCCTGCTGGTCAGAGTTAAGGTCTTGTGCATGGTTCCGTAACTATAGGTGGCTACCTTTGATATCAAGAGGACAAAGCACTTGTTTCTTTTGGCACAGAAAGATGTCCATCGGCACGCTGTGGTGGCTGTGAATTGACGTAGTGATGGAGCGATGCTCTGAAGGCTTAAACGGAAAGCTTCTTCCTTCCGCCCCCCTTGGCACAGCTCGATGTTGGGCACATTGTGAAGCCTGGGTGTTCTGATTTCTCGGACAGTTGATACCCAAATCCCGGAGTTACTATGTCAACTCTTGACTTTTATTTGTGTATGCCATTGTTTTGACTGTAATCTTTTCAGATGATGAAGCTGTAGGGGCGGGAGGGAGCAAAATAATTATTCTAGCGTTGTGGACCAAACATGCTGCCAGGAGTGGTGGTGGTGGGGTCAGCCCACCCGGCCTTACTTTCAATTATCAGGGATGATAAAATGGTGTGAAAAGCAGCAGCTCTGCGATACGGCTACGCTACCCCCACTCCCTTCTCTTGTGCTGTACCAAAGTTCCCCCAAGCTTTGGTTGGTGCTTTTTGCTGGTGACAGTAGGACTCCAGGGCGAGTAGTCGGGACTCTCCTGCAGTAACTGGGTCAATTAAGGGTTGGTTTAAGTGCCTCCTGGTTTTTAAAATTGCTCCCCTGAGCTGCTGGCTCTGCTGCCTGCTACAGCAAATGTTCGGGTGCCATCAGCGTCGCACTTGGGCGTGGGCACTGACCCTGCGGAGGAGAGCTGAGACTCGCGTGTATTGTGTACCCTGCCGCCAGTGATCATTTTCCCCTAGCAGATCTATTTTGAATCATTTCCCTAAATTTTAGAGGAACTTTAGGCTCTTTGTGCTATGATTTGTGAAGCTGTAGGGGCCCTCAGGCATTTGCTGCTGGCAGAGGAAAACCGCTTGTCGAATTTGTTGTAAATACTTTCTGTTTGGACAACAACGCCTGTGTGTGTGTGTGTGCGTGTGTGTGTGTGTGCGTGCTTTGACGACCCCCTGCGACGCCCCAGCTCCGCGAGGGAAGCTTTGAAGCGGCTCTGGGAAAACCTCTGCGGAAGAAACCGCTGCTAGTGACTTGCGGAAAAGGGACTCCACAATCAGTGAGATTGTAAAGTAGGTATGTTTATTCAGCGCTGGGCAGCACGGGAGGTCGTGGGCATGAAGATTGATGACTCTTCCTCGTCACCGCTAGTTGACCTCTTGTCTTTGCGCAGACTCAGTTGCTCCTTGGCTCTTGTCCATCTGCAGGACCAGTTTCTCCCAGTTTCTTAAGACAGGCTCACTCTCTTATTAGGAGACTGACCTTGGTAAGGGGCCCAAGGCTTCTTGCTTTAGTTAATTGGCACAATGCACCATAGTTAGCAAAGACACTAAGTAGCATCCTAGTTTAACGCTGTCAGCGCTCTATCTCTACTTGATAAGATTCTCCTAACTCCCTCTCTCACTGGAGCCCACGCAGCCCTCCGTCCTGCCGAAGGACTTCACGGGGACTTCTGCCGGCTCCGGGTGCCCGCACACAGACAGAAATGGCTTTGAGAGAAAACAATCAGGAGGAGGAGAGCTCAGAGACTGCGGCCGGCTTCGGCCACCTTCCCCTCGCTTTCCCTCTCCGTGTTCAAACCGAGCACTGTTCTGCCGTCAACCTTCGCTGCCTCTGCCCGCAGCGCCGGGCTTTCGCAGGTGCCATTGCTCCTCTACATATTTTATCCTTCCTTTTGTAAGGAATGGTCCAGCAATTCGTGTCACTAAGGGATTTGAAGGGTTACCATCGAGGCCCGGGTCTAGGTGATAAGAGAACAAAGGGGTTTTTAGGGAAAAGTGCTGACTACTGCAGGGGATGTTGCTAGAGTTTCTGAAATCCGGCGCAGAGGCTCCCAAACGAGGAGGAAGGGGGAGCTGAAGGACAATTGAAGGACAAAAGCCTGAGAGGAAGACAACCAGCATTCAGCCCGAGCAAGCCCCGAGAGACCACCAGAGACTGGTACGCAGGCGCCCCTGGGAGGGGTTTCGGATTCCGGAAACCAATTCTAATAACCCTGCCTCTTCTCGAAGTAGTAATGAATATGTATTAGCCTGGGAGCATCAAAACCAGCCGCCTTACGTAACAGGCGTGCGTCCTGGGGGAGCAGAGACTCCCGGCGCACCCAGCGCTGCTTGCTTGCCTCTATTCGTTTAATAAATTGTAAACTTTGATTGTAATCCTATTTGGATTTATAACAGCCATTTATAACACTTTTTATATTTCTATTTTATTTAAGGCTGTCTTGCCCCCCTCCCCCCCCAGCCTCGCTGCTCGCCAATAAAGCTGGCGCAGGGGCTAAGGGATTTGAAGGGCCTGCTTGTACACCTAAGGGATTTGAGGGCCTGCTTGTACACCTTTGGGGACTGCCTCTTTTGGGGGGGGGGGGGGGGGGTGTTAGGAGCTGCTTGTATACTTTTTTAGGCATTCCTCTGAGAGGGGGTTGGGAGCTTCGTGTATACTGGGGGGGGAGGGCCTCCCTCGAGGTGGAAGCGGGGGGGGTTGGAGCGTTTCTACACTGTAGGGGCCTGCCTGTACACTTTTGGGGCCTGCCTTGGAGGGGTTGGGAGCTGCTTGTACACCTTTGGGGCCTGCGTCTGCGCGGGGCGGGGGGGGTTAGGGGGTTGGAGCTGGTTTTAACCTTTCGGGCTTGCATCTGGAGGGGCTTGGGGCCTGCCTTTGGGGGGGTGGTTGTGAGCTGCTTGTATACTGTAGGGGCCTGCTTGTACACCTTTGGGGCCTGCGTCTGGGGGGGGGTGGGAGTTGCTTGTACACTGTTAGGGCCTGCCTTGGGGGAGGGGTTGGGGCATGTGCCTTGGGGGCATGGGGTTGGGAGCTGCTTCTACGCTGTAGGGGTCTGGGTCTTGGGGGGTTGGGGCTGTTTGTACACCTTTGGGGCGTGCCTCTGGGGAGGATGGGGAGTTGCTTGTACACCTTTGGGGCCTGTGTCTGGGGGGGGGTTGGGGCCTGTGCCGGGGGTGTTGGGAGCTGCTTGTACGCTCTAGGGTCCTCTGGCAGGCTTTGGGGCCTCCCTTTGAGGGGGGCAGTTGGGAGCTGGTTGTACACCTTTGGGGCCTGAGTCTGGGGTGTGGGGGCTGGGGCTGAGGCCTGGGGCCTGGGGCATGCATCTGGGTGGTGGTGGGGGGGGGTCCAGTTCATGGGGGGGGTGGGTTGGGAGCTGCTTGTGGACAGTTGGGGTCTGCATCCGGGTGTGGCTGGGGCCTGCTTGTAGACTTCTGCAGCCTGTGTCTGGTGTTTGGGGGCTTTTCTGTAGTGTTTGGGGATCGCATTTTGGCTTTGGGATGTGTCTAGAGCTTCTGGGGCCTAGCTGTAGTGCTTGGGGCCTGCGTCTGGGGCTTTTCTGTAGCATTTTGGTAGCGTGTTTGTGATTTGGGGTCTGTATCCAGGGTTTTGCCTTTTTTGTAGTTTTCAGCTTTGTGTCTGTTTCTTTGTTGGTTGCCTGGGGCTTGGGGTTTGGATCATTAGTCAGTGTCATTAGCGTCGGGGGGTTGATATGAAGGGTTAGGGTTGTGGTTAGAGTTGTTAGGGTTAAAGAGAATAAGGATTTTAGGGTAAGGGGATCAAGGTTGTGGGAATAAAAATGTTTTTGCACAGAGTTACATCGTTTAGAGGGAAGGAGGGTGGTATTGATATATGCTTGCAGTGATAAGAAAGCTTAACAGACAACCTTGTAAAATGCAGACAACCAGAATCCTTAGAGCAATTGGGTGGAAATCACGGCGTAAGAAACATTACCACCTCAAAGAGGAAAACAGTCAAGAAAAAAATAAAATTGACTAGTAACAGGCCAGCAGCTGTGTATTTTCTGTGAAGCACTGGATAGATCGTGAACATGGATTACCCAGTCAATGGGGAAACTGGGGAGGGTCCTGGTCACCGAGAGGAAAAAAAAAATTATATAAACTGTGTTATGGAACTAGTAGGTGGCTTGTGGGACGCCTGCCATTGCAATCGTGAATAAAAATGCTACCTCACTGAGATACTTGCCTGAGCCTATGGTATTGGTTACAGAGTGTTTCTAATAAGGTGTTAGGGTTTTAAGGTTTCAGGGCTAAGGCACTAGGGTTGGGTTTCAGGGTTAGGGTTTCCAGGGTTTAGGGTTAGGATTTTAAGGTTGTTAGGGTTGGAGTTATAAGGGTTAGGGTTTGGGGGTTAGTGTGTTAAGGTTTTAAAGTATTTTGTGGTTTTAGTGTTGATAGGGTTTTTAGGGTTAGGGTCTTAGGGTTTTAGTTATGGTCAGGTATTTAGGGTTAGGGTTTTAAGGTCTTATTTTTTTTTTTTTAAGGTTAGGGTCTCCAGCGTTAGGGCTTTGAGAATCTTTACGTTTTGGGTTAGGGTTTAGAGGGTCTTAATTTTTAGGGTTAGGGCTTTTAGGCGTAGGTCTAGTGTGGTAAATTTTATCGGGTTAGGACTGTAAGGGTTTTTAGGGTTAGGGTTTCTAGGGTTTTTTGGGGTAGGGGTTAGGGTTAGATCCGTGGGAGCCGTAGTGTTAGGGGTCAGGGTTCTTAGGGGTAAGGCCCAATATTAGGGTGGAAGGCCAAACTAAGGGGGGAGCCCCCCCCAAAATTGAAGGGTCGAAGCCCCAATTTAGGGGAAGAAACGTCAAAATTGTGGGGTCCCCCAAAATAGGGCGGAAGAGCTCTTAATATTGGGGGAAACCCAAAAAAGGAGGGTGGGGGACTCTAAAATTGGGGGGACCCCCCCAAATTGGTTGTGTCCCCCCCAAAATTGGTTGTGTCCCCCCCAATTAAGGGAGGAACCCCCAAAATTGGGTGGGCGAACCCCCATATTGGGGGGGCAGAACACTTAAATGGAAGTGTGAAATTCCAGAATTGAATGTGGACCCCCCAGAACAGTCTTCAGGGGTTTAGTGTGGTAAATTTTATCGGGTTAGGGCTGTAAGGGTTTTTAGGGTTAGGGTTTCTAGGGTTTGTTGGGGTAGGGGTTAGGGTTAGATCCGTGGTTGCCATAGCGTTAGGGGTCAAGGTTCTTAGGGGTTAGGCCTAATATTAGGGCGGAAGGCCAAAATAAGAGGGTGGGAGCCCCCCCCAAAATTGAAGGGTTGAAGCCCCAAGTTAGGGGAAGGAACGTCAAAATTGTGGGGTCCCCCAAAATTGGGCGGAAGAACTTTTAATATTAGGGGGGAACCCAAAAAAGGAGGGTGGGGGACTCTAAAATCGGTTGTGTCCCCCCCAAATTAGGGGAGGAACCCCCAAAATTGGGTGGGCGAACCCCCAAATTGGGGGGAAGAAGACTTAAATGGAAGTGTGAAATTCCAGAATTGGATGTGGACCCCCCAGAACAGTCTTCAGGGGTTTAGTGTGGTAAATTTTATCGGGTTAGGGCTGTAAGGGTTTTTAGGGTTAGGGTTTCTAGGGTTTGTTGGGGTAGGGGTTAGGGTTAGATCCGTGGTTGCCATAGGGTTAGGGGTCAAGGTTCTTAGGGGTTAGGCCTAATATTAGGGCGGAAGGCCAAAATAAGAGGGGAGGAGCCCACCCAAAATTGAAGGGTTGAAGCCCAAAGTTAGGGGAAGGAACGTCAAAATTGTGGGGTCCCCCAAAATTGAGCGGAAGAGCTCTTAATATTGGGGGAAACCCAAAAAAGGAGGGTGGGGGACTCTAAAATTGGTTGTGTCCCCCCAAAAATTGGTTGTGTCCCCCCCAAAATTGGTTGTGTCCCCCCCAATTAGGGGAGGAACCCCCAAAATTGGGTGGGCGAACCCCCATATTGGGGGGGAAGAACACTTAAATGGAAGTGTGAAATTCCAGAATTGAATGTGGACCCCCCAGAACAGTCTTCAGGGGTTTAGTGTGGTAAATTTTATCGGGTTAGGGCTGCAAGGGTTTTTAGGGTTAGGGTTTCTAGGGTTTGTTGGGGTAGGGGTTAGGGTTAGATCCGTGGTTGCCATAGGCTTAGGGGTCAAGGTTCTTAGGGGTTAGGCCTAATATTAGGGCGGAAGGCCAAAATAAGAGGGGGGGAGCCCCCCCCAAAATCGAAGGGTTGAAGCCCAAAGTTAGGGGAAGGAACGGCCAAATTGTGGGGTCCCCCAAAATTGGGCGGAAGAACTCTTTAATATTAGGGGGGAACCCAAAAAAGGAGGGTGGGGGACTCTACAATTGGGGGGGACCCCCAAAATTGGTCGGGTCCCCCCAAATTAGGGGAGGAACCCCCAAAATTGGGTGGGTGAACCCCCAAATTGGGGGGAAGAAGACTTAAATGGAAGTGTGAAATTCCAGAATTGAATGTGGACCCCCCCCAGACCTGGGGAGGAATCCCCAAACTTGGGGGGGACCCCCAAAATTGGGGTTAAAGCCCCAGATCCCGGGGAGCTAAGCCCCAAATTAAGGGAAGGAACCTCAAACATGTGGTGAGAACCCCAACATTGGGGGAAAGAACCTTAATATTAGGGTGGCAGGCCAAGAAAGGATGGTGGGGGCCTCCAAAATTGTGGGGGGCTTGGAATTGGGGGGAATCCCCAAAATGGAGGGGGAACCCCAAAAGTGGGGGGGGGGCGAAGCACCAAATTAGGGGAAGGAACCCCAAAATTGCGGGGAAGAACTCTGAAATGGAGAGCTGAAAACCCGAAATTGAGGGGAAACCCCCCAAAACGGCGGGAAAACCCTCCATAAACACGAAACCGGTAATGTAACAGAGCAAAAAATGGCGTCCTGCGGCAAGGTGCGAGGCTCAATTTTCTGGGGAGTGCTGGGAAATGTAGTTCTTGGCCACCGGGTTTCCGGGAGTCCATATTGTTTTCCCAGAGCATGCCGGGAGATGTAGTTCTCGGACACTGGGCTTCCGGGAGGCCATGTTGGTTTCCCATCTTTGCTAGACTCCGGGTGCTCTGGCTTCACAGAGAAACCCCCAAACTGAAAAATGTACCTGCTAATATATTGGGCTCTAAATGTAGCCCTGGGTTAATTGAATAACAATCCCTGGGTAAGATTGAAGTGCAGGAGGGGTTGGCTACGGTTTTAAGAGCCGGTTTGCAGAAAAGGGATTTCCCGTTAAGAAATGGCATATACTGATTGTTCTCTTCCTTGCTCTGCCAAGACCTGAAGCACATCTTGGAAGCCAGGCAGAATCCGTGGAGCCAATGGAGTTCTCAAGCTCGACTTCAGCTTCTTCCCAGCTAGAAGAAGCAAGGACACGCCGGCTGAGTTCCACAGGCAACGCGCCCGTATCTGTAGACGAGGATTTAGAGATGCTACTTTGGGAACTCTCAGACGGCATACTGGAAGCCGAGCTCGACTTGGACCCAGGGAAGGATGAGGATGACCTCCTCCTTGAGCTTTCCAAGATGATTGATGATTGAACTGCATAGTCCTATGGTATATTTAAAAAAAAAAAAAAAAAGAAAAAAAAGAAAACAACTCTTCTTCTTGTTGGATACCCTGAGGTGATCCTTTTTCTAACTGAGGCTTTGCAATGAGACTTAAAGCACAGTTGGAACTGGTAGAAATTGGCAGGATCTGCACTCAGTTGTCCTAAGTTTTCCTGCTGGTCAGAGTTAAGGTCTTGTGCATGGTTCCGTAACTATAGGTGGCTACCTTTGATATCAAGAGGACAAAGCACTTGTTTCTTTTGGCACAGAAAGATGTCCATCGGCACGCTGTGGTGGCTGTGAATTGACGTAGTGATGGAGCGATGCTCTGAAGGCTTAAACGGAAAGCTTCTTCCTTCCGCCCCCCTTGGCACAGCTCGATGTTGGGCACATTGTGAAGCCTGGGTGTTCTGATTTCTCGGACAGTTGATACCCAAATCCCGGAGTTACTATGTCAACTCTTGACTTTTATTTGTGTATGCCATTGTTTTGACTGTAATCTTTTCAGATGATGAAGCTGTAGGGGCGGGAGGGAGCAAAATAATTATTCTAGCGTTGTGGACCAAACATGCTGCCAGGAGTGGTGGTGGTGGGGTCAGCCCACCCGGCCTTACTTTCAATTATCAGGGATGATAAAATGGTGTGAAAAGCAGCAGCTCTGCGATACGGCTACGCTACCCCCACTCCCTTCTCTTGTGCTGTACCAAAGTTCCCCCAAGCTTTGGTTGGTGCTTTTTGCTGGTGACAGTAGGACTCCAGGGCGAGTAGTCGGGACTCTCCTGCAGTAACTGGGTCAATTAAGGGTTGGTTTAAGTGCCTCCTGGTTTTTAAAATTGCTCCCCTGAGCTGCTGGCTCTGCTGCCTGCTACAGCAAATGTTCGGGTGCCATCAGCGTCGCACTTGGGCGTGGGCACTGACCCTGCGGAGGAGAGCTGAGACTCGCGTGTATTGTGTACCCTGCCGCCAGTGATCGTTTTCCCCTAGCAGATCTATTTTGAATCATTTCCCTAAATTTTAGAGGAACTTTAGGCTCTTTGTGCTATGATTTGTGAAGCTGTAGGGGCCCTCAGGCATTTGCTGCTGGCAGAGGAAAACCGCTTGTCGAATTTGTTGTAAATACTTTCTGTTTGGACAACAACGCCTGTGTGTGTGTGTGTGTGCGTGTGTGTGTGTGTGCGTGCTTTGACGACCCCCTGCGACGCCCCAGCTCCGCGAGGGAAGCTTTGAAGCGGCTCTGGGAAAACCTCTGCGGAAGAAACCGCTGCTAGTGACTTGCGGAAAAGGGACTCCACAATCAGTGAGATTGTAAAGTAGGTATGTTTATTCAGCGCTGGGCAGCACGGGAGGTCGTGGGCATGAAGATTGATGACTCTTCCTCGTCACCGCTAGTTGACCTCTTGTCTTTGCGCAGACTCAGTTGCTCCTTGGCTCTTGTCCATCTGCAGGACCAGTTTCTCCCAGTTTCTTAAGACAGGCTCACTCTCTTATTAGGAGACTGACCTTGGTAAGGGGCCCAAGGCTTCTTGCTTTAGTTAATTGGCACAATGCACCATAGTTAGCAAAGACACTAAGTAGCATCCTAGTTTAACGCTGTCAGCGCTCTATCTCTACTTGATAAGATTCTCCTAACTCCCTCTCTCACTGGAGCCCACGCAGCCCTCCGTCCTGCCGAAGGACTTCACGGGGACTTCTGCCGGCTCCGGGTGCCCGCACACAGACAGAAATGGCTTTGAGAGAAAACAATCAGGAGGAGGAGAGCTCAGAGACTGCGGCCGGCTTCGGCCACCTTCCCCTCGCTTTCCCTCTCCGTGTTCAAACCGAGCACTGTTCTGCCGTCAACCTTCGCTGCCTCTGCCCGCGGCGCCGGGCTTTCGCGGGTGCCATTGCTCCTCTACATATTTTATCCTTCCTTTTGTAAGGAATGGTCCAGCAATTCGTGTCACTAAGGGATTTGAAGGGTTACCATCGAGGCCCGGGTCTAGGTGATAAGAGAACAAAGGGGTTTTTAGGGAAAAGTGCTGACTACTGCAGGGGATGTTGCTAGAGTTTCTGAAATCCGGCGCAGAGGCTCCCAAACGAGGAGGAAGGGGGAGCTGAAGGACAATTGAAGGACAAAAGCCTGAGAGGAAGACAACCAGCATTCAGCCCGAGCAAGCCCCGAGAGACCACCAGAGACTGGTACGCAGGCGCCCCTGGGAGGGGTTTCGGATTCCAGAAACCAATTCTAATAACCCTGCCTCTTCTCGAAGTAGTAATGAATATGTATTAGCCTGGGAGCATCAAAACCAGCCGCCTTACGTAACAGGCGTGCGTCCTGGGGGAGCAGAGACTCCCGGCGCACCCAGCGCTGCTTGCTTGCCTCTATTCGTTTAATAAATTGTAAACTTTGATTGTAATCCTATTTGGATTTATAACAGCCATTTATAACACTTTTTATATTTCTATTTTATTTAAGGCTGTCTTGCCCCCCTCCCCCCCCAGCCTCGCTGCTCGCCAATAAAGCTGGCGCAGGGGCTAAGGGATTTGAAGGGCCTGCTTGTACACCTAAGGGATTTGAGGGCCTGCTTGTACACCTTTGGGGACTGCCTCTTTTGGGGGGGGGGGGGGGGGTGTTAGGAGCTGCTTGTATACTTTTTTAGGCATTCCTCTGAGAGGGGGTTGGGAGCTTCGTGTATACTGGGGGGGGAGGGCCTCCCTCGAGGTGGAAGCGGGGGGGGTTGGAGCGTTTCTACACTGTAGGGGCCTGCCTGTACACTTTTGGGGCCTGCCTTGGAGGGGTTGGGAACTGCTTGTACACCTTTGGGGCCTGCGTCTGCGCGGGGCGGGGGGGGTTAGGGGGTTGGAGCTGGTTTTAACCTTTCGGGCTTGCATCTGGAGGGGCTTGGGGCCTGCCTTTGGGGGGGTGGTTGTGAGCTGCTTGTATACTGTAGGGGCCTGCTTGTACACCTTTGGGGCCTGCGTCTGGGGGGGGGTGGGAGCTGCTTGTACACTGTTAGGGCCTGCCTTGGGGGAGGGGTTGGGGCATGTGCCTTGGGGGCATGGGGTTGGGAGCTGCTTCTACGCTGTAGGGGTCTGGGTCTTGGGGGGTTGGGGCTGTTTGTACACCTTTGGGGCGTGCCTCTGGGGAGGATGGGGAGTTGCTTGTACACCTTTGGGGCCTGTGTCTGGGGGGGGGTTGGGGCCTGTGCCGGGGGGGTTGGGAGCTGCTTGTACGCTCTAGGGTCCTCTGGAAGGCTTTGGGGCCTCCCTTTGAGGGGGGCAGTTGGGAGCTGGTTGTACACCTTTGGGGCCTGAGTCTGGGGTGTGGGGGCTGGGGCTGAGGCCTGGGGCCTGGGGCATGCATCTGGGTGGTGGTGGTGGGGGGGTCCAGTTCATGGGGGGGGTGGGTTGGGAGCTGCTTGTGGACAGTTGGGGTCTGCATCCGGGTGTGGCTGGGGCCTGCTTGTAGACTTCTGCAGCCTGTGTCTGGTGTTTGGGGGCTTTTGTGTAGTGTTTGGGGATTGCATTTTGGCTTTGGGATGTGTCTAGAGCTTCTGGGGCCTAGCTGTAGTGCTTGGGGCCTGCGTCTGGGGCTTTTCTGTAGCATTTTGGTAGCGTGTTTGTGATTTGGGGTCTGTATCCAGGGTTTTGCCTTTTTTGTAGTTTTCAGCTTTGTGTCTGTTTCTTTGTTGGTTGCCTGGGGTTTGGGGTTTGGATCATTAGTCAGTGTCATTAGCGTCGGGGGGTTGATATGAAGGGTTAGGGTTGTGGTTAGAGTTGTTACGGTTAAAGAGAATAAGGATTTTAGGGTAAGGGGATCAAGGTTGTGGGAATAAAAATGTTTTTGCACAGAGTTACATCGTTTAGAGGGAAGGAAGGTGGTATTGATATATGCTTGCAGTGATAAGAAAGCTTAACAGACAACCTTGTAAAATGCAGACAACCAGAATCCTTAGAGCAATTGGGTGGAAATCACGGCGTAAGAAACATTACCACCTCAAAGAGGAAAACAGTCAAGAAAAAAATAAAATTGACTAGTAACAGGCCAGCAGCTGTGTATTTTCTGTGAAGCACTGGATAGATCGTGAACATGGATTACCCAGTCAATGGGGAAACTGGGGAGGGTCCTGGTCACCGAGAGGAAAAAAAAAATTATATAAACTGTGTTATGGAACTAGTAGGTGGCTTGTGGGACGCCTGCCATTGCAATCGTGAATAAAAATGCTACCTCACTGAGATACTTGCCTGAGCCTATGGTATTGGTTACAGAGTGTTTCTAATAAGGTGTTAGGGTTTTAAGGTTTCAGGGCTAAGGCACTAGGGTTGGGTTTCAGGGTTAGGGTTTCCAGGGTTTAGGGTTAGGATTTTAAGGTTGTTAGGGTTGGAGTTATAAGGGTTAGGGTTTGGGGGTTAGTGTGTTAAGGTTTTAAAGTATTTTGTGGTTTTAGTGTTGATAGGGTTTTTAGGGTTAGGGTCTTAGGGTTTTAGTTATGGTCAGGTATTTAGGGTTAGGGTTTTAAGGTCTTATTTTTTTTTTTTAAGGTTAGGGTCTCCAGCGTTAGGGCTTTGAGAATCTTTACGTTTTGGGTTAGGGTTTAGAGGGTCTTAATTTTTAGGGTTAGGGCTTTTAGGCGTAGGTCTAGTGTGGTAAATTTTATCGGGTTAGGACTGTAAGGGTTTTTAGGGTTAGGGTTTCTAGGGTTTTTTGGGGTAGGGGTTAGGGTTAGATCCGTGGGAGCCGTAGTGTTAGGGGTCAGGGTTCCTAGGGGTAAGGCCCAATATTAGGGTGGAAGGCCAAACTAAGGGGGGAGCCCCCCCCAAAATTGAAGGGTCGAAGCCCCAATTTAGGGGAAGAAACGTCAAAATTGTGGGGTCCCCCAAAATTGGGCGGAAGAGCTCTTAATATTGGGGGAAACCCAAAAAAGGAGGGTGGGGGACTCTAAAATTGGGGGGACCCCCCAAATTGGTTGTGTCCCCCCCCAAATTGGTTGTGTCCCCCCCAAAATTGGTTGTGTCCCCCCCAATTAGGGGAGGAACCCCCAAAATTGGGTGGGCGAACCCCCATATTGGGGGGGCAGAACACTTAAATGGAAGTGTGAAATTCCAGAATTGAATGTGGACCCCCCAGAACAGTCTTCAGGGGTTTAGTGTGGTAAATTTTATCGGGTTAGGGCTGTAAGGGTTTTTAGGGTTAGGGTTTCTAGGGTTTGTTGGGGTAGGGATTAGGGTTAGATCCGTGGTTGCCATAGCGTTAGGGGTCAAGGTTCTTAGGGGTTAGGCCTAATATTAGGGCGGAAGGCCAAAATAAGAGGGTGGGAGCCCCCCCCAAAATTGAAGGGTTGAAGCCCCAAGTTAGGGGAAGGAACGTCAAAATTGTGGGGTCCCCCAAAATTGGGCGGAAGAACTTTTAATATTAGGGGGGAACCCAAAAAAGGAGGGTGGGGGACTCTAAAATCGGTTGTGTCCCCCCCAAATTAGGGGAGGAACCCCCAAAATTGGGTGGGCGAACCCCCAAATTGGGGGGAAGAAGACTTAAATGGAAGTGTGAAATTCCAGAATTGGATGTGGACCCCCCAGAACAGTCTTCAGGGGTTTAGTGTGGTAAATTTTATCGGGTTAGGGCTGTAAGGGTTTTTAGGGTTAGGGTTTCTAGGGTTTGTTGGGGTAGGGGTTAGGGTTAGATCCGTGGTTGCCATAGGGTTAGGGGTCAAGGTTCTTAGGGGTTAGGCCTAATATTAGGGCGGAAGGCCAAAATAAGAGGGGAGGAGCCCACCCAAAATTGAAGGGTTGAAGCCCAAAGTTAGGGGAAGGAACGTCAAAATTGTGGGGTCCCCCAAAATTGAGCGGAAGAGCTCTTAATATTGGGGGAAACCCAAAAAAGGAGGGTGGGGGACTCTAAAATTGGTTGTGTCCCCCCCAAAATTGGTTGTGTCCCCCCCAAAATTGGTTGTGTCCCCCCCAATTAGGGGAGGAACCCCCAAAATTGGGTGGGCGAACCCCCATATTGGGGGGGAAGAACACTTAAATGGAAGTGTGAAATTCCAGAATTGAATGTGGACCCCCCAGAACAGTCTTCAGGGGTTTAGTGTGGTAAATTTTATCGGGTTAGGGCTGCAAGGGTTTTTAGGGTTAGGGTTTCTAGGGTTTGTTGGGGTAGGGGTTAGGGTTAGATCCGTGGTTGCCATAGGCTTAGGGGTCAAGGTTCTTAGGGGTTAGGCCTAATATTAGGGCGGAAGGCCAAAATAAGAGGGGGGGAGCCCCCCCCAAAATCGAAGGGTTGAAGCCCAAAGTTAGGGGAAGGAACGGCCAAATTGTGGGGTCCCCCAAAATTGGGCGGAAGAACTCTTTAATATTAGGGGGGAACCCAAAAAAGGAGGGTGGGGGACTCTACAATTGGGGGGGACCCCCAAAATTGGTCGGGTCCCCCCAAATTAGGGGAGGAACCCCCAAAATTGGGTGGGTGAACCCCCAAATTGGGGGGAAGAAGACTTAAATGGAAGTGTGAAATTCCAGAATTGAATGTGGACCCCCCCCAGACCTGGGGAGGAATCCCCAAACTTGGGGGGGACCCCCAAAATTGGGGTTAAAGCCCCAGATCCCGGGGAGCTAAGCCCCAAATTAAGGGAAGGAACCTCAAACATGTGGTGAGAACCCCAACATTGGGGGAAAGAACCTTAATATTAGGGTGGCAGGCCAAGAAAGGATGGTGGGGGCCTCCAAAATTGTGGGGGGCTTGGAATTGGGGGGAATCCCCAAAATGGAGGGGGAACCCCAAAAGTGGGGGGGGGGCGAAGCACCAAATTAGGGGAAGGAACCCCAAAATTGCGGGGAAGAACTCTGAAATGGAGAGCTGAAAACCCGAAATTGAGGGGAAACCCCCCAAAACGGCGGGAAAACCCTCCATAAACACGAAACCGGTAATGTAACAGAGCAAAAAATGGCGTCCTACGGCAAGGTGCGAGGCTCAATTTTCTGGGGAGTGCTGGGAAATGTAGTTCTTGGCCACCGGGTTTCCGGGAGTCCATATTGTTTTCCCAGAGCATGCCGGGAGATGTAGTTCTCGGACACTGGGCTTCCGGGAGGCCATGTTGGTTTCCCATCTTTGCTAGACTCCGGGTGCTCTGGCTTCACAGAGAAACCCCCAAACTGAAAAATGTACCTGCTAATATATTGGGCTCTAAATGTAGCCCTGGGTTAATTGAATAACAATCCCTGGGTAAGATTGAAGTGCAGGAGGGGTTGGCTACGGTTTTAAGAGCCGGTTTGCAGAAAAGGGATTTCCCGTTAAGAAATGGCATATACTGATTGTTCTCTTCCTTGCTCTGCCAAGACCTGAAGCACATCTTGGAAGCCAGGCAGAATCCGTGGAGCCAATGGAGTTCTCAAGCTCGACTTCAGCTTCTTCCCAGCTAGAAGAAGCAAGGACACGCCGGCTGAGTTCCACAGGCAACGCGCCCGTATCTGTAGACGAGGATTTAGAGATGCTACTTTGGGAACTCTCAGACGGCATACTGGAAGCCGAGCTCGACTTGGACCCAGGGAAGGATGAGGATGACCTCCTCCTTGAGCTTTCCAAGATGATTGATGATTGAACTGCATAGTCCTATGGTATATTTAAAAAAAAAAAAAAAAAAGAAAAAAAAGAAAACAACTCTTCTTCTTGTTGGATACCCTGAGGTGATCCTTTTTCTAACTGAGGCTTTGCAATGAGACTTAAAGCACAGTTGGAACTGGTAGAAATTGGCAGGATCTGCACTCAGTTGTCCTAAGTTTTCCTGCTGGTCAGAGTTAAGGTCTTGTGCATGGTTCCGTAACTATAGGTGGCTACCTTTGATATCAAGAGGACAAAGCACTTGTTTCTTTTGGCACAGAAAGATGTCCATCGGCACGCTGTGGTGGCTGTGAATTGACGTAGTGATGGAGCGATGCTCTGAAGGCTTAAACGGAAAGCTTCTTCCTTCCGCCCCCCTTGGCACAGCTCGATGTTGGGCACATTGTGAAGCCTGGGTGTTCTGATTTCTCGGACAGTTGATACCCAAATCCCGGAGTTACTATGTCAACTCTTGACTTTTATTTGTGTATGCCATTGTTTTGACTGTAATCTTTTCAGATGATGAAGCTGTAGGGACGGGAGGGAGCAAAATAATTATTCTAGCGTTGTGGACCAAACATGCTGCCAGGAGTGGTGGTGGTGGGGTCAGCCCACCCGGCCTTACTTTCAATTATCAGGGATGATAAAATGGTGTGAAAAGCAGCAGCTCTGCGATACGGCTACGCTACCCCCACTCCCTTCTCTTGTGCTGTACCAAAGTTCCCCCAAGCTTTGGTTGGTGCTTTTTGCTGGTGACAGTAGGACTCCAGGGCGAGTAGTCGGGACTCTCCTGCAGTAACTGGGTCAATTAAGGGTTGGTTTAAGTGCCTCCTGGTTTTTAAAATTGCTCCCCTGAGCTGCTGGCTCTGCTGCCTGCTACAGCAAATGTTCGGGTGCCATCAGCGTCGCACTTGGGCGTGGGCACTGACCCTGCGGAGGAGAGCTGAGACTCGCGTGTATTGTGTACCCTGCCACCAGTGATCGTTTTCCCCTAGCAGATCTATTTTGAATCATTTCCCTAAATTTTAGAGGAACTTTAGGCTCTTTGTGCTATGATTTGTGAAGCTGTAGGGGCCCTCAGGCATTTGCTGCTGGCAGAGGAAAACCGCTTGTCGAATTTGTTGTAAATACTTTCTGTTTGGACAACAACGCCTGTGTGTGTGTGTGTGTGTGTGTGTGTGTGTGTGTGTGTGCACGCGTGCGTGCTTTGACGACCCCCTGCGACGCCCCAGCTCCGCGAGGGAAGCTTTGAAGCGGCTCTGGGAAAACCTCTGCGGAAGAAACCGCTGCTAGTGACTTGCGGAAAAGGGACTCCACAATCAGTGAGATTGTAAAGTAGGTATGTTTATTCAGCGCTGGGCAGCACGGGAGGTCGTGGGCATGAAGATTGATGACTCTTCCTCGTCACCGCTAGTTGACCTCTTGTCTTTGCGCAGACTCAGTTGCTCCTTGGCTCTTGTCCATCTGCAGGACCAGTTTCTCCCAGTTTCTTAAGACAGGCTCACTCTCTTATTAGGAGACTGACCTTGGTAAGGGGCCCAAGGCTTCTTGCTTTAGTTAATTGGCACAATGCACCATAGTTAGCAAAGACACTAAGTAGCATCCTAGTTTAACGCTGTCAGCGCTCTATCTCTACTTGATAAGATTCTCCTAACTCCCTCTCTCACTGGAGCCCACGCAGCCCTCCGTCCTGCCGAAGGACTTCACGGGGACTTCTGCCGGCTCCGGGTGCCCGCACACAGACAGAAATGGCTTTGAGAGAAAACAATCAGGAGGAGGAGAGCTCAGAGACTGCGGCCGGCTTCGGCCACCTTCCCCTCGCTTTCCCTCTCTGTGTTCAAACCGAGCACTGTTCTGCCGTCAACCTTCGCTGCCTCTGCCCGCAGCGCCGGGCTTTCGCAGGTGCCATTGCTCCTCTACATATTTTATCCTTCCTTTTGTAAGGAATGGTCCAGCAATTCGTGTCACTAAGGGATTTGAAGGGTTACCATCGAGGCCCGGGTCTAGGTGATAAGAGAACAAAGGGGTTTTTAGGGAAAAGTGCTGACTACTGCAGGGGATGTTGCTAGAGTTTCTGAAATCCGGCGCAGAGGCTCCCAAACGAGGAGGAAGGGGGAGCTGAAGGACAATTGAAGGACAAAAGCCTGAGAGGAAGACAACCAGCATTCAGCCCGAGCAAGCCCCGAGAGACCACCAGAGACTGGTACGCAGGTGCCCCTGGGAGGGGTTTCGGATTTCGGAAACCAATTCTAATAACCCTGCCTCTTCTCGAAGTAGTAATGAATATGTATTAGCCTGGGAGCATCAAAACCAGCCGCCTTACGTAACAGGCGTGCGTCCTGGGGGAGCAGAGACTCCCGGCGCACCCAGCGCTGCTTGCTTGCCTCTATTCGTTTAATAAATTGTAAACTTTGATTGTAATCCTATTTGGATTTATAACAGCCATTTATAACACTTTTTATATTTCTATTTTATTTAAGGCTGTCTTGCCCCCCTCCCCCCCCAGCCTCGCTGCTCGCCAATAAAGCTGGCGCAGGGGCTAAGGGATTTGAAGGGCCTGCTTGTACACCTAAGGGATTTGAGGGCCTGCTTGTACACCTTTGCGGACTGCCTCTTTTGGGGGGGGGGGGGGGTGTTAGGAGCTGCTTGTATACTTTTTTAGGCATTCCTCTGAGAGGGGGTTGGGAGCTTCGTGTATACTGGGGGGGGAGGGCCTCCCTCGAGGTGGAAGCGGGGGGGGTTGGAGCGTTTCTACACTGTAGGGGCCTGCCTGTACACTTTTGGGGCCTGCCTTGGAGGGGTTGGGAGCTGCTTGTACACCTTTGGGGCCTGCGTCTGCGCGGGGCGGGGGGGGTTAGGGGGTTGGAGCTGGTTTTAACCTTTCGGGCTTGCATCTGGAGGGGCTTGGGGCCTGCCTTTGGGGGGGTGGTTGTGAGCTGCTTGTATACTGTAGGGGCCTGCTTGTACACCTTTGGGGCCTGCGTCTGGGGGGGGGTGGGAGCTGCTTGTACACTGTTAGGGCCTGCCTTGGGGGAGGGGTTGGGGCATGTGCCTTGGGGGCATGGGGTTGGGAGCTGCTTCTACGCTGTAGGGGTCTGGGTCTTGGGGGGTTGGGGCTGTTTGTACACCTTTGGGGCGTGCCTCTGGGGAGGATGGGGAGTTGCTTGTACACCTTTGGGGCCTGTGTCTGGGGGGGGGTTGGGGCCTGTGCCGGGGGTGTTGGGAGCTGCTTGTACGCTCTAGGGTCCTCTGGCAGGCTTTGGGGCCTCCCTTTGAGGGGGGCAGTTGGGAGCTGGTTGTACACCTTTGGGGCCTGAGTCTGGGGTGTGGGGGCTGGGGCTGAGGCCTGGGGCCTGGGGCATGCATCTGGGTGGTGGTGGGGGGGGGTCCAGTTCATGGGGGGGGGTGGGTTGGGAGCTGCTTGTGGACAGTTGGGGTCTGCATCCGGGTGTGGCTGGGGCCTGCTTGTAGACTTCTGCAGCCTGTGTCTGGTGTTTGGGGGCTTTTCTGTAGTGTTTGGGGATCGCATTTTGGCTTTGGGATGTGTCTAGAGCTTCTGGGGCCTAGCTGTAGTGCTTGGGGCCTGCGTCTGGGGCTTTTCTGTAGCATTTTGGTAGCGTGTTTGTGATTTGGGGTCTGTATCCAGGGTTTTGCCTTTTTTGTAGTTTTCAGCTTTGTGTCTGTTTCTTTGTTGGTTGCCTGGGGCTTGGGGTTTGGATCATTAGTCAGTGTCATTAGCGTCGGGGGGTTGATATGAAGGGTTAGGGTTGTGGTTAGAGTTGTTAGGGTTAAAGAGAATAAGGATTTTAGGGTAAGGGGATCAAGGTTGTGGGAATAAAAATGTTTTTGCACAGAGTTACATCGTTTAGAGGGAAGGAGGGTGGTATTGATATATGCTTGCAGTGATAAGAAAGCTTAACAGACAACCTTGTAAAATGCAGACAACCAGAATCCTTAGAGCAATTGGGTGGAAATCACGGCGTAAGAAACATTACCACCTCAAAGAGGAAAACAGTCAAGAAAAAAATAAAATTGACTAGTAACAGGCCAGCAGCTGTGTATTTTCTGTGAAGCACTGGATAGATCGTGAACATGGATTACCCAGTCAATGGGGAAACTGGGGAGGGTCCTGGTCACCGAGAGGAAAAAAAAAATTATATAAACTGTGTTATGGAACTAGTAGGTGGCTTGTGGGACGCCTGCCATTGCAATCGTGAATAAAAATGCTACCTCACTGAGATACTTGCCTGAGCCTATGGTATTGGTTACAGAGTGTTTCTAATAAGGTGTTAGGGTTTTAAGGTTTCAGGGCTAAGGCACTAGGGTTGGGTTTCAGGGTTAGGGTTTCCAGGGTTTAGGGTTAGGATTTTAAGGTTGTTAGGGTTGGAGTTATAAGGGTTAGGGTTTGGGGGTTAGTGTGTTAAGGTTTTAAAGTATTTTGTGGTTTTAGTGTTGATAGGGTTTTTAGGGTTAGGGTCTTAGGGTTTTAGTTATGGTCAGGTATTTAGGGTTAGGGTTTTAAGGTCTTATTTTTTTTTTTTTAAGGTTAGGGTCTCCAGCGTTAGGGCTTTGAGAATCTTTACGTTTTGGGTTAGGGTTTAGAGGGTCTTAATTTTTAGGGTTAGGGCTTTTAGGCGTAGGTCTAGTGTGGTAAATTTTATCGGGTTAGGACTGTAAGGGTTTTTAGGGTTAGGGTTTCTAGGGTTTTTTGGGGTAGGGGTTAGGGTTAGATCCGTGGGAGCCGTAGTGTTAGGGGTCAGGGTTCTTAGGGGTAAGGCCCAATATTAGGGTGGAAGGCCAAACTAAGGGGGGAGCCCCCCCCAAAATTGAAGGGTCGAAGCCCCAATTTAGGGGAAGAAACGTCAAAATTGTGGGGTCCCCCAAAATAGGGCGGAAGAGCTCTTAATATTGGGGGAAACCCAAAAAAGGAGGGTGGGGGACTCTAAAATTGGGGGGACCCCCCCAAATTGGTTGTGTCCCCCCCAAAATTGGTTGTGTCCCCCCCAATTAAGGGAGGAACCCCCAAAATTGGGTGGGCGAACCCCCATATTGGGGGGGCAGAACACTTAAATGGAAGTGTGAAATTCCAGAATTGAATGTGGACCCCCCAGAACAGTCTTCAGGGGTTTAGTGTGGTAAATTTTATCGGGTTAGGGCTGTAAGGGTTTTTAGGGTTAGGGTTTCTAGGGTTTGTTGGGGTAGGGGTTAGGGTTAGATCCGTGGTTGCCATAGCGTTAGGGGTCAAGGTTCTTAGGGGTTAGGCCTAATATTAGGGCGGAAGGCCAAAATAAGAGGGTGGGAGCCCCCCCCAAAATTGAAGGGTTGAAGCCCCAAGTTAGGGGAAGGAACGTCAAAATTGTGGGGTCCCCCAAAATTGGGCGGAAGAACTTTTAATATTAGGGGGGAACCCAAAAAAGGAGGGTGGGGGACTCTAAAATCGGTTGTGTCCCCCCCAAATTAGGGGAGGAACCCCCAAAATTGGGTGGGCGAACCCCCAAATTGGGGGGAAGAAGACTTAAATGGAAGTGTGAAATTCCAGAATTGGATGTGGACCCCCCAGAAGAGTCTTCAGGGGTTTAGTGTGGTAAATTTTATCGGGTTAGGGCTGTAAGGGTTTTTAGGGTTAGGGTTTCTAGGGTTTGTTGGGGTAGGGGTTAGGGTTAGATCCGTGGTTGCCATAGGGTTAGGGGTCAAGGTTCTTAGGGGTTAGGCCTAATATTAGGGCGGAAGGCCAAAATAAGAGGGGAGGAGCCCACCCAAAATTGAAGGGTTGAAGCCCAAAGTTAGGGGAAGGAACGTCAAAATTGTGGGGTCCCCCAAAATTGAGCGGAAGAGCTCTTAATATTGGGGGAAACCCAAAAAAGGAGGGTGGGGGACTCTAAAATTGGTTGTGTCCCCCCCAAAATTGGTTGTGTCCCCCCCAAAATTGGTTGTGTCCCCCCCAATTAGGGGAGGAACCCCCAAAATTGGGTGGGCGAACCCCCATATTGGGGGGGAAGAACACTTAAATGGAAGTGTGAAATTCCAGAATTGAATGTGGACCCCCCAGAACAGTCTTCAGGGGTTTAGTGTGGTAAATTTTATCGGGTTAGGGCTGCAAGGGTTTTTAGGGTTAGGGTTTCTAGGGTTTGTTGGGGTAGGGGTTAGGGTTAGATCCGTGGTTGCCATAGGCTTAGGGGTCAAGGTTCTTAGGGGTTAGGCCTAATATTAGGGCGGAAGGCCAAAATAAGAGGGTGGGAGCCCCCCCCAAAATCGAAGGGTTGAAGCCCAAAGTTAGGGGAAGGAACGGCCAAATTGTGGGGTCCCCCAAAATTGGGTGGAAGAACTCTTTAATATTAGGGGGGAACCCAAAAAAGGAGGGTGGGGGACTCTACAATTGGGGGGGACCCCCAAAATTGGTCGGGTCCCCCCAAATTAGGGGAGGAACCCCCAAAATTGGGTGGGTGAACCCCCAAATTGGGGGGAAGAAGACTTAAATGGAAGTGTGAAATTCCAGAATTGAATGTGGACCCCCCCCAGACCTGGGGAGGAATCCCCAAACTTGGGGGGAACCCCCAAAATTGGGGTTAAAGCCCCAGATCCCGGGGAGCTAAGCCCCAAATTAAGGGAAGGAACCTCAAACATGTGGTGAGAACCCCAACATTGGGGGAAAGAACCTTAATATTAGGGTGGCAGGCCAAGAAAGGATGGTGGGGGCCTCCAAAATTGTGGGGGGCTTGGAATTGGGGGGAATCCCCAAAATGGAGGGGGAACCCCAAAAGTGGGGGGGGGGGCGAAGCACCAAATTAGGGGAAGGAACCCCAAAATTGCGGGGAAGAACTCTGAAATGGAGAGCTGAAAACCCGAAATTGAGGGGAAACCCCCCAAAACGGCGGGAAAACCCTCCATAAACACGAAACCGGTAATGTAACAGAGCAAAAAATGGCGTCCTGCGGCAAGGTGCGAGGCTCAATTTTCTGGGGAGTGCTGGGAAATGTAGTTCTTGGCCACCGGGTTTCCGGGAGTCCATATTGTTTTCCCAGAGCATGCCGGGAGATGTAGTTCTCGGACACTGGGCTTCCGGGAGGCCATGTTGGTTTCCCATCTTTGCTAGACTCCGGGTGCTCTGGCTTCACAGAGAAACCCCCAAACTGAAAAATGTACCTGCTAATATATTGGGCTCTAAATGTAGCCCTGGGTTAATTGAATAACAATCCCTGGGTAAGATTGAAGTGCAGGAGGGGTTGGCTACGGTTTTAAGAGCCGGTTTGCAGAAAAGGGATTTCCCGTTAAGAAATGGCATATACTGATTGTTCTCTTCCTTGCTCTGCCAAGACCTGAAGCACATCTTGGAAGCCAGGCAGAATCCGTGGAGCCAATGGAGTTCTCAAGCTCGACTTCAGCTTCTTCCCAGCTAGAAGAAGCAAGGACACGCCGGCTGAGTTCCACAGGCAACGCGCCCGTATCTGTAGACGAGGATTTAGAGATGCTACTTTGGGAACTCTCAGACGGCATACTGGAAGCCGAGCTCGACTTGGACCCAGGGAAGGATGAGGATGACCTCCTCCTTGAGCTTTCCAAGATGATTGATGATTGAACTGCATAGTCCTATGGTATATTAAAAAAAAAAAAAAAAAAAAGAAAAAAAAGAAAACAACTCTTCTTCTTGTTGGATACCCTGAGGTGATCCTTTTTCTAACTGAGGCTTTGCAATGAGACTTAAAGCACAGTTGGAACTGGTAGAAATTGGCAGGATCTGCACTCAGTTGTCCTAAGTTTTCCTGCTGGTCAGAGTTAAGGTCTTGTGCATGGTTCCGTAACTATAGGTGGCTACCTTTGATATCAAGAGGACAAAGCACTTGTTTCTTTTGGCACAGAAAGATGTCCATCGGCACGCTGTGGTGGCTGTGAATTGACGTAGTGATGGAGCGATGCTCTGAAGGCTTAAACGGAAAGCTTCTTCCTTCCGCCCCCCTTGGCACAGCTCGATGTTGGGCACATTGTGAAGCCTGGGTGTTCTGATTTCTCGGACAGTTGATACCCAAATCCCGGAGTTACTATGTCAACTCTTGACTTTTATTTGTGTATGCCATTGTTTTGACTGTAATCTTTTCAGATGATGAAGCTGTAGGGGCGGGAGGGAGCAAAATAATTATTCTAGCGTTGTGGACCAAACATGCTGCCAGGAGTGGTGGTGGTGGGGTCAGCCCACCCGGCCTTACTTTCAATTATCAGGGATGATAAAATGGTGTGAAAAGCAGCAGCTCTGCGATACGGCTACGCTACCCCCACTCCCTTCTCTTGTGCTGTACCAAAGTTCCCCCAAGCTTTGGTTGGTGCTTTTTGCTGGTGACAGTAGGACTCCAGGGCGAGTAGTCGGGACTCTCCTGCAGTAACTGGGTCAATTATGGGTTGGTTTAAGTGCCTCCTGGTTTTTAAAATTGCTCCCCTGAGCTGCTGGCTCTGCTGCCTGCTACAGCAAATGTTCGGGTGCCATCAGCGTCGCACTTGGGCGTGGGCACTGACCCTGCGGAGGAGAGCTGAGACTCGCGTGTATTGTGTACCCTGCCGCCAGTGATCGTTTTCCCCTAGCAGATCTATTTTGAATCATTTCCCTAAATTTTAGAGGAACTTTAGGCTCTTTGTGCTATGATTTGTGAAGCTGTAGGGGCCCTCAGGCATTTGCTGCTGGCAGAGGAAAACCGCTTGTCGAATTTGTTGTAAATACTTTCTGTTTGGACAACAACGCCTGTGTGTGTGTGTGTGTGCGTGTGTGTGTGTGTGCGTGCTTTGACGACCCCCTGCGACGCCCCAGCTCCGCGAGGGAAGCTTTGAAGCGGCTCTGGGAAAACCTCTGCGGAAGAAACCGCTGCTAGTGACTTGCGGAAAAGGGACTCCACAATCAGTGAGATTGTAAAGTAGGTATGTTTATTCAGCGCTGGGCAGCACGGGAGGTCGTGGGCATGAAGATTGATGACTCTTCCTCGTCACCGCTAGTTGACCTCTTGTCTTTGCGCAGACTCAGTTGCTCCTTGGCTCTTGTCCATCTGCAGGACCAGTTTCTCCCAGTTTCTTAAGACAGGCTCACTCTCTTATTAGGAGACTGACCTTGGTAAGGGGCCCAAGGCTTCTTGCTTTAGTTAATTGGCACAATGCACCATAGTTAGCAAAGACACTAAGTAGCATCCTAGTTTAACGCTGTCAGCGCTCTATCTCTACTTGATAAGATTCTCCTAACTCCCTCTCTCACTGGAGCCCACGCAGCCCTCCGTCCTGCCGAAGGACTTCACGGGGACTTCTGCCGGCTCCGGGTGCCCGCACACAGACAGAAATGGCTTTGAGAGAAAACAATCAGGAGGAGGAGAGCTCAGAGACTGCGGCCGGCTTCGGCCACCTTCCCCTCGCTTTCCCTCTCCGTGTTCAAACCGAGCACTGTTCTGCCGTCAACCTTCGCTGCCTCTGCCCGCAGCGCCGGGCTTTCGCAGGTGCCATTGCTCCTCTACATATTTTATCCTTCCTTTTGTAAGGAATGGTCCAGCAATTCGTGTCACTAAGGGATTTGAAGGGTTACCATCGAGGCCCGGGTCTAGGTGATAAGAGAACAAAGGGGTTTTTAGGGAAAAGTGCTGACTACTGCAGGGGATGTTGCTAGAGTTTCTGAAATCCGGCGCAGAGGCTCCCAAACGAGGAGGAAGGGGGAGCTGAAGGACAATTGAAGGACAAAAGCCTGAGAGGAAGACAACCAGCATTCAGCCCGAGCAAGCCCCGAGAGACCACCAGAGACTGGTACGCAGGTGCCCCTGGGAGGGGTTTCGGATTTCGGAAACCAATTCTAATAACCCTGCCTCTTCTCGAAGTAGTAATGAATATGTATTAGCCTGGGAGCATCAAAACCAGCCGCCTTACGTAACAGGCGTGCGTCCTGGGGGAGCAGAGACTCCCGGCGCACCCAGCGCTGCTTGCTTGCCTCTATTCGTTTAATAAATTGTAAACTTTGATTGTAATCCTATTTGGATTTATAACAGCCATTTATAACACTTTTTATATTTGTATTTTATTTAAGGCTGTCTTGCCCCCCTCCCCCCCCAGCCTCGCTGCTCGCCAATAAAGCTGGCGCAGGGGCTAAGGGATTTGAAGGGCCTGCTTGTACACCTAAGGGATTTGAGGGCCTGCTTGTACACCTTTGGGGACTGCCTCTTTTGGGGGGGGGGGGGGGGTGTTAGGAGCTGCTTGTATACTTTTTTAGGCATTCCTCTGAGAGGGGGTTGGGAGCTTCGTGTATACTGGGGGGGGAGGGCCTCCCTCGAGGTGGAAGCGGGGGGGGTTGGAGCGTTTCTACACTGTAGGGGCCTGCCTGTACACTTTTGGGGCCTGCCTTGGAGGGGTTGGGAGCTGCTTGTACACCTTTGGGGCCTGCGTCTGCGCGGGGCGGGGGGGGTTAGGGGGTTGGAGCTGGTTTTAACCTTTCGGGCTTGCATCTGGAGGGGCTTGGGGCCTGCCTTTGGGGGGGTGGTTGTGAGCTGCTTGTATACTGTAGGGGCCTGCTTGTACACCTTTGGGGCCTGCGTCTGGGGGGGGGTGGGAGTTGCTTGTACACTGTTAGGGCCTGCCTTGGGGGAGGGGTTGGGGCATGTGCCTTGGGGGCATGGGGTTGGGAGCTGCTTCTACGCTGTAGGGGTCTGGGTCTTGGGGGGTTGGGGCTGTTTGTACACCTTTGGGGCGTGCCTCTGGGGAGGATGGGGAGTTGCTTGTACACCTTTGGGGCCTGTGTCTGGGGGGGGGTTGGGGCCTGTGCCGGGGGTGTTGGGAGCTGCTTGTACGCTCTAGGGTCCTCTGGCAGGCTTTGGGGCCTCCCTTTGAGGGGGGCAGTTGGGAGCTGGTTGTACACCTTTGGGGCCTGAGTCTGGGGTGTGGGGGCTGGGGCTGAGGCCTGGGGCCTGGGGCATGCATCTGGGTGGTGGTGGGGGGGGGTCCAGTTCATGGGGGGGGGTGGGTTGGGAGCTGCTTGTGGACAGTTGGGGTCTGCATCCGGGTGTGGCTGGGGCCTGCTTGTAGACTTCTGCAGCCTGTGTCTGGTGTTTGGGGGCTTTTCTGTAGTGTTTGGGGATCGCATTTTGGCTTTGGGATGTGTCTAGAGCTTCTGGGGCCTAGCTGTAGTGCTTGGGGCCTGCGTCTGGGGCTTTTCTGTAGCATTTTGGTAGCGTGTTTGTGATTTGGGGTCTGTATCCAGGGTTTTGCCTTTTTTGTAGTTTTCAGCTTTGTGTCTGTTTCTTTGTTGGTTGCCTGGGGCTTGGGGTTTGGATCATTAGTCAGTGTCATTAGCGTCGGGGGGTTGATATGAAGGGTTAGGGTTGTGGTTAGAGTTGTTAGGGTTAAAGAGAATAAGGATTTTAGGGTAAGGGGATCAAGGTTGTGGGAATAAAAATGTTTTTGCACAGAGTTACATCGTTTAGAGGGAAGGAGGGTGGTATTGATATATGCTTGCAGTGATAAGAAAGCTTAACAGACAACCTTGTAAAATGCAGACAACCAGAATCCTTAGAGCAATTGGGTGGAAATCACGGCGTAAGAAACATTACCACCTCAAAGAGGAAAACAGTCAAGAAAAAAATAAAATTGACTAGTAACAGGCCAGCAGCTGTGTATTTTCTGTGAAGCACTGGATAGATCGTGAACATGGATTACCCAGTCAATGGGGAAACTGGGGAGGGTCCTGGTCACCGAGAGGAAAAAAAAAATTATATAAACTGTGTTATGGAACTAGTAGGTGGCTTGTGGGACGCCTGCCATTGCAATCGTGAATAAAAATGCTACCTCACTGAGATACTTGCCTGAGCCTATGGTATTGGTTACAGAGTGTTTCTAATAAGGTGTTAGGGTTTTAAGGTTTCAGGGCTAAGGCACTAGGGTTGGGTTTCAGGGTTAGGGTTTCCAGGGTTTAGGGTTAGGATTTTAAGGTTGTTAGGGTTGGAGTTATAAGGGTTAGGGTTTGGGGGTTAGTGTGTTAAGGTTTTAAAGTATTTTGTGGTTTTAGTGTTGATAGGGTTTTTAGGGTTAGGGTCTTAGGGTTTTAGTTATGGTCAGGTATTTAGGGTTAGGGTTTTAAGGTCTTATTTTTTTTTTTTTAAGGTTAGGGTCTCCAGCGTTAGGGCTTTGAGAATCTTTACGTTTTGGGTTAGGGTTTAGAGGGTCTTAATTTTTAGGGTTAGGGCTTTTAGGCGTAGGTCTAGTGTGGTAAATTTTATCGGGTTAGGACTGTAAGGGTTTTTAGGGTTAGGGTTTCTAGGGTTTTTTGGGGTAGGGGTTAGGGTTAGATCCGTGGGAGCCGTAGTGTTAGGGGTCAGGGTTCTTAGGGGTAAGGCCCAATATTAGGGTGGAAGGCCAAACTAAGGGGGGAGCCCCCCCCAAAATTGAAGGGTCGAAGCCCCAATTTAGGGGAAGAAACGTCAAAATTGTGGGGTCCCCCAAAATAGGGCGGAAGAGCTCTTAATATTGGGGGAAACCCAAAAAAGGAGGGTGGGGGACTCTAAAATTGGGGGGACCCCCCCAAATTGGTTGTGTCCCCCCCAAAATTGGTTGTGTCCCCCCCAATTAAGGGAGGAACCCCCAAAATTGGGTGGGCGAACCCCCATATTGGGGGGGCAGAACACTTAAATGGAAGTGTGAAATTCCAGAATTGAATGTGGACCCCCCAGAACAGTCTTCAGGGGTTTAGTGTGGTAAATTTTATCGGGTTAGGGCTGTAAGGGTTTTTAGGGTTAGGGTTTCTAGGGTTTGTTGGGGTAGGGGTTAGGGTTAGATCCGTGGTTGCCATAGGCTTAGGGGTCAAGGTTCTTAGGGGTTAGGCCTAATATTAGGGCGGAAGGCCAAAATAAGAGGGTGGGAGCCGCCCCCAAAATTGAAGGGTTGAAGCCCCAAGTTAGGGGAAGGAACGTCAAAATTGTGGGGTCCCCCAAAATTGGGCGGAAGAACTTTTAATATTAGGGGGGAACCCAAAAAAGGAGGGTGGGGGACTCTAAAATCGGTTGTGTCCCCCCCAAATTAGGGGAGGAACCCCCAAAATTGGGTGGGCGAACCCCCAAATTGGGGGGAAGAAGACTTAAATGGAAGTGTGAAATTCCAGAATTGGATGTGGACCCCCCAGAACAGTCTTCAGGGGTTTAGTGTGGTAAATTTTATCGGGTTAGGGCTGTAAGGGTTTTTAGGGTTAGGGTTTCTAGGGTTTGTTGGGGTAGGGGTTAGGGTTAGATCCGTGGTTGCCATAGGGTTAGGGGTCAAGGTTCTTAGGGGTTAGGCCTAATATTAGGGCGGAAGGCCAAAATAAGAGGGGAGGAGCCCACCCAAAATTGAAGGGTTGAAGCCCAAAGTTAGGGGAAGGAACGTCAAAATTGTGGGGTCCCCCAAAATTGAGCGGAAGAGCTCTTAATATTGGGGGAAACCCAAAAAAGGAGGGTGGGGGACTCTAAAATTGGTTGTGTCCCCCCCAAAATTGGTTGTGTCCCCCCCAAAATTGGTTGTGTCCCCCCCAATTAGGGGAGGAACCCCCAAAATTGGGTGGGCGAACCCCCATATTGGGGGGGAAGAAGACTTAAATGGAAGTGTGAAATTCCAGAATTGAATGTGGACCCCCCAGAACAGTCTTCAGGGGTTTAGTGTGGTAAATTTTATCGGGTTAGGGCTGCAAGGGTTTTTAGGGTTAGGGTTTCTAGGGTTTGTTGGGGTAGGGGTTAGGGTTAGATCCGTGGTTGCCATAGGCTTAGGGGTCAAGGTTCTTAGGGGTTAGGCCTAATATTAGGGCGGAAGGCCAAAATAAGAGGGTGGGAGCCCCCCCCAAAATCGAAGGGTTGAAGCCCAAAGTTAGGGGAAGGAACGGCCAAATTGTGGGGTCCCCCAAAATTGGGCGGAAGAACTCTTTAATATTAGGGGGGAACCCAAAAAAGGAGGGTGGGGGACTCTACAATTGGGGGGGACCCCCAAAATTGGTCGGGTCCCCCCAAATTAGGGGAGGAACCCCCAAAATTGGGTGGGTGAACCCCCAAATTGGGGGGAAGAAGACTTAAATGGAAGTGTGAAATTCCAGAATTGAATGTGGACCCCCCCCAGACCTGGGGAGGAATCCCCAAACTTGGGGGGGACCCCCAAAATTGGGGTTAAAGCCCCAGATCCCGGGGAGCTAAGCCCCAAATTAAGGGAAGGAACCTCAAACATGTGGTGAGAACCCCAACATTGGGGGAAAGAACCTTAATATTAGGGTGGCAGGCCAAGAAAGGATGGTGGGGGCCTCCAAAATTGTGGGGGGCTTGGAATTGGGGGGAATCCCCAAAATGGAGGGGGAACCCCAAAAGTGGGGGGGGGGGCGAAGCACCAAATTAGGGGAAGGAACCCCAAAATTGCGGGGAAGAACTCTGAAATGGAGAGCTGAAAACCCGAAATTGAGGGGAAACCCCCCAAAACGGCGGGAAAACCCTCCATAAACACGAAACCGGTAATGTAACAGAGCAAAAAATGGCGTCCTGCGGCAAGGTGCGAGGCTCAATTTTCTGGGGAGTGCTGGGAAATGTAGTTCTTGGCCACCGGGTTTCCGGGAGTCCATATTGTTTTCCCAGAGCATGCCGGGAGATGTAGTTCTCGGACACTGGGCTTCCGGGAGGCCATGTTGGTTTCCCATCTTTGCTAGACTCCGGGTGCTCTGGCTTCACAGAGAAACCCCCAAACTGAAAAATGTACCTGCTAATATATTGGGCTCTAAATGTAGCCCTGGGTTAATTGAATAACAATCCCTGGGTAAGATTGAAGTGCAGGAGGGGTTGGCTACGGTTTTAAGAGCCGGTTTGCAGAAAAGGGATTTCCCGTTAAGAAATGGCATATACTGATTGTTCTCTTCCTTGCTCTGCCAAGACCTGAAGCACATCTTGGAAGCCAGGCAGAATCCGTGGAGCCAATGGAGTTCTCAAGCTCGACTTCAGCTTCTTCCCAGCTAGAAGAAGCAAGGACACGCCGGCTGAGTTCCACAGGCAACGCGCCCGTATCTGTAGACGAGGATTTAGAGATGCTACTTTGGGAACTCTCAGACGGCATACTGGAAGCCGAGCTCGACTTGGACCCAGGGAAGGATGAGGATGACCTCCTCCTTGAGCTTTCCAAGATGATTGATGATTGAACTGCATAGTCCTATGGTATATTTAAAAAAAAAAAAAAAAAGAAAAAAAAGAAAACAACTCTTCTTCTTGTTGGATACCCTGAGGTGATCCTTTTTCTAACTGAGGCTTTGCAATGAGACTTAAAGCACAGTTGGAACTGGTAGAAATTGGCAGGATCTGCACTCAGTTGTCCTAAGTTTTCCTGCTGGTCAGAGTTAAGGTCTTGTGCATGGTTCCGTAACTATAGGTGGCTACCTTTGATATCAAGAGGACAAAGCACTTGTTTCTTTTGGCACAGAAAGATGTCCATCGGCACGCTGTGGTGGCTGTGAATTGACGTAGTGATGGAGCGATGCTCTGAAGGCTTAAACGGAAAGCTTCTTCCTTCCGCCCCCCTTGGCACAGCTCGATGTTGGGCACATTGTGAAGCCTGGGTGTTCTGATTTCTCGGACAGTTGATACCCAAATCCCGGAGTTACTATGTCAACTCTTGACTTTTATTTGTGTATGCCATTGTTTTGACTGTAATCTTTTCAGATGATGAAGCTGTAGGGGCGGGAGGGAGCAAAATAATTATTCTAGCGTTGTGGACCAAACATGCTGCCAGGAGTGGTGGTGGTGGGGTCAGCCCACCCGGCCTTACTTTCAATTATCAGGGATGATAAAATGGTGTGAAAAGCAGCAGCTCTGCGATACGGCTACGCTACCCCCACTCCCTTCTCTTGTGCTGTACCAAAGTTCCCCCAAGCTTTGGTTGGTGCTTTTTGCTGGTGACAGTAGGACTCCAGGGCGAGTAGTCGGGACTCTCCTGCAGTAACTGGGTCAATTAAGGGTTGGTTTAAGTGCCTCCTGGTTTTTAAAATTGCTCCCCTGAGCTGCTGGCTCTGCTGCCTGCTACAGCAAATGTTCGGGTGCCATCAGCGTCGCACTTGGGCGTGGGCACTGACCCTGCGGAGGAGAGCTGAGACTCGCGTGTATTGTGTACCCTGCCGCCAGTGATCGTTTTCCCCTAGCAGATCTATTTTGAATCATTTCCCTAAATTTTAGAGGAACTTTAGGCTCTTTGTGCTATGATTTGTGAAGCTGTAGGGGCCCTCAGGCATTTGCTGCTGGCAGAGGAAAACCGCTTGTCGAATTTGTTGTAAATACTTTCTGTTTGGACAACAACGCCTGTGTGTGTGTGTGTGTGTGTGTGTGTGTGTGTGTGCGTGCTTTGACGACCCCCTGCGACGCCCCAGCTCCGCGAGGGAAGCTTTGAAGCGGCTCTGGGAAAACCTCTGCGGAAGAAACCGCTGCTAGTGACTTGCGGAAAAGGGACTCCACAATCAGTGAGATTGTAAAGTAGGTATGTTTATTCAGCGCTGGGCAGCACGGGAGGTCGTGGGCATGAAGATTGATGACTCTTCCTCGTCACCGCTAGTTGACCTCTTGTCTTTGCGCAGACTCAGTTGCTCCTTGGCTCTTGTCCATCTGCAGGACCAGTTTCTCCCAGTTTCTTAAGACAGGCTCACTCTCTTATTAGGAGACTGACCTTGGTAAGGGGCCCAAGGCTTCTTGCTTTAGTTAATTGGCACAATGCACCATAGTTAGCAAAGACACTAAGTAGCATCCTAGTTTAACGCTGTCAGCGCTCTATCTCTACTTGATAAGATTCTCCTAACTCCCTCTCTCACTGGAGCCCACGCAGCCCTCCGTCCTGCCGAAGGACTTCACGGGGACTTCTGCCGGCTCCGGGTGCCCGCACACAGACAGAAATGGCTTTGAGAGAAAACAATCAGGAGGAGGAGAGCTCAGAGACTGCGGCCGGCTTCGGCCACCTTCCCCTCGCTTTCCCTCTCCGTGTTCAAACCGAGCACTGTTCTGCCGTCAACCTTCGCTGCCTCTGCCCGCGGCGCCGGGCTTTCGCAGGTGCCATTGCTCCTCTACATATTTTATCCTTCCTTTTGTAAGGAATGGTCCAGCAATTCGTGTCACTAAGGGATTTGAAGGGTTACCATCGAGGCCCGGGTCTAGGTGATAAGAGAACAAAGGGGTTTTTAGGGAAAAGTGCTGACTACTGCAGGGGATGTTGCTAGAGTTTCTGAAATCCGGCGCAGAGGCTCCCAAACGAGGAGGAAGGGGGAGCTGAAGGACAATTGAAGGACAAAAGCCTGAGAGGAAGACAACCAGCATTCAGCCCGAGCAAGCCCCGAGAGACCACCAGAGACTGGTACGCAGGCGCCCCTGGGAGGGGTTTCGGATTCCGGAAACCAATTCTAATAACCCTGCCTCTTCTCGAAGTAGTAATGAATATGTATTAGCCTGGGAGCATCAAAACCAGCCGCCTTACGTAACAGGCGTGCGTCCTGGGGGAGCAGAGACTCCCGGCACACCCAGCGCTGCTTGCTTGCCTCTATTCGTTTAATAAATTGTAAACTTTGATTGTAATCCTATTTGGATTTATAACAGCCATTTATAACACTTTTTATATTTCTATTTTATTTAAGGCTGTCTTGCCCCCCTCCCCCCCCAGCCTCGCTGCTCGCCAATAAAGCTGGCGCAGGGGCTAAGGGATTTGAAGGGCCTGCTTGTACACCTAAGGGATTTGAGGGCCTGCTTGTACACCTTTGGGGACTGCCTCTTTTGGGGGGGGGGGGGGGGGGGTGTTAGGAGCTGCTTGTATACTTTTTTAGGCATTCCTCTGAGAGGGGGTTGGGAGCTTCGTGTATTCTGGGGGGGGGAGGGCCTCCCTCGAGGTGGAAGCGGGGGGGGTTGGAGCGTTTCTACACTGTAGGGGCCTGCCTGTACACTTTTGGGGCCTGCCTTGGAGGGGTTGGGAGCTGCTTGTACACCTTTGGGGCCTGCGTCTGCGCGGGGCGGGGGGGGGTTAGGGGGTTGGAGCTGGTTTTAACCTTTCGGGCTTGCATCTGGAGGGGCTTGGGGCCTGCCTTTGGGGGGGTGGTTGTGAGCTGCTTGTATACTGTAGGGGCCTGCTTGTACACCTTTGGGGCCTGCGTCTGGGGGGGGGTGGGAGCTGCTTGTACACTGTTAGGGCCTGCCTTGGGGGAGGGGTTGGGGCATGTGCCTTGGGGGCATGGGGTTGGGAGCTGCTTCTACGCTGTAGGGGTCTGGGTCTTGGGGGATTGGGGCTGTTTGTACACCTTTGGGGCGTGCCTCTGGGGAGGATGGGGAGTTGCTTGTACACCTTTGGGGCCTGTGTCTGGGGGGGGGTTGGGGCCTGTGCCGGGGGGGTTGGGAGCTGCTTGTACGCTCTAGGGTCCTCTGGCAGGCTTTGGGGCCTCCCTTTGAGGGGGGCAGTTGGGAGCTGGTTGTACACCTTTGGGGCCTGAGTCTGGGGTGTGGGGGCTGGGGCTGAGGCCTGGGGCCTGGGGCATGCATCTGGGTGGTGGTGGGGGGGGGTCCAGTTCATGGGGGGGGGTGGGTTGGGAGCTGCTTGTGGACAGTTGGGGTCTGCATCCGGGTGTGGCTGGGGCCTGCTTGTAGACTTCTGCAGCCTGTGTCTGGTGTTTGGGGGCTTTTCTGTAGTGTTTGGGGATCGCATTTTGGCTTTGGGATGTGTCTAGAGCTTCTGGGGCCTAGCTGTAGTGCTTGGGGCCTGCGTCTGGGGCTTTTCTGTAGCATTTTGGTAGCGTGTTTGTGATTTGGGGTCTGTATCCAGGGTTTTGCCTTTTTTGTAGTTTTCAGCTTTGTGTCTGTTTCTTTGTTGGTTGCCTGGGGCTTGGGGTTTGGATCATTAGTCAGTGTCATTAGCGTCGGGGGGTTGATATGAAGGGTTAGGGTTGTGGTTAGAGTTGTTACGGTTAAAGAGAATAAGGATTTTAGGGTAAGGGGATCAAGGTTGTGGGAATAAAAATGTTTTTGCACAGAGTTACATCGTTTAGAGGGAAGGAGGGTGGTATTGATATATGCTTGCAGTGATAAGAAAGCTTAACAGACAACCTTGTAAAATGCAGACAACCAGAATCCTTAGAGCAATTGGGTGGAAATCACGGCGTAAGAAACATTACCACCTCAAAGAGGAAAACAGTCAAGAAAAAAATAAAATTGACTAGTAACAGGCCAGCAGCTGTGTATTTTCTGTGAAGCACTGGATAGATCGTGAACATGGATTACCCAGTCAATGGGGAAACTGGGGAGGGTCCTGGTCACCGAGAGGAAAAAAAAAATTATATAAACTGTGTTATGGAACTAGTAGGTGGCTTGTGGGACGCCTGCCATTGCAATCGTGAATAAAAATGCTACCTCACTGAGATACTTGCCTGAGCCTATGGTATTGGTTACAGAGTGTTTCTAATAAGGTGTTAGGGTTTTAAGGTTTCAGGGCTAAGGCACTAGGGTTGGGTTTCAGGGTTAGGGTTTCCAGGGTTTAGGGTTAGGATTTTAAGGTTGTTAGGGTTGGAGTTATAAGGGTTAGGGTTTGGGGGTTAGTGTGTTAAGGTTTTAAAGTATTTTGTGGTTTTAGTGTTGATAGGGTTTTTAGGGTTAGGGTCTTAGGGTTTTAGTTATGGTCAGGTATTTAGGGTTAGGGTTTTAAGGTCTTATTTTTTTTTTTTAAGGTTAGGGTCTCCAGCGTTAGGGCTTTGAGAATCTTTACGTTTTGGGTTAGGGTTTAGAGGGTCTTAATTTTTAGGGTTAGGGCTTTTAGGCGTAGGTCTAGTGTGGTAAATTTTATCGGGTTAGGACTGTAAGGGTTTTTAGGGTTAGGGTTTCTAGGGTTTTTTGGGGTAGGGGTTAGGGTTAGATCCGTGGGAGCCGTAGTGTTAGGGGTCAGGGTTCTTAGGGGTAAGGCCCAATATTAGGGTGGAAGGCCAAACTAAGGGGGGAGCCCCCCCCAAAATTGAAGGGTCGAAGCCCCAATTTAGGGGAAGAAACGTCAAAATTGTGGGGTCCCCCAAAATAGGGCGGAAGAGCTCTTAATATTGGGGGAAACCCAAAAAAGGAGGGTGGGGGACTCTAAAATTGGGGGGACCCCCCCAAATTGGTTGTGTCCCCCCCAAAATTGGTTGTGTCCCCCCCAATTAAGGGAGGAACCCCCAAAATTGGGTGGGCGAACCCCCATATTGGGGGGGCAGAACACTTAAATGGAAGTGTGAAATTCCAGAATTGAATGTGGACCCCCCAGAACAGTCTTCAGGGGTTTAGTGTGGTAAATTTTATCGGGTTAGGGCTGTAAGGGTTTTTAGGGTTAGGGTTTCTAGGGTTTGTTGGGGTAGGGGTTAGGGTTAGATCCGTGGTTGCCATAGGCTTAGGGGTCAAGGTTCTTAGGGGTTAGGCCTAATATTAGGGCGGAAGGCCAAAATAAGAGGGTGGGAGCCGCCCCCAAAATTGAAGGGTTGAAGCCCCAAGTTAGGGGAAGGAACGTCAAAATTGTGGGGTCCCCCAAAATTGGGCGGAAGAACTTTTAATATTAGGGGGGAACCCAAAAAAGGAGGGTGGGGGACTCTAAAATCGGTTGTGTCCCCCCCAAATTAGGGGAGGAACCCCCAAAATTGGGTGGGCGAACCCCCAAATTGGGGGGAAGAAGACTTAAATGGAAGTGTGAAATTCCAGAATTGGATGTGGACCCCCCAGAACAGTCTTCAGGGGTTTAGTGTGGTAAATTTTATCGGGTTAGGGCTGTAAGGGTTTTTAGGGTTAGGGTTTCTAGGGTTTGTTGGGGTAGGGGTTAGGGTTAGATCCGTGGTTGCCATAGGGTTAGGGGTCAAGGTTCTTAGGGGTTAGGCCTAATATTAGGGCGGAAGGCCAAAATAAGAGGGGAGGAGCCCACCCAAAATTGAAGGGTTGAAGCCCAAAGTTAGGGGAAGGAACGTCAAAATTGTGGGGTCCCCCAAAATTGAGCGGAAGAGCTCTTAATATTGGGGGAAACCCAAAAAAGGAGGGTGGGGGACTCTAAAATTGGTTGTGTCCCCCCCAAAATTGGTTGTGTCCCCCCCAAAATTGGTTGTGTCCCCCCCAATTAGGGGAGGAACCCCCAAAATTGGGTGGGCGAACCCCCATATTGGGGGGGAAGAAGACTTAAATGGAAGTGTGAAATTCCAGAATTGAATGTGGACCCCCCAGAACAGTCTTCAGGGGTTTAGTGTGGTAAATTTTATCGGGTTAGGGCTGCAAGGGTTTTTAGGGTTAGGGTTTCTAGGGTTTGTTGGGGTAGGGGTTAGGGTTAGATCCGTGGTTGCCATAGGCTTAGGGGTCAAGGTTCTTAGGGGTTAGGCCTAATATTAGGGCGGAAGGCCAAAATAAGAGGGTGGGAGCCCCCCCCAAAATCGAAGGGTTGAAGCCCAAAGTTAGGGGAAGGAACGGCCAAATTGTGGGGTCCCCCAAAATTGGGCGGAAGAACTCTTTAATATTAGGGGGGAACCCAAAAAAGGAGGGTGGGGGACTCTACAATTGGGGGGGACCCCCAAAATTGGTCGGGTCCCCCCAAATTAGGGGAGGAACCCCCAAAATTGGGTGGGTGAACCCCCAAATTGGGGGGAAGAAGACTTAAATGGAAGTGTGAAATTCCAGAATTGAATGTGGACCCCCCCCAGACCTGGGGAGGAATCCCCAAACTTGGGGGGGACCCCCAAAATTGGGGTTAAAGCCCCAGATCCCGGGGAGCTAAGCCCCAAATTAAGGGAAGGAACCTCAAACATGTGGTGAGAACCCCAACATTGGGGGAAAGAACCTTAATATTAGGGTGGCAGGCCAAGAAAGGATGGTGGGGGCCTCCAAAATTGTGGGGGGCTTGGAATTGGGGGGAATCCCCAAAATGGAGGGGGAACCCCAAAAGTGGGGGGGGGGGCGAAGCACCAAATTAGGGGAAGGAACCCCAAAATTGCGGGGAAGAACTCTGAAATGGAGAGCTGAAAACCCGAAATTGAGGGGAAACCCCCCAAAACGGCGGGAAAACCCTCCATAAACACGAAACCGGTAATGTAACAGAGCAAAAAATGGCGTCCTGCGGCAAGGTGCGAGGCTCAATTTTCTGGGGAGTGCTGGGAAATGTAGTTCTTGGCCACCGGGTTTCCGGGAGTCCATATTGTTTTCCCAGAGCATGCCGGGAGATGTAGTTCTCGGACACTGGGCTTCCGGGAGGCCATGTTGGTTTCCCATCTTTGCTAGACTCCGGGTGCTCTGGCTTCACAGAGAAACCCCCAAACTGAAAAATGTACCTGCTAATATATTGGGCTCTAAATGTAGCCCTGGGTTAATTGAATAACAATCCCTGGGTAAGATTGAAGTGCAGGAGGGGTTGGCTACGGTTTTAAGAGCCGGTTTGCAGAAAAGGGATTTCCCGTTAAGAAATGGCATATACTGATTGTTCTCTTCCTTGCTCTGCCAAGACCTGAAGCACATCTTGGAAGCCAGGCAGAATCCGTGGAGCCAATGGAGTTCTCAAGCTCGACTTCAGCTTCTTCCCAGCTAGAAGAAGCAAGGACACGCCGGCTGAGTTCCACAGGCAACGCGCCCGTATCTGTAGACGAGGATTTAGAGATGCTACTTTGGGAACTCTCAGACGGCATACTGGAAGCCGAGCTCGACTTGGACCCAGGGAAGGATGAGGATGACCTCCTCCTTGAGCTTTCCAAGATGATTGATGATTGAACTGCATAGTCCTATGGTATATTTAAAAAAAAAAAAAAAAAAGAAAAAAAAGAAAACAACTCTTCTTCTTGTTGGATACCCTGAGGTGATCCTTTTTCTAACTGAGGCTTTGCAATGAGACTTAAAGCACAGTTGGAACTGGTAGAAATTGGCAGGATCTGCACTCAGTTGTCCTAAGTTTTCCTGCTGGTCAGAGTTAAGGTCTTGTGCATGGTTCCGTAACTATAGGTGGCTACCTTTGATATCAAGAGGACAAAGCACTTGTTTCTTTTGGCACAGAAAGATGTCCATCGGCACGCTGTGGTGGCTGTGAATTGACGTAGTGATGGAGCGATGCTCTGAAGGCTTAAACGGAAAGCTTCTTCCTTCCGCCCCCCTTGGCACAGCTCGATGTTGGGCACATTGTGAAGCCTGGGTGTTCTGATTTCTCGGACAGTTGATACCCAAATCCCGGAGTTACTATGTCAACTCTTGACTTTTATTTGTGTATGCCATTGTTTTGACTGTAATCTTTTCAGATGATGAAGCTGTAGGGGCGGGAGGGAGCAAAATAATTATTCTAGCGTTGTGGACCAAACATGCTGCCAGGAGTGGTGGTGGTGGGGTCAGCCCACCCGGCCTTACTTTCAATTATCAGGGATGATAAAATGGTGTGAAAAGCAGCAGCTCTGCGATACGGCTACGCTACCCCCACTCCCTTCTCTTGTGCTGTACCAAAGTTCCCCCAAGCTTTGGTTGGTGCTTTTTGCTGGTGACAGTAGGACTCCAGGGCGAGTAGTCGGGACTCTCCTGCAGTAACTGGGTCAATTAAGGGTTGGTTTAAGTGCCTCCTGGTTTTTAAAATTGCTCCCCTGAGCTGCTGGCTCTGCTGCCTGCTACAGCAAATGTTCGGGTGCCATCAGCGTCGCACTTGGGCGTGGGCACTGACCCTGCGGAGGAGAGCTGAGACTCGCGTGTATTGTGTACCCTGCCGCCAGTGATCGTTTTCCCCTAGCAGATCTATTTTGAATCATTTCCCTAAATTTTAGAGGAACTTTAGGCTCTTTGTGCTATGATTTGTGAAGCTGTAGGGGCCCTCAGGCATTTGCTGCTGGCAGAGGAAAACCGCTTGTCGAATTTGTTGTAAATACTTTCTGTTTGGACAACAACGCCTGTGTGTGTGTGTGTGTGTGTGTGTGTGTGTGTGTGCGTGCTTTGACGACCCCCTGCGACGCCCCAGCTCCGCGAGGGAAGCTTTGAAGCGGCTCTGGGAAAACCTCTGCGGAAGAAACCGCTGCTAGTGACTTGCGGAAAAGGGACTCCACAATCAGTGAGATTGTAAAGTAGGTATGTTTATTCAGCGCTGGGCAGCACGGGAGGTCGTGGGCATGAAGATTGATGACTCTTCCTCGTCACCGCTAGTTGACCTCTTGTCTTTGCGCAGACTCAGTTGCTCCTTGGCTCTTGTCCATCTGCAGGACCAGTTTCTCCCAGTTTCTTAAGACAGGCTCACTCTCTTATTAGGAGACTGACCTTGGTAAGGGGCCCAAGGCTTCTTGCTTTAGTTAATTGGCACAATGCACCATAGTTAGCAAAGACACTAAGTAGCATCCTAGTTTAACGCTGTCAGCGCTCTATCTCTACTTGATAAGATTCTCCTAACTCCCTCTCTCACTGGAGCCCACGCAGCCCTCCGTCCTGCCGAAGGACTTCACGGGGACTTCTGCCGGCTCCGGGTGCCCGCACACAGACAGAAATGGCTTTGAGAGAAAACAATCAGGAGGAGGAGAGCTCAGAGACTGCGGCCGGCTTCGGCCACCTTCCCCTCGCTTTCCCTCTCCGTGTTCAAACCGAGCACTGTTCTGCCGTCAACCTTCGCTGCCTCTGCCCGCGGCGCCGGGCTTTCGCAGGTGCCATTGCTCCTCTACATATTTTATCCTTCCTTTTGTAAGGAATGGTCCAGCAATTCGTGTCACTAAGGGATTTGAAGGGTTACCATCGAGGCCCGGGTCTAGGTGATAAGAGAACAAAGGGGTTTTTAGGGAAAAGTGCTGACTACTGCAGGGGATGTTGCTAGAGTTTCTGAAATCCGGCGCAGAGGCTCCCAAACGAGGAGGAAGGGGGAGCTGAAGGACAATTGAAGGACAAAAGCCTGAGAGGAAGACAACCAGCATTCAGCCCGAGCAAGCCCCGAGAGACCACCAGAGACTGGTACGCAGGCGCCCCTGGGAGGGGTTTCGGATTCCGGAAACCAATTCTAATAACCCTGCCTCTTCTCGAAGTAGTAATGAATATGTATTAGCCTGGGAGCATCAAAACCAGCCGCCTTACGTAACAGGCGTGCGTCCTGGGGGAGCAGAGACTCCCGGCACACCCAGCGCTGCTTGCTTGCCTCTATTCGTTTAATAAATTGTAAACTTTGATTGTAATCCTATTTGGATTTATAACAGCCATTTATAACACTTTTTATATTTCTATTTTATTTAAGGCTGTCTTGCCCCCCTCCCCCCCCAGCCTCGCTGCTCGCCAATAAAGCTGGCGCAGGGGCTAAGGGATTTGAAGGGCCTGCTTGTACACCTAAGGGATTTGAGGGCCTGCTTGTACACCTTTGGGGACTGCCTCTTTTGGGGGGGGGGGGGGGGGGGTGTTAGGAGCTGCTTGTATACTTTTTTAGGCATTCCTCTGAGAGGGGGTTGGGAGCTTCGTGTATTCTGGGGGGGGGAGGGCCTCCCTCGAGGTGGAAGCGGGGGGGGTTGGAGCGTTTCTACACTGTAGGGGCCTGCCTGTACACTTTTGGGGCCTGCCTTGGAGGGGTTGGGAGCTGCTTGTACACCTTTGGGGCCTGCGTCTGCGCGGGGCGGGGGGGGGTTAGGGGGTTGGAGCTGGTTTTAACCTTTCGGGCTTGCATCTGGAGGGGCTTGGGGCCTGCCTTTGGGGGGGTGGTTGTGAGCTGCTTGTATACTGTAGGGGCCTGCTTGTACACCTTTGGGGCCTGCGTCTGGGGGGGGGTGGGAGCTGCTTGTACACTGTTAGGGCCTGCCTTGGGGGAGGGGTTGGGGCATGTGCCTTGGGGGCATGGGGTTGGGAGCTGCTTCTACGCTGTAGGGGTCTGGGTCTTGGGGGATTGGGGCTGTTTGTACACCTTTGGGGCGTGCCTCTGGGGAGGATGGGGAGTTGCTTGTACACCTTTGGGGCCTGTGTCTGGGGGGGGGTTGGGGCCTGTGCCGGGGGGGTTGGGAGCTGCTTGTACGCTCTAGGGTCCTCTGGCAGGCTTTGGGGCCTCCCTTTGAGGGGGGCAGTTGGGAGCTGGTTGTACACCTTTGGGGCCTGAGTCTGGGGTGTGGGGGCTGGGGCTGAGGCCTGGGGCCTGGGGCATGCATCTGGGTGGTGGTGGGGGGGGGTCCAGTTCATGGGGGGGGGTGGGTTGGGAGCTGCTTGTGGACAGTTGGGGTCTGCATCCGGGTGTGGCTGGGGCCTGCTTGTAGACTTCTGCAGCCTGTGTCTGGTGTTTGGGGGCTTTTCTGTAGTGTTTGGGGATCGCATTTTGGCTTTGGGATGTGTCTAGAGCTTCTGGGGCCTAGCTGTAGTGCTTGGGGCCTGCGTCTGGGGCTTTTCTGTAGCATTTTGGTAGCGTGTTTGTGATTTGGGGTCTGTATCCAGGGTTTTGCCTTTTTTGTAGTTTTCAGCTTTGTGTCTGTTTCTTTGTTGGTTGCCTGGGGCTTGGGGTTTGGATCATTAGTCAGTGTCATTAGCGTCGGGGGGTTGATATGAAGGGTTAGGGTTGTGGTTAGAGTTGTTACGGTTAAAGAGAATAAGGATTTTAGGGTAAGGGGATCAAGGTTGTGGGAATAAAAATGTTTTTGCACAGAGTTACATCGTTTAGAGGGAAGGAGGGTGGTATTGATATATGCTTGCAGTGATAAGAAAGCTTAACAGACAACCTTGTAAAATGCAGACAACCAGAATCCTTAGAGCAATTGGGTGGAAATCACGGCGTAAGAAACATTACCACCTCAAAGAGGAAAACAGTCAAGAAAAAAATAAAATTGACTAGTAACAGGCCAGCAGCTGTGTATTTTCTGTGAAGCACTGGATAGATCGTGAACATGGATTACCCAGTCAATGGGGAAACTGGGGAGGGTCCTGGTCACCGAGAGGAAAAAAAAAATTATATAAACTGTGTTATGGAACTAGTAGGTGGCTTGTGGGACGCCTGCCATTGCAATCGTGAATAAAAATGCTACCTCACTGAGATACTTGCCTGAGCCTATGGTATTGGTTACAGAGTGTTTCTAATAAGGTGTTAGGGTTTTAAGGTTTCAGGGCTAAGGCACTAGGGTTGGGTTTCAGGGTTAGGGTTTCCAGGGTTTAGGGTTAGGATTTTAAGGTTGTTAGGGTTGGAGTTATAAGGGTTAGGGTTTGGGGGTTAGTGTGTTAAGGTTTTAAAGTATTTTGTGGTTTTAGTGTTGATAGGGTTTTTAGGGTTAGGGTCTTAGGGTTTTAGTTATGGTCAGGTATTTAGGGTTAGGGTTTTAAGGTCTTATTTTTTTTTTTTTAAGGTTAGGGTCTCCAGCGTTAGGGCTTTGAGAATCTTTACGTTTTGGGTTAGGGTTTAGAGGGTCTTAATTTTTAGGGTTAGGGCTTTTAGGCGTAGGTCTAGTGTGGTAAATTTTATCGGGTTAGGACTGTAAGGGTTTTTAGGGTTAGGGTTTCTAGGGTTTTTTGGGGTAGGGGTTAGGGTTAGATCCGTGGGAGCCGTAGTGTTAGGGGTCAGGGTTCTTAGGGGTAAGGCCCAATATTAGGGTGGAAGGCCAAACTAAGGGGGGAGCCCCCCCCAAAATTGAAGGGTCGAAGCCCCAATTTAGGGGAAGAAACGTCAAAATTGTGGGGTCCCCCAAAATAGGGCGGAAGAGCTCTTAATATTGGGGGAAACCCAAAAAAGGAGGGTGGGGGACTCTAAAATTGGGGGGACCCCCCCAAATTGGTTGTGTCCCCCCCAAAATTGGTTGTGTCCCCCCCAATTAAGGGAGGAACCCCCAAAATTGGGTGGGCGAACCCCCATATTGGGGGGGCAGAACACTTAAATGGAAGTGTGAAATTCCAGAATTGAATGTGGACCCCCCAGAACAGTCTTCAGGGGTTTAGTGTGGTAAATTTTATCGGGTTAGGGCTGTAAGGGTTTTTAGGGTTAGGGTTTCTAGGGTTTGTTGGGGTAGGGGTTAGGGTTAGATCCGTGGTTGCCATAGGCTTAGGGGTCAAGGTTCTTAGGGGTTAGGCCTAATATTAGGGCGGAAGGCCAAAATAAGAGGGTGGGAGCCGCCCCCAAAATTGAAGGGTTGAAGCCCCAAGTTAGGGGAAGGAACGTCAAAATTGTGGGGTCCCCCAAAATTGGGCGGAAGAACTTTTAATATTAGGGGGGAACCCAAAAAAGGAGGGTGGGGGACTCTAAAATCGGTTGTGTCCCCCCCAAATTAGGGGAGGAACCCCCAAAATTGGGTGGGCGAACCCCCAAATTGGGGGGAAGAAGACTTAAATGGAAGTGTGAAATTCCAGAATTGGATGTGGACCCCCCAGAAGAGTCTTCAGGGGTTTAGTGTGGTAAATTTTATCGGGTTAGGGCTGTAAGGGTTTTTAGGGTTAGGGTTTCTAGGGTTTGTTGGGGTAGGGGTTAGGGTTAGATCCGTGGTTGCCATAGGGTTAGGGGTCAAGGTTCTTAGGGGTTAGGCCTAATATTAGGGCGGAAGGCCAAAATAAGAGGGGAGGAGCCCACCCAAAATTGAAGGGTTGAAGCCCAAAGTTAGGGGAAGGAACGTCAAAATTGTGGGGTCCCCCAAAATTGAGCGGAAGAGCTCTTAATATTGGGGGAAACCCAAAAAAGGAGGGTGGGGGACTCTAAAATTGGTTGTGTCCCCCCCAAAATTGGTTGTGTCCCCCCCAAAATTGGTTGTGTCCCCCCCAATTAGGGGAGGAACCCCCAAAATTGGGTGGGCGAACCCCCATATTGGGGGGGAAGAACACTTAAATGGAAGTGTGAAATTCCAGAATTGAATGTGGACCCCCCAGAACAGTCTTCAGGGGTTTAGTGTGGTAAATTTTATCGGGTTAGGGCTGTAAGGGTTTTTAGGGTTAGGGTTTCTAGGGTTTGTTGGGGTAGGGGTTAGGGTTAGATCCGTGGTTGCCATAGCGTTAGGGGTCAAGGTTCTTAGGGGTTAGGCCTAATATTAGGGCGGAAGGCCAAAATAAGAGGGGAGGAGCCCACCCAAAATTGAAGGGTTGAAGCCCCAAGTTAGGGGAAGGAACGTCAAAATTGTGGGGTCCCCCAAAATTGAGCGGAAGAGCTCTTAATATTGGGGGAAACCCAAAAAAGGAGGGTGGGGGACTCTAAAATTGGTTGTGTCCCCCCCAAAATTGGTTGTGTCCCCCCCAGAATTGGTTGTGTCCCCCCCAATTAGGGGAGGAACCCCCAAAATTGGGTGGGCGAACCCCCATATTGGGGGGGAAGAAGACTTAAATGGAAGTGTGAAATTCCAGAATTGAATGTGGACCCCCCAGAACAGTCTTCAGGGGTTTAGTGTGGTAAATTTTATCGGGTTAGGGCTGCAAGGGTTTTTAGGGTTAGGGTTTCTAGGGTTTGTTGGGGTAGGGGTTAGGGTTAGATCCGTGGTTGCCATAGGCTTAGGGGTCAAGGTTCTTAGGGGTTAGGCCTAATATTAGGGCGGAAGGCCAAAATAAGAGGGTGGGAGCCCCCCCCAAAATCGAAGGGTTGAAGCCCAAAGTTAGGGGAAGGAACGGCCAAATTGTGGGGTCCCCCAAAATTGGGCGGAAGAACTCTTTAATATTAGGGGGGAACCCAAAAAAGGAGGGTGGGGGACTCTACAATTGGGGGGGACCCCCAAAATTGGTCGGGTCCCCCCAAATTAGGGGAGGAACCCCCAAAATTGGGTGGGTGAACCCCCAAATTGGGGGGAAGAAGACTTAAATGGAAGTGTGAAATTCCAGAATTGAATGTGGACCCCCCCCAGACCTGGGGAGGAATCCCCAAACTTGGGGGGGACCCCCAAAATTGGGGTTAAAGCCCCAGATCCCGGGGAGCTAAGCCCCAAATTAAGGGAAGGAACCTCAAACATGTGGTGAGAACCCCAACATTGGGGGAAAGAACCTTAATATTAGGGTGGCAGGCCAAGAAAGGATGGTGGGGGCCTCCAAAATTGTGGGGGGCTTGGAATTGGGGGGAATCCCCAAAATGGAGGGGGAACCCCAAAAGTGGGGGGGGGGCGAAGCACCAAATTAGGGGAAGGAACCCCAAAATTGCGGGTAAGAACTCTGAAATGGAGAGCTGAAAACCCGAAATTGAGGGGAAACCCCCCAAAACGGCGGGAAAACCCTCCATAAACACGAAACCGGTAATGTAACAGAGCAAAAAATGGCGTCCTGCGGCAAGGTGCGAGGCTCAATTTTCTGGGGAGTGCTGGGAAATGTAGTTCTTGGCCACCGGGTTTCCGGGAGTCCATATTGTTTTCCCAGAGCATGCCGGGAGATGTAGTTCTCGGACACTGGGCTTCCGGGAGGCCATGTTGGTTTCCCATCTTTGCTAGACTCCGGGTGCTCTGGCTTCACAGAGAAACCCCCAAACTGAAAAATGTACCTGCTAATATATTGGGCTCTAAATGTAGCCCTGGGTTAATTGAATAACAATCCCTGGGTAAGATTGAAGTGCAGGAGGGGTTGGCTACGGTTTTAAGAGCCGGTTTGCAGAAAAGGGATTTCCCGTTAAGAAATGGCATATACTGATTGTTCTCTTCCTTGCTCTGCCAAGACCTGAAGCACATCTTGGAAGCCAGGCAGAATCCGTGGAGCCAATGGAGTTCTCAAGCTCGACTTCAGCTTCTTCCCAGCTAGAAGAAGCAAGGACACGCCGGCTGAGTTCCACAGGCAATGCGCCCGTATCTGTAGACGAGGATTTAGAGATGCTACTTTGGGAACTCTCAGACGGCATACTGGAAGCCGAGCTCGACTTGGACCCAGGGAAGGATGAGGATGACCTCCTCCTTGAGCTTTCCAAGATGATTGATGATTGAACTGCATAGTCCTATGGTATATTTAAAAAAAAAAAAAAAAAAGAAAAAAAAGAAAACAACTCTTCTTCTTGTTGGATACCCTGAGGTGATCCTTTTTCTAACTGAGGCTTTGCAATGAGACTTAAAGCACAGTTGGAACTGGTAGAAATTGGCAGGATCTGCACTCAGTTGTCCTAAGTTTTCCTGCTGGTCAGAGTTAAGGTCTTGTGCATGGTTCCGTAACTATAGGTGGCTACCTTTGATATCAAGAGGACAAAGCACTTGTTTCTTTTGGCACAGAAAGATGTCCATCGGCACGCTGTGGTGGCTGTGAATTGACGTAGTGATGGAGCGATGCTCTGAAGGCTTAAACGGAAAGCTTCTTCCTTCCGCCCCCCTTGGCACAGCTCGATGTTGGGCACATTGTGAAGCCTGGGTGTTCTGATTTCTCGGACAGTTGATACCCAAATCCCGGAGTTACTATGTCAACTCTTGACTTTTATTTGTGTATGCCATTGTTTTGACTGTAATCTTTTCAGATGATGAAGCTGTAGGGGCGGGAGGGAGCAAAATAATTATTCTAGCGTTGTGGACCAAACATGCTGCCAGGAGTGGTGGTGGTGGGGTCAGCCCACCCGGCCTTACTTTCAATTATCAGGGATGATAAAATGGTGTGAAAAGCAGCAGCTCTGCGATACGGCTACGCTACCCCCACTCCCTTCTCTTGTGCTGTACCAAAGTTCCCCCAAGCTTTGGTTGGTGCTTTTTGCTGGTGACAGTAGGACTCCAGGGCGAGTAGTCGGGACTCTCCTGCAGTAACTGGGTCAATTAAGGGTTGGTTTAAGTGCCTCCTGGTTTTTAAAATTGCTCCCCTGAGCTGCTGGCTCTGCTGCCTGCTACAGCAAATGTTCGGGTGCCATCAGCGTCGCACTTGGGCGTGGGCACTGACCCTGCGGAGGAGAGCTGAGACTCGCGTGTATTGTGTACCCTGCCGCCAGTGATCGTTTTCCCCTAGCAGATCTATTTTGAATCATTTCCCTAAATTTTAGAGGAACTTTAGGCTCTTTGTGCTATGATTTGTGAAGCTGTAGGGGCCCTCAGGCATTTGCTGCTGGCAGAGGAAAACCGCTTGTCGAATTTGTTGTAAATACTTTCTGTTTGGACAACAACGCCTGTGTGTGTGTGTGTGTGTGTGTGTGTGTGTGCTTTGACGACCCCCTGCGACGCCCCAGCTCCGCGAGGGAAGCTTTGAAGCGGCTCTGGGAAAACCTCTGCGGAAGAAACCGCTGCTAGTGACTTGCGGAAAAGGGACTCCACAATCAGTGAGATTGTAAAGTAGGTATGTTTATTCAGCGCTGGGCAGCACGGGAGGTCGTGGGCATGAAGATTGATGACTCTTCCTCGTCACCGCTAGTTGACCTCTTGTCTTTGCACAGACTCAGTTGCTCCTTGGCTCTTGTCCATCTGCAGGACCAGTTTCTCCCAGTTTCTTAAGACAGGCTCACTCTCTTATTAGGAGACTGACCTTGGTAAGGGGCCCAAGGCTTCTTGCTTTAGTTAATTGGCACAATGCACCATAGTTAGCAAAGACACTAAGTAGCATCCTAGTTTAACGCTGTCAGCGCTCTATCTCTACTTGATAAGATTCTCCTAACTCCCTCTCTCACTGGAGCCCACGCAGCCCTCCGTCCTGCCGAAGGACTTCACGGGGACTTCTGCCGGCTCCGGGTGCCCGCACACAGACAGAAATGGCTTTGAGAGAAAACAATCAGGAGGAGGAGAGCTCAGAGACTGCGGCCGGCTTCGGCCACCTTCCCCTCGCTTTCCCTCTCCGTGTTCAAACCGAGCACTGTTCTGCCGTCAACCTTCGCTGCCTCTGCCCGCGGCGCCGGGCTTTCGCGGGTGCCATTGCTCCTCTACATATTTTATCCTTCCTTTTGTAAGGAATGGTCCAGCAATTCGTGTCACTAAGGGATTTGAAGGGTTACCATCGAGGCCCGGGTCTAGGTGATAAGAGAACAAAGGGGTTTTTAGGGAAAAGTGCTGACTACTGCAGGGGATGTTGCTAGAGTTTCTGAAATCCGGCGCAGAGGCTCCCAAACGAGGAGGAAGGGGGAGCTGAAGGACAATTGAAGGACAAAAGCCTGAGAGGAAGACAACCAGCATTCAGCCCGAGCAAGCCCCGAGAGACCACCAGAGACTGGTACGCAGGCGCCCCTGGGAGGGGTTTCGGATTCCGGAAACCAATTCTAATAACCCTGCCTCTTCTCGAAGTAGTAATGAATATGTATTAGCCTGGGAGCATCAAAACCAGCCGCCTTACGTAACAGGCGTGCATCCTGGGGGAGCAGAGACTCCCGGCGCACCCAGCGCTGCTTGCTTGCCTCTATTCGTTTAATAAATTGTAAACTTTGATTGTAATCCTATTTGGATTTATAACAGCCATTTATAACACTTTTTATATTTCTATTTTATTTAAGGCTGTCTTGCCCCCCTCCCCCCCCAGCCTCGCTGCTCGCCAATAAAGCTGGCGCAGGGGCTAAGGGATTTGAAGGGCCTGCTTGTACACCTAAGGGATTTGAGGGCCTGCTTGTACACCTTTGGGGACTGCCTCTTTTGGGGGGGGGGGGGGGGTGTTAGGAGCTGCTTGTATACTTTTTTAGGCATTCCTCTGAGAGGGGGTTGGGAGCTTCATGTATACTGGGGGGGGAGGGCCTCCCTCGAGGTGGAAGCGGGGGGGGTTGGAGCGTTTCTACACTGTAGGGGCCTGCCTGTACACTTTTGGGGCCTGCCTTGGAGGGGTTGGGAGCTGCTTGTACACCTTTGGGGCCTGCGTCTGCGCGGGGCGGGGGGGGTTAGGGGGTTGGAGCTGGTTTTAACCTTTCGGGCTTGCATCTGGAGGGGCTTGGGGCCTGCCTTTGGGGGGGTGGTTGTGAGCTGCTTGTATACTGTAGGGGCCTGCTTGTACACCTTTGGGGCCTGCGTCTGGGGGGGGGTGGGAGCTGCTTGTACACTGTTAGGGCCTGCCTTGGGGGAGGGGTTGGGGCATGTGCCTTGGGGGCATGGGGTTGGGAGCTGCTTCTACGCTGTAGGGGTCTGGGTCTTGGGGGGTTGGGGCTGTTTGTACACCTTTGGGGCGTGCCTCTGGGGAGGATGGGGAGTTGCTTGTACACCTTTGGGGCCTGTGTCTGGGGGGGGGTTGGGGCCTGTGCCGGGGGGGTTGGGAGCTGCTTGTACGCTCTAGGGTCCTCTGGCAGGCTTTGGGGCCTCCCTTTGAGGGGGGCAGTTGGGAGCTGGTTGTACACCTTTGGGGCCTGAGTCTGGGGTGTGGGGGCTGGGGCTGAGGCCTGGGGCCTGGGGCATGCATCTGGGTGGTGGTGGGGGGGGGGTCCAGTTCATGGGGGGGGGTGGGTTGGGAGCTGCTTGTGGACAGTTGGGGTCTGCATCCGGGTGTGGCTGGGGCCTGCTTGTAGACTTCTGCAGCCTGTGTCTGGTGTTTGGGGGCTTTTCTGTAGTGTTTGGGGATCGCATTTTGGCTTTGGGATGTGTCTAGAGCTTCTGGGGCCTAGCTGTAGTGCTTGGGGCCTGCGTCTGGGGCTTTTCTGTAGCATTTTGGTAGCGTGTTTGTGATTTGGGGTCTGTATCCAGGGTTTTGCCTTTTTTGTAGTTTTCAGCTTTGTGTCTGTTTCTTTGTTGGTTGCCTGGGGCTTGGGGTTTGGATCATTAGTCAGTGTCATTAGCGTCGGGGGGTTGATATGAAGGGTTAGGGTTGTGGTTAGGGTTGTTAGGGTTAAAGAGAATAAGGATTTTAGGGTAAGGGGATCAAGGTTGTGGGAATAAAAATGTTTTTGCACAGAGTTACATCGTTTAGAGGGAAGGAGGGTGGTATTGATATATGCTTGCAGTGATAAGAAAGCTTAACAGACAACCTTGTAAAATGCAGACAACCAGAATCCTTAGAGCAATTGGGTGGAAATCACGGCGTAAGAAACATTACCACCTCAAAGAGGAAAACAGTCAAGAAAAAAATAAAATTGACTAGTAACAGGCCAGCAGCTGTGTATTTTCTGTGAAGCACTGGATAGATCGTGAACATGGATTACCCAGTCAATGGGGAAACTGGGGAGGGTCCTGGTCACCGAGAGGAAAAAAAAAATTATATAAACTGTGTTATGGAACTAGTAGGTGGCTTGTGGGACGCCTGCCATTGCAATCGTGAATAAAAATGCTACCTCACTGAGATACTTGCCTGAGCCTATGGTATTGGTTACAGAGTGTTTCTAATAAGGTGTTAGGGTTTTAAGGTTTCAGGGCTAAGGCACTAGGGTTGGGTTTCAGGGTTAGGGTTTCCAGGGTTTAGGGTTAGGATTTTAAGGTTGTTAGGGTTGGAGTTATAAGGGTTAGGGTTTGGGGGTTAGTGTGTTAAGGTTTTAAAGTATTTTGTGGTTTTAGTGTTGATAGGGTTTTTAGGGTTAGGGTCTTAGGGTTTTAGTTATGGTCAGGTATTTAGGGTTAGGGTTTTAAGGTCTTATTTTTTTTTTTTTAAGGTTAGGGTCTCCAGCGTTAGGGCTTTGAGAATCTTTACGTTTTGGGTTAGGGTTTAGAGGGTCTTAATTTTTAGGGTTAGGGCTTTTAGGCGTAGGTCTAGTGTGGTAAATTTTATCGGGTTAGGATTGTAAGGGTTTTTAGGGTTAGGGTTTCTAGGTTTTTTTGGGGTAGGGGTTAGGGTTAGATCCGTGGGAGCCGTAGTGTTAGGGGTCAGGGTTCTTAGGGGTAAGGCCCAATATTAGGGTGGAAGGCCAAACTAAGGGGGGAGCCCCCCCCAAAATTGAAGGGTCGAAGCCCCAATTTAGGGGAAGAAACGTCAAAATTGTGGGGTCCCCCAAAATAGGGCGGAAGAGCTCTTAATATTGGGGGAAACCCAAAAAAGGAGGGTGGGGGACTCTAAAATTGGGGGGACCCCCCCAAATTGGTTGTGTCCCCCCCAAAATTGGTTGTGTCCCCCCCAATTAAGGGAGGAACCCCCAAAATTGGGTGGGTGAACCCCCATATTGGGGGGGCAGAACACTTAAATGGAAGTGTGAAATTCCAGAATTGAATGTGGACCCCCCAGAACAGTCTTCAGGGGTTTAGTGTGGTAAATTTTATCGGGTTAGGGCTGTAAGGGTTTTTAGGGTTAGGGTTTCTAGGGTTTGTTGGGGTAGGGGTTAGGGTTAGATCCGTGGTTGCCATAGCGTTAGGGGTCAAGGTTCTTAGGGGTTAGGCCTAATATTAGGGCGGAAGGCCAAAATAAGAGGGTGGGAGCCCCCCCCAAAATTGAAGGGTTGAAGCCCCAAGTTAGGGGAAGGAACGTCAAAATTGTGGGGTCCCCCAAAATTGGGCGGAAGAACTTTTAATATTAGGGGGGAACCCAAAAAAGGAGTGTGGGGGACTCTAAAATCGGTTGTGTCCCCCAAATTAGGGGAGGAACCCCCAAAATTGGGTGGGCGAACCCCCAAATTGGGGGGAAGAAGACTTAAATGGAAGTGTGAAATTCCAGAATTGGATGTGGACCCCCCAGAACAGTCTTCAGGGGTTTAGTGTGGTAAATTTTATCGGGTTAGGGCTGTAAGGGTTTTTAGGGTTAGGGTTTCTAGGGTTTGTTGGGGTAGGGGTTAGGGTTAGATCCGTGGTTGCCATAGCGTTAGGGGTCAAGGTTCTTAGGGGTTAGGCCTAATATTAGGGCAGAAGGCCAAAATAAGAGGGGAGGAGCCCACCCAAAATTGAAGGGTTGAAGCCCAAAGTTAGGGGAAGGAACGTCAAAATTGTGGGGTCCCCCAAAATTGAGCGGAAGAGCTCTTAATATTGGGGGAAACCCAAAAAAGGAGGGTGGGGGACTCTAAAATTGGTTGTGTCCCCCCCAAAATTGGTTGTGTCCCCCCCAAAATTGGTTGTGTCCCCCCCAATTAGGGGAGGAACCCCCAAAATTGGGTGGGCGAACCCCCATATTGGGGGGGAAGAACACTTAAATGGAAGTGTGAAATTCCAGAATTGAATGTGGACCCCCCAGAACAGTCTTCAGGGGTTTAGTGTGGTAAATTTTATCGGGTTAGGGCTGCAAGGGTTTTTAGGGTTAGGGTTTCTAGGGTTTGTTGGGGTAGGGGTTAGGGTTAGATCCGTGGTTGCCATAGGCTTAGGGGTCAAGGTTCTTAGGGGTTAGGCCTAATATTAGGGCGGAAGGCCAAAATAAGAGGGTGGGAGCCCCCCCCAAAATCGAAGGGTTGAAGCCCAAAGTTAGGGGAAGGAACGGCCAAATTGTGGGGTCCCCCAAAATTGGGCGGAAGAACTCTTTAATATTAGGGGGGAACCCAAAAAAGGAGGGTGGGGGACTCTACAATTGGGGGGGACCCCCAAAATTGGTCGGGTCCCCCCAAATTAGGGGAGGAACCCCCAAAATTGGGTGGGTGAACCCCCAAATTGGGGGGAAGAAGACTTAAATGGAAGTGTGAAATTCCAGAATTGAATGTGGACCCCCCCCAGACCTGGGGAGGAATCCCCAAACTTGGGGGGGACCCCCAAAATTGGGGTTAAAGCCCCAGATCCCGGGGAGCTAAGCCCCAAATTAAGGGAAGGAACCTCAAACATGTGGTGAGAACCCCAACATTGGGGGAAAGAACCTTAATATTAGGGTGGCAGGCCAAGAAAGGATGGTGGGGGCCTCCAAAATTGTGGGGGGCTTGGAATTGGGGGGAATCCCCAAAATGGAGGGGGAACCCCAAAAGTGGGGGGGGGGCGAAGCACCAAATTAGGGGAAGGAACCCCAAAATTGCGGGGAAGAACTCTGAAATGGAGAGCTGAAAACCCGAAATTGAGGGGAAACCCCCCAAAACGGCGGGAAAACCCTCCATAAACACGAAACCGGTAATGTAACAGAGCAAAAAATGGCGTCCTACGGCAAGGTGCGAGGCTCAATTTTCTGGGGAGTGCTGGGAAATGTAGTTCTTGGCCACCGGGTTTCCGGGAGTCCATATTGTTTTCCCAAAGCATGCCGGGAGATGTAGTTCTCGGACACTGGGCTTCCGGGAGGCCATGTTGGTTTCCCATCTTTGCTAGACTCCGGGTGCTCTGGCTTCACAGAGAAACCCCCAAACTGAAAAATGTACCTGCTAATATATTGGGCTCTAAATGTAGCCCTGGGTTAATTGAATAACAATCCCTGGGTAAGATTGAAGTGCAGGAGGGGTTGGCTACGGTTTTAAGAGCCGGTTTGCAGAAAAGGGATTTCCCGTTAAGAAATGGCATATACTGATTGTTCTCTTCCTTGCTCTGCCAAGACCTGAAGCACATCTTGGAAGCCAGGCAGAATCCGTGGAGCCAATGGAGTTCTCAAGCTCGACTTCAGCTTCTTCCCAGCTAGAAGAAGCAAGGACACGCCGGCTGAGTTCCACAGGCAACGCGCCCGTATCTGTAGACGAGGATTTAGAGATGCTACTTTGGGAACTCTCAGACGGCATACTGGAAGCCGAGCTCGACTTGGACCCAGGGAAGGATGAGGATGACCTCCTCCTTGAGCTTTCCAAGATGATTGATGATTGAACTGCATAGTCCTATGGTATATTTAAAAAAAAAAAAAAAAAAGAAAAAAAAGAAAACAACTCTTCTTCTTGTTGGATACCCTGAGGTGATCCTTTTTCTAACTGAGGCTTTGCAATGAGACTTAAAGCACAGTTGGAACTGGTAGAAATTGGCAGGATCTGCACTCAGTTGTCCTAAGTTTTCCTGCTGGTCAGAGTTAAGGTCTTGTGCATGGTTCCGTAACTATAGGTGGCTACCTTTGATATCAAGAGGACAAAGCACTTGTTTCTTTTGGCACAGAAAGATGTCCATCGGCACGCTGTGGTGGCTGTGAATTGACGTAGTGATGGAGCGATGCTCTGAAGGCTTAAACGGAAAGCTTCTTCCTTCCGCCCCCCTTGGCACAGCTCGATGTTGGGCACATTGTGAAGCCTGGGTGTTCTGATTTCTCGGACAGTTGATACCCAAATCCCGGAGTTACTATGTCAACTCTTGACTTTTATTTGTGTATGCCATTGTTTTGACTGTAATCTTTTCAGATGATGAAGCTGTAGGGGCGGGAGGGAGCAAAATAATTATTCTAGCGTTGTGGACCAAACATGCTGCCAGGAGTGGTGGTGGTGGGGTCAGCCCACCCGGCCTTACTTTCAATTATCAGGGATGATAAAATGGTGTGAAAAGCAGCAGCTCTGCGATACGGCTACGCTACCCCCACTCCCTTCTCTTGTGCTGTACCAAAGTTCCCCCAAGCTTTGGTTGGTGCTTTTTGCTGGTGACAGTAGGACTCCAGGGCGAGTAGTCGGGACTCTCCTGCAGTAACTGGGTCAATTAAGGGTTGGTTTAAGTGCCTCCTGGTTTTTAAAATTGCTCCCCTGAGCTGCTGGCTCTGCTGCCTGCTACAGCAAATGTTCGGGTGCCATCAGCGTCGCACTTGGGCGTGGGCACTGACCCTGCGGAGGAGAGCTGAGACTCGCGTGTATTGTGTACCCTGCCGCCAGTGATCGTTTTCCCCTAGCAGATCTATTTTGAATCATTTCCCTAAATTTTAGAGGAACTTTAGGCTCTTTGTGCTATGATTTGTGAAGCTGTAGGGGCCCTCAGGCATTTGCTGCTGGCAGAGGAAAACCGCTTGTCGAATTTGTTGTAAATACTTTCTGTTTGGACAACAACGCCTGTGTGTGTGTGTGTGTGTGTGTGTGTGTGTGTGCGTGCTTTGACGACCCCCTGCGACGCCCCAGCTCCGCGAGGAAGCTTTGAAGCGGCTCTGGGAAAACCTCTGCGGAAGAAACCGCTGCTAGTGACTTGCGGAAAAGGGACTCCACAATCAGTGAGATTGTAAAGTAGGTATGTTTATTCAGCGCTGGGCAGCACGGGAGGTCGTGGGCATGAAGATTGATGACTCTTCCTCGTCACCGCTAGTTGACCTCTTGTCTTTGCGCAGACTCAGTTGCTCCTTGGCTCTTGTCCATCTGCAGGACCAGTTTCTCCCAGTTTCTTAAGACAGGCTCACTCTCTTATTAGGAGACTGACCTTGGTAAGGGGCCCAAGGCTTCTTGCTTTAGTTAATTGGCACAATGCACCATAGTTAGCAAAGACACTAAGTAGCATCCTAGTTTAACGCTGTCAGCGCTCTATCTCTACTTGATAAGATTCTCCTAACTCCCTCTCTCACTGGAGCCCACGCAGCCCTCCGTCCTGCCGAAGGACTTCACGGGGACTTCTGCCGGCTCCGGGTGCCCGCACACAGACAGAAATGGCTTTGAGAGAAAACAATCAGGAGGAGGAGAGCTCAGAGACTGCGGCCGGCTTCGGCCACCTTCCCCTCGCTTTCCCTCTCCGTGTTCAAACCGAGCACTGTTCTGCCGTCAACCTTCGCTGCCTCTGCCCGCGGCGCCGGGCTTTCACGGGTGCCATTGCTCCTCTACATATTTTATCCTTCCTTTTGTAAGGAATGGTCCAGCAATTCGTGTCACTAAGGGATTTGAAGGGTTACCATCGAGGCCCGGGTCTAGGTGATAAGAGAACAAAGGGGTTTTTAGGGAAAAGTGCTGACTACTGCAGGGGATGTTGCTAGAGTTTCTGAAATCCGGCGCAGAGGCTCCCAAACGAGGAGGAAGGGGGAGCTGAAGGACAATTGAAGGACAAAAGCCTGAGAGGAAGACAACCAGCATTCAGCCCGAGCAAGCCCCGAGAGACCACCAGAGACTGGTACGCAGGCGCCCCTGGGAGGGGTTTCGGATTCCGGAAACCAATTCTAATAACCCTGCCTCTTCTCGAAGTAGTAATGAATATGTATTAGCCTGGGAGCATCAAAACCAGCCGCCTTACGTAACAGGCGTGCATCCTGGGGGAGCAGAGACTCCCGGCGCACCCAGCGCTGCTTGCTTGCCTCTATTCGTTTAATAAATTGTAAACTTTGATTGTAATCCTATTTGGATTTATAACAGCCATTTATAACACTTTTTATATTTCTATTTTATTTAAGGCTGTCTTGCCCCCCTCCCCCCCCAGCCTCGCTGCTCGCCAATAAAGCTGGCGCAGGGGCTAAGGGATTTGAAGGGCCTGCTTGTACACCTAAGGGATTTGAGGGCCTGCTTGTACACCTTTGGGGACTGCCTCTTTTGGGGGGGGGGGGGGGGGGTGTTAGGAGCTGCTTGTATACTTTTTTAGGCATTCCTCTGAGAGGGGGTTGGGAGCTTCGTGTATACTGGGGGGGGAGGGCCTCCCTCGAGGTGGAAGCGGGGGGGGTTGGAGCGTTTCTACACTGTAGGGGCCTGCCTGTACACTTTTGGGGCCTGCCTTGGAGGGGTTGGGAGCTGCTTGTACACCTTTGGGGCCTGCGTCTGCGCGGGGCGGGGGGGGTTAGGGGGTTGGAGCTGGTTTTAACCTTTCGGGCTTGCATCTGGAGGGGCTTGGGGCCTGCCTTTGGGGGGGTGGTTGTGAGCTGCTTGTATACTGTAGGGGCCTGCTTGTACACCTTTGGGGCCTGCGTCTGGGGGGGGGTGGGAGCTGCTTGTACACTGTTAGGGCCTGCCTTGGGGGAGGGGTTGGGGCATGTGCCTTGGGGGCATGGGGTTGGGAGCTGCTTCTACGCTGTAGGGGTCTGGGTCTTGGGGGATTGGGGCTGTTTGTACACCTTTGGGGCGTGCCTCTGGGGAGGATGGGGAGTTGCTTGTACACCTTTGGGGCCTGTGTCTGGGGGGGGGGTTGGGGCCTGTGCCGGGGGGGTTGGGAGCTGCTTGTACGCTCTAGGGTCCTCTGGCAGGCTTTGGGGCCTCCCTTTGAGGGGGGCAGTTGGGAGCTGGTTGTACACCTTTGGGGCCTGAGTCTGGGGTGTGGGGGCTGGGGCTGAGGCCTGGGGCCTGGGGCATGCATCTGGGTGGTGGGGGGGGGGGGGTCCAGTTCATGGGGGGGGGTGGGTTGGGAGCTGCTTGTGGACAGTTGGGGTCTGCATCCGGGTGTGGCTGGGGCCTGCTTGTAGACTTCTGCAGCCTGTGTCTGGTGTTTGGGGGCTTTTCTGTAGTGTTTGGGGATTGCATTTTGGCTTTGGGATGTGTCTAGAGCTTCTGGGGCCTAGCTGTAGTGCTTGGGGCCTGCGTCTGGGGCTTTTCTGTAGCATTTTGGTAGCGTGTTTGTGATTTGGGGTCTGTATCCAGGGTTTTGCCTTTTTTGTAGTTTTCAGCTTTGTGTCTGTTTCTTTGTTGGTTGCCTGGGGCTTGGGGTTTGGATCATTAGTCAGTGTCATTAGCGTCGGGGGGTTGATATGAAGGGTTAGGGTTGTGGTTAGAGTTGTTAGGGTTAAAGAGAATAAGGATTTTAGGGTAAGGGGATCAAGGTTGTGGGAATAAAAATGTTTTTGCACAGAGTTACATCGTTTAGAGGGAAGGAGGGTGGTATTGATATATGCTTGCAGTGATAAGAAAGCTTAACAGACAACCTTGTAAAATGCAGACAACCAGAATCCTTAGAGCAATTGGGTGGAAATCACGGCGTAAGAAACATTACCACCTCAAAGAGGAAAACAGTCAAGAAAAAAATAAAATTGACTAGTAACAGGCCAGCAGCTGTGTATTTTCTGTGAAGCACTGGATAGATCGTGAACATGGATTACCCAGTCAATGGGGAAACTGGGGAGGGTCCTGGTCACCGAGAGGAAAAAAAAAATTATATAAACTGTGTTATGGAACTAGTAGGTGGCTTGTGGGACGCCTGCCATTGCAATCGTGAATAAAAATGCTACCTCACTGAGATACTTGCCTGAGCCTATGGTATTGGTTACAGAGTGTTTCTAATAAGGTGTTAGGGTTTTAAGGTTTCAGGGCTAAGGCACTAGGGTTGGGTTTCAGGGTTAGGGTTTCCAGGGTTTAGGGTTAGGATTTTAAGGTTGTTAGGGTTGGAGTTATAAGGGTTAGGGTTTGGGGGTTAGTGTGTTAAGGTTTTAAAGTATTTTGTGGTTTTAGTGTTGATAGGGTTTTTAGGGTTAGGGTCTTAGGGTTTTAGTTATGGTCAGGTATTTAGGGTTAGGGTTTTAAGGTCTTATTTTTTTTTTTTTAAGGTTAGGGTCTCCAGCGTTAGGGCTTTGAGAATCTTTACGTTTTGGGTTAGGGTTTAGAGGGTCTTAATTTTTAGGGTTAGGGCTTTTAGGCGTAGGTCTAGTGTGGTAAATTTTATCAGGTTAGGACTGTAAGGGTTTTTAGGGTTAGGGTTTCTAGGGTTTTTTGGGGTAGGGGTTAGGGTTAGATCCGTGGGAGCCGTAGTGTTAGGGGTCAGGGTTCTTAGGGGTAAGGCCCAATATTAGGGTGGAAGGCCAAACTAAGGGGGGAGCCCCCCCCAAAATTGAAGGGTCGAAGCCCCAATTTAGGGGAAGAAACGTCAAAATTGTGGGGTCCCCCAAAATAGGGCGGAAGAGCTCTTAATATTGGGGGAAACCCAAAAAAGGAGGGTGGGGGACTCTAAAATTGGGGGGACCCCCCCAAATTGGTTGTGTCCCCCCCAAAATTGGTTGTGTCCCCCCCAATTAAGGGAGGAACCCCCAAAATTGGGTGGGCGAACCCCCATATTGGGGGGGCAGAACACTTAAATGGAAGTGTGAAATTCCAGAATTGAATGTGGACCCCCCAGAACAGTCTTCAGGGGTTTAGTGTGGTAAATTTTATCGGGTTAGGGCTGTAAGGGTTTTTAGGGTTAGGGTTTCTAGGGTTTGTTGGGGTAGGGGTTAGGGTTAGATCCGTGGTTGCCATAGCGTTAGGGGTCAAGGTTCTTAGGGGTTAGGCCTAATATTAGGGCGGAAGGCCAAAATAAGAGGGTGGGAGCCCCCCCCAAAATTGAAGGGTTGAAGCCCCAAGTTAGGGGAAGGAACGTCAAAATTGTGGGGTCCCCCAAAATTGGGCGGAAGAACTTTTAATATTAGGGGGGAACCCAAAAAAGGAGGGTGGGGGACTCTAAAATCGGTTGTGTCCCCCCCAAATTAGGGGAGGAACCCCCAAAATTGGGTGGGCGAACCCCCAAATTGGGGGGAAGAAGACTTAAATGGAAGTGTGAAATTCCAGAATTGGATGTGGACCCCCCAGAACAGTCTTCAGGGGTTTAGTGTGGTAAATTTTATCGGGTTAGGGCTGTAAGGGTTTTTAGGGTTAGGGTTTCTAGGGTTTGTTGGGGTAGGGGTTAGGGTTAGATCCGTGGTTGCCATAGCGTTAGGGGTCAAGGTTCTTAGGGGTTAGGCCTAATATTAGGGCGGAAGGCCAAAATAAGAGGGGAGGAGCCCACCCAAAATTGAAGGGTTGAAGCCCAAAGTTAGGGGAAGGAACGTCAAAATTGTGGGGTCCCCCAAAATTGAGCGGAAGAGCTCTTAATATTGGGGGAAACCCAAAAAAGGAGGGTGGGGGACTCTAAAATTGGTTGTGTCCCCCCCAAAATTGGTTGTGTCCCCCCCAAAATTGGTTGTGTCCCCCCCAATTAGGGGAGGAACCCCCAAAATTGGGTGGGCGAACCCCCATATTGGGGGGGAAGAACACTTAAATGGAAGTGTGAAATTCCAGAATTGAATGTGGACCCCCCAGAACAGTCTTCAGGGGTTTAGTGTGGTAAATTTTATCGGGTTAGGGCTGCAAGGGTTTTTAGGGTTAGGGTTTCTAGGGTTTGTTGGGGTAGGGGTTAGGGTTAGATCCGTGGTTGCCATAGGCTTAGGGGTCAAGGTTCTTAGGGGTTAGGCCTAATATTAGGGCGGAAGGCCAAAATAAGAGGGTGGGAGCCCCCCCCAAAATCGAAGGGTTGAAGCCCAAAGTTAGGGGAAGGAACGGCCAAATTGTGGGGTCCCCCAAAATTGGGCGGAAGAACTCTTTAATATTAGGGGGGAACCCAAAAAAGGAGGGTGGGGGACTCTACAATTGGGGGGGACCCCCAAAATTGGTCGGGTCCCCCCAAATTAGGGGAGGAACCCCCAAAATTGGGTGGGTGAACCCCCAAATTGGGGGGAAGAAGACTTAAATGGAAGTGTGAAATTCCAGAATTGAATGTGGACCCCCCCCAGACCTGGGGAGGAATCCCCAAACTTGGGGGGGACCCCCAAAATTGGGGTTAAAGCCCCAGATCCCGGGGAGCTAAGCCCCAAATTAAGGGAAGGAACCTCAAACATGTGGTGAGAACCCCAACATTGGGGGAAAGAACCTTAATATTAGGGTGGCAGGCCAAGAAAGGATGGTGGGGGCCTCCAAAATTGTGGGGGGCTTGGAATTGGGGGGAATCCCCAAAATGGAGGGGGAACCCCAAAAGTGGGGGGGGGGCGAAGCACCAAATTAGGGGAAGGAACCCCAAAATTGCGGGGAAGAACTCTGAAATGGAGAGCTGAAAACCCGAAATTGAGGGGAAACCCCCCAAAACGGCGGGAAAACCCTCCATAAACACGAAACCGGTAATGTAACAGAGCAAAAAATGGCGTCCTGCGGCAAGGTGCGAGGCTCAATTTTCTGGGGAGTGCTGGGAAATGTAGTTCTTGGCCACCGGGTTTCCGGGAGTCCATATTGTTTTCCCAAAGCATGCCGGGAGATGTAGTTCTCGGACACTGGGCTTCCGGGAGGCCATGTTGGTTTCCCATCTTTGCTAGACTCCGGGTGCTCTGGCTTCACAGAGAAACCCCCAAACTGAAAAATGTACCTGCTAATATATTGGGCTCTAAATGTAGCCCTGGGTTAATTGAATAACAATCCCTGGGTAAGATTGAAGTGCAGGAGGGGTTGGCTACGGTTTTAAGAGCCGGTTTGCAGAAAAGGGATTTCCCGTTAAGAAATGGCATATACTGATTGTTCTCTTCCTTGCTCTGCCAAGACCTGAAGCACATCTTGGAAGCCAGGCAGAATCCGTGGAGCCAATGGAGTTCTCAAGCTCGACTTCAGCTTCTTCCCAGCTAGAAGAAGCAAGGACACGCCGGCTGAGTTCCACAGGCAACGCGCCCGTATCTGTAGACGAGGATTTAGAGATGCTACTTTGGGAACTCTCAGACGGCATACTGGAAGCCGAGCTCGACTTGGACCCAGGGAAGGATGAGGATGACCTCCTCCTTGAGCTTTCCAAGATGATTGATGATTGAACTGCATAGTCCTATGGTATATTAAAAAAAAAAAAAAAAAAGAAAAAAAAGAAAACAACTCTTCTTCTTGTTGGATACCCTGAGGTGATCCTTTTTCTAACTGAGGCTTTGCAATGAGACTTAAAGCACAGTTGGAACTGGTAGAAATTGGCAGGATCTGCACTCAGTTGTCCTAAGTTTTCCTGCTGGTCAGAGTTAAGGTCTTGTGCATGGTTCCGTAACTATAGGTGGCTACCTTTGATATCAAGAGGACAAAGCACTTGTTTCTTTTGGCACAGAAAGATGTCCATCGGCACGCTGTGGTGGCTGTGAATTGACGTAGTGATGGAGCGATGCTCTGAAGGCTTAAACGGAAAGCTTCTTCCTTCCGCCCCCCTTGGCACAGCTCGATGTTGGGCACATTGTGAAGCCTGGGTGTTCTGATTTCTCGGACAGTTGATACCCAAATCCCGGAGTTACTATGTCAACTCTTGACTTTTATTTGTGTATGCCATTGTTTTGACTGTAATCTTTTCAGATGATGAAGCTGTAGGGGCGGGAGGGAGCAAAATAATTATTCTAGCGTTGTGGACCAAACATGCTGCCAGGAGTGGTGGTGGTGGGGTCAGCCCACCCGGCCTTACTTTCAATTATCAGGGATGATAAAATGGTGTGAAAAGCAGCAGCTCTGCGATACGGCTACGCTACCCCCACTCCCTTCTCTTGTGCTGTACCAAAGTTCCCCCAAGCTTTGGTTGGTGCTTTTTGCTGGTGACAGTAGGACTCCAGGGCGAGTAGTCGGGACTCTCCTGCAGTAACTGGGTCAATTAAGGGTTGGTTTAAGTGCCTCCTGGTTTTTAAAATTGCTCCCCTGAGCTGCTGGCTCTGCTGCCTGCTACAGCAAATGTTCGGGTGCCATCAGCGTCGCACTTGGGCGTGGGCACTGACCCTGCGGAGGAGAGCTGAGACTCGCGTGTATTGTGTACCCTGCCGCCAGTGATCGTTTTCCCCTAGCAGATCTATTTTGAATCATTTCCCTAAATTTTAGAGGAACTTTAGGCTCTTTGTGCTATGATTTGTGAAGCTGTAGGGGCCCTCAGGCATTTGCTGCTGGCAGAGGAAAACCGCTTGTCGAATTTGTTGTAAATACTTTCTGTTTGGACAACAACGCCTGTGTGTGTGTGTGTGTGTGTGTGTGTGTGTGTGCGTGCTTTGACGACCCCCTGCGACGCCCCAGCTCCGCGAGGAAGCTTTGAAGCGGCTCTGGGAAAACCTCTGCGGAAGAAACCGCTGCTAGTGACTTGCGGAAAAGGGACTCCACAATCAGTGAGATTGTAAAGTAGGTATGTTTATTCAGCGCTGGGCAGCACGGGAGGTCGTGGGCATGAAGATTGATGACTCTTCCTCGTCACCGCTAGTTGACCTCTTGTCTTTGCGCAGACTCAGTTGCTCCTTGGCTCTTGTCCATCTGCAGGACCAGTTTCTCCCAGTTTCTTAAGACAGGCTCACTCTCTTATTAGGAGACTGACCTTGGTAAGGGGCCCAAGGCTTCTTGCTTTAGTTAATTGGCACAATGCACCATAGTTAGCAAAGACACTAAGTAGCATCCTAGTTTAACGCTGTCAGCGCTCTATCTCTACTTGATAAGATTCTCCTAACTCCCTCTCTCACTGGAGCCCACGCAGCCCTCCGTCCTGCCGAAGGACTTCACGGGGACTTCTGCCGGCTCCGGGTGCCCGCACACAGACAGAAATGGCTTTGAGAGAAAACAATCAGGAGGAGGAGAGCTCAGAGACTGCGGCCGGCTTCGGCCACCTTCCCCTCGCTTTCCCTCTCCGTGTTCAAACCGAGCACTGTTCTGCCGTCAACCTTCGCTGCCTCTGCCCGCGGCGCCGGGCTTTCACGGGTGCCATTGCTCCTCTACATATTTTATCCTTCCTTTTGTAAGGAATGGTCCAGCAATTCGTGTCACTAAGGGATTTGAAGGGTTACCATCGAGGCCCGGGTCTAGGTGATAAGAGAACAAAGGGGTTTTTAGGGAAAAGTGCTGACTACTGCAGGGGATGTTGCTAAAGTTTCTGAAATCCGGCGCAGAGGCTCCCAAACGAGGAGGAAGGGGGAGCTGAAGGACAATTGAAGGACAAAAGCCTGAGAGGAAGACAACCAGCATTCAGCCCGAGCAAGCCCCGAGAGACCACCAGAGACTGGTACGCAGGCGCCCCTGGGAGGGGTTTCGGATTCCGGAAACCAATTCTAATAACCCTGCCTCTTCTCGAAGTAGTAATGAATATGTATTAGCCTGGGAGCATCAAAACCAGCCGCCTTACGTAACAGGCGTGCATCCTGGGGGAGCAGAGACTCCCGGCGCACCCAGCGCTGCTTGCTTGCCTCTATTCGTTTAATAAATTGTAAACTTTGATTGTAATCCTATTTGGATTTATAACAGCCATTTATAACACTTTTTATATTTCTATTTTATTTAAGGCTGTCTTGCCCCCCTCCCCCCCCAGCCTCGCTGCTCGCCAATAAAGCTGGCGCAGGGGCTAAGGGATTTGAAGGGCCTGCTTGTACACCTAAGGGATTTGAGGGCCTGCTTGTACACCTTTGGGGACTGCCTCTTTTGGGGGGGGGGGGGGGGGTGGTGTTAGGAGCTGCTTGTATACTTTTTTAGGCATTCCTCTGAGAGGGGGTTGGGAGCTTCGTGTATACTGGGGGGGAGGGCCTCCCTCGAGGTGGAAGCGGGGGGGGTTGGAGCGTTTCTACACTGTAGGGGCCTGCCTGTACACTTTTGGGGCCTGCCTTGGAGGGGTTGGGAGCTGCTTGTACACCTTTGGGGCCTGCGTCTGCGCGGGGCGGGGGGGGTTAGGGGGTTGGAGCTGGTTTTAACCTTTCGGGCTTGCATCTGGAGGGGCTTGGGGCCTGCCTTTGGGGGGGTGGTTGTGAGCTGCTTGTATACTGTAGGGGCCTGCTTGTACACCTTTGGGGCCTGCGTCTGGGGGGGGGTGGGAGCTGCTTGTACACTGTTAGGGCCTGCCTTGGGGGAGGGGTTGGGGCATGTGCCTTGGGGGCATGGGGTTGGGAGCTGCTTCTACGCTGTAGGGGTCTGGGTCTTGGGGGATTGGGGCTGTTTGTACACCTTTGGGGCGTGCCTCTGGGGAGGATGGGGAGTTGCTTGTACACCTTTGGGGCCTGTGTCTGGGGGGGGGTTGGGGCCTGTGCCGGGGGGGTTGGGAGCTGCTTGTACGCTCTAGGGTCCTCTGGCAGGCTTTGGGGCCTCCCTTTGAGGGGGGCAGTTGGGAGCTGGTTGTACACCTTTGGGGCCTGAGTCTGGGGTGTGGGGGCTGGGGCTGAGGCCTGGGGCCTGGGGCATGCATCTGGGTGGTGGTGGGGGGGGGGTCCAGTTCATGGGGGGGGGTGGGTTGGGAGCTGCTTGTGGACAGTTGGGGTCTGCATCCGGGTGTGGCTGGGGCCTGCTTGTAGACTTCTGCAGCCTGTGTCTGGTGTTTGGGGGCTTTTCTGTAGTGTTTGGGGATTGCATTTTGGCTTTGGGATGTGTCTAGAGCTTCTGGGGCCTAGCTGTAGTGCTTGGGGCCTGCGTCTGGGGCTTTTCTGTAGCATTTTGGTAGCGTGTTTGTGATTTGGGGTCTGTATCCAGGGTTTTGCCTTTTTTGTAGTTTTCAGCTTTGTGTCTGTTTCTTTGTTGGTTGCCTGGGGTTTGGGGTTTGGATCATTAGTCAGTGTCATTAGCGTCGGGGGGTTGATATGAAGGGTTAGGGTTGTGGTTAGAGTTGTTACGGTTAAAGAGAATAAGGATTTTAGGGTAAGGGGATCAAGGTTGTGGGAATAAAAATGTTTTTGCACAGAGTTACATCGTTTAGAGGGAAGGAGGGTGGTATTGATATATGCTTGCAGTGATAAGAAAGCTTAACAGACAACCTTGTAAAATGCAGACAACCAGAATCCTTAGAGCAATTGGGTGGAAATCACGGCGTAAGAAACATTACCACCTCAAAGAGGAAAACAGTCAAGAAAAAAATAAAATTGACTAGTAACAGGCCAGCAGCTGTGTATTTTCTGTGAAGCACTGGATAGATCGTGAACATGGATTACCCAGTCAATGGGGAAACTGGGGAGGGTCCTGGTCACCGAGAGGAAAAAAAAAATTATATAAACTGTGTTATGGAACTAGTAGGTGGCTTGTGGGACGCCTGCCATTGCAATCGTGAATAAAAATGCTACCTCACTGAGATACTTGCCTGAGCCTATGGTATTGGTTACAGAGTGTTTCTAATAAGGTGTTAGGGTTTTAAGGTTTCAGGGCTAAGGCACTAGGGTTGGGTTTCAGGGTTAGGGTTTCCAGGGTTTAGGGTTAGGATTTTAAGGTTGTTAGGGTTGGAGTTATAAGGGTTAGGGTTTGGGGGTTAGTGTGTTAAGGTTTTAAAGTATTTTGTGGTTTTAGTGTTGATAGGGTTTTTAGGGTTAGGGTCTTAGGGTTTTAGTTATGGTCAGGTATTTAGGGTTAGGGTTTTAAGGTCTTATTTTTTTTTTTTTAAGGTTAGGGTCTCCAGCGTTAGGGCTTTGAGAATCTTTACGTTTTGGGTTAGGGTTTAGAGGGTCTTAATTTTTAGGGTTAGGGCTTTTAGGCGTAGGTCTAGTGTGGTAAATTTTATCGGGTTAGGACTGTAAGGGTTTTTAGGGTTAGGGTTTCTAGGGTTTTTTGGGGTAGGGGTTAGGGTTAGATCCGTGGGAGCCGTAGTGTTAGGGGTCAGGGTTCTTAGGGGTAAGGCCCAATATTAGGGTGGAAGGCCAAACTAAGGGGGGAGCCCCCCCCAAAATTGAAGGGTCGAAGCCCCAATTTAGGGGAAGAAACGTCAAAATTGTGGGGTCCCCCAAAATAGGGCGGAAGAGCTCTTTATATTGGGGGAAACCCAAAAAAGGAGGGTGGGGGACTCTAAATTGGGGGGACCCCCCCAAATTGGTTGTGTCCCCCCCAAAATTGGTTGTGTCCCCCCCAATTAAGGGAGGAACCCCCAAAATTGGGTGGGCGAACCCCCATATTGGGGGGGCAGAACACTTAAATGGAAGTGTGAAATTCCAGAATTGAATGTGGACCCCCCAGAACAGTCTTCAGGGGTTTAGTGTGGTAAATTTTATCGGGTTAGGGCTGTAAGGGTTTTTAGGGTTAGGGTTTCTAGGGTTTGTTGGGGTAGGGGTTAGGGTTAGATCCGTGGTTGCCATAGCGTTAGGGGTCAAGGTTCTTAGGGGTTAGGCCTAATATTAGGGCGGAAGGCCAAAATAAGAGGGTGGGAGCCCCCCCCAAAATTGAAGGGTTGAAGCCCCAAGTTAGGGGAAGGAACGTCAAAATTGTGGGGTCCCCCAAAATTGGGCGGAAGAACTTTTAATATTAGGGGGGAACCCAAAAAAGGAGGGTGGGGGACTCTAAAATCGGTTGTGTCCCCCCCAAATTAGGGGAGGAACCCCCAAAATTGGGTGGGCGAACCCCCAAATTGGGGGGAAGAAGACTTAAATGGAAGTGTGAAATTCCAGAATTGGATGTGGACCCCCCAGAACAGTCTTCAGGGGTTTAGTGTGGTAAATTTTATCGGGTTAGGGCTGCAAGGGTTTTTAGGGTTAGGGTTTCTAGGGTTTGTTGGGGTAGGGGTTAGGGTTAGATCCGTGGTTGCCATAGGCTTAGGGGTCAAGGTTCTTAGGGGTTAGGCCTAATATTAGGGCGGAAGGCCAAAATAAGAGGGTGGGAGCCCCCCCCAAAATCGAAGGGTTGAAGCCCAAAGTTAGGGGAAGGAACGGCCAAATTGTGGGGTCCCCCAAAATTGGGCGGAAGAACTCTTTAATATTAGGGGGGAACCCAAAAAAGGAGGGTGGGGGACTCTACAATTGGGGGGGACCCCCAAAATTGGTCGGGTCCCCCCAAATTAGGGGAGGAACCCCCAAAATTGGGTGGGTGAACCCCCAAATTGGGGGGAAGAAGACTTAAATGGAAGTGTGAAATTCCAGAATTGAATGTGGACCCCCCCCAGACCTGGGGAGGAATCCCCAAACTTGGGGGGGACCCCCAAAATTGGGGTTAAAGCCCCAGATCCCGGGGAGCTAAGCCCCAAATTAAGGGAAGGAACCTCAAACATGTGGTGAGAACCCCAACATTGGGGGAAAGAACCTTAATATTAGGGTGGCAGGCCAAGAAAGGATGGTGGGGGCCTCCAAAATTGTGGGGGGCTTGGAATTGGGGGGAATCCCCAAAATGGAGGGGGAACCCCAAAAGTGGGGGGGGGGCGAAGCACCAAATTAGGGGAAGGAACCCCAAAATTGCGGGGAAGAACTCTGAAATGGAGAGCTGAAAACCCGAAATTGAGGGGAAACCCCCCAAAACGGCGGGAAAACCCTCCATAAACACGAAACCGGTAATGTAACAGAGCAAAAAATGGCGTCCTACGGCAAGGTGCGAGGCTCAATTTTCTGGGGAGTGCTGGGAAATGTAGTTCTTGGCCACCGGGTTTCCGGGAGTCCATATTGTTTTCCCAAAGCATGCCGGGAGATGTAGTTCTCGGACACTGGGCTTCCGGGAGGCCATGTTGGTTTCCCATCTTTGCTAGACTCCGGGTGCTCTGGCTTCACAGAGAAACCCCCAAACTGAAAAATGTACCTGCTAATATATTGGGCTCTAAATGTAGCCCTGGGTTAATTGAATAACAATCCCTGGGTAAGATTGAAGTGCAGGAGGGGTTGGCTACGGTTTTAAGAGCCGGTTTGCAGAAAAGGGATTTCCCGTTAAGAAATGGCATATACTGATTGTTCTCTTCCTTGCTCTGCCAAGACCTGAAGCACATCTTGGAAGCCAGGCAGAATCCGTGGAGTCAATGGAGTTCTCAAGCTCGACTTCAGCTTCTTCCCAGCTAGAAGAAGCAAGGACACGCCGGCTGAGTTCCACAGGCAACGCGCCCGTATCTGTAGACGAGGATTTAGAGATGCTACTTTGGGAACTCTCAGACGGCATACTGGAAGCCGAGCTCGACTTGGACCCAGGGAAGGATGAGGATGACCTCCTCCTTGAGCTTTCCAAGATGATTGATGATTGAACTGCATAGTCCTATGGTATATTAAAAAAAAAAAAAAAAAAGAAAAAAAAGAAAACAACTCTTCTTCTTGTTGGATACCCTGAGGTGATCCTTTTTCTAACTGAGGCTTTGCAATGAGACTTAAAGCACAGTTGGAACTGGTAGAAATTGGCAGGATCTGCACTCAGTTGTCCTAAGTTTTCCTGCTGGTCAGAGTTAAGGTCTTGTGCATGGTTCCGTAACTATAGGTGGCTACCTTTGATATCAAGAGGACAAAGCACTTGTTTCTTTTGGCACAGAAAGATGTCCATCGGCACGCTGTGGTGGCTGTGAATTGACGTAGTGATGGAGCGATGCTCTGAAGGCTTAAACGGAAAGCTTCTTCCTTCCGCCCCCCTTGGCACAGCTCGATGTTGGGCACATTGTGAAGCCTGGGTGTTCTGATTTCTCGGACAGTTGATACCCAAATCCCGGAGTTACTATGTCAACTCTTGACTTTTATTTGTGTATGCCATTGTTTTGACTGTAATCTTTTCAGATGATGAAGCTGTAGGGGCGGGAGGGAGCAAAATAATTATTCTAGCGTTGTGGACCAAACATGCTGCCAGGAGTGGTGGTGGTGGGGTCAGCCCACCCGGCCTTACTTTCAATTATCAGGGATGATAAAATGGTGTGAAAAGCAGCAGCTCTGCGATACGGCTACGCTACCCCCACTCCCTTCTCTTGTGCTGTACCAAAGTTCCCCCAAGCTTTGGTTGGTGCTTTTTGCTGGTGACAGTAGGACTCCAGGGCGAGTAGTCGGGACTCTCCTGCAGTAACTGGGTCAATTAAGGGTTGGTTTAAGTGCCTCCTGGTTTTTAAAATTGCTCCCCTGAGCTGCTGGCTCTGCTGCCTGCTACAGCAAATGTTCGGGTGCCATCAGCGTCGCACTTGGGCGTGGGCACTGACCCTGCGGAGGAGAGCTGAGACTCGCGTGTATTGTGTACCCTGCCGCCAGTGATCGTTTTCCCCTAGCAGATCTATTTTGAATCATTTCCCTAAATTTTAGAGGAACTTTAGGCTCTTTGTGCTATGATTTGTGAAGCTGTAGGGGCCCTCAGGCATTTGCTGCTGGCAGAGGAAAACCGCTTGTCGAATTTGTTGTAAATACTTTCTGTTTGGACAACAACGCCTGTGTGTGTGTGTGTGTGTGTGTGTGTGTGTGTGCGTGCTTTGACGACCCCCTGCGACGCCCCAGCTCCGCGAGGAAGCTTTGAAGCGGCTCTGGGAAAACCTCTGCGGAAGAAACCGCTGCTAGTGACTTGCGGAAAAGGGACTCCACAATCAGTGAGATTGTAAAGTAGGTATGTTTATTCAGCGCTGGGCAGCACGGGAGGTCGTGGGCATGAAGATTGATGACTCTTCCTCGTCACCGCTAGTTGACCTCTTGTCTTTGCGCAGACTCAGTTGCTCCTTGGCTCTTGTCCATCTGCAGGACCAGTTTCTCCCAGTTTCTTAAGACAGGCTCACTCTCTTATTAGGAGACTGACCTTGGTAAGGGGCCCAAGGCTTCTTGCTTTAGTTAATTGGCACAATGCACCATAGTTAGCAAAGACACTAAGTAGCATCCTAGTTTAACGCTGTCAGCGCTCTATCTCTACTTGATAAGATTCTCCTAACTCCCTCTCTCACTGGAGCCCACGCAGCCCTCCGTCCTGCCGAAGGACTTCACGGGGACTTCTGCCGGCTCCGGGTGCCCGCACACAGACAGAAATGGCTTTGAGAGAAAACAATCAGGAGGAGGAGAGCTCAGAGACTGCGGCCGGCTTCGGCCACCTTCCCCTCGCTTTCCCTCTCCGTGTTCAAACCGAGCACTGTTCTGCCGTCAACCTTCGCTGCCTCTGCCCGCGGCGCCGGGCTTTCGCGGGTGCCATTGCTCCTCTACATATTTTATCCTTCCTTTTGTAAGGAATGGTCCAGCAATTCGTGTCACTAAGGGATTTGAAGGGTTACCATCGAGGCCCGGGTCTAGGTGATAAGAGAACAAAGGGGTTTTTAGGGAAAAGTGCTGACTACTGCAGGGGATGTTGCTAGAGTTTCTGAAATCCGGCGCAGAGGCTCCCAAACGAGGAGGAAGGGGGAGCTGAAGGACAATTGAAGGACAAAAGCCTGAGAGGAAGACAACCAGCATTCAGCCCGAGCAAGCCCCGAGAGACCACCAGAGACTGGTACGCAGGCGCCCCTGGGAGGGGTTTCGGATTCCGGAAACCAATTCTAATAACCCTGCCTCTTCTCGAAGTAGTAATGAATATGTATTAGCCTGGGAGCATCAAAACCAGCCGCCTTACGTAACAGGCGTGCATCCTGGGGGAGCAGAGACTCCCGGCGCACCCAGCGCTGCTTGCTTGCCTCTATTCGTTTAATAAATTGTAAACTTTGATTGTAATCCTATTTGGATTTATAACAGCCATTTATAACACTTTTTATATTTCTATTTTATTTAAGGCTGTCTTGCCCCCCTCCCCCCCCAGCCTCGCTGCTCGCCAATAAAGCTGGCGCAGGGGCTAAGGGATTTGAAGGGCCTGCTTGTACACCTAAGGGATTTGAGGGCCTGCTTGTACACCTTTGGGGACTGCCTCTTTTGGGGGGGGGGGGGGGGTGTTAGGAGCTGCTTGTATACTTTTTTAGGCATTCCTCTGAGAGGGGGTTGGGAGCTTCGTGTATACTGGGGGGGGAGGGCCTCCCTCGAGGTGGAAGCGGGGGGGGTTGGAGCGTTTCTACACTGTAGGGGCCTGCCTGTACACTTTTGGGGCCTGCCTTGGAGGGGTTGGGAGCTGCTTGTACACCTTTGGGGCCTGCGTCTGCGCGGGGCGGGGGGGGTTAGGGGGTTGGAGCTGGTTTTAACCTTTCGGGCTTGCATCTGGAGGGGCTTGGGGCCTGCCTTTGGGGGGGTGGTTGTGAGCTGCTTGTATACTGTAGGGGCCTGCTTGTACACCTTTGGGGCCTGCGTCTGGGGGGGGGTGGGAGCTGCTTGTACACTGTTAGGGCCTGCCTTGGGGGAGGGGTTGGGGCATGTGCCTTGGGGGCATGGGGTTGGGAGCTGCTTCTACGCTGTAGGGGTCTGGGTCTTGGGGGATTGGGGCTGTTTGTACACCTTTGGGGCGTGCCTCTGGGGAGGATGGGGAGTTGCTTGTACACCTTTGGGGCCTGTGTCTGGGGGGGGGTTGGGGCCTGTGCCGGGGGGGTTGGGAGCTGCTTGTACGCTCTAGGGTCCTCTGGCAGGCTTTGGGGCCTCCCTTTGAGGGGGGCAGTTGGGAGCTGGTTGTACACCTTTGGGGCCTGAGTCTGGGGTGTGGGGGCTGGGGCTGAGGCCTGGGGCCTGGGGCATGCATCTGGGTGGTGGGGGGGGGGGGGTCCAGTTCATGGGGGGGGGTGGGTTGGGAGCTGCTTGTGGACAGTTGGGGTCTGCATCCGGGTGTGGCTGGGGCCTGCTTGTAGACTTCTGCAGCCTGTGTCTGGTGTTTGGGGGCTTTTCTGTAGTGTTTGGGGATTGCATTTTGGCTTTGGGATGTGTCTAGAGCTTCTGGGGCCTAGCTGTAGTGCTTGGGGCCTGCGTCTGGGGCTTTTCTGTAGCATTTTGGTAGCGTGTTTGTGATTTGGGGTCTGTATCCAGGGTTTTGCCTTTTTTGTAGTTTTCAGCTTTGTGTCTGTTTCTTTGTTGGTTGCCTGGGGCTTGGGGTTTGGATCATTAGTCAGTGTCATTAGCGTCGGGGGGTTGATATGAAGGGTTAGGGTTGTGGTTAGAGTTGTTACGGTTAAAGAGAATAAGGATTTTAGGGTAAGGGGATCAAGGTTGTGGGAATAAAAATGTTTTTGCACAGAGTTACATCGTTTAGAGGGAAGGAGGGTGGTATTGATATATGCTTGCAGTGATAAGAAAGCTTAACAGACAACCTTGTAAAATGCAGACAACCAGAATCCTTAGAGCAATTGGGTGGAAATCACGGCGTAAGAAACATTACCACCTCAAAGAGGAAAACAGTCAAGAAAAAAATAAAATTGACTAGTAACAGGCCAGCAGCTGTGTATTTTCTGTGAAGCACTGGATAGATCGTGAACATGGATTACCCAGTCAATGGGGAAACTGGGGAGGGTCCTGGTCACCGAGAGGAAAAAAAAAATTATATAAACTGTGTTATGGAACTAGTAGGTGGCTTGTGGGACGCCTGCCATTGCAATCGTGAATAAAAATGCTACCTCACTGAGATACTTGCCTGAGCCTATGGTATTGGTTACAGAGTGTTTCTAATAAGGTGTTAGGGTTTTAAGGTTTCAGGGCTAAGGCACTAGGGTTGGGTTTCAGGGTTAGGGTTTCCAGGGTTTAGGGTTAGGATTTTAAGGTTGTTAGGGTTGGAGTTATAAGGGTTAGGGTTTGGGGGTTAGTGTGTTAAGGTTTTAAAGTATTTTGTGGTTTTAGTGTTGATAGGGTTTTTAGGGTTAGGGTCTTAGGGTTTTAGTTATGGTCAGGTATTTAGGGTTAGGGTTTTAAGGTCTTATTTTTTTTTTTTTAAGGTTAGGGTCTCCAGCGTTAGGGCTTTGAGAATCTTTACGTTTTGGGTTAGGGTTTAGAGGGTCTTAATTTTTAGGGTTAGGGCTTTTAGGCGTAGGTCTAGTGTGGTAAATTTTATCGGGTTAGGACTGTAAGGGTTTTTAGGGTTAGGGTTTCTAGGGTTTTTTGGGGTAGGGGTTAGGGTTAGATCCGTGGGAGCCGTAGTGTTAGGGGTCAGGGTTCTTAGGGGTAAGGCCCAATATTAGGGTGGAAGGCCAAACTAAGGGGGGAGCCCCCCCCAAAATTGAAGGGTCGAAGCCCCAATTTAGGGGAAGAAACGTCAAAATTGTGGGGTCCCCCAAAATAGGGCGGAAGAGCTCTTAATATTGGGGGAAACCCAAAAAAGGAGGGTGGGGGACTCTAAAATTGGGGGGACCCCCCCAAATTGGTTGTGTCCCCCCCAAAATTGGTTGTGTCCCCCCCAATTAAGGGAGGAACCCCCAAAATTGGGTGGGCGAACCCCCATATTGGGGGGGCAGAACACTTAAATGGAAGTGTGAAATTCCAGAATTGAATGTGGACCCCCCAGAACAGTCTTCAGGGGTTTAGTGTGGTAAATTTTATCGGGTTAGGGCTGTAAGGGTTTTTAGGGTTAGGGTTTCTAGGGTTTGTTGGGGTAGGGGTTAGGGTTAGATCCGTGGTTGCCATAGCGTTAGGGGTCAAGGTTCTTAGGGGTTAGGCCTAATATTAGGGCGGAAGGCCAAAATAAGAGGGTGGGAGCCCCCCCCAAAATTGAAGGGTTGAAGCCCCAAGTTAGGGGAAGGAACGTCAAAATTGTGGGGTCCCCCAAAATTGGGCGGAAGAACTTTTAATATTAGGGGGGAACCCAAAAAAGGAGGGTGGGGGACTCTAAAATCGGTTGTGTCCCCCCCAAATTAGGGGAGGAACCCCCAAAATTGGGTGGGCGAACCCCCAAATTGGGGGGAAGAAGACTTAAATGGAAGTGTGAAATTCCAGAATTGGATGTGGACCCCCCAGAACAGTCTTCAGGGGTTTAGTGTGGTAAATTTTATCGGGTTAGGGCTGTAAGGGTTTTTAGGGTTAGGGTTTCTAGGGTTTGTTGGGGTAGGGGTTAGGGTTAGATCCGTGGTTGCCATAGCGTTAGGGGTCAAGGTTCTTAGGGGTTAGGCCTAATATTAGGGCGGAAGGCCAAAATAAGAGGGGAGGAGCCCACCCAAAATTGAAGGGTTGAAGCCCAAAGTTAGGGGAAGGAACGTCAAAATTGTGGGGTCCCCCAAAATTGAGCGGAAGAGCTCTTAATATTGGGGGAAACCCAAAAAAGGAGGGTGGGGGACTCTAAAATTGGTTGTGTCCCCCCCAAAATTGGTTGTGTCCCCCCCAAAATTGGTTGTGTCCCCCCCAATTAGGGGAGGAACCCCCAAAATTGGGTGGGCGAACCCCCATATTGGGGGGGAAGAAGACTTAAATGGAAGTGTGAAATTCCAGAATTGAATGTGGACCCCCCAGAACAGTCTTCAGGGGTTTAGTGTGGTAAATTTTATCGGGTTAGGGCTGCAAGGGTTTTTAGGGTTAGGGTTTCTAGGGTTTGTTGGGGTAGGGGTTAGGGTTAGATCCGTGGTTGCCATAGGCTTAGGGGTCAAGGTTCTTAGGGGTTAGGCCTAATATTAGGGCGGAAGGCCAAAATAAGAGGGTGGGAGCCCCCCCCAAAATCGAAGGGTTGAAGCCCAAAGTTAGGGGAAGGAACGGCCAAATTGTGGGGTCCCCCAAAATTGGGCGGAAGAACTCTTTAATATTAGGGGGGAACCCAAAAAAGGAGGGTGGGGGACTCTACAATTGGGGGGGACCCCCAAAATTGGTCGGGTCCCCCCAAATTAGGGGAGGAACCCCCAAAATTGGGTGGGTGAACCCCCAAATTGGGGGGAAGAAGACTTAAATGGAAGTGTGAAATTCCAGAATTGAATGTGGACCCCCCCCAGACCTGGGGAGGAATCCCCAAACTTGGGGGGGACCCCCAAAATTGGGGTTAAAGCCCCAGATCCCGGGGAGCTAAGCCCCAAATTAAGGGAAGGAACCTCAAACATGTGGTGAGAACCCCAACATTGGGGGAAAGAACCTTAATATTAGGGTGGCAGGCCAAGAAAGGATGGTGGGGGCCTCCAAAATTGTGGGGGGCTTGGAATTGGGGGGAATCCCCAAAATGGAGGGGGAACCCCAAAAGTGGGGGGGGGGGGCGAAGCACCAAATTAGGGGAAGGAACCCCAAAATTGCGGGGAAGAACTCTGAAATGGAGAGCTGAAAACCCGAAATTGAGGGGAAACCCCCCAAAACGGCGGGAAAACCCTCCATAAACACGAAACCGGTAATGTAACAGAGCAAAAAATGGCGTCCTACGGCAAGGTGCGAGGCTCAATTTTCTGGGGAGTGCTGGGAAATGTAGTTCTTGGCCACCGGGTTTCCGGGAGTCCATATTGTTTTCCCAAAGCATGCCGGGAGATGTAGTTCTCGGACACTGGGCTTCCGGGAGGCCATGTTGGTTTCCCATCTTTGCTAGACTCCGGGTGCTCTGGCTTCACAGAGAAACCCCCAAACTGAAAAATGTACCTGCTAATATATTGGGCTCTAAATGTAGCCCTGGGTTAATTGAATAACAATCCCTGGGTAAGATTGAAGTGCAGGAGGGGTTGGCTACGGTTTTAAGAGCCGGTTTGCAGAAAAGGGATTTCCCGTTAAGAAATGGCATATACTGATTGTTCTCTTCCTTGCTCTGCCAAGACCTGAAGCACATCTTGGAAGCCAGGCAGAATCCGTGGAGCCAATGGAGTTCTCAAGCTCGACTTCAGCTTCTTCCCAGCTAGAAGAAGCAAGGACACGCCGGCTGAGTTCCACAGGCAACGCGCCCGTATCTGTAGACGAGGATTTAGAGATGCTACTTTGGGAACTCTCAGACGGCATACTGGAAGCCGAGCTCGACTTGGACCCAGGGAAGGATGAGGATGACCTCCTCCTTGAGCTTTCCAAGATGATTGATGATTGAACTGCATAGTCCTATGGTATATTAAAAAAAAAAAAAAAAAAGAAAAAAAAGAAAACAACTCTTCTTCTTGTTGGATACCCTGAGGTGATCCTTTTTCTAACTGAGGCTTTGCAATGAGACTTAAAGCACAGTTGGAACTGGTAGAAATTGGCAGGATCTGCACTCAGTTGTCCTAAGTTTTCCTGCTGGTCAGAGTTAAGGTCTTGTGCATGGTTCCGTAACTATAGGTGGCTACCTTTGATATCAAGAGGACAAAGCACTTGTTTCTTTTGGCACAGAAAGATGTCCATCGGCACGCTGTGGTGGCTGTGAATTGACGTAGTGATGGAGCGATGCTCTGAAGGCTTAAACGGAAAGCTTCTTCCTTCCGCCCCCCTTGGCACAGCTCGATGTTGGGCACATTGTGAAGCCTGGGTGTTCTGATTTCTCGGACAGTTGATACCCAAATCCCGGAGTTACTATGTCAACTCTTGACTTTTATTTGTGTATGCCATTGTTTTGACTGTAATCTTTTCAGATGATGAAGCTGTAGGGGCGGGAGGGAGCAAAATAATTATTCTAGCGTTGTGGACCAAACATGCTGCCAGGAGTGGTGGTGGTGGGGTCAGCCCACCCGGCCTTACTTTCAATTATCAGGGATGATAAAATGGTGTGAAAAGCAGCAGCTCTGCGATACGGCTACGCTACCCCCACTCCCTTCTCTTGTGCTGTACCAAAGTTCCCCCAAGCTTTGGTTGGTGCTTTTTGCTGGTGACAGTAGGACTCCAGGGCGAGTAGTCGGGACTCTCCTGCAGTAACTGGGTCAATTAAGGGTTGGTTTAAGTGCCTCCTGGTTTTTAAAATTGCTCCCCTGAGCTGCTGGCTCTGCTGCCTGCTACAGCAAATGTTCGGGTGCCATCAGCGTCGCACTTGGGCGTGGGCACTGACCCTGCGGAGGAGAGCTGAGACTCGCGTGTATTGTGTACCCTGCCGCCAGTGATCGTTTTCCCCTAGCAGATCTATTTTGAATCATTTCCCTAAATTTTAGAGGAACTTTAGGCTCTTTGTGCTATGATTTGTGAAGCTGTAGGGGCCCTCAGGCATTTGCTGCTGGCAGAGGAAAACCGCTTGTCGAATTTGTTGTAAATACTTTCTGTTTGGACAACAACGCCTGTGTGTGTGTGTGTGTGTGTGTGTGTGTGTGTGCGTGCTTTGACGACCCCCTGCGACGCCCCAGCTCCGCGAGGAAGCTTTGAAGCGGCTCTGGGAAAACCTCTGCGGAAGAAACCGCTGCTAGTGACTTGCGGAAAAGGGACTCCACAATCAGTGAGATTGTAAAGTAGGTATGTTTATTCAGCGCTGGGCAGCACGGGAGGTCGTGGGCATGAAGATTGATGACTCTTCCTCGTCACCGCTAGTTGACCTCTTGTCTTTGCGCAGACTCAGTTGCTCCTTGGCTCTTGTCCATCTGCAGGACCAGTTTCTCCCAGTTTCTTAAGACAGGCTCACTCTCTTATTAGGAGACTGACCTTGGTAAGGGGCCCAAGGCTTCTTGCTTTAGTTAATTGGCACAATGCACCATAGTTAGCAAAGACACTAAGTAGCATCCTAGTTTAACGCTGTCAGCGCTCTATCTCTACTTGATAAGATTCTCCTAACTCCCTCTCTCACTGGAGCCCACGCAGCCCTCCGTCCTGCCGAAGGACTTCACGGGGACTTCTGCCGGCTCCGGGTGCCCGCACACAGACAGAAATGGCTTTGAGAGAAAACAATCAGGAGGAGGAGAGCTGAGAGACTGCGGCCGGCTTCGGCCACCTTCCCCTCGCTTTCCCTCTCCGTGTTCAAACCGAGCACTGTTCTGCCGTCAACCTTCGCTGCCTCTGCCCGCGGCGCCAGGCTTTCACGGGTGCCATTGCTCCTCTACATATTTTATCCTTCCTTTTGTAAGGAATGGTCCAGCAATTCGTGTCACTAAGGGATTTGAAGGGTTACCATCGAGGCCCGGGTCTAGGTGATAAGAGAACAAAGGGGTTTTTAGGGAAAAGTGCTGACTACTGCAGGGGATGTTGCTAGAGTTTCTGAAATCCGGCGCAGAGGCTCCCAAACGAGGAGGAAGGGGGAGCTGAAGGACAATTGAAGGACAAAAGCCTGAGAGGAAGACAACCAGCATTCAGCCCGAGCAAGCCCCGAGAGACCACCAGAGACTGGTACGCAGGCGCCCCTGGGAGGGGTTTCGGATTCCGGAAACCAATTCTAATAACCCCGCCTCTTCTCGAAGTAGTAATGAATATGTATTAGCCTGGGAGCATCAAAACCAGCCGCCTTACGTAACAGGCGTGCATCCTGGGGGAGCAGAGACTCCCGGCGCACCCAGCGCTGCTTGCTTGCCTCTATTCGTTTAATAAATTGTAAACTTTGATTGTAATCCTATTTGGATTTATAACAGCCATTTATAACACTTTTTATATTTCTATTTTATTTAAGGCTGTCTTGCCCCCCTCCCCCCCCAGCCTCGCTGCTCGCCAATAAAGCTGGCGCAGGGGCTAAGGGATTTGAAGGGCCTGCTTGTACACCTAAGGGATTTGAGGGCCTGCTTGTACACCTTTGGGGACTGCCTCTTTTGGGGGGGGGGGGGGGGTGGTGTTAGGAGCTGCTTGTATACTTTTTTAGGCATTCCTCTGAGAGGGGGTTGGGAGCTTCGTGTATACTGGGGGGGGAGGGCCTCCCTCGAGGTGGAAGCGGGGGGGGTTGGAGCGTTTCTACACTGTAGGGGCCTGCCTGTACACTTTTGGGGCCTGCCTTGGAGGGGTTGGGAGCTGCTTGTACACCTTTGGGGCCTGCGTCTGCGCGGGGCGGGGGGGGTTAGGGGGTTGGAGCTGGTTTTAACCTTTCGGGCTTGCATCTGGAGGGGCTTGGGGCCTGCCTTTGGGGGGGTGGTTGTGAGCTGCTTGTATACTGTAGGGGCCTGCTTGTACACCTTTGGGGCCTGCGTCTGGGGGGGGGTGGGAGCTGCTTGTACACTGTTAGGGCCTGCCTTGGGGGAGGGGTTGGGGCATGTGCCTTGGGGGCATGGGGTTGGGAGCTGCTTCTACGCTGTAGGGGTCTGGGTCTTGGGGGATTGGGGCTGTTTGTACACCTTTGGGGCGTGCCTCTGGGGAGGATGGGGAGTTGCTTGTACACCTTTGGGGCCTGTGTCTGGGGGGGGGTTGGGGCCTGTGCCGGGGGGGTTGGGAGCTGCTTGTACGCTCTAGGGTCCTCTGGCAGGCTTTGGGGCCTCCCTTTGAGGGGGGCAGTTGGGAGCTGGTTGTACACCTTTGGGGCCTGAGTCTGGGGTGTGGGGGCTGGGGCTGAGGCCTGGGGCCTGGGGCATGCATCTGGGTGGTGGGGGGGGGGGGGTCCAGTTCATGGGGGGGGGTGGGTTGGGAGCTGCTTGTGGACAGTTGGGGTCTGCATCCGGGTGTGGCTGGGGCCTGCTTGTAGACTTCTGCAGCCTGTGTCTGGTGTTTGGGGGCTTTTCTGTAGTGTTTGGGGATTGCATTTTGGCTTTGGGATGTGTCTAGAGCTTCTGGGGCCTAGCTGTAGTGCTTGGGGCCTGCGTCTGGGGCTTTTCTGTAGCATTTTGGTAGCGTGTTTGTGATTTGGGGTCTGTATCCAGGGTTTTGCCTTTTTTGTAGTTTTCAGCTTTGTGTCTGTTTCTTTGTTGGTTGCCTGGGGCTTGGGGTTTGGATCATTAGTCAGTGTCATTAGCGTCGGGGGGTTGATATGAAGGGTTAGGGTTGTGGTTAGAGTTGTTACGGTTAAAGAGAATAAGGATTTTAGGGTAAGGGGATCAAGGTTGTGGGAATAAAAATGTTTTTGCACAGAGTTACATCGTTTAGAGGGAAGGAGGGTGGTATTGATATATGCTTGCAGTGATAAGAAAGCTTAACAGACAACCTTGTAAAATGCAGACAACCAGAATCCTTAGAGCAATTGGGTGGAAATCACGGCGTAAGAAACATTACCACCTCAAAGAGGAAAACAGTCAAGAAAAAAATAAAATTGACTAGTAACAGGCCAGCAGCTGTGTATTTTCTGTGAAGCACTGGATAGATCGTGAACATGGATTACCCAGTCAATGGGGAAACTGGGGAGGGTCCTGGTCACCGAGAGGAAAAAAAAAATTATATAAACTGTGTTATGGAACTAGTAGGTGGCTTGTGGGACGCCTGCCATTGCAATCGTGAATAAAAATGCTACCTCACTGAGATACTTGCCTGAGCCTATGGTATTGGTTACAGAGTGTTTCTAATAAGGTGTTAGGGTTTTAAGGTTTCAGGGCTAAGGCACTAGGGTTGGGTTTCAGGGTTAGGGTTTCCAGGGTTTAGGGTTAGGATTTTAAGGTTGTTAGGGTTGGAGTTATAAGGGTTAGGGTTTGGGGGTTAGTGTGTTAAGGTTTTAAAGTATTTTGTGGTTTTAGTGTTGATAGGGTTTTTAGGGTTAGGGTCTTAGGGTTTTAGTTATGGTCAGGTATTTAGGGTTAGGGTTTTAAGGTCTTATTTTTTTTTTTTTAAGGTTAGGGTCTCCAGCGTTAGGGCTTTGAGAATCTTTACGTTTTGGGTTAGGGTTTAGAGGGTCTTAATTTTTAGGGTTAGGGCTTTTAGGCGTAGGTCTAGTGTGGTAAATTTTATCGGGTTAGGACTGTAAGGGTTTTTAGGGTTAGGGTTTCTAGGGTTTTTTGGGGTAGGGGTTAGGGTTAGATCCGTGGGAGCCGTAGTGTTAGGGGTCAGGGTTCTTAGGGGTAAGGCCCAATATTAGGGTGGAAGGCCAAACTAAGGGGGGAGCCCCCCCCAAAATTGAAGGGTCGAAGCCCCAATTTAGGGGAAGAAACGTCAAAATTGTGGGGTCCCCCAAAATAGGGCGGAAGAGCTCTTAATATTGGGGGAAACCCAAAAAAGGAGGGTGGGGGACTCTAAAATTGGGGGGACCCCCCCAAATTGGTTGTGTCCCCCCCAAAATTGGTTGTGTCCCCCCCAATTAAGGGAGGAACCCCCAAAATTGGGTGGGCGAACCCCCATATTGGGGGGGCAGAACACTTAAATGGAAGTGTGAAATTCCAGAATTGAATGTGGACCCCCCAGAACAGTCTTCAGGGGTTTAGTGTGGTAAATTTTATCGGGTTAGGGCTGTAAGGGTTTTTAGGGTTAGGGTTTCTAGGGTTTGTTGGGGTAGGGGTTAGGGTTAGATCCGTGGTTGCCATAGGCTTAGGGGTCAAGGTTCTTAGGGGTTAGGCCTAATATTAGGGCGGAAGGCCAAAATAAGAGGGTGGGAGCCCCCCCCAAAATTGAAGGGTTGAAGCCCCAAGTTAGGGGAAGGAACGTCAAAATTGTGGGGTCCCCCAAAATTGGGCGGAAGAACTTTTAATATTAGGGGGGAACCCAAAAAAGGAGGGTGGGGGACTCTAAAATCGGTTGTGTCCCCCCCAAATTAGGGGAGGAACCCCCAAAATTGGGTGGGCGAACCCCCAAATTGGGGGGAAGAAGACTTAAATGGAAGTGTGAAATTCCAGAATTGGATGTGGACCCCCCAGAACAGTCTTCAGGGGTTTAGTGTGGTAAATTTTATCGGGTTAGGGCTGTAAGGGTTTTTAGGGTTAGGGTTTCTAGGGTTTGTTGGGGTAGGGGTTAGGGTTAGATCCGTGGTTGCCATAGGGTTAGGGGTCAAGGTTCTTAGGGGTTAGGCCTAATATTAGGGCGGAAGGCCAAAATAAGAGGGGAGGAGCCCACCCAAAATTGAAGGGTTGAAGCCCAAAGTTAGGGGAAGGAACGTCAAAATTGTGGGGTCCCCCAAAATTGAGCGGAAGAGCTCTTAATATTGGGGGAAACCCAAAAAAGGAGGGTGGGGGACTCTAAAATTGGTTGTGTCCCCCCCAAAATTGGTTGTGTCCCCCCCAGAATTGGTTGTGTCCCCCCCAATTAGGGGAGGAACCCCCAAAATTGGGTGGGCGAACCCCCATATTGGGGGGGAAGAACACTTAAATGGAAGTGTGAAATTCCAGAATTGAATGTGGACCCCCCAGAACAGTCTTCAGGGGTTTAGTGTGGTAAATTTTATCGGGTTAGGGCTGCAAGGGTTTTTAGGGTTAGGGTTTCTAGGGTTTGTTGGGGTAGGGGTTAGGGTTAGATCCGTGGTTGCCATAGGCTTAGGGGTCAAGGTTCTTAGGGGTTAGGCCTAATATTAGGGCGGAAGGCCAAAATAAGAGGGTGGGAGCCCCCCCCAAAATCGAAGGGTTGAAGCCCAAAGTTAGGGGAAGGAACGGCCAAATTGTGGGGTCCCCCAAAATTGGGCGGAAGAACTCTTTAATATTAGGGGGGAACCCAAAAAAGGAGGGTGGGGGACTCTACAATTGGGGGGGACCCCCAAAATTGGTCGGGTCCCCCCAAATTAGGGGAGGAACCCCCAAAATTGGGTGGGTGAACCCCCAAATTGGGGGGAAGAAGACTTAAATGGAAGTGTGAAATTCCAGAATTGAATGTGGACCCCCCCCAGACCTGGGGAGGAATCCCCAAACTTGGGGGGGACCCCCAAAATTGGGGTTAAAGCCCCAGATCCCGGGGAGCTAAGCCCCAAATTAAGGGAAGGAACCTCAAACATGTGGTGAGAACCCCAACATTGGGGGAAAGAACCTTAATATTAGGGTGGCAGGCCAAGAAAGGATGGTGGGGGCCTCCAAAATTGTGGGGGGCTTGGAATTGGGGGGAATCCCCAAAATGGAGGGGGAACCCCAAAAGTGGGGGGGGGGCGAAGCACCAAATTAGGGGAAGGAACCCCAAAATTGCGGGGAAGAACTCTGAAATGGAGAGCTGAAAACCCGAAATTGAGGGGAAACCCCCCAAAACGGCGGGAAAACCCTCCATAAACACGAAACCGGTAATGTAACAGAGCAAAAAATGGCGTCCTACGGCAAGGTGCGAGGCTCAATTTTCTGGGGAGTGCTGGGAAATGTAGTTCTTGGCCACCGGGTTTCCGGGAGTCCATATTGTTTTCCCAGAGCATGCCGGGAGATGTAGTTCTCGGACACTGGGCTTCCGGGAGGCCATGTTGGTTTCCCATCTTTGCTAGACTCCGGGTGCTCTGGCTTCACAGAGAAACCCCCAAACTGAAAAATGTACCTGCTAATATATTGGGCTCTAAATGTAGCCCTGGGTTAATTGAATAACAATCCCTGGGTAAGATTGAAGTGCAGGAGGGGTTGGCTACGGTTTTAAGAGCCGGTTTGCAGAAAAGGGATTTCCCGTTAAGAAATGGCATATACTGATTGTTCTCTTCCTTGCTCTGCCAAGACCTGAAGCACATCTTGGAAGCCAGGCAGAATCCGTGGAGCCAATGGAGTTCTCAAGCTCGACTTCAGCTTCTTCCCAGCTAGAAGAAGCAAGGACACGCCGGCTGAGTTCCACAGGCAACGCGCCCGTATCTGTAGACGAGGATTTAGAGATGCTACTTTGGGAACTCTCAGACGGCATACTGGAAGCCGAGCTCGACTTGGACCCAGGGAAGGATGAGGATGACCTCCTCCTTGAGCTTTCCAAGATGATTGATGATTGAACTGCATAGTCCTATGGTATATTTAAAAAAAAAAAAAAAAAAAGAAAAAAAAGAAAACAACTCTTCTTCTTGTTGGATACCCTGAGGTGATCCTTTTTCTAACTGAGGCTTTGCAATGAGACTTAAAGCACAGTTGGAACTGGTAGAAATTGGCAGGATCTGCACTCAGTTGTCCTAAGTTTTCCTGCTGGTCAGAGTTAAGGTCTTGTGCATGGTTCCGTAACTATAGGTGGCTACCTTTGATATCAAGAGGACAAAGCACTTGTTTCTTTTGGCACAGAAAGATGTCCATCGGCACGCTGTGGTGGCTGTGAATTGACGTAGTGATGGAGCGATGCTCTGAAGGCTTAAACGGAAAGCTTCTTCCTTCCGCCCCCCTTGGCACAGCTCGATGTTGGGCACATTGTGAAGCCTGGGTGTTCTGATTTCTCGGACAGTTGATACCCAAATCCCGGAGTTACTATGTCAACTCTTGACTTTTATTTGTGTATGCCATTGTTTTGACTGTAATCTTTTCAGATGATGAAGCTGTAGGGGCGGGAGGGAGCAAAATAATTATTCTAGCGTTGTGGACCAAACATGCTGCCAGGAGTGGTGGTGGTGGGGTCAGCCCACCCGGCCTTACTTTCAATTATCAGGGATGATAAAATGGTGTGAAAAGCAGCAGCTCTGCGATACGGCTACGCTACCCCCACTCCCTTCTCTTGTGCTGTACCAAAGTTCCCCCAAGCTTTGGTTGGTGCTTTTTGCTGGTGACAGTAGGACTCCAGGGCGAGTAGTCGGGACTCTCCTGCAGTAACTGGGTCAATTAAGGGTTGGTTTAAGTGCCTCCTGGTTTTTAAAATTGCTCCCCTGAGCTGCTGGCTCTGCTGCCTGCTACAGCAAATGTTCGGGTGCCATCAGCGTCGCACTTGGGCGTGGGCACTGACCCTGCGGAGGAGAGCTGAGACTCGCGTGTATTGTGTACCCTGCCGCCAGTGATCGTTTTCCCCTAGCAGATCTATTTTGAATCATTTCCCTAAATTTTAGAGGAACTTTAGGCTCTTTGTGCTATGATTTGTGAAGCTGTAGGGGCCCTCAGGCATTTGCTGCTGGCAGAGGAAAACCGCTTGTCGAATTTGTTGTAAATACTTTCTGTTTGGACAACAACGCCTGTGTGTGTGTGTGTGTGTGTGTGTGTGTGTGTGTGTGTGCGTGCTTTGACGACCCCCTGCGACGCCCCAGCTCCGCGAGGGAAGCTTTGAAGCGGCTCTGGGAAAACCTCTGCGGAAGAAACCGCTGCTAGTGACTTGCGGAAAAGGGACTCCACAATCAGTGAGATTGTAAAGTAGGTATGTTTATTCAGCGCTGGGCAGCACGGGAGGTCGTGGGCATGAAGATTGATGACTCTTCCTCGTCACCGCTAGTTGACCTCTTGTCTTTGCGCAGACTCAGTTGCTCCTTGGCTCTTGTCCATCTGCAGGACCAGTTTCTCCCAGTTTCTTAAGACAGGCTCACTCTCTTATTAGGAGACTGACCTTGGTAAGGGGCCCAAGGCTTCTTGCTTTAGTTAATTGGCACAATGCACCATAGTTAGCAAAGACACTAAGTAGCATCCTAGTTTAACGCTGTCAGCGCTCTATCTCTACTTGATAAGATTCTCCTAACTCCCTCTCTCACTGGAGCCCACGCAGCCCTCCGTCCTGCCGAAGGACTTCACGGGGACTTCTGCCGGCTCCGGGTGCCCGCACACAGACAGAAATGGCTTTGAGAGAAAACAATCAGGAGGAGGAGAGCTGAGAGACTGCGGCCGGCTTCGGCCACCTTCCCCTCGCTTTCCCTCTCCGTGTTCAAACCGAGCACTGTTCTGCCGTCAACCTTCGCTGCCTCTGCCCGCGGCGCCGGGCTTTCACGGGTGCCATTGCTCCTCTACATATTTTATCCTTCCTTTTGTAAGGAATGGTCCAGCAATTCGTGTCACTAAGGGATTTGAAGGGTTACCATCGAGGCCCGGGTCTAGGTGATAAGAGAACAAAGGGGTTTTTAGGGAAAAGTGCTGACTACTGCAGGGGATGTTGCTAGAGTTTCTGAAATCCGGCGCAGAGGCTCCCAAACGAGGAGGAAGGGGGAGCTGAAGGACAATTGAAGGACAAAAGCCTGAGAGGAAGACAACCAGCATTCAGCCCGAGCAAGCCCCGAGAGACCACCAGAGACTGGTACGCAGGCGCCCCTGGGAGGGGTTTCGGATTCCGGAAACCAATTCTAATAACCCTGCCTCTTCTCGAAGTAGTAATGAATATGTATTAGCCTGGGAGCATCAAAACCAGCCGCCTTACGTAACAGGCGTGCATCCTGGGGGAGCAGAGACTCCCGGCGCACCCAGCGCTGCTTGCTTGCCTCTATTCGTTTAATAAATTGTAAACTTTGATTGTAATCCTATTTGGATTTATAACAGCCATTTATAACACTTTTTATATTTCTATTTTATTTAAGGCTGTCTTGCCCCCCTCCCCCCCCAGCCTCGCTGCTCGCCAATAAAGCTGGCGCAGGGGCTAAGGGATTTGAAGGGCCTGCTTGTACACCTAAGGGATTTGAGGGCCTGCTTGTACACCTTTGGGGACTGCCTCTTTTGGGGGGGGGGGGGGGTGTTAGGAGCTGCTTGTATACTTTTTTAGGCATTCCTCTGAGAGGGGGTTGGGAGCTTCGTGTATACTGGGGGGGGAGGGCCTCCCTCGAGGTGGAAGCGGGGGGGGTTGGAGCGTTTCTACACTGTAGGGGCCTGCCTGTACACTTTTGGGGCCTGCCTTGGAGGGGTTGGGAGCTGCTTGTACACCTTTGGGGCCTGCGTCTGCGCGGGGCGGGGGGGGTTAGGGGGTTGGAGCTGGTTTTAACCTTTCGGGCTTGCATCTGGAGGGGCTTGGGGCCTGCCTTTGGGGGGGTGGTTGTGAGCTGCTTGTATACTGTAGGGGCCTGCTTGTACACCTTTGGGGCCTGCGTCTGGGGGGGGGTGGGAGCTGCTTGTACACTGTTAGGGCCTGCCTTGGGGGAGGGGTTGGGGCATGTGCCTTGGGGGCATGGGGTTGGGAGCTGCTTCTACACTGTAGGGGTCTGGGTCTTGGGGGATTGGTGCTGTTTGTACACCTTTGGGGCGTGCCTCTGGGGAGGATGGGGAGTTGCTTGTACACCTTTGGGGCCTGTGTCTGGGGGGGGGTTGGGGCCTGTGCCGGGGGGGTTGGGAGCTGCTTGTACGCTCTAGGGTCCTCTGGCAGGCTTTGGGGCCTCCCTTTGAGGGGGGCAGTTGGGAGCTGGTTGTACACCTTTGGGGCCTGAGTCTGGGGTGTGGGGGCTGGGGCTGAGGCCTGGGGCCTGGGGCATGCATCTGGGTGGTGGGGGGGGGGGGTCCAGTTCATGGGGGGGGGTGGGTTGGGAGCTGCTTGTGGACAGTTGGGGTCTGCATCCGGGTGTGGCTGGGGCCTGCTTGTAGACTTCTGCAGCCTGTGTCTGGTGTTTGGGGGCTTTTCTGTAGTGTTTGGGGATCGCATTTTGGCTTTGGGATGTGTCTAGAGCTTCTGGGGCCTAGCTGTAGTGCTTGGGGCCTGCGTCTGGGGCTTTTCTGTAGCATTTTGGTAGCGTGTTTGTGATTTGGGGTCTGTATCCAGGGTTTTGCCTTTTTTGTAGTTTTCAGCTTTGTGTCTGTTTCTTTGTTGGTTGCCTGGGGCTTGGGGTTTGGATCATTAGTCAGTGTCATTAGCGTCGGGGGGTTGATATGAAGGGTTAGGGTTGTGGTTAGGGTTGTTAGGGTTAAAGAGAATAAGGATTTTAGGGTAAGGGGATCAAGGTTGTGGGAATAAAAATGTTTTTGCACAGAGTTACATCGTTTAGAAGGAAGGAGGGTGGTATTGATATATGCTTGCAGTGATAAGAAAGCTTAACAGACAACCTTGTAAAATGCAGACAACCAGAATCCTTAGAGCAATTGGGTGGAAATCACGGCGTAAGAAACATTACCACCTCAAAGAGGAAAACAGTCAAGAAAAAAATAAAATTGACTAGTAACAGGCCAGCAGCTGTGTATTTTCTGTGAAGCACTGGATAGATCGTGAACATGGATTACCCAGTCAATGGGGAAACTGGGGAGGGTCCTGGTCACCGAGAGGAAAAAAAAAATTATATAAACTGTGTTATGGAACTAGTAGGTGGCTTGTGGGACGCCTGCCATTGCAATCGTGAATAAAAATGCTACCTCACTGAGATACTTGCCTGAGCCTATGGTATTGGTTACAGAGTGTTTCTAATAAGGTGTTAGGGTTTTAAGGTTTCAGGGCTAAGGCACTAGGGTTGGGTTTCAGGGTTAGGGTTTCCAGGGTTTAGGGTTAGGATTTTAAGGTTGTTAGGGTTGGAGTTATAAGGGTTAGGGTTTGGGGGTTAGTGTGTTAAGGTTTTAAAGTATTTTGTGGTTTTAGTGTTGATAGGGTTTTTAGGGTTAGGGTCTTAGGGTTTTAGTTATGGTCAGGTATTTAGGGTTAGGGTTTTAAGGTCTTATTTTTTTTTTTTTAAGGTTAGGGTCTCCAGCGTTAGGGCTTTGAGAATCTTTACGTTTTGGGTTAGGGTTTAGAGGGTCTTAATTTTTAGGGTTAGGGCTTTTAGGCGTAGGTCTAGTGTGGTAAATTTTATCGGGTTAGGACTGTAAGGGTTTTTAGGGTTAGGGTTTCTAGGGTTTTTTGGGGTAGGGGTTAAGGTTAGATCCGTGGGAGCCGTAGTGTTAGGGGTCAGGGTTCTTAGGGGTAAGGCCCAATATTAGGGTGGAAGGCCAAACTAAGGGGGGAGCCCCCCCCAAAATTGAAGGGTCGAAGCCCCAATTTAGGGGAAGAAACGTCAAAATTGTGGGGTCCCCCAAAATAGGGCGGAAGAGCTCTTAATATTGGGGGAAACCCAAAAAAGGAGGGTGGGGGACTCTAAAATTGGGGGGACCCCCCCAAATTGGTTGTGTCCCCCCCAAAATTGGTTGTGTCCCCCCCAATTAAGGGAGGAACCCCCAAAATTGGGTGGGCGAACCCCCATATTGGGGGGGCAGAACACTTAAATGGAAGTGTGAAATTCCAGAATTGAATGTGGACCCCCCAGAACAGTCTTCAGGGGTTTAGTGTGGTAAATTTTATCGGGTTAGGGCTGTAAGGGTTTTTAGGGTTAGGGTTTCTAGGGTTTGTTGGGGTAGGGGTTAGGGTTAGATCCGTGGTTGCCATAGCGTTAGGGGTCAAGGTTCTTAGGGGTTAGGCCTAATATTAGGGCGGAAGGCCAAAATAAGAGGGTGGGAGCCCCCCCCAAAATTGAAGGGTTGAAGCCCCAAGTTAGGGGAAGGAACGTCAAAATTGTGGGGTCCCCCAAAATTGGGCGGAAGAACTTTTAATATTAGGGGGGAACCCAAAAAAGGAGGGTGGGGGACTCTAAAATCGGTTGTGTCCCCCCCAAATTAGGGGAGGAACCCCCAAAATTGGGTGGGCGAACCCCCAAATTGGGGGGAAGAAGACTTAAATGGAAGTGTGAAATTCCAGAATTGGATGTGGACCCCCCAGAACAGTCTTCAGGGGTTTAGTGTGGTAAATTTTATCGGGTTAGGGCTGTAAGGGTTTTTAGGGTTAGGGTTTCTAGGGTTTGTTGGGGTAGGGGTTAGGGTTAGATCCGTGGTTGCCATAGCGTTAGGGGTCAAGGTTCTTAGGGGTTAGGCCTAATATTAGGGCGGAAGGCCAAAATAAGAGGGGAGGAGCCCACCCAAAATTGAAGGGTTGAAGCCCAAAGTTAGGGGAAGGAACGTCAAAATTGTGGGGTCCCCCAAAATTGAGCGGAAGAGCTCTTAATATTGGGGGAAACCCAAAAAAGGAGGGTGGGGGACTCTAAAATTGGTTGTGTCCCCCCCAAAATTGGTTGTGTCCCCCCCAAAATTGGTTGTGTCCCCCCCAATTAGGGGAGGAACCCCCAAAATTGGGTGGGCGAACCCCCATATTGGGGGGGAAGAACACTTAAATGGAAGTGTGAAATTCCAGAATTGGATGTGGACCCCCCAGAACAGTCTTCAGGGGTTTAGTGTGGTAAATTTTATCGGGTTAGGGCTGCAAGGGTTTTTAGGGTTAGGGTTTCTAGGGTTTGTTGGGGTAGGGGTTAGGGTTAGATCCGTGGTTGCCATAGCGTTAGGGGTCAAGGTTCTTAGGGGTTAGGCCTAATATTAGGGCGGAAGGCCAAAATAAGAGGGGAGGAGCCCACCCAAAATTGAAGGGTTGAAGCCCAAAGTTAGGGGAAGGAACGTCAAAATTGTGGGGTCCCCCAAAATTGAGCGGAAGAGCTCTTAATATTGGGGGAAACCCAAAAAAGGAGGGTGGGGGACTCTAAAATTGGTTGTGTCCCCCCCAAAATTGGTTGTGTCCCCCCCAGAATTGGTTGTGTCCCCCCCAATTAGGGGAGGAACCCCCAAAATTGGGTGGGCGAACCCCCATATTGGGGGGGAAGAACACTTAAATGGAAGTGTGAAATTCCAGAATTGAATGTGGACCCCCCAGAACAGTCTTCAGGGGTTTAGTGTGGTAAATTTTATCGGGTTAGGGCTGCAAGGGTTTTTAGGGTTAGGGTTTCTAGGGTTTGTTGGGGTAGGGGTTAGGGTTAGATCCGTGGTTGCCATAGGCTTAGGGGTCAAGGTTCTTAGGGGTTAGGCCTAATATTAGGGCGGAAGGCCAAAATAAGAGGGTGGGAGCCCCCCCCAAAATCGAAGGGTTGAAGCCCAAAGTTAGGGGAAGGAACGGCCAAATTGTGGGGTCCCCCAAAATTGGGCGGAAGAACTCTTTAATATTAGGGGGGAACCCAAAAAAGGAGGGTGGGGGACTCTACAATTGGGGGGGACCCCCAAAATTGGTCGGGTCCCCCCAAATTAGGGGAGGAACCCCCAAAATTGGGTGGGTGAACCCCCAAATTGGGGGGAAGAAGACTTAAATGGAAGTGTGAAATTCCAGAATTGAATGTGGACCCCCCCCAGACCTGGGGAGGAATCCCCAAACTTGGGGGGGACCCCCAAAATTGGGGTTAAAGCCCCAGATCCCGGGGAGCTAAGCCCCAAATTAAGGGAAGGAACCTCAAACATGTGGTGAGAACCCCAACATTGGGGGAAAGAACCTTAATATTAGGGTGGCAGGCCAAGAAAGGATGGTGGGGGCCTCCAAAATTGTGGGGGGCTTGGAATTGGGGGGAATCCCCAAAATGGAGGGGGAACCCCAAAAGTGGGGGGGGGGCGAAGCACCAAATTAGGGGAAGGAACCCCAAAATTGCGGGGAAGAACTCTGAAATGGAGAGCTGAAAACCCGAAATTGAGGGGAAACCCCCCAAAACGGCGGGAAAACCCTCCATAAACACGAAACCGGTAATGTAACAGAGCAAAAAATGGCGTCCTACGGCAAGGTGCGAGGCTCAATTTTCTGGGGAGTGCTGGGAAATGTAGTTCTTGGCCACCGGGTTTCCGGGAGTCCATATTGTTTTCCCAGAGCATGCCGGGAGATGTAGTTCTCGGACACTGGGCTTCCGGGAGGCCATGTTGGTTTCCCATCTTTGCTAGACTCCGGGTGCTCTGGCTTCACAGAGAAACCCCCAAACTGAAAAATGTACCTGCTAATATATTGGGCTCTAAATGTAGCCCTGGGTTAATTGAATAACAATCCCTGGGTAAGATTGAAGTGCAGGAGGGGTTGGCTACGGTTTTAAGAGCCGGTTTGCAGAAAAGGGATTTCCCGTTAAGAAATGGCATATACTGATTGTTCTCTTCCTTGCTCTGCCAAGACCTGAAGCACATCTTGGAAGCCAGGCAGAATCCGTGGAGCCAATGGAGTTCTCAAGCTCGACTTCAGCTTCTTCCCAGCTAGAAGAAGCAAGGACACGCCGGCTGAGTTCCACAGGCAACGCGCCCGTATCTGTAGACGAGGATTTAGAGATGCTACTTTGGGAACTCTCAGACGGCATACTGGAAGCCGAGCTCGACTTGGACCCAGGGAAGGATGAGGATGACCTCCTCCTTGAGCTTTCCAAGATGATTGATGATTGAACTGCATAGTCCTATGGTATATTTAAAAAAAAAAAAAAAAAAGAAAAAAAAGAAAACAACTCTTCTTCTTGTTGGATACCCTGAGGTGATCCTTTTTCTAACTGAGGCTTTGCAATGAGACTTAAAGCACAGTTGGAACTGGTAGAAATTGGCAGGATCTGCACTCAGTTGTCCTAAGTTTTCCTGCTGGTCAGAGTTAAGGTCTTGTGCATGGTTCCGTAACTATAGGTGGCTACCTTTGATATCAAGAGGACAAAGCACTTGTTTCTTTTGGCACAGAAAGATGTCCATCGGCATGCTGTGGTGGCTGTGAATTGACGTAGTGATGGAGCGATGCTCTGAAGGCTTAAACGGAAAGCTTCTTCCTTCCGCCCCCCTTGGCACAGCTCGATGTTGGGCACATTGTGAAGCCTGGGTGTTCTGATTTCTCGGACAGTTGATACCCAAATCCCGGAGTTACTATGTCAACTCTTGACTTTTATTTGTGTATGCCATTGTTTTGACTGTAATCTTTTCAGATGATGAAGCTGTAGGGGCGGGAGGGAGCAAAATAATTATTCTAGCGTTGTGGACCAAACATGCTGCCAGGAGTGGTGGTGGTGGGGTCAGCCCACCCGGCCTTACTTTCAATTATCAGGGATGATAAAATGGTGTGAAAAGCAGCAGCTCTGCGATACGGCTACGCTACCCCCACTCCCTTCTCTTGTGCTGTACCAAAGTTCCCCCAAGCTTTGGTTGGTGCTTTTTGCTGGTGACAGTAGGACTCCAGGGCGAGTAGTCGGGACTCTCCTGCAGTAACTGGGTCAATTAAGGGTTGGTTTAAGTGCCTCCTGGTTTTTAAAATTGCTCCCCTGAGCTGCTGGCTCTGCTGCCTGCTACAGCAAATGTTCGGGTGCCATCAGCGTCGCACTTGGGCGTGGGCACTGACCCTGCGGAGGAGAGCTGAGACTCGCGTGTATTGTGTACCCTGCCGCCAGTGATCGTTTTCCCCTAGCAGATCTATTTTGAATCATTTCCCTAAATTTTAGAGGAACTTTAGGCTCTTTGTGCTATGATTTGTGAAGCTGTAGGGGCCCTCAGGCATTTGCTGCTGGCAGAGGAAAACCGCTTGTCGAATTTGTTGTAAATACTTTCTGTTTGGACAACAACGCCTGTGTGTGTGTGTGTGTGTGTGTGTGTGTGTGTGCGTGCTTTGACGACCCCCTGCGACGCCCCAGCTCCGCGAGGAAGCTTTGAAGCGGCTCTGGGAAAACCTCTGCGGAAGAAACCGCTGCTAGTGACTTGCGGAAAAGGGACTCCACAATCAGTGAGATTGTAAAGTAGGTATGTTTATTCAGCGCTGGGCAGCACGGGAGGTCGTGGGCATGAAGATTGATGACTCTTCCTCGTCACCGCTAGTTGACCTCTTGTCTTTGCGCAGACTCAGTTGCTCCTTGGCTCTTGTCCATCTGCAGGACCAGTTTCTCCCAGTTTCTTAAGACAGGCTCACTCTCTTATTAGGAGACTGACCTTGGTAAGGGGCCCAAGGCTTCTTGCTTTAGTTAATTGGCACAATGCACCATAGTTAGCAAAGACACTAAGTAGCATCCTAGTTTAACGCTGTCAGCGCTCTATCTCTACTTGATAAGATTCTCCTAACTCCCTCTCTCACTGGAGCCCACGCAGCCCTCCGTCCTGCCGAAGGACTTCACGGGGACTTCTGCCGGCTCCGGGTGCCCGCACACAGACAGAAATGGCTTTGAGAGAAAACAATCAGGAGGAGGAGAGCTCAGAGACTGCGGCCGGCTTCGGCCACCTTCCCCTCGCTTTCCCTCTCCGTGTTCAAACCGAGCACTGTTCTGCCGTCAACCTTCGCTGCCTCTGCCCGCGGCGCCGGGCTTTCACGGGTGCCATTGCTCCTCTACATATTTTATCCTTCCTTTTGTAAGGAATGGTCCAGCAATTCGTGTCACTAAGGGATTTGAAGGGTTACCATCGAGGCCCGGGTCTAGGTGATAAGAGAACAAAGGGGTTTTTAGGGAAAAGTGCTGACTACTGCAGGGGATGTTGCTAGAGTTTCTGAAATCCGGCGCAGAGGCTCCCAAATGAGGAGGAAGGGGGAGCTGAAGGACAATTGAAGGACAAAAGCCTGAGAGGAAGACAACCAGCATTCAGCCCGAGCAAGCCCCGAGAGACCACCAGAGACTGGTACGCAGGCGCCCCTGGGAGGGGTTTCGGATTCCGGAAACCAATTCTAATAACCCTGCCTCTTCTCGAAGTAGTAATGAATATGTATTAGCCTGGGAGCATCAAAACCAGCCGCCTTACGTAACAGGCGTGCGTCCTGGGGGAGCAGAGACTCCCGGCGCACCCAGCGCTGCTTGCTTGCCTCTATTCGTTTAATAAATTGTAAACTTTGATTGTAATCCTATTTGGATTTATAACAGCCATTTATAACACTTTTTATATTTCTATTTTATTTAAGGCTGTCTTGCCCCCCTCCCCCCCCAGCCTCGCTGCTCGCCAATAAAGCTGGCGCAGGGGCTAAGGGATTTGAAGGGCCTGCTTGTACACCTAAGGGATTTGAGGGCCTGCTTGTACACCTTTGGGGACTGCCTCTTTTGGGGGGGGGGGGGGGGGGGGGTGTTAGGAGCTGCTTGTATACTTTTTTAGGCATTCCTCTGAGAGGGGGTTGGGAGCTTCGTGTATACTGGGGGGGGAGGGCCTCCCTCGAGGTGGAAGCGGGGGGGGTTGGAGCGTTTCTACACTGTAGGGGCCTGCCTGTACACTTTTGGGGCCTGCCTTGGAGGGGTTGGGAGCTGCTTGTACACCTTTGGGGCCTGCGTCTGCGCGGGGCGGGGGGGGTTAGGGGGTTGGAGCTGGTTTTAACCTTTCGGGCTTGCATCTGGAGGGGCTTGGGGCCTGCCTTTGGGGGGGTGGTTGTGAGCTGCTTGTATACTGTAGGGGCCTGCTTGTACACCTTTGGGGCCTGCGTCTGGGGGGGGGTGGGAGCTGCTTGTACACTGTTAGGGCCTGCCTTGGGGGAGGGGTTGGGGCATGTGCCTTGGGGGCATGGGGTTGGGAGCTGCTTCTACGCTGTAGGGGTCTGGGTCTTGGGGGATTGGTGCTGTTTGTACACCTTTGGGGCGTGCCTCTGGGGAGGATGGGGAGTTGCTTGTACACCTTTGGGGCCTGTGTCTGGGGGGGGGGTTGGGGCCTGTGCCGGGGGGGTTGGGAGCTGCTTGTACGCTCTAGGGTCCTCTGGCAGGCTTTGGGGCCTCCCTTTGAGGGGGGCAGTTGGGAGCTGGTTGTACACCTTTGGGGCCTGAGTCTGGGGTGTGGGGGCTGGGGCTGAGGCCTGGGGCCTGGGGCATGCATCTGGGTGGTGGTGGGGGGGGGGTCCAGTTCATGGGGGGGGGTGGGTTGGGAGCTGCTTGTGGACAGTTGGGGTCTGCATCCGGGTGTGGCTGGGGCCTGCTTGTAGACTTCTGCAGCCTGTGTCTGGTGTTTGGGGGCTTTTCTGTAGTGTTTGGGGATTGCATTTTGGCTTTGGGATGTGTCTAGAGCTTCTGGGGCCTAGCTGTAGTGCTTGGGGCCTGCGTCTGGGGCTTTTCTGTAGCATTTTGGTAGCGTGTTTGTGATTTGGGGTCTGTATCCAGGGTTTTGCCTTTTTTGTAGTTTTCAGCTTTGTGTCTGTTTCTTTGTTGGTTGCCTGGGGCTTGGGGTTTGGATCATTAGTCAGTGTCATTAGCGTCGGGGGGTTGATATGAAGGGTTAGGGTTGTGGTTAGAGTTGTTACGGTTAAAGAGAATAAGGATTTTAGGGTAAGGGGATCAAGGTTGTGGGAATAAAAATGTTTTTGCACAGAGTTACATCGTTTAGAGGGAAGGAGGGTGGTATTGATATATGCTTGCAGTGATAAGAAAGCTTAACAGACAACCTTGTAAAATGCAGACAACCAGAATCCTTAGAGCAATTGGGTGGAAATCACGGCGTAAGAAACATTACCACCTCAAAGAGGAAAACAGTCAAGAAAAAAATAAAATTGACTAGTAACAGGCCAGCAGCTGTGTATTTTCTGTGAAGCACTGGATAGATCGTGAACATGGATTACCCAGTCAATGGGGAAACTGGGGAGGGTCCTGGTCACCGAGAGGAAAAAAAAAATTATATAAACTGTGTTATGGAACTAGTAGGTGGCTTGTGGGACGCCTGCCATTGCAATCGTGAATAAAAATGCTACCTCACTGAGATACTTGCCTGAGCCTATGGTATTGGTTACAGAGTGTTTCTAATAAGGTGTTAGGGTTTTAAGGTTTCAGGGCTAAGGCACTAGGGTTGGGTTTCAGGGTTAGGGTTTCCAGGGTTTAGGGTTAGGATTTTAAGGTTGTTAGGGTTGGAGTTATAAGGGTTAGGGTTTGGGGGTTAGTGTGTTAAGGTTTTAAAGTATTTTGTGGTTTTAGTGTTGATAGGGTTTTTAGGGTTAGGGTCTTAGGGTTTTAGTTATGGTCAGGTATTTAGGGTTAGGGTTTTAAGGTCTTTTTTTTTTTTTTTTAAGGTTAGGGTCTCCAGCGTTAGGGCTTTGAGAATCTTTACGTTTTGGGTTAGGGTTTAGAGGGTCTTAATTTTTAGGGTTAGGGCTTTTAGGCGTAGGTCTAGTGTGGTAAATTTTATCGGGTTAGGACTGTAAGGGTTTTTAGGGTTAGGGTTTCTAGGGTTTTTTGGGGTAGGGGTTAGGGTTAGATCCGTGGGAGCCGTAGTGTTAGGGGTCAGGGTTCTTAGGGGTAAGGCCCAATATTAGGGTGGAAGGCCAAACTAAGGGGGGAGCCCCCCCCAAAATTGAAGGGTCGAAGCCCCAATTTAGGGGAAGAAACGTCAAAATTGTGGGGTCCCCCAAAATAGGGCGGAAGAGCTCTTAATATTGGGGGAAACCCAAAAAAGGAGGGTGGGGGACTCTAAAATTGGGGGGACCCCCCCAAATTGGTTGTGTCCCCCCCAAAATTGGTTGTGTCCCCCCAATTAAGGGAGGAACCCCCAAAATTGGGTGGGCGAACCCCCATATTGGGGGGGCAGAACACTTAAATGGAAGTGTGAAATTCCAGAATTGAATGTGGACCCCCCAGAACAGTCTTCAGGGGTTTAGTGTGGTAAATTTTATCGGGTTAGGGCTGTAAGGGTTTTTAGGGTTAGGGTTTCTAGGGTTTGTTGGGGTAGGGGTTAGGGTTAGATCCGTGGTTGCCATAGGCTTAGGGGTCAAGGTTCTTAGGGGTTAGGCCTAATATTAGGGCGGAAGGCCAAAATAAGAGGGTGGGAGCCCCCCCCAAAATTGAAGGGTTGAAGCCCCAAGTTAGGGGAAGGAACGTCAAAATTGTGGGGTCCCCCAAAATTGGGCGGAAGAACTTTTAATATTAGGGGGGAACCCAAAAAAGGAGGGTGGGGGACTCTAAAATCGGTTGTGTCCCCCCCAAATTAGGGGAGGAACCCCCAAAATTGGGTGGGCGAACCCCCAAATTGGGGGGAAGAAGACTTAAATGGAAGTGTGAAATTCCAGAATTGGATGTGGACCCCCCAGAACAGTCTTCAGGGGTTTAGTGTGGTAAATTTTATCGGGTTAGGGCTGTAAGGGTTTTTAGGGTTAGGGTTTCTAGGGTTTGTTGGGGTAGGGGTTAGGGTTAGATCCGTGGTTGCCATAGGGTTAGGGGTCAAGGTTCTTAGGGGTTAGGCCTAATATTAGGGCGGAAGGCCAAAATAAGAGGGGAGGAGCCCACCCAAAATTGAAGGGTTGAAGCCCAAAGTTAGGGGAAGGAACGTCAAAATTGTGGGGTCCCCCAAAATTGAGCGGAAGAGCTCTTAATATTGGGGGAAACCCAAAAAAGGAGGGTGGGGGACTCTAAAATTGGTTGTGTCCCCCCCAAAATTGGTTGTGTCCCCCCCAAAATTGGTTGTGTCCCCCCCAATTAGGGGAGGAACCCCCAAAATTGGGTGGGCGAACCCCCATATTGGGGGGGAAGAACACTTAAATGGAAGTGTGAAATTCCAGAATTGAATGTGGACCCCCCAGAACAGTCTTCAGGGGTTTAGTGTGGTAAATTTTATCGGGTTAGGGCTGCAAGGGTTTTTAGGGTTAGGGTTTCTAGGGTTTGTTGGGGTAGGGGTTAGGGTTAGATCCGTGGTTGCCATAGGCTTAGGGGTCAAGGTTCTTAGGGGTTAGGCCTAATATTAGGGCGGAAGGCCAAAATAAGAGGGTGGGAGCCCCCCCCAAAATCGAAGGGTTGAAGCCCAAAGTTAGGGGAAGGAACGGCCAAATTGTGGGGTCCCCCAAAATTGGGCGGAAGAACTCTTTAATATTAGGGGGGAACCCAAAAAAGGAGGGTGGGGGACTCTACAATTGGGGGGGACCCCCAAAATTGGTCGGGTCCCCCCAAATTAGGGGAGGAACCCCCAAAATTGGGTGGGTGAACCCCCAAATTGGGGGGAAGAAGACTTAAATGGAAGTGTGAAATTCCAGAATTGAATGTGGACCCCCCCCAGACCTGGGGAGGAATCCCCAAACTTGGGGGGGACCCCCAAAATTGGGGTTAAAGCCCCAGATCCCGGGGAGCTAAGCCCCAAATTAAGGGAAGGAACCTCAAACATGTGGTGAGAACCCCAACATTGGGGGAAAGAACCTTAATATTAGGGTGGCAGGCCAAGAAAGGATGGTGGGGGCCTCCAAAATTGTGGGGGGCTTGGAATTGGGGGGAATCCCCAAAATGGAGGGGGAACCCCAAAAGTGGGGGGGGGGCGAAGCACCAAATTAGGGGAAGGAACCCCAAAATTGCGGGGAAGAACTCTGAAATGGAGAGCTGAAAACCCGAAATTGAGGGGAAACCCCCCAAAACGGCGGGAAAACCCTCCATAAACACGAAACCGGTAATGTAACAGAGCAAAAAATGGCGTCCTGCGGCAAGGTGCGAGGCTCAATTTTCTGGGGAGTGCTGGGAAATGTAGTTCTTGGCCACCGGGTTTCCGGGAGTCCATATTGTTTTCCCAGAGCATGCCGGGAGATGTAGTTCTCGGACACTGGGCTTCCGGGAGGCCATGTTGGTTTCCCATCTTTGCTAGACTCCGGGTGCTCTGGCTTCACAGAGAAACCCCCAAACTGAAAAATGTACCTGCTAATATATTGGGCTCTAAATGTAGCCCTGGGTTAATTGAATAACAATCCCTGGGTAAGATTGAAGTGCAGGAGGGGTTGGCTACGGTTTTAAGAGCCGGTTTGCAGAAAAGGGATTTCCCGTTAAGAAATGGCATATACTGATTGTTCTCTTCCTTGCTCTGCCAAGACCTGAAGCACATCTTGGAAGCCAGGCAGAATCCGTGGAGCCAATGGAGTTCTCAAGCTCGACTTCAGCTTCTTCCCAGCTAGAAGAAGCAAGGACACGCCGGCTGAGTTCCACAGGCAACGCGCCCGTATCTGTAGACGAGGATTTAGAGATGCTACTTTGGGAACTCTCAGACGGCATACTGGAAGCCGAGCTCGACTTGGACCCAGGGAAGGATGAGGATGACCTCCTCCTTGAGCTTTCCAAGATGATTGATGATTGAACTGCATAGTCCTATGGTATATTTAAAAAAAAAAAAAAAAAAGAAAAAAAAGAAAACAACTCTTCTTCTTGTTGGATACCCTGAGGTGATCCTTTTTCTAACTGAGGCTTTGCAATGAGACTTAAAGCACAGTTGGAACTGGTAGAAATTGGCAGGATCTGCACTCAGTTGTCCTAAGTTTTCCTGCTGGTCAGAGTTAAGGTCTTGTGCATGGTTCCGTAACTATAGGTGGCTACCTTTGATATCAAGAGGACAAAGCACTTGTTTCTTTTGGCACAGAAAGATGTCCATCGGCACGCTGTGGTGGCTGTGAATTGACGTAGTGATGGAGCGATGCTCTGAAGGCTTAAACGGAAAGCTTCTTCCTTCCGCCCCCCTTGGCACAGCTCGATGTTGGGCACATTGTGAAGCCTGGGTGTTCTGATTTCTCGGACAGTTGATACCCAAATCCCGGAGTTACTATGTCAACTCTTGACTTTTATTTGTGTATGCCATTGTTTTGACTGTAATCTTTTCAGATGATGAAGCTGTAGGGGCGGGAGGGAGCAAAATAATTATTCTAGCGTTGTGGACCAAACATGCTGCCAGGAGTGGTGGTGGTGGGGTCAGCCCACCCGGCCTTACTTTCAATTATCAGGGATGATAAAATGGTGTGAAAAGCAGCAGCTCTGCGATACGGCTACGCTACCCCCACTCCCTTCTCTTGTGCTGTACCAAAGTTCCCCCAAGCTTTGGTTGGTGCTTTTTGCTGGTGACAGTAGGACTCCAGGGCGAGTAGTCGGGACTCTCCTGCAGTAACTGGGTCAATTAAGGGTTGGTTTAAGTGCCTCCTGGTTTTTAAAATTGCTCCCCTGAGCTGCTGGCTCTGCTGCCTGCTACAGCAAATGTTCGGGTGCCATCAGCGTCGCACTTGGGCGTGGGCACTGACCCTGCGGAGGAGAGCTGAGACTCGCGTGTATTGTGTACCCTGCCGCCAGTGATCGTTTTCCCCTAGCAGATCTATTTTGAATCATTTCCCTAAATTTTAGAGGAACTTTAGGCTCTTTGTGCTATGATTTGTGAAGCTGTAGGGGCCCTCAGGCATTTGCTGCTGGCAGAGGAAAACCGCTTGTCGAATTTGTTGTAAATACTTTCTGTTTGGACAACAACGCCTGTGTGTGTGTGTGTGTGTGTGTGTGTGTGTGTGTGTGTGTGCGTGCTTTGACGACCCCCTGCGACGCCCCAGCTCCGCGAGGGAAGCTTTGAAGCGGCTCTGGGAAAACCTCTGCGGAAGAAACCGCTGCTAGTGACTTGCGGAAAAGGGACTCCACAATCAGTGAGATTGTAAAGTAGGTATGTTTATTCAGCGCTGGGCAGCACGGGAGGTCGTGGGCATGAAGATTGATGACTCTTCCTCGTCACCGCTAGTTGACCTCTTGTCTTTGCGCAGACTCAGTTGCTCCTTGGCTCTTGTCCATCTGCAGGACCAGTTTCTCCCAGTTTCTTAAGACAGGCTCACTCTCTTATTAGGAGACTGACCTTGGTAAGGGGCCCAAGGCTTCTTGCTTTAGTTAATTGGCACAATGCACCATAGTTAGCAAAGACACTAAGTAGCATCCTAGTTTAACGCTGTCAGCGCTCTATCTCTACTTGATAAGATTCTCCTAACTCCCTCTCTCACTGGAGCCCACGCAGCCCTCCGTCCTGCCGAAGGACTTCACGGGGACTTCTGCCGGCTCCGGGTGCCCGCACACAGACAGAAATGGCTTTGAGAGAAAACAATCAGGAGGAGGAGAGCTCAGAGACTGCGGCCGGCTTCGGCCACCTTCCCCTCGCTTTCCCTCTCCGTGTTCAAACCGAGCACTGTTCTGCCGTCAACCTTCGCTGCCTCTGCCCGCGGCGCCGGGCTTTCACGGGTGCCATTGCTCCTCTACATATTTTATCCTTCCTTTTGTAAGGAATGGTCCAGCAATTCGTGTCACTAAGGGATTTGAAGGGTTACCATCGAGGCCCGGGTCTAGGTGATAAGAGAACAAAGGGGTTTTTAGGGAAAAGTGCTGACTACTGCAGGGGATGTTGCTAGAGTTTCTGAAATCCGGCGCAGAGGCTCCCAAACGAGGAGGAAGGGGGAGCTGAAGGACAATTGAAGGACAAAAGCCTGAGAGGAAGACAACCAGCATTCAGCCCGAGCAAGCCCCGAGAGACCACCAGAGACTGGTACGCAGGCGCCCCTGGGAGGGGTTTCGGATTCCGGAAACCAATTCTAATAACCCTGCCTCTTCTCGAAGTAGTAATGAATATGTATTAGCCTGGGAGCATCAAAACCAGCCGCCTTACGTAACAGGCGTGCATCCTGGGGGAGCAGAGACTCCCGGCGCACCCAGCGCTGCTTGCTTGCCTCTATTCGTTTAATAAATTGTAAACTTTGATTGTAATCCTATTTGGATTTATAACAGCCATTTATAACACTTTTTATATTTCTATTTTATTTAAGGCTGTCTTGCCCCCCTCCCCCCCCAGCCTCGCTGCTCGCCAATAAAGCTGGCGCAGGGGCTAAGGGATTTGAAGGGCCTGCTTGTACACCTAAGGGATTTGAGGGCCTGCTTGTACACCTTTGGGGACTGCCTCTTTTGGGGGGGGGGGGGGGTGTTAGGAGCTGCTTGTATACTTTTTTAGGCATTCCTCTGAGAGGGGGTTGGGAGCTTCGTGTATACTGGGGGGGGAGGGCCTCCCTCGAGGTGGAAGCGGGGGGGGTTGGAGCGTTTCTACACTGTAGGGGCCTGCCTGTACACTTTTGGGGCCTGCCTTGGAGGGGTTGGGAGCTGCTTGTACACCTTTGGGGCCTGCGTCTGCGCGGGGCGGGGGGGGTTAGGGGGTTGGAGCTGGTTTTAACCTTTCGGGCTTGCATCTGGAGGGGCTTGGGGCCTGCCTTTGGGGGGGTGGTTGTGAGCTGCTTGTATACTGTAGGGGCCTGCTTGTACACCTTTGGGGCATGCGTCTGGGGGGGGGTGGGAGCTGCTTGTACACTGTTAGGGCCTGCCTTGGGGGAGGGGTTGGGGCATGTGCCTTGGGGGCATGGGGTTGGGAGCTGCTTCTACGCTGTAGGGGTCTGGGTCTTGGGGGGTTGGGGCTGTTTGTACACCTTTGGGGCGTGCCTCTGGGGAGGATGGGGAGTTGCTTGTACACCTTTGGGGCCTGTGTCTGGGGGGGGGTTGGGGCCTGTGCCGGGGGGGTTGGGAGCTGCTTGTACGCTCTAGGGTCCTCTGGCAGGCTTTGGGGCCTCCCTTTGAGGGGGGCAGTTGGGAGCTGGTTGTACACCTTTGGGGCCTGAGTCTGGGGTGTGGGGGCTGGGGCTGAGGCCTGGGGCCTGGGGCATGCATCTGGGTGGTGGGGGGGGGGGGTCCAGTTCATGGGGGGGGGTGGGTTGGGAGCTGCTTGTGGACAGTTGGGGTCTGCATCCGGGTGTGGCTGGGGCCTGCTTGTAGACTTCTGCAGCCTGTGTCTGGTGTTTGGGGGCTTTTCTGTAGTGTTTGGGGATCGCATTTTGGCTTTGGGATGTGTCTAGAGCTTCTGGGGCCTAGCTGTAGTGCTTGGGGCCTGCGTCTGGGGCTTTTCTGTAGCATTTTGGTAGCGTGTTTGTGATTTGGGGTCTGTATCCAGGGTTTTGCCTTTTTTGTAGTTTTCAGCTTTGTGTCTGTTTCTTTGTTGGTTGCCTGGGGCTTGGGGTTTGGATCATTAGTCAGTGTCATTAGCGTCGGGGGGTTGATATGAAGGGTTAGGGTTGTGGTTAGAGTTGTTACGGTTAAAGAGAATAAGGATTTTAGGGTAAGGGGATCAAGGTTGTGGGAATAAAAATGTTTTTGCACAGAGTTACATCGTTTAGAGGGAAGGAGGGTGGTATTGATATATGCTTGCAGTGATAAGAAAGCTTAACAGACAACCTTGTAAAATGCAGACAACCAGAATCCTTAGAGCAATTGGGTGGAAATCACGGCGTAAGAAACATTACCACCTCAAAGAGGAAAACAGTCAAGAAAAAAATAAAATTGACTAGTAACAGGCCAGCAGCTGTGTATTTTCTGTGAAGCACTGGATAGATCGTGAACATGGATTACCCAGTCAATGGGGAAACTGGGGAGGGTCCTGGTCACCGAGAGGAAAAAAAAAATTATATAAACTGTGTTATGGAACTAGTAGGTGGCTTGTGGGACGCCTGCCATTGCAATCGTGAATAAAAATGCTACCTCACTGAGATACTTGCCTGAGCCTATGGTATTGGTTACAGAGTGTTTCTAATAAGGTGTTAGGGTTTTAAGGTTTCAGGGCTAAGGCACTAGGGTTGGGTTTCAGGGTTAGGGTTTCCAGGGTTTAGGGTTAGGATTTTAAGGTTGTTAGGGTTGGAGTTATAAGGGTTAGGGTTTGGGGGTTAGTGTGTTAAGGTTTTAAAGTATTTTGTGGTTTTAGTGTTGATAGGGTTTTTAGGGTTAGGGTCTTAGGGTTTTAGTTATGGTCAGGTATTTAGGGTTAGGGTTTTAAGGTCTTTTTTTTTTTTTTTTAAGGTTAGGGTCTCCAGCGTTAGGGCTTTGAGAATCTTTACGTTTTGGGTTAGGGTTTAGAGGGTCTTAATTTTTAGGGTTAGGGCTTTTAGGCGTAGGTCTAGTGTGGTAAATTTTATCGGGTTAGGACTGTAAGGGTTTTTAGGGTTAGGGTTTCTAGGGTTTTTTGGGGTAGGGGTTAAGGTTAGATCCGTGGGAGCCGTAGTGTTAGGGGTCAGGGTTCTTAGGGGTAAGGCCCAATATTAGGGTGGAAGGCCAAACTAAGGGGGGAGCCCCCCCCAAAATTGAAGGGTCGAAGCCCCAATTTAGGGGAAGAAACGTCAAAATTGTGGGGTCCCCCAAAATAGGGCGGAAGAGCTCTTAATATTGGGGGAAACCCAAAAAAGGAGGGTGGGGGACTCTAAAATTGGGGGGACCCCCCCAAATTGGTTGTGTCCCCCCCAAAATTGGTTGTGTCCCCCCCAATTAAGGGAGGAACCCCCAAAATTGGGTGGGCGAACCCCCATATTGGGGGGGCAGAACACTTAAATGGAAGTGTGAAATTCCAGAATTGAATGTGGACCCCCCAGAACAGTCTTCAGGGGTTTAGTGTGGTAAATTTTATCGGGTTAGGGCTGTAAGGGTTTTTAGGGTTAGGGTTTCTAGGGTTTGTTGGGGTAGGGGTTAGGGTTAGATCCGTGGTTGCCATAGCGTTAGGGGTCAAGGTTCTTAGGGGTTAGGCCTAATATTAGGGCGGAAGGCCAAAATAAGAGGGTGGGAGCCCCCCCCAAAATTGAAGGGTTGAAGCCCCAAGTTAGGGGAAGGAACGTCAAAATTGTGGGGTCCCCCAAAATTGGGCGGAAGAACTTTTAATATTAGGGGGGAACCCAAAAAAGGAGGGTGGGGGACTCTAAAATCGGTTGTGTCCCCCCCAAATTAGGGGAGGAACCCCCAAAATTGGGTGGGCGAACCCCCAAATTGGGGGGAAGAAGACTTAAATGGAAGTGTGAAATTCCAGAATTGGATGTGGACCCCCCAGAAGAGTCTTCAGGGGTTTAGTGTGGTAAATTTTATCGGGTTAGGGCTGTAAGGGTTTTTAGGGTTAGGGTTTCTAGGGTTTGTTGGGGTAGGGGTTAGGGTTAGATCCGTGGTTGCCATAGGCTTAGGGGTCAAGGTTCTTAGGGGTTAGGCCTAATATTAGGGCGGAAGGCCAAAATAAGAGGGGAGGAGCCCACCCAAAATTGAAGGGTTGAAGCCCAAAGTTAGGGGAAGGAACGTCAAAATTGTGGGGTCCCCCAAAATTGAGCGGAAGAGCTCTTAATATTGGGGGAAACCCAAAAAAGGAGGGTGGGGGACTCTAAAATTGGTTGTGTCCCCCCCAAAATTGGTTGTGTCCCCCCCAAAATTGGTTGTGTCCCCCCCAATTAGGGGAGGAACCCCCAAAATTGGGTGGGCGAACCCCCATATTGGGGGGGAAGAACACTTAAATGGAAGTGTGAAATTCCAGAATTGAATGTGGACCCCCCAGAACAGTCTTCAGGGGTTTAGTGTGGTAAATTTTATCGGGTTAGGGCTGCAAGGGTTTTTAGGGTTAGGGTTTCTAGGGTTTGTTGGGGTAGGGGTTAGGGTTAGATCCGTGGTTGCCATAGGCTTAGGGGTCAAGGTTCTTAGGGGTTAGGCCTAATATTAGGGCGGAAGGCCAAAATAAGAGGGTGGGAGCCCCCCCCAAAATCGAAGGGTTGAAGCCCAAAGTTAGGGGAAGGAACGGCCAAATTGTGGGGTCCCCCAAAATTGGGCGGAAGAACTCTTTAATATTAGGGGGGAACCCAAAAAAGGAGGGTGGGGGACTCTACAATTGGGGGGGACCCCCAAAATTGGTCGGGTCCCCCCAAATTAGGGGAGGAACCCCCAAAATTAAGTGGGTGAACCCCCAAATTGGGGGGAAGAAGACTTAAATGGAAGTGTGAAATTCCAGAATTGAATGTGGACCCCCCCCAGACCTGGGGAGGAATCCCCAAACTTGGGGGGGACCCCCAAAATTGGGGTTAAAGCCCCAGATCCCGGGGAGCTAAGCCCCAAATTAAGGGAAGGAACCTCAAACATGTGGTGAGAACCCCAACATTGGGGGAAAGAACCTTAATATTAGGGTGGCAGGCCAAGAAAGGATGGTGGGGGCCTCCAAAATTGTGGGGGGCTTGGAATTGGGGGGAATCCCCAAAATGGAGGGGGAACCCCAAAAGTGGGGGGGGGGCGAAGCACCAAATTAGGGGAAGGAACCCCAAAATTGCGGGGAAGAACTCTGAAATGGAGAGCTGAAAACCCGAAATTGAGGGGAAACCCCCCAAAACGGCGGGAAAACCCTCCATAAACACGAAACCGGTAATGTAACAGAGCAAAAAATGGCGTCCTACGGCAAGGTGCGAGGCTCAATTTTCTGGGGAGTGCTGGGAAATGTAGTTCTTGGCCACCGGGTTTCCGGGAGTCCATATTGTTTTCCCAGAGCATGCCGGGAGATGTAGTTCTCGGACACTGGGCTTCCGGGAGGCCATGTTGGTTTCCCATCTTTGCTAGTCTCCGGGTGCTCTGGCTTCACAGAGAAACCCCCAAACTGAAAAATGTACCTGCTAATATATTGGGCTCTAAATGTAGCCCTGGGTTAATTGAATAACAATCCCTGGGTAAGATTGAAGTGCAGGAGGGGTTGGCTACGGTTTTAAGAGCCGGTTTGCAGAAAAGGGATTTCCCGTTAAGAAATGGCATATACTGATTGTTCTCTTCCTTGCTCTGCCAAGACCTGAAGCACATCTTGGAAGCCAGGCAGAATCCGTGGAGCCAATGGAGTTCTCAAGCTCGACTTCAGCTTCTTCCCAGCTAGAAGAAGCAAGGACACGCCGGCTGAGTTCCACAGGCAACGCGCCCGTATCTGTAGACGAGGATTTAGAGATGCTACTTTGGGAACTCTCAGACGGCATACTGGAAGCCGAGCTCGACTTGGACCCAGGGAAGGATGAGGATGACCTCCTCCTTGAGCTTTCCAAGATGATTGATGATTGAACTGCATAGTCCTATGGTATATTTAAAAAAAAAAAAAAAAAAGAAAAAAAAGAAAACAACTCTTCTTCTTGTTGGATACCCTGAGGTGATCCTTTTTCTAACTGAGGCTTTGCAATGAGACTTAAAGCACAGTTGGAACTGGTAGAAATTGGCAGGATCTGCACTCAGTTGTCCTAAGTTTTCCTGCTGGTCAGAGTTAAGGTCTTGTGCATGGTTCCGTAACTATAGGTGGCTACCTTTGATATCAAGAGGACAAAGCACTTGTTTCTTTTGGCACAGAAAGATGTCCATCGGCACGCTGTGGTGGCTGTGAATTGACGTAGTGATGGAGCGATGCTCTGAAGGCTTAAACGGAAAGCTTCTTCCTTCCGCCCCCCTTGGCACAGCTCGATGTTGGGCACATTGTGAAGCCTGGGTGTTCTGATTTCTCGGACAGTTGATACCCAAATCCCGGAGTTACTATGTCAACTCTTGACTTTTATTTGTGTATGCCATTGTTTTGACTGTAATCTTTTCAGATGATGAAGCTGTAGGGGCGGGAGGGAGCAAAATAATTATTCTAGCGTTGTGGACCAAACATGCTGCCAGGAGTGGTGGTGGTGGGGTCAGCCCACCCGGCCTTACTTTCAATTATCAGGGATGATAAAATGGTGTGAAAAGCAGCAGCTCTGCGATACGGCTACGCTACCCCCACTCCCTTCTCTTGTGCTGTACCAAAGTTCCCCCAAGCTTTGGTTGGTGCTTTTTGCTGGTGACAGTAGGACTCCAGGGCGAGTAGTCGGGACTCTCCTGCAGTAACTGGGTCAATTAAGGGTTGGTTTAAGTGCCTCCTGGTTTTTAAAATTGCTCCCCTGAGCTGCTGGCTCTGCTGCCTGCTACAGCAAATGTTCGGGTGCCATCAGCGTCGCACTTGGGCGTGGGCACTGACCCTGCGGAGGAGAGCTGAGACTCGCGTGTATTGTGTACCCTGCCGCCAGTGATCGTTTTCCCCTAGCAGATCTATTTTGAATCATTTCCCTAAATTTTAGAGGAACTTTAGGCTCTTTGTGCTATGATTTGTGAAGCTGTAGGGGCCCTCAGGCATTTGCTGCTGGCAGAGGAAAACCGCTTGTCGAATTTGTTGTAAATACTTTCTGTTTGGACAACAACGCCTGTGTGTGTGTGTGTGTGTGTGTGTGTGTGTGTGTGTGTGCGTGCTTTGACGACCCCCTGCGACGCCCCAGCTCCGCGAGGGAAGCTTTGAAGCGGCTCTGGGAAAACCTCTGCGGAAGAAACCGCTGCTAGTGACTTGCGGAAAAGGGACTCCACAATCAGTGAGATTGTAAAGTAGGTATGTTTATTCAGCGCTGGGCAGCACGGGAGGTCGTGGGCATGAAGATTGATGACTCTTCCTCGTCACCGCTAGTTGACCTCTTGTCTTTGCGCAGACTCAGTTGCTCCTTGGCTCTTGTCCATCTGCAGGACCAGTTTCTCCCAGTTTCTTAAGACAGGCTCACTCTCTTATTAGGAGACTGACCTTGGTAAGGGGCCCAAGGCTTCTTGCTTTAGTTAATTGGCACAATGCACCATAGTTAGCAAAGACACTAAGTAGCATCCTAGTTTAACACTGTCAGCGCTCTATCTCTACTTGATAAGATTCTCCTAACTCCCTCTCTCACTGGAGCCCACGCAGCCCTCCGTCCTGCCGAAGGACTTCACGGGGACTTCTGCCGGCTCCGGGTGCCCGCACACAGACAGAAATGGCTTTGAGAGAAAACAATCAGGAGGAGGAGAGCTCAGAGACTGCGGCCGGCTTCGGCCACCTTCCCCTCGCTTTCCCTCTCCGTGTTAAAACCGAGCACTGTTCTGCCGTCAACCTTCGCTGCCTCTGCCCGCGGCGCCGGGCTTTCGCGGGTGCCATTGCTCCTCTACATATTTTATCCTTCCTTTTGTAAGGAATGGTCCAGCAATTCGTGTCACTAAGGGATTTGAAGGGTTACCATCGAGGCCCGGGTCTAGGTGATAAGAGAACAAAGGGGTTTTTAGGGAAAAGTGCTGACTACTGCAGGGGATGTTGCTAGAGTTTCTGAAATCCGGCGCAGAGGCTCCCAAACGAGGAGGAAGGGGGAGCTGAAGGACAATTGAAGGACAAAAGCCTGAGAGGAAGACAACCAGCATTCAGCCCGAGCAAGCCCCGAGAGACCACCAGAGACTGGTACGCAGGCGCCCCTGGGAGGGGTTTCGGATTCCGGAAACCAATTCTAATAACCCTGCCTCTTCTCGAAGTAGTAATGAATATGTATTAGCCTGGGAGCATCAAAACCAGCCGCCTTACGTAACAGGCGTGCATCCTGGGGGAGCAGAGACTCCCGGCGCACCCAGCGCTGCTTGCTTGCCTCTATTCGTTTAATAAATTGTAAACTTTGATTGTAATCCTATTTGGATTTATAACAGCCATTTATAACACTTTTTATATTTCTATTTTATTTAAGGCTGTCTTGCCCCCCTCCCCCCCCAGCCTCGCTGCTCGCCAATAAAGCTGGCGCAGGGGCTAAGGGATTTGAAGGGCCTGCTTGTACACCTAAGGGATTTGAGGGCCTGCTTGTACACCTTTGCGGACTGCCTCTTTTGGGGGGGGGGGGGGGTGTTAGGAGCTGCTTGTATACTTTTTTAGGCATTCCTCTGAGAGGGGGTTGGGAGCTTCGTGTATACTGGGGGGGGAGGGCCTCCCTCGAGGTGGAAGCGGGGGGGGTTGGAGCGTTTCTACACTGTAGGGGCCTGCCTGTACACTTTTGGGGCCTGCCTTGGAGGGGTTGGGAGCTGCTTGTACACCTTTGGGGCCTGCGTCTGCGCGGGGCGGGGGGGGTTAGGGGGTTGGAGCTGGTTTTAACCTTTTGGGCTTGCATCTGGAGGGGCTTGGGGCCTGCCTTTGGGGGGGTGGTTGTGAGCTGCTTGTATACTGTAGGGGCCTGCTTGTACACCTTTGGGGCCTGCGTCTGGGGGGGGGTGGGAGCTGCTTGTACACTGTTAGGGCCTGCCTTGGGGGAGGGGTTGGGGCATGTGCCTTGGGGGCATGGGGTTGGGAGCTGCTTCTACGCTGTAGGGGTCTGGGTCTTGGGGGGTTGGGGCTGTTTGTACACCTTTGGGGCGTGCCTCTGGGGAGGATGGGGAGTTGCTTGTACACCTTTGGGGCCTGTGTCTGGGGGGGGGTTGGGGCCTGTGCCGGGGGGGTTGGGAGCTGCTTGTACGCTCTAGGGTCCTCTGGCAGGCTTTGGGGCCTCCCTTTGAGGGGGGCAGTTGGGAGCTGGTTGTACACCTTTGGGGCCTGAGTCTGGGGTGTGGGGGCTGGGGCTGAGGCCTGGGGCCTGGGGCATGCATCTGGGTGGTGGTGGGGGGGGGTCCAGTTCATGGGGGGGGGTGGGTTGGGAGCTGCTTGTGGACAGTTGGGGTCTGCATCCGGGTGTGGCTGGGGCCTGCTTGTAGACTTCTGCAGCCTGTGTCTGGTGTTTGGGGGCTTTTCTGTAGTGTTTGGGGATCGCATTTTGGCTTTGGGATGTGTCTAGAGCTTCTGGGGCCTAGCTGTAGTGCTTGGGGCCTGCGTCTGGGGCTTTTCTGTAGCATTTTGGTAGCGTGTTTGTGATTTGGGGTCTGTATCCAGGGTTTTGCCTTTTTTGTAGTTTTCAGCTTTGTGTCTGTTTCTTTGTTGGTTGCCTGGGGCTTGGGGTTTGGATCATTAGTCAGTGTCATTAGCGTCGGGGGGTTGATATGAAGGGTTAGGGTTGTGGTTAGGGTTGTTAGGGTTAAAGAGAATAAGGATTTTAGGGTAAGGGGATCAAGGTTGTGGGAATAAAAATGTTTTTGCACAGAGTTACATCGTTTAGAGGGAAGGAGGGTGGTATTGATATATGCTTGCAGTGATAAGAAAGCTTAACAGACAACCTTGTAAAATGCAGACAACCAGAATCCTTAGAGCAATTGGGTGGAAATCACGGCGTAAGAAACATTACCACCTCAAAGAGGAAAACAGTCAAGAAAAAAATAAAATTGACTAGTAACAGGCCAGCAGCTGTGTATTTTCTGTGAAGCACTGGATAGATCGTGAACATGGATTACCCAGTCAATGGGGAAACTGGGGAGGGTCCTGGTCACCGAGAGGAAAAAAAAAATTATATAAACTGTGTTATGGAACTAGTAGGTGGCTTGTGGGACGCCTGCCATTGCAATCGTGAATAAAAATGCTACCTCACTGAGATACTTGCCTGAGCCTATGGTATTGGTTACAGAGTGTTTCTAATAAGGTGTTAGGGTTTTAAGGTTTCAGGGCTAAGGCACTAGGGTTGGGTTTCAGGGTTAGGGTTTCCAGGGTTTAGGGTTAGGAGTTTAAGGTTGTTAGGGTTGGAGTTATAAGGGTTAGGGTTTGGGGGTTAGTGTGTTAAGGTTTTAAAGTATTTTGTGGTTTTAGTGTTGATAGGGTTTTTAGGGTTAGGGTCTTAGGGTTTTAGTTATGGTCAGGTATTTAGGGTTAGGGTTTTAAGGTCTTATTTTTTTTTTTTTAAGGTTAGGGTCTCCAGCGTTAGGGCTTTGAGAATCTTTACGTTTTGGGTTAGGGTTTAGAGGGTCTTAATTTTTAGGGTTAGGGCTTTTAGGCGTAGGTCTAGTGTGGTAAATTTTATCGGGTTAGGATTGTAAGGGTTTTTAGGGTTAGGGTTTCTAGGGTTTTTTGGGGTAGGGGTTAGGGTTAGATCCGTGGGAGCCGTAGTGTTAGGGGTCAGGGTTCTTAGGGGTAAGGCCCAATATTAGGGTGGAAGGCCAAACTAAGGGGGGAGCCCCCCCCAAAATTGAAGGGTCGAAGCCCCAATTTAGGGGAAGAAACGTCAAAATTGTGGGGTCCCCCAAAATAGGGCGGAAGAGCTCTTAATATTGGGGGAAACCCAAAAAAGGAGGGTGGGGGACTCTAAAATTGGGGGGACCCCCCCAAATTGGTTGTGTCCCCCCCAATTAAGGGAGGAACCCCCAAAATTGGGTGGGCGAACCCCCATATTGGGGGGGCAGAACACTTAAATGGAAGTGTGAAATTCCAGAATTGAATGTGGACCCCCCAGAACAGTCTTCAGGGGTTTAGTGTGGTAAATTTTATCGGGTTAGGGCTGTAAGGGTTTTTAGGGTTAGGGTTTCTAGGGTTTGTTGGGGTAGGGGTTAGGGTTAGATCCGTGGTTGCCATAGGCTTAGGGGTCAAGGTTCTTAGGGGTTAGGCCTAATATTAGGGCGGAAGGCCAAAATAAGAGGGTGGGAGCCCCCCCCAAAATTGAAGGGTTGAAGCCCCAAGTTAGGGGAAGGAACGTCAAAATTGTGGGGTCCCCCAAAATTGGGCGGAAGAACTTTTAATATTAGGGGGGAACCCAAAAAAGGAGGGTGGGGGACTCTAAAATCGGTTGTGTCCCCCCCAAATTAGGGGAGGAACCCCCAAAATTGGGTGGGCGAACCCCCAAATTGGGGGGAAGAAGACTTAAATGGAAGTGTGAAATTCCAGAATTGGATGTGGACCCCCCAGAACAGTCTTCAGGGGTTTAGTGTGGTAAATTTTATCGGGTTAGGGCTGTAAGGGTTTTTAGGGTTAGGGTTTCTAGGGTTTGTTGGGGTAGGGGTTAGGGTTAGATCCGTGGTTGCCATAGGGTTAGGGGTCAAGGTTCTTAGGGGTTAGGCCTAATATTAGGGCGGAAGGCCAAAATAAGAGGGGAGGAGCCCACCCAAAATTGAAGGGTTGAAGCCCAAAGTTAGGGGAAGGAACGTCAAAATTGTGGGGTCCCCCAAAATTGAGCGGAAGAGCTCTTAATATTGGGGGAAACCCAAAAAAGGAGGGTGGGGGACTCTAAAATTGGTTGTGTCCCCCCCAAAATTGGTTGTGTCCCCCCCAAAATTGGTTGTGTCCCCCCCAATTAGGGGAGGAACCCCCAAAATTGGGTGGGCGAACCCCCATATTGGGGGGGAAGAACACTTAAATGGAAGTGTGAAATTCCAGAATTGAATGTGGACCCCCCAGAACAGTCTTCAGGGGTTTAGTGTGGTAAATTTTATCGGGTTAGGGCTGCAAGGGTTTTTAGGGTTAGGGTTTCTAGGGTTTGTTGGGGTAGGGGTTAGGGTTAGATCCGTGGTTGCCATAGGCTTAGGGGTCAAGGTTCTTAGGGGTTAGGCCTAATATTAGGGCGGAAGGCCAAAATAAGAGGGTGGGAGCCCCCCCCAAAATCGAAGGGTTGAAGCCCAAAGTTAGGGGAAGGAACGGCCAAATTGTGGGGTCCCCCAAAATTGGGCGGAAGAACTCTTTAATATTAGGGGGGAACCCAAAAAAGGAGGGTGGGGGACTCTACAATTGGGGGGGACCCCCAAAATTGGTCGGGTCCCCCCAAATTAGGGGAGGAACCCCCAAAATTGGGTGGGTGAACCCCCAAATTGGGGGGAAGAAGACTTAAATGGAAGTGTGAAATTCCAGAATTGAATGTGGACCCCCCCCAGACCTGGGGAGGAATCCCCAAACTTGGGGGGGACCCCCAAAATTGGGGTTAAAGCCCCAGATCCCGGGGAGCTAAGCCCCAAATTAAGGGAAGGAACCTCAAACATGTGGTGAGAACCCCAACATTGGGGGAAAGAACCTTAATATTAGGGTGGCAGGCCAAGAAAGGATGGTGGGGGCCTCCAAAATTGTGGGGGGCTTGGAACTGGGGGGAATCCCCAAAATGGAGGGGGAACCCCAAAAGTGGGGGGGGGCGAAGCACCAAATTAGGGGAAGGAACCCCAAAATTGCGGGGAAGAACTCTGAAATGGAGAGCTGAAAACCCGAAATTGAGGGGAAACCCCCCAAAACGGCGGGAAAACCCTCCATAAACACGAAACCGGTAATGTAACAGAGCAAAAAATGGCGTCCTACGGCAAGGTGCGAGGCTCAATTTTCTGGGGAGTGCTGGGAAATGTAGTTCTTGGCCACCGGGTTTCCGGGAGTCCATATTGTTTTCCCAGAGCATGCCGGGAGATGTAGTTCTCGGACACTGGGCTTCCGGGAGGCCATGTTGGTTTCCCATCTTTGCTAGACTCCGGGTGCTCTGGCTTCACAGAGAAACCCCCAAACTGAAAAATGTACCTGCTAATATATTGGGCTCTAAATGTAGCCCTGGGTTAATTGAATAACAATCCCTGGGTAAGATTGAAGTGCAGGAGGGGTTGGCTACGGTTTTAAGAGCCGGTTTGCAGAAAAGGGATTTCCCGTTAAGAAATGGCATATACTGATTGTTCTCTTCCTTGCTCTGCCAAGACCTGAAGCACATCTTGGAAGCCAGGCAGAATCCGTGGAGCCAATGGAGTTCTCAAGCTCGACTTCAGCTTCTTCCCAGCTAGAAGAAGCAAGGACACGCCGGCTGAGTTCCACAGGCAACGCGCCCGTATCTGTAGACGAGGATTTAGAGATGCTACTTTGGGAACTCTCAGACGGCATACTGGAAGCCGAGCTCGACTTGGACCCAGGGAAGGATGAGGATGACCTCCTCCTTGAGCTTTCCAAGATGATTGATGATTGAACTGCATAGTCCTATGGTATATTAAAAAAAAAAAAAAAAAAGAAAAAAAAGAAAACAACTCTTCTTCTTGTTGGATACCCTGAGGTGATCCTTTTTCTAACTGAGGCTTTGCAATGAGACTTAAAGCACAGTTGGAACTGGTAGAAATTGGCAGGATCTGCACTCAGTTGTCCTAAGTTTTCCTGCTGGTCAGAGTTAAGGTCTTGTGCATGGTTCCGTAACTATAGGTGGCTACCTTTGATATCAAGAGGACAAAGCACTTGTTTCTTTTGGCACAGAAAGATGTCCATCGGCACGCTGTGGTGGCTGTGAATTGACGTAGTGATGGAGCGATGCTCTGAAGGCTTAAACGGAAAGCTTCTTCCTTCCGCCCCCCTTGGCACAGCTCGATGTTGGGCACATTGTGAAGCCTGGGTGTTCTGATTTCTCGGACAGTTGATACCCAAATCCCGGAGTTACTATGTCAACTCTTGACTTTTATTTGTGTATGCCATTGTTTTGACTGTAATCTTTTCAGATGATGAAGCTGTAGGGGCGGGAGGGAGCAAAATAATTATTCTAGCGTTGTGGACCAAACATGCTGCCAGGAGTGGTGGTGGTGGGGTCAGCCCACCCGGCCTTACTTTCAATTATCAGGGATGATAAAATGGTGTGAAAAGCAGCAGCTCTGCGATACGGCTACGCTACCCCCACTCCCTTCTCTTGTGCTGTACCAAAGTTCCCCCAAGCTTTGGTTGGTGCTTTTTGCTGGTGACAGTAGGACTCCAGGGCGAGTAGTCGGGACTCTCCTGCAGTAACTGGGTCAATTAAGGGTTGGTTTAAGTGCCTCCTGGTTTTTAAAATTGCTCCCCTGAGCTGCTGGCTCTGCTGCCTGCTACAGCAAATGTTCGGGTGCCATCAGCGTCGCACTTGGGCGTGGGCACTGACCCTGCGGAGGAGAGCTGAGACTCGCGTGTATTGTGTACCCTGCCGCCAGTGATCGTTTTCCCCTAGCAGATCTATTTTGAATCATTTCCCTAAATTTTAGAGGAACTTTAGGCTCTTTGTGCTATGATTTGTGAAGCTGTAGGGGCCCTCAGGCATTTGCTGCTGGCAGAGGAAAACCGCTTGTCGAATTTGTTGTAAATACTTTCTGTTTGGACAACAACGCCTGTGTGTGTGTGTGTGTGTGTGTGTGTGTGTGTGCGTGCTTTGACGACCCCCTGCGACGCCCCAGCTCCGCGAGGAAGCTTTGAAGCGGCTCTGGGAAAACCTCTGCGGAAGAAACCGCTGCTAGTGACTTGCGGAAAAGGGACTCCACAATCAGTGAGATTGTAAAGTAGGTATGTTTATTCAGCGCTGGGCAGCACGGGAGGTCGTGGGCATGAAGATTGATGACTCTTCCTCGTCACCGCTAGTTGACCTCTTGTCTTTGCGCAGACTCAGTTGCTCCTTGGCTCTTGTCCATCTGCAGGACCAGTTTCTCCCAGTTTCTTAAGACAGGCTCACTCTCTTATTAGGAGACTGACCTTGGTAAGGGGCCCAAGGCTTCTTGCTTTAGTTAATTGGCACAATGCACCATAGTTAGCAAAGACACTAAGTAGCATCCTAGTTTAACGCTGTCAGCGCTCTATCTCTACTTGATAAGATTCTCCTAACTCCCTCTCTCACTGGAGCCCACGCAGCCCTCCGTCCTGCCGAAGGACTTCACGGGGACTTCTGCCGGCTCCGGGTGCCCGCACACAGACAGAAATGGCTTTGAGAGAAAACAATCAGGAGGAGGAGAGCTCAGAGACTGCGGCCGGCTTCGGCCACCTTCCCCTCGCTTTCCCTCTCCGTGTTCAAACCGAGCACTGTTCTGCCGTCAACCTTCGCTGCCTCTGCCCGCGGCGCCGGGCTTTCACGGGTGCCATTGCTCCTCTACATATTTTATCCTTCCTTTTGTAAGGAATGGTCCAGCAATTCGTGTCACTAAGGGATTTGAAGGGTTACCATCGAGGCCCGGGTCTAGGTGATAAGAGAACAAAGGGGTTTTTAGGGAAAAGTGCTGACTACTGCAGGGGATGTTGCTAGAGTTTCTGAAATCCGGCGCAGAGGCTCCCAAACGAGGAGGAAGGGGGAGCTGAAGGACAATTGAAGGACAAAAGCCTGAGAGGAAGACAACCAGCATTCAGCCCGAGCAAGCCCCGAGAGACCACCAGAGACTGGTACGCAGGCGCCCCTGGGAGGGGTTTCGGATTCCGGAAACCAATTCTAATAACCCTGCCTCTTCTCGAAGTAGTAATGAATATGTATTAGCCTGGGAGCATCAAAACCAGCCGCCTTACGTAACAGGCGTGCATCCTGGGGGAGCAGAGACTCCCGGCGCACCCAGCGCTGCTTGCTTGCCTCTATTCGTTTAATAAATTGTAAACTTTGATTGTAATCCTATTTGGATTTATAACAGCCATTTATAACACTTTTTATATTTCTATTTTATTTAAGGCTGTCTTGCCCCCCTCCCCCCCCAGCCTCGCTGCTCGCCAATAAAGCTGGCGCAGGGGCTAAGGGATTTGAAGGGCCTGCTTGTACACCTAAGGGATTTGAGGGCCTGCTTGTACACCTTTGGGGACTGCCTCTTTTGGGGGGGGGGGGGGGGGTGTTAGGAGCTGCTTGTATTTTTTTTAGGCATTCCTCTAAGAGGGGGTTGGGAGCTTCGTGTATACTGGGGGGGGAGGGCCTCCCTCGAGGTGGAAGCGGGGGGGGTTGGAGCGTTTCTACACTGTAGGGGCCTGCCTGTACACTTTTGGGGCCTGCCTTGGAGGGGTTGGGAGCTGCTTGTACACCTTTGGGGCCTGCGTCTGCGCGGGGCGGGGGGGGTTAGGGGGTTGGAGCTGGTTTTAACCTTTCGGGCTTGCATCTGGAGGGGCTTGGGGCCTGCCTTTGGGGGGGTGGTTGTGAGCTGCTTGTATACTGTAGGGGCCTGCTTGTACACCTTTGGGGCCTGCGTCTGGGGGGGGGGTGGGAGCTGCTTGTACACTGTTAGGGCCTGCCTTGGGGGAGGGGTTGGGGCATGTGCCTTGGGGGCATGGGGTTGGGAGCTGCTTCTACGCTGTAGGGGTCTGGGTCTTGGGGGGTTGGGGCTGTTTGTACACCTTTGGGGCGTGCCTCTGGGGAGGATGGGGAGTTGCTTGTACACCTTTGGGGCCTGTGTCTGGGGGGGGGTTGGGGCCTGTGCCGGGGGGGTTGGGAGCTGCTTGTACGCTCTAGGGTCCTCTGGCAGGCTTTGGGGCCTCCCTTTGAGGGGGGCAGTTGGGAGCTGGTTGTACACCTTTGGGGCCTGAGTCTGGGGTGTGGGGGCTGGGGCTGAGGCCTGGGGCCTGGGGCATGCATCTGGGTGGTGGGGGGGGGGGGTCCAGTTCATGGGGGGGGGTGGGTTGGGAGCTGCTTGTGGACAGTTGGGGTCTGCATCCGGGTGTGGCTGGGGCCTGCTTGTAGACTTCTGCAGCCTGTGTCTGGTGTTTGGGGGCTTTTCTGTAGTGTTTGGGGATTGCATTTTGGCTTTGGGATGTGTCTAGAGCTTCTGGGGCCTAGCTGTAGTGCTTGGGGCCTGCGTCTGGGGCTTTTCTGTAGCATTTTGGTAGCGTGTTTGTGATTTGGGGTCTGTATCCAGGGTTTTGCCTTTTTTGTAGTTTTCAGCTTTGTGTCTGTTTCTTTGTTGGTTGCCTGGGGCTTGGGGTTTGGATCATTAGTCAGTGTCATTAGCGTCGGGGGGTTGATATGAAGGGTTAGGGTTGTGGTTAGAGTTGTTACGGTTAAAGAGAATAAGGATTTTAGGGTAAGGGGATCAAGGTTGTGGGAATAAAAATGTTTTTGCACAGAGTTACATCGTTTAGAGGGAAGGAGGGTGGTATTGATATATGCTTGCAGTGATAAGAAAGCTTAACAGACAACCTTGTAAAATGCAGACAACCAGAATCCTTAGAGCAATTGGGTGGAAATCACGGCGTAAGAAACATTACCACCTCAAAGAGGAAAACAGTCAAGAAAAAAATAAAATTGACTAGTAACAGGCCAGCAGCTGTGTATTTTCTGTGAAGCACTGGATAGATCGTGAACATGGATTACCCAGTCAATGGGGAAACTGGGGAGGGTCCTGGTCACCGAGAGGAAAAAAAAAATTATATAAACTGTGTTATGGAACTAGTAGGTGGCTTGTGGGACGCCTGCCATTGCAATCGTGAATAAAAATGCTACCTCACTGAGATACTTGCCTGAGCCTATGGTATTGGTTACAGAGTGTTTCTAATAAGGTGTTAGGGTTTTAAGGTTTCAGGGCTAAGGCACTAGGGTTGGGTTTCAGGGTTAGGGTTTCCAGGGTTTAGGGTTAGGATTTTAAGGTTGTTAGGGTTGGAGTTATAAGGGTTAGGGTTTGGGGGTTAGTGTGTTAAGGTTTTAAAGTATTTTGTGGTTTTAGTGTTGATAGGGTTTTTAGGGTTAGGGTCTTAGGGTTTTAGTTATGGTCAGGTATTTAGGGTTAGGGTTTTAAGGTCTTATTTTTTTTTTTTAAGGTTAGGGTCTCCAGCGTTAGGGCTTTGAGAATCTTTACGTTTTGGGTTAGGGTTTAGAGGGTCTTAATTTTTAGGGTTAGGGCTTTTAGGCGTAGGTCTAGTGTGGTAAATTTTATCGGGTTAGGATTGTAAGGGTTTTTAGGGTTAGGGTTTCTAGGGTTTTTTGGGGTAGGGGTTAGGGTTAGATCCGTGGGAGCCGTAGTGTTAGGGGTCAGGGTTCTTAGGGGTAAGGCCCAATATTAGGGTGGAAGGCCAAACTAAGGGGGGAGCCCCCCCCAAAATTGAAGGGTCGAAGCCCCAATTTAGGGGAAGAAACGTCAAAATTGTGGGGTCCCCCAAAATAGGGCGGAAGAGCTCTTAATATTGGGGGAAACCCAAAAAAGGAGGGTGGGGGACTCTAAAATTGGGGGGACCCCCCCAAATTGGTTGTGTCCCCCCCAAAATTGGTTGTGTCCCCCCCAATTAAGGGAGGAACCCCCAAAATTGGGTGGGTGAAACCCCATATTGGGGGGGCAGAACACTTAAATGGAAGTGTGAAATTCCAGAATTGAATGTGGACCCCCCAGAACAGTCTTCAGGGGTTTAGTGTGGTAAATTTTATCGGGTTAGGGCTGTAAGGGTTTTTAGGGTTAGGGTTTCTAGGGTTTGTTGGGGTAGGGGTTAGGGTTAGATCCGTGGTTGCCATAGCGTTAGGGGTCAAGGTTCTTAGGGGTTAGGCCTAATATTAGGGCGGAAGGCCAAAATAAGAGGGTGGGAGCCCCCCCCAAAATTGAAGGGTTGAAGCCCCAAGTTAGGGGAAGGAACGTCAAAATTGTGGGGTCCCCCAAAATTGGGCGGAAGAACTTTTAATATTAGGGGGGAACCCAAAAAAGGAGGGTGGGGGACTCTAAAATCGGTTGTGTCCCCCCCAAATTAGGGGAGGAACCCCCAAAATTGGGTGGGCGAACCCCCAAATTGGGGGGAAGAAGACTTAAATGGAAGTGTGAAATTCCAGAATTGGATGTGGACCCCCCAGAACAGTCTTCAGGGGTTTAGTGTGGTAAATTTTATCGGGTTAGGGCTGTAAGGGTTTTTAGGGTTAGGGTTTCTAGGGTTTGTTGGGGTAGGGGTTAGGGTTAGATCCGTGGTTGCCATAGGGTTAGGGGTCAAGGTTCTTAGGGGTTAGGCCTAATATTAGGGCGGAAGGCCAAAATAAGAGGGGAGGAGCCCACCCAAAATTGAAGGGTTGAAGCCCAAAGTTAGGGGAAGGAACGTCAAAATTGTGGGGTCCCCCAAAATTGAGCGGAAGAGCTCTTAATATTGGGGGAAACCCAAAAAAGGAGGGTGGGGGACTCTAAAATTGGTTGTGTCCCCCCCAAAATTGGTTGTGTCCCCCCCAGAATTGGTTGTGTCCCCCCCAATTAGGGGAGGAACCCCCAAAATTGGGTGGGCGAACCCCCATATTGGGGGGGAAGAAGACTTAAATGGAAGTGTGAAATTCCAGAATTGAATGTGGACCCCCCCAGAACAGTCTTCAGGGGTTTAGTGTGGTAAATTTTATCGGGTTAGGGCTGCAAGGGTTTTTAGGGTTAGGGTTTCTAGGGTTTGTTGGGGTAGGGGTTAGGGTTAGATCCGTGGTTGCCATAGGGTTAGGGGTCAAGGTTCTTAGGGGTTAGGCCTAATATTAGGGCGGAAGGCCAAAATAAGAGGGTGGGAGCCCCCCCCAAAATCGAAGGGTTGAAGCCCAAAGTTAGGGGAAGGAACGGCCAAATTGTGGGGTCCCCCAAAATTGGGCGGAAGAACTCTTTAATATTAGGGGGGAACCCAAAAAAGGAGGGTGGGGGACTCTACAATTGGGGGGGACCCCCAAAATTGGTCGGGTCCCCCCAAATTAGGGGAGGAACCCCCAAAATTGGGTGGGTGAACCCCCAAATTGGGGGGAAGAAGACTTAAATGGAAGTGTGAAATTCCAGAATTGAATGTGGACCCCCCCAGACCTGGGGAGGAATCCCCAAACTTGGGGGGGACCCCCAAAATTGGGGTTAAAGCCCCAGATCCCGGGGAGCTAAGCCCCAAATTAAGGGAAGGAACCTCAAACATGTGGTGAGAACCCCAACATTGGGGGAAAGAACCTTAATATTAGGGTGGCAGGCCAAGAAAGGATGGTGGGGGCCTCCAAAATTGTGGGGGGCTTGGAATTGGGGGGAATCCCCAAAATGGAGGGGGAACCCCAAAAGTGGGGGGGGGCGAAGCACCAAATTAGGGGAAGGAACCCCAAAATTGCGGGGAAGAACTCTGAAATGGAGAGCTGAAAACCCGAAATTGAGGGGAAACCCCCCAAAACGGCGGGAAAACCCTCCATAAACACGAAACCGGTAATGTAACAGAGCAAAAAATGGCGTCCTACGGCAAGGTGCGAGGCTCAATTTTCTGGGGAGTGCTGGGAAATGTAGTTCTTGGCCACCGGGTTTCCGGGAGTCCATATTGTTTTCCCAGAGCATGCCGGGAGATGTAGTTCTCGGACACTGGGCTTCCGGGAGGCCATGTTGGTTTCCCATCTTTGCTAGACTCCGGGTGCTCTGGCTTCACAGAGAAACCCCCAAACTGAAAAATGTACCTGCTAATATATTGGGCTCTAAATGTAGCCCTGGGTTAATTGAATAACAATCCCTGGGTAAGATTGAAGTGCAGGAGGGGTTGGCTACGGTTTTAAGAGCCGGTTTGCAGAAAAGGGATTTCCCGTTAAGAAATGGCATATACTGATTGTTCTCTTCCTTGCTCTGCCAAGACCTGAAGCACATCTTGGAAGCCAGGCAGAATCCGTGGAGCCAATGGAGTTCTCAAGCTCGACTTCAGCTTCTTCCCAGCTAGAAGAAGCAAGGACACGCCGGCTGAGTTCCACAGGCAACGCGCCCGTATCTGTAGACGAGGATTTAGAGATGCTACTTTGGGAACTCTCAGACGGCATACTGGAAGCCGAGCTCGACTTGGACCCAGGGAAGGATGAGGATGACCTCCTCCTTGAGCTTTCCAAGATGATTGATGATTGAACTGCATAGTCCTATGGTATATTTAAAAAAAAAAAAAAAAAGAAAAAAAAGAAAACAACTCTTCTTCTTGTTGGATACCCTGAGGTGATCCTTTTTCTAACTGAGGCTTTGCAATGAGACTTAAAGCACAGTTGGAACTGGTAGAAATTGGCAGGATCTGCACTCAGTTGTCCTAAGTTTTCCTGCTGGTCAGAGTTAAGGTCTTGTGCATGGTTCCGTAACTATAGGTGGCTACCTTTGATATCAAGAGGACAAAGCACTTGTTTCTTTTGGCACAGAAAGATGTCCATCGGCACGCTGTGGTGGCTGTGAATTGACGTAGTGATGGAGCGATGCTCTGAAGGCTTAAACGGAAAGCTTCTTCCTTCCGCCCCCCTTGGCACAGCTCGATGTTGGGCACATTGTGAAGCCTGGGTGTTCTGATTTCTCGGACAGTTGATACCCAAATCCCGGAGTTACTATGTCAACTCTTGACTTTTATTTGTGTATGCCATTGTTTTGACTGTAATCTTTTCAGATGATGAAGCTGTAGGGGCGGGAGGGAGCAAAATAATTATTCTAGCGTTGTGGACCAAACATGCTGCCAGGAGTGGTGGTGGTGGGGTCAGCCCACCCGGCCTTACTTTCAATTATCAGGGATGATAAAATGGTGTGAAAAGCAGCAGCTCTGCGATACGGCTACGCTACCCCCACTCCCTTCTCTTGTGCTGTACCAAAGTTCCCCCAAGCTTTGGTTGGTGCTTTTTGCTGGTGACAGTAGGACTCCAGGGCGAGTAGTCGGGACTCTCCTGCAGTAACTGGGTCAATTAAGGGTTGGTTTAAGTGCCTCCTGGTTTTTAAAATTGCTCCCCTGAGCTGCTGGCTCTGCTGCCTGCTACAGCAAATGTTCGGGTGCCATCAGCGTCGCACTTGGGCGTGGGCACTGACCCTGCGGAGGAGAGCTGAGACTCGCGTGTATTGTGTACCCTGCCGCCAGTGATCGTTTTCCCCTAGCAGATCTATTTTGAATCATTTCCCTAAATTTTAGAGGAACTTTAGGCTCTTTGTGCTATGATTTGTGAAGCTGTAGGGGCCCTCAGGCATTTGCTGCTGGCAGAGGAAAACCGCTTGTCGAATTTGTTGTAAATACTTTCTGTTTGGACAACAACGCCTGTGTGTGTGTGTGTGTGTGTGTGTGTGTGTGTGTGTGCGTGCTTTGACGACCCCCTGCGACGCCCCAGCTCCGCGAGGGAAGCTTTGAAGCGGCTCTGGGAAAACCTCTGCGGAAGAAACCGCTGCTAGTGACTTGCGGAAAAGGGACTCCACAATCAGTGAGATTGTAAAGTAGGTATGTTTATTCAGCGCTGGGCAGCACGGGAGGTCGTGGGCATGAAGATTGATGACTCTTCCTCGTCACCGCTAGTTGACCTCTTGTCTTTGCGCAGACTCAGTTGCTCCTTGGCTCTTGTCCATCTGCAGGACCAGTTTCTCCCAGTTTCTTAAGACAGGCTCACTCTCTTATTAGGAGACTGACCTTGGTAAGGGGCCCAAGGCTTCTTGCTTTAGTTAATTGGCACAATGCACCATAGTTAGCAAAGACACTAAGTAGCATCCTAGTTTAACGCTGTCAGCGCTCTATCTCTACTTGATAAGATTCTCCTAACTCCCTCTCTCACTGGAGCCCACGCAGCCCTCCGTCCTGCCGAAGGACTTCACGGGGACTTCTGCCGGCTCCGGGTGCCCGCACACAGACAGAAATGGCTTTGAGAGAAAACAATCAGGAGGAGGAGAGCTCAGAGACTGCGGCCGGCTTCGGCCACCTTCCCCTCGCTTTCCCTCTCCGTGTTCAAACCGAGCACTGTTCTGCCGTCAACCTTCGCTGCCTCTGCCCGCGGCGCCGGGCTTTCGCGGGTGCCATTGCTCCTCTACATATTTTATCCTTCCTTTTGTAAGGAATGGTCCAGCAATTCGTGTCACTAAGGGATTTGAAGGGTTACCATCGAGGCCCGGGTCTAGGTGATAAGAGAACAAAGGGGTTTTTAGGGAAAAGTGCTGACTACTGCAGGGGATGTTGCTAGAGTTTCTGAAATCCGGCGCAGAGGCTCCCAAACGAGGAGGAAGGGGGAGCTGAAGGACAATTGAAGGACAAAAGCCTGAGAGGAAGACAACCAGCATTCAGCCCGAGCAAGCCCCGAGAGACCACCAGAGACTGGTACGCAGGCGCCCCTGGGAGGGGTTTCGGATTCCGGAAACCAATTCTAATAACCCTGCCTCTTCTCGAACTAGCAATGAATATGTATTAGCCTGGGAGCATCAAAACCAGCCGCCTTACGTAACAGGCGTGCGTCCTGGGGGAGCAGAGACTCCCGGCGCACCCAGCGCTGCTTGCTTGCCTCTATTCGTTTAATAAATTGTAAACTTTGATTGTAATCCTATTTGGGACTCAGCCATTTATAACACTTTTTATATTTGTATTTTATTTAAGGCTGTCTTGCCCCCCTCCCCCCCCCAGCCTCGCTGCTCGCCAATAAAGCTAGCGCAGGGACCCCTGCCTGCAACCATAGAGACGCGGTCCTCCCGGCCTGCTAGAGCGGCCCCCCACGCTCCTCCAGCATCCCAGCGTCCCTTGCGCGCTCCCGCCCGGCCTCAGGGGCTTCCGGAGGCAGCCCAGCAGGGGCGGCCGGAGCAGCGAGGCGGCGGCAGCCATGGCGTACCGCGGGCAGGACCAGAAGGTGCAGAAGGTGATGGTGCAGCCCATCGTAGCCTTCCTGCGGCCGGGGAGCGACGGGGGAGCGGGTGGGGGGCGGCCCCGGCCTCAGGGGTCTCGGCCCGGGCCTTGAGGCCTTGTCCCGGGGCCCTGGGGCCTCGTTGCAGGGTTTGAGGCCTTGTCCTGAGGCCTTGTCCCGGGCCTGGAGCTCTTGTCCCTGTGCTGAGCCCTTCACGCAGCGCCCCAGAACCTCATCTTCCGCTACCTGCAGAGCGTGAGTAGCGCGGGGAGAGGACGGGGAGGGGATGGGGATGGGGATTTGGGGGGGGTGGGGGGAGCGGGGAGGGTCCGGGGATCTCCCTCGCTGAGTTTTCGGCTCCCACCCGTTGCTCGGGGCAGGTTTGTGGGGAATGGAGAGCTGTGCGGCGTGCTGGTGGGTACAAGGAGCTGCTGCGCAGCCCGGCGTTTCGCCCTCGTGTTAACGGGAGTGGGATCGTGCAGCCGGGCGTGCAGGAGTGTTCCCTTGTGACTGGAAACGTGTCCTTCAGCAAACGTGTAGTATTCACCCAGTCATATAAGACTCTAAAATGTCAGACTGTTAATTGAAACTGCCCCTGAGAGTTGCTCCTTGGAGTGTTTGGGAGCTCTAGCGGCTATGGTTAGCGGGTATTTCTGAACACACGAGAGAGAACAAAACTGCTCGCGGTGTTTGTGTTCCAATTTACTCTCCTCCTTCGTTCTGCAGAGCTCGAGGATCCAGGTGTGGCTGAGCAAGTGAACGTGCGGATAGAAGGCTGCATCATCGTGAGTGTCAGCACGACCCCACGTTACGTCGTTAGTTTGTTTTCCCTCATTCACAATCCTATTTTTTCTTGTCAAGAAAAACTAGCCCAAGGGAAAAAAGAAATCGTGCTTCTCTAACAATTAGTCTTTCTTGTCCAGCCTGGCTCAGCAAAGCTGACGATGGTTCGTGTTGTTGCTGAACTAATTGCCACTGTTGCCGATTTCTAGGGCTTTGACGAGTACGTGAATTTGGCGCTGGACGACGCAGAGGAGATTCACTCCAAGACAAAATCAAGGAAACAGCTGGGTGTGTCGTGTGTCTGTGCAACCCGAGTGACGCGCGGTCTGAAACCTGCCCGGGTGAGCCTTCTAGGTAGCAGCACTGAGAGGTACCAACCGTGTGACGAGCCTTGCTGTTGAAGTTCAGTGAGCAATTCCTGGCTACATCTCTGTCCCTGATGATTTTTGAGCTGCTGATTTTGCTGAATGAAGGAGAATCTGTCCCTGCCTGAGACCAGTTCTGGTCTTTGAAACGTGTAATACCAGGCGGCCTGCACTCTGCGTGATGGGCAAAACCCTGCTCAACCACACGAAACACTTTCTGAAAACACGAGATTATTCTCAGGTTCTGGGCTCTCTCTAATCCCCTCTTTCCCTTCTCTGTGCTGCAGGCCGGATCGTGTTAAAAGGGGACAGCATCACTCTTCTACAGAGCGTTTCTAAGTAGAATTTGCCATCCTTAGAACAAAGGTGGCTGCCGTGCTGCGGAGTGACTGAGTGCCGGGGGAACGCGGCCCGCTGGTAGATAGGAAGTTATTTGTAACTGGGGTTGCATGCTGAGGTCAAAAGTCCTTCCTTTGTGGGAGCGAGTTGTTTGTAGCTTGAAACAATACGTGATGTATTTCACAAATAGCCATTTTTCACATTAACTGTAAATGTAAACCACAAATCTGCTTGTTTTCAGTCTCTTCCTTCTGTGAATGGAGAAGGAGGAGAAATATAGAAGCGTGGGCTTTTCTTTTTGCTGTGGATCTGATAAGTTTCGATAACGCTATGTGCTTTCTTGACCATTACATCTGCATTATGTGGCCAGGGTGGACTCGTTCAGGGCACGGAAGCCCCACACAGTCCTTGAGCTAGCAGGGTGCTAAGGAGGGTGTTGGAGATTTTGCATGCAATTGCAGCCCTTTGTTGCTGCAGTGACAGGTTCCTCAGATTCTTTCTAAACAGGGTTTAACTTGTTGAGAATCTTTTTGGGAGTGCTTATTGTGGATCAGTCAGTAAAAGTATCTTAGTGGGCCCGTGAGGGATTCAGGGCTGTGGTGCAGTAACCCAGTGTTTACAAGTGTTACTGCTACGCATGCTTGTCCAATAACGTCTCCAGATCAGAGAGTGAGAGCGGGCAACTGGTTCAGATTAAATCTGTCACTTCTTGCTGCTTTGGACAGAGCCTGTAGATTAAACCCTTGTGCTGTTCAATAAGCTGGGGTATCAGATGTGTCGGTTGGGTTTTTATCATTTGATTTATTTTTTTTATCCGTTTGGAGATCTGTCTTTTCTATTTAAGTTTCCCCAAGAGAGCTGAGTTCCTTGATGCATCGACCAAAGAGAAGTTCCCCGGCTGACTTGGGACAGCCAGTCCCCTCGTTTTTCTGATCACAAAAAAAAAAAAAAAAGAAAAAGAAAAAAATCGAAGAAGAAAAATTTTGACTGTAACTGTAACTCAGAAACTAAGATTACCTAAATGGAGAGAAATGAATTTTGATGCACAGGCTGTGCTAGAAATCTGTTAATCAGCATTCAGTTTTTCAAAACTTCAATTTGTGTATCATCATCATGAAAATTAATAAATTCAAGGTGGGAGATCCTTTCCTGAAAGGGAAGGACAGAAATACGAGTCTTGCTGTGGGGCCTACCCAGCGCAGTTCTGCCATTCCGAGAAGTAATACGTCAGGAGTGTCACAGCAGACGTTCCCAGGAAGAAACCTTTGAGGGGCAGCATGACACACTTGATTGGCGAAAGCAGCTTCAGCTGGACAGCCTGCTGCCGGGATGGGTAATTCTAAGTTGTGTTCAAGTTGCTGAGTTCCTTTCAGCATGTAGTAAAGATGTAACGTGCCAATGTCGTTTGGGAACAGGAGGCATTACGTGTCACCAGCAGTGGGCACGTAGGGAACAAAACAGTATCTTACGAGGTCCTCCACATCTGCCTTTCATTTTGTCCTTGGTTTGCCAGCTGGAGCTTTCAGGAGGTGAGGAAGGAGGCTGTCCCAGTGAATAGTTCAGGTGTTGCAGGGTATTTGTGATGCAGTGCTTGTAAAATTTACCTGCCCGCATCTCCTGTTACAGGCAGCCCCCCGCGGGCCCTGTGAGACGGGGAGCTGCTGCCTGGGGTTAGGCCCAAGGTGCCCTGTCAGGCCCAGGGCCGCCCTTCCCCTTGCCCTGCCCTTCCCTCCCGCTCCGCAGCCCTTGCTCAGGCCTTTTGGGCTGTCTGGCCGTCCATCTGGCCCTGTGTCCCTCCGTCCCTGCCGTCTTCCGAGGGAAGCAAAGAGTCCCTGGGCTGCCTTCAGGGGGGAGGTTCTGCTCAGGAAATTAAAGCTTCCCCCTTAACCCGCCTTGCGAGTTATTTTGAGTTCCAACCTTCTGCCTTCCTTTCGTAGCAGTGCCTCTGAGGGGTGCGCTGTAAGGTAGCCGTCATCTGGCGCGCTGCTCCTGCGTTTCCCAAAGGAACTGCCTTCGGGATCTGACTAACTCTGGATGCACGCGGTTGTCACCTTAATTTCTCCGTTAGTTTGCTGAAAACAACCCTCTTGGGTGACCTTTGTGTTTGTTTCTTCAAACTTGGATCGAGGAGGTCTCTGTTTCCTTATGCTGATGTTCACAATGAAAGTGCAGAAGGGATGCTTACTGTTGCCCGGGTCAGTCCTGTTGCCAGGATGGGAATGTTTAGCCTACCGGCCCTCTGGTGTTGTTAGGCTGCACTCGGAGTGTGAGCTCTGGGCCTTATTTGGAAAAGACTGCGTTATTTGAGTGTACAAACCCGAGATATTCTGCGGATAGGTGATTCTCAAACCACGTCAGAACCACCGCTGTGGCGTGTGCTGGAGTCGGACGCGCGTTTGACTGATCAGGCGGAGCAGGTGAATTGAATTTGTTGCTGGATGGCGAGGTGTTCTGGGGGAAGAGCTAGTCTAAGGAAAACTTCCTCTTACTGCCCCTTCCCATCTCAAATGGCCACTGTCTGGGGAAATTGCTTCTTTATGACATTAACTACAACGTTACAGTGAGGATGAGGAATCATCATTACTCCCATAGTTATTTGCTGCCAGGCCGCAGCGTTGATTTCAGAGATTTAAAAAAAAAAAAAAGGAAAAAGAAAGGAAGTATGTATTCTTTCACATACTCTCTTTTCCCTGAGAGTAAATGTTGTAGCTTCAGCAGTACCCTTCCTCTGGAAACGATTCCCAGTGCCTGCTCAGACACTGGGGAGGAAAATGACAGAGAGAACAATGGAGGAGAGCCACCCGATACAAAGAAAGGAAAAAAGGGGTTATGGATGAAGGGAAAGCAACTACATAAAAAATTGGTGCTATCTAAAAATTGGTTAAGGGTTTGGGACCTGCAGGTGCTGCCTACACGTGCGTGTGTTGCAGTCGTGCCTGTTGCCACTGCGCAAAATGGAGAGAGCTTCTTTGTCGAATGCAGCATGTTAAAGCATGCGCCATTGCCTGGAAGAAAAGCACGGCCTTCCCTCGTGTGGGACTTCTTCCCCATTGATCTGTGGTTTACCTGAAGGTTTACCATAACCTGCATAAGTTTCAAAAGCAAGCAAACAACCAACCAAAAAACAACACCAACATTAAAGAGTGGCAAGGCAGATGCTCATCTGGGGACTCTGACTCATCGGTGACATCACCAAGCAAAGCACTGTGAGCGCTTCGGGTCGGGGCTGCTGCGGCGAGCCTCGCAGCTGGGAGGGAGAGCGGGTACGGTTCGCCTCTGGCGGGTCTGTGTCAGCCCTCTGCCCTGGTGGCTTCGTTAGCAGTGAGAGTTTGACTGCTGTGTTCCCAGCTTTCGCTTCTGCACCGACCGTGTGGCAGAGCCCGCAAGCTGCTTCCTCAGCTGGAAGAGGAAGAGGAGTGACCTCAACTGTGCCGAGGTAAAGCAGAACTGTTGAAAAGATTTGTCAAAGATGCGGGTTGTACCAGCGCAGCCGCTGCAGCTGCAGCAGGTCCTGGAGCATTGGAGAAGATAGAGAGGGGTTTCTTCGTGAAAAGAACGCTGTGAAAGTGTTTTCACGCGGGAAATTAGGAGAAGCGCCTCTGTTGTTTGGATATCCTCTATTGACCTGGCACACGGGCATTACAGCATACCTGGCACACTCTTTGTATTGTTTGTTAAAGAAAAAAAAAAAAAAAAAAGTGTTTTAGGGCAGGCCAAAAACCTGCCTTGGCACTTCCACATCGCAGCAGTGCTTGCAGGCCGTGCATCCTGGATGCCAGGCCAGGATCTAAATCCGATGGTGCTGTTGGTAACGTGAAGTTCAGGAAGCACTTCTGGGTTTTTCTGCTCTTCCATGTGAATTTTTGCCCTGTGAAGGTGGTGTACTGAGCTCTTTTCTTACCAACAAATAGGTTTAAAAGCAGTTACAGCAAGGATGAGCTGTGCTAGCAGGGGGCTGTTCTGTGCTTCGACCATGGGAAGATGAATGGTTTACCTATGCACCGTTAAATATAGTTTGACACCTAGCACACAACACTTGCAGCCTGTGGGGTGCTTTAACAAGCAGGTAAATCAGCGGAGACTGTTTTGCAGCCAGGCTGATGCTGGGTGATTGAAAAGCAGGGTCACAACAAGGAGTTTATGCTGTTCTTTCTTGCTTGTCATCCGACTGTCTGCTTACACTGTTCTAAAAAAAAAAAAAAACCACCAAAACGGGGTAAGCATCTTTAATACCTTTATTATAAATGGAAGGCACAAAACAGGCCAGCAACAGAGACTGTCCAAGAGAAAGACTTTGTGCTTTATAAACAAACAAGAAATTACCCTTAGGTAGGTGTGATAATCCTTCCCTAATGCATTTTTTGGAGTGCAAAAATATTTTGTTCCCTTCTTGCTCTTCTCTCCAGGACAAAGGCAGAATAGCCAACTGGAAAGTTAGACCAGGGAGGTCAGTTTGTTCCATACTGAGAAAGACAAGCCTGTAAAACAAACTAGACAGGTTTTCTTTGGACTAGTTATCTTCCTTCAGCAAAGGCAAAGTTTATGACACTTGTTGGCATGTATTTCCAGACCCCCAGCTACCGTGACTGTAGTGCATCTGTAATTCTTTTGTACAAAAAGAGTTCAAAATCTCGTAACGCAAAAACTTTACTAGCACCCTGGAGAAAAAAGAAATCTAAAACTCTTGCCAACTTCTATTACAGACCTGCTGAGTGCACCAGAGTTACTCATTTTTATTCAGGCTTTCAGGGGCTAGTTCAGTTGGTTTCTGTTCAGCACTTGGATCGCCATATTGGCAGATGTCAGTTAAAAGAAAAAAAAAAAGCTTTGGAGATCTTTTTTAAAATGAGACTGCTTTTTATGGCATTTAGGGCTGTGAGGTATCCTTGGTTTTTGCTTTCTTCCCATTCCTTAGACCAGATCCATTCATATCCTGAACAGCGTTCTGGGTCTGTTCAGGAAAATGGAAGGCAACAAGCAAAATGATGAGCTCCTTGGGCATTCAAAAGAGCTCAATCTGGAAAAGATTTCAAGTCCAACTTCCATGTTAAGGAGCACCAGTAATTTTTAGAAGTAGATGCAGAGGAATCTGCATGGCACTAAGCGTGTTTCTGAAGGTGCTAAAGGTCGGAAGTGACGATTCCTCTCAATACTAAAGAAGAGAAGGAAACCTTGCACTTAACTACTGTTTTTATTCCCTTTGTCAAGCAGTCAAAACCAACAACTAATACGAGAACCCAACTTTTCCCCTCTTTACTTTAGATTTGGGAAAATTCCCTGCCAAAATAATACTTCCTGGAAAATTCACTAGTGTTTGTGTGAGTAAAAGGTTCCAACCTTTTATTATTAATTTGTAAGAACTATTTCATCCGCTTTTGTCCAGAAGAGTCAGAAATAATTTGCACAGAAATGTGCAGCATTTTAATGAAAGGATTCAGAATCACTCTAATTTGAACTTTATCTGGTCTGGTTGCAGGTTTTATGACATTTAGTGTCTTAAAAAAAAAATCAAAATATCTGACTTCACATCAGAAAAAAAAACCTGCTTGTGGCTAAATAAAATCTGTTGCAGCTCTGGTCATTGAAAAATCATTGGCTGTTAAATTGGACCTTAGTCATCTTTTCTAACCTTTCATGATCTTGCAGCAATGGATGATGATGGATATATGGATTAGGGAACAGCACGTGATGGCAAACCTGTGGTATTTGCTACAGCGCAGAAAGAAAACAAATTGCTTCCAAAAAATCAAACTAATTCAAAATTCTTGGTATCATGCAGCCATGCCACTGGCAAAGTGAGCATTGCCCTGCCTCTCAAAGCTTGCTGTATCCTTGATCTGCTGTCTTCCTGCTGTTAATTGATTGCAACTCTACGTGTCTGATCAGGGCTACGAGTTGTTCTCCATATGGATACCATACAACATATACTGTGCACGCTTGTGTGTATAGATATGTTTATCCTGTATGCATGTACATATGTATGCATATTTGTGTGCTGGCCCCCAGATCACTCATGGTATAAAGCATTGGCCTCGAAGGCATACTCATCAAAATATTTGGTAGATCCTCCATTTTTTTCTAGTTCCCTCAAAATGAGAGAGTTTTTACGCGCTCTCTGTGTCAAAAAGGCAAAACTTCTGATTTCCACTGTCGCTCTCGCTAACTTTCTATCACTCACTCCTCGTGTGTGTGTCTAAACACATATGTGTGTATGCGTATGCACATTTGTGTATTTCTATGCACTGGTGTGTTTTTTGCTGTACAGGTAATAAAGACGGGGAAAGGTTTTAGTGTTTTCTTAATAGGTGAAGAAATCTTGAAGACCAGAGATTGGAACATACTGAATTTTGAATAAAAAAAAAAAAAAAAAAAGTCAAATTGTCTGGCTGTGGAAGATGGATCCTCATTTTTGCAGCCACTTTGAATCACGAGTTCATCTCTAAATGCACTGGTTTTTTTTGTTTTTGTTTTGTTTTGTGGGGGTTTTTTTTTGGTTTTTATTTTTTGAAGAGCTAACTAACCCTGGCTGTCTCCAGTCTGAGAGAGTGTTCAGATGGACTTGCTTCCTCCATTAGTTATAAGCTGTTTAAAAGCACATCCTACGTTTGAATTGTGGATGAGAGGTTCCCTTGGCAAAGTGGAGAGGCAAATTCTTCCTACCCCTTTATCATTAATTCACGGATTCAGTGTTGGTTCGGCCTCCAGGAGAAGTTAACTGGAAGTCTTTGAAGATCAATAACTTTGCTGAGGTTGTCCAGGTAGGTGAACTCGAAGACCCACAGTGACTGGAACATGCTATTTAATGCGTCATACTGCGTTCTGTAGAAGTTACTCGTAGCCATAGTTGATCATTGCCTTGCATGTATGATCAGGTGGTTTTTGAAGAAGTGACTCCATTTTCAGGCTTCCAGGTGTGCTCCAATGCATATTATTGAGGACGTGGAAGAGAACACTTGCTGACAAAGCTCCTGGCAGCTTTACAGAACTTTAGTTTAATATTGTGTTAGTTCCCGTAACAGCTGATTTCAAGGCATTGCTCTCCTCAAGAGACTAATTTGATGAACAGAAGAAAGCTGGAAAAATGCTTGTTACTCATTATTTTTCACTTGTTGGTACTTTGTTTAGGGTTACTTTTAAAAAGAAGATTTCACTGATCACAAGCCAGTGGAAGACTTTCAGCCCAAGCAAGGGTGAAGACATCTCTCTCCAAGAGCAGAGGAAGTCCCTGTGGAGAGAACCCGAGCTTGTTATCAGAACTTGTCGGCATGTCTAAACAAGGAGACGATTGCTACTTCTATTTCTATTCTACCTGTACCAAGGTATGGCTGGGTTTCTTTTGCTTTGCTTTGCTTTGTTTTTGTTTTTTTTTTTTTTCATTTTTTTCAGGAAGGGGTAGAGTAGGAGGAGGAGGCACACTGGTCTTTGGTTAACGTGATAACCAGATAGATTCTGAATTCAATCGTAGCAACCTGAGGCAGTAGCATGGACGTTTTTGAGGCTGTACTATATTTTCCTTGTTGGTTTCCTTTTGGTTACAGGGAGACAACTGTTCCTTCCGCCACTGCGAAGCTGCTCTGGGGAACGAGACAGTCTGCACGCTGTGGCAGGAGGGTCGTTGTTTCAGGAATGTCTGCCGATTCAGACACATGGAAATTGACGTGAGTGCCTAAAGATGTGTTCTCAAAATAAATCAACAAAAGCATTTTTCAGTGCTGTAGGTGTGCTGATTGTGCTTTTGCAGGATAGAGTCATTTGCTTTGGAATTACACTGGTTTCTGTTAGCAGGGGAGGGGGTGGGAGGAAGGAGAGGGAAATAAAATCAATGCCTTAGGTATGTCTTAGCAAGATTTTCTTTTATTAGACGCCGACAGTATTGTCTCAACAGATGCAGAATAACCGCTAACTAGACTGCTAAAACCTGCTGGAGCAGGGGGGTAATAAACAGGCTGTACTAGCCTCCTGAGAGCAGGCTTGATAATGATCTATCAGGTCTCTTGTGTCCCGGAGTCCTTCAGATAATGCTGTTCTAGCTGCCTGGGCTAGGAAGCAGTGGGGAAAGTTAAAGGTGCAGAAGAACGAAGTCTCCAAGAAGTAGTTCTGGATAGAGTTAACGTAGGCAATTTAAGATGTTCTTTTTCCCTCTGAATAATCCTAGTATAATCCTAGGTGTATTAGTTTAACCCACCCTAAACTGATGTCTGAGAGTGCCTGTCTTCTCAAACTGAATGATGACAGGGCTAAACGTGCATAGTGGTTACAGCTTCTGCAAACTTTGTGAATATGCCCGGAAATACTATACTTCCGTGATAAACTGACCTTTGGAATGATGTTTCAGCACTGTATTGTGACAGCCCTATCGCTGTCGTGACCTGGAACTGTGCATCTCTTTGCAAACCTTAGGTGCATGTTATCACGAGCTTGTCTTTCTTTCTGTCTTCAGAAAAAGCGCGGTGAGATTCCCTGCTACTGGGAGAAGCAGCCAGTAGGCTGTCAGAAAGCCAACTGTGCTTTTCATCACGCAAAGGGACGTTACATCGATGGAGTCTTCTTACCACCAAGCAAGAGTGAGTTTAGGTCCTTTTTCTTTAAGTATTGAAGAATTAATTTTGCATATTACTTAGTGGGTGCCAATAGTGTAGGAGACATCAGGTAACCGTCCATTTGTGAGTGCAGGAAAAGGTCTGCAGTCCTAGGTGGTCAGCTAAACCGAGTGTACTGCTGCTGTACTGCTGGTATTTGTTTTCTGCTTTCATGCTCAGCTTCTCTCTGCTTTGTGTGATATTTGCCTTGCAGTTTGCTTTCTGTTGTTTCGTCCTCTGCTGGGTGGTAGGGAGATGTGTTGTTGTTTGAAGGCAAGTCATTGTTCACGGTGTAAACAGTGGCGGGATGGGCAAAAGGAGATGCTGAATTCATTGTCTGTGCAGGTTATCTGCCTTAGCTACCATCTTCGTGCATTGTGGTCAAAGTTTTAAACTGCCATATTACTGATGATCCTCCTCTTCCTCTAGCTACACTGCCAAGTCCGCCTGAGTCCGCGGACGATGATTTGAAAGTGGCTCAGATGTCACTGCAGCAAAACAAACTTTCTGTCCAGTCCAATCCCTCTCCATAGCTAAGGCGGGTGATGAAAGTGGAAAACTCGGAAAATGTCCCAAGCCCTACACACCCTCCAGTTGTAATCAATGCTGCAGATGATGATGAAGATGATGATGGTGAGCATGGTTTGGTTCTTGGAAGGAATTTGTGCTGTAAATGATTGTGTAAGTCTTTGGTTCTTGGAAGGAATTTGTGCTGTAAATCAATGTATAAATCACAGATGACCTGAGGTCTGACTAGCGATAGGGCAGGCAGTCTGGTCAGGTCACTGGTGGCTTTGTCTGGCAGTCAGTGGACAGAACCTGAAATGTTGGAGGAAAGCTTAGAACCACTCTTGGCTTTAGTTGGTCTGTTGTGTAAAGCTCTATGTGAAACTAGGAAGGAAATTCCTTTTTTTTTGTCTGAAGAGTAATATGTTGTGTAGTAGTTAAAGCTGCAGAGAGAATCTAGAGTCCTAGATGTTTTGTCCTAGGGTAGTCTACTTACGAGTTCATCAGGTCAGTGTAGCTGTATTAAAAAAAAAAAAAAAAAAAAAAAAAAAGCTTTTTTATAGGAACCATGGACTGAAGTGTCATTGCATGAGCTACATAATCACGAACAATCTGGCCTATGCATAACTGAATAGATTTTTCCCCTTCAGACCAGCTTTCTGCGGAAGGAGAAGAAACTAAAACTCCCGTCCAGCAACCAGCTGAGGAAGGCCAAAATGGATTACGGATGATTTCCACTCGGAAAGCCAGTGCTACTACTGCTAAACAAGGTATTCCAGCACCTGTAGTAGGATAAATCGGAAGGAGAACTTGACAATTAACTCAAAAGCAATGTGGCGTAAAAACACAACAGAATGTAGGGGTGCTGAATGGACTCGGTTATTTCCATGATCTCATTTCTCCCTGATACCATCATGTGCCCATTGGGTCAGAAAGTTGAACTCCTTTTCTTTCCTTTTGGAGAACAAAACAGGGTCACAGCATGGAGTTTAAATGGCTGCACGTGCAGCCTGGCAACCACTGTTGAAAGCCATATCTAACGATAGAGGGATCTAATATCACGTAAATGGATTAAAATTAAAACTACAGTTTTTACCCTGAAGGGTGAAAGGAGGGGCAAAATGCCATTGATTCTATGGTTGTTTCACTTGTGAGGAGTGTTGACAGGGTTTATTCTAAATACTTCTGAAAGTTCCTGAGCACTAAGAAGCCTGAGGATCTGTGGTCCTCAGTGAGTGCCTCTAAGCCTTAGTCTCATTAACTGTTTTCTGTTTTCAGAGGACGGTCTGAATTTTGGAATAAAAACACTTGAAGAAATCAAATTGCAGAAAATGAAGGAAAAAACTAAGAGACACGGTGGTGAGTTAATATTCCCTACTTTCTTACCCTCTTCACCTTCATCCTGTGTGATGATTTTTCTTTCAAAAAAAAATTCTTCCAGTAATACCGGGTAGCTGGCTATGCTTTGGTGAATCCAACTATTTGCCAAAGAAGTGAAATTTGATTGGCTTCAGAATGGCAGGTGATGGTGGCTGGGAGCTGCTTGAGGGATAGACTTCCATGTTTAGCTGGGGGCATCGAGCAACCTGATTCTCAGCCAGCTGGTATTCTAGATGGGAATTCCAAGGGCAACCAGAGGCAAATTAGTCACCTCTCTTATTTGCATGCTCTGGTCACTGTATGTTTGACAGTAATGAATAATTACAGTTTTTTGTTCTTCGTGATAGTTTTTTCTGTTTGGTAAACTTCCTTATGTTTTGCTTGCTCTGAGCAGAAGGTCCTTCAAGATCTTCTCTTCCTCCCGTCGATTCTATGATTTTTCCTGCTCCGGAAAAGGAAAATGTCCGGACAGTGGTGAGAACTGTGACACTGTCTACAGAGGAAGGTAATAATTAATGCTTTTGTTTTGATTTCATTACTCCTCAACTGGAAGGTTAAGCAAGAAGGAAGGCAATTCACCCCTGTTAGCCTCCTGGTGCTGCCGCCTTCTGTTCAAAACATGCTTTTATGCTGAAAGTCCCTGGTTGTACTGGAAAGCTTTGGTGCTCAGGTTAAGTGCAGTAGCAGGAGAAAGAAAAAAATGTGTCAGTATGCAAATAGGGGGATAACTGAAAAACAGGAGAGTAACGAGAAGAAAGAGCTCTAGAGGACAGTGCTATGTAAGAAGCAATTTCTGAAGCTTTAAAGAGGCTGACAGTGGCACGTGTGGACAGTACTGCGATAGGAGTCTGTGTATAAATTATATTGTTTAGAGTTGTGCAAATTCCTTTGAAAGGGAAAGAAGTGAAGAAGTACTTTTACTCATAGACATTCACCTTAGAAAGGAATATTTCTCAGCATTGGTACCTAATAATATTCTGCTTGCTTATGCAGCTCTGTTCTGCACAAAGTATAGCTGTCAAGCAGACTCAGATTCATTCTCGACTACATTCAGCTGGAATTTGAGGCAAACACTGAGACTATGGATACTTTTTCTAAGTTAATTATAGTTGTAATATGAGTTTGTGTGGTTTAGCTGTCAAAACAGTGTCTTGCTGGGTTTTTTTGGACATGGGCTAACAGTATACTATTTCTATTGGCTACTGGTCTCTATGAAATAGAAAAATTTTACTTTTGTTTTAGGGGAGGAACCTGTGGTTCGACTAGATCTTGCTGAGAAACAAGGAAAACGGAAAGCCTCCGTGGGTAAGAACTTTTTATGAGCTGTTATTTAGGTGCCGCCTTCTCTATATGACTGCATCGAAGAGTATTTTTGACGTGTGAGAGGAAAATGCGTTGCAGTGGAGATCTGTGTTGACTGCAGAAATGGCAAAAAAACCATTTAGCAGCTGAAAGGCAATTTTATGAAAATATGCTTGAAAAATAGAAGCTTGTGGTTGACTGTTCTCAAATCTTCCTGCAAAGAAATGTTCTTAAAATATTCCTTGTTTTCTCTGTCTGAAGCTGATGTAAGCGCCCTTCCCGTGAAGCGCAGCCTTGCTGAAAGGCTGGGGAAGAAGGTGGAGGTTCCGGGAAATGCTGACAAAGCACCAAAGAGAGGTACAGCTACTAAACAGGCATCTGGATGTGATTCACGGGTTTTGTATTTAGGCTCTCTGTTTGTCCTTTTCCTGCGATGTTTCTTTTTGCATGTTGGCTGAGGTCTTAATCACCGGGATTCAAAGTTACCTTTCCTGCCTTGTTTTCGAATGTGAACACAAAGTTGACGTTTATGCAGCCTCCCTAATTTGGTCTTTTTCTGTTTTGCAGTTCAAGTTCCCAAGTCTGTGAAGGAGAGACTAGGATTACCTTCTCAACGGACTAGTACTGCGAAAGGTAACAACTGGCTATTAAATATACTTTCTCCTTCTTCCTTTCCGTGAACTTAGACCGTTTTCATACAGCCCTAAAAAGGAATTCAAATGAAAACAAAGAACTGGTTCCCCTTGCTCGAGTGCTGAAGCTCTTCTGACAGCCACTATCAGAAATCTGCCTCTAGGTGTGTGTTTATTTTCCGCTTGTGCCTTGTCAAGGTTTTAAGCTGCTTCTGTGAACCATCATATACAATTAGAATAGAGCTACTGCCGGGAGCAGGAATTTGAAATGCAGTCTGAAAAAGTAATCAAGTAAACTAGCATTTCTGTGTAGCAACTCTCTCTGGATAGGGCTGGTCTTCAAAATACAACAAGTGGCTCAGAGGAGGAGGAGAATGTTAGGCTATTGTCCTAAGATGGGTTATTGGGAACGCTCAGGCTTAGTTTTCCTTAGTACTGTGACAAATTTTGGAGACTTAAACTATTGTTGGACTCTCTTTAAATGCTGGTGCTTCTCATTTCTTGATGATGACAGGGAAGGCTGCTAAGCCAAAGGGAGAGATCCATGTGAAAACACTGGAGGAAATCCATCGTGAGAGAGCTCTTCGAGAAAGTCAAGCCAAAGCCCAGGCTGAATGGCATGGTAAAACCAAAGATCCCAGCGCAGGGGCAAAAATTGAGGGTGAGCCCAAGAAGCAGAGTGTGCTCACTCTTTCCGGGCCCAGCAAAGTGCAGTCGAAGGAGCCGGCAGGTAAAGCCAAGCCAGAAGGAGAAGTGCGTGTTAAAACCCTGGAAGAAATAAAGCGCGAGAAAGCTCTGCGGATGCAGCAGAGTGGAGGAAATGTGCCAGCTCCCCCAGCACAACCTGGACCTGCCCCAGCCGGGCAGAAATCGTTATGGAACACAAAGCTATCAGGTAATAAGATGCTTTAATACCTGCCCCGGTGAGGTGCTTCCCGTATTGAGCAAGTTCCATTTGCTCAGGATCTGCTTTGCTTTTTCCTTCAATGCGGAGGATAAAAGAGTTTAAGGCTACAAAGTTCAAAGGCAAAGAAGGGCCAGAACGTGCAACCATGTCTGTTTTCGTTAATTACGTGATGGTATTCTGTATTTCCCACTAGAAAATTAACACATTGAGGGGCTTTTTAGTCTAATTTTGGTATTCTGTTTTTTTCTGCCATCTGTTTATGGTATGAAGTCCTCCCTGTGTTGAGTTCAAGTTCACCTTCCTCTTTGGCATGTGTTGCTTAGCTTGACACGTGTATGTGTTTGTAAAGCATGCATCAGCATCTTAATGTGGGGGGCCAGTTTCTGTCAAAAATGACAGAGGATCAAAGGCCTCGTTGTTAAGATTATATCAACTTTGTAAAATGAGATTGTGTGAGGGAGATAAGGAGGGCTTAAAGGCTGCATGCACTGCACATTGTAGCCTTTCTCTCTGTCTCACGGGACACGAGGAAATAAACACACAAAGAAAACAAGTACCCAGCTTTCTTTCGTTTCTTCTCCTGCCAGCCAGACGTTAGGTCAGGAATGGGAGACTAGAATATGACTCTACAAATTTGGATTTTGTAGAACAACTTAATAAATTTTGTGGGACATCACTGCAGGGGAGAGGAAGCTGGTACAACAGTTGCATACACTCTCTTGTCTTACTATACCTGCTGCTTTTCCTTTCCTAGAGGGAGCAAGACTTTAAATACAAAAGCTGTCAACATTTGTGAATCTTACTAGACTTCATACAACGTCTTAGAGTATTGCTTGCACTTGGGATCGCTCTGTGTCTGAGTTTCCCTCGTCCTGGATTATGATTTACTGTAGCCATTCACTTTCTTTGTTCCTTTGTATGGATTGTTGGTAGACGGAGTTTACTATGTGGAAGATATTGCTGAGAATCCAGGCAATGGCAGTGTAATTCTGCTGGCCAAATACAGTTAACTGTGTAGAAGGGCCGTGGAAATGAGGAAGAGAACGTGGATTTTTCATGAGGCAGAGCAAGACTGTATCAGTTCTCTCTTCCTTTTACTCTAGCCAACTTTAACATGTTTGCGAAGCCTTGGGATGGGAAAGTCGCTTCCCCCAAGAAGAAGGCACTGAAACGTAAGGCACCTGGCAGTTTTCCCTCTGCTGTAGCAGCTGTGAAACCACGGACTGCCTCCGATGCAGACACAATGGGACCTCCAGCCAAAAAAGCAGCTATGGTAAGGACAGGGGCTAATGCAGAAATGGATCCCTTGTAAAATTTATACCCTCCTCTAGGAGAAAAGATGGAAAACTCAAATGTTCTACAGGCCTTCTGTTTCCTTTTAAATCCAGTAGCTGCCTACAGAATTCTTGTAGTACCCTTCCATATTTATTAGATTAATGGCACTATTTACTTAGTCCTCTGTGATTCTGTGATTTCTCTGGTGTGGAGGATTTTGTCCATTAATGCTGTGTTCTTAAAAGACACAAGATCATTAGTAACCTCCAAGTGAATATTAACTTTCTTCAGGAGCACCTTGGTTTTGTATTTTGGCTAAGGCTCCGCAATGCCAGAGGAGAAGCAGCATGGAGGAAAAAGCTAGCAAGGAATCTTTTACCCATGAGTCCTAAACACTGTTTTGCTGCTTTCTAGGCTGTTCCAGCCACGCTGGAGCACGTCCCAGCCACCAGACTTGAAGAAAATCCCCAAAACAGGTGATGACCACAACTTGTTCTTTTTCTCAATCGGTGTATATCCCCAGTGAAACATAAGTTCTGTCACAGGTGGGGAAAAAAGGAGGGTTCTGAGATAATTAAAGCCCAAATCCATCAGAGGATAAGTCACTTATTTATCTTATAAGATAAATAAGTCACGTGAAATGACTTTCTAGCAGCTAGCAGGAATGCTTAATTAGACTTACTTTCTTTAAATGCTGCAAGTCGGTACAGCTTTCCAGTGACTTCTTGCTCTGTCTGAATACCTAAATGAGGATGAGGTGAAGTTCTTCTACTTCCTCGTGAGGTGATAAATGATGAGTAGTGTCCTCTGCCTTTTGGTCCTCAAGAATGCCACCCGAACAAACATACAAGGTGACAAGAGTGCAGGGAGAGCAGAGGGAAGTGATGGCTGCAGATCAGCTTCCTGTAGTGGGGAGCAAACTCTGCTGAGTGTGCCGTGGGAAAAATGACTAACTTAGTAAACAGATATTTGCAGATGGAGACTTCTTAACATTTTTACAGGAAAATTAAGCAAGGTGGCAAAGTGCCTCTTGCTACAAAAATTGAACCATCTCTGCTAGACTCCGGGTGCTCTGGCTTCACAGAGAAACCCCCAAACTGAAAAATGTACCTGCTAATATATTGGGCTCTAAATGTAGCCCTGGGTTAATTGAATAACAATCCCTGGGTAAGATTGAAGTGCAGGAGGGGTTGGCTACGGTTTTAAGAGCCGGTTTGCAGAAAAGGGATTTCCCATTAAGAAATGGCATATACTGATTGTTCTCTTCCTTGCTCTGCCAAGACCTGAAGCACATCTTGGAAGCCAGGCAGAATCCGTGGAGCCAATGGAGTTCTCAAGCTCGACTTCAGCTTCTTCCCAGCTAGAAGAAGCAAGGACACGCCGGCTGAGTTCCACAGGCAACGCGCCCGTATCTGTAGACGAGGATTTAGAGATGCTACTTTGGGAACTCTCAGACGGCATACTGGAAGCCGAGCTCGACTTGGACCCAGGGAAGGATGAGGATGACCTCCTCCTTGAGCTTTCCGAGATGATTGATGATTGAACTGCATAGTCCTATGGTATATTTAAAAAAAAAAAAAAAAAGAAAAAAAAGAAAACAACTCTTCTTCTTGTTGGATACCCTGAGGTGATCCTTTTTCTAACTGAGGCTTTGCAATGAGACTTAAAGCACAGTTGGAACTGGTAGAAATTGGCAGGATCTGCACTCAGTTGTCCTAAGTTTTCCTGCTGGTCAGAGTTAAGGTCTTGTGCATGGTTCCGTAACTATAGGTGGCTACCTTTGATATCAAGAGGACAAAGCACTTGTTTCTTTTGGCACAGAAAGATGTCCATCGGCACGCTGTGGTGGCTGTGAATTGACGTAGTGATGGAGCGATGCTCTGAAGGCTTAAACGGAAAGCTTCTTCCTTCCGCCCCCCTTGGCACAGCTCGATGTTGGGCACATTGTGAAGCCTGGGTGTTCTGATTTCTCGGACAGTTGATACCCAAATCCCGGAGTTACTATGTCAACTCTTGACTTTTATTTGTGTATGCCATTGTTTTGACTGTAATCTTTTCAGATGATGAAGCTGTAGGGGCGGGAGGGAGCAAAATAATTATTCTAGCGTTGTGGACCAAACATGCTGCCAGGAGTGGTGGTGGTGGGGTCAGCCCACCCGGCCTTACTTTCAATTATCAGGGATGATAAAATGGTGTGAAAAGCAGCAGCTCTGCGATACGGCTACGCTACCCCCACTCCCTTCTCTTGTGCTGTACCAAAGTTCCCCCAAGCTTTGGTTGGTGCTTTTTGCTGGTGACAGTAGGACTCCAGGGCGAGTAGTCGGGACTCTCCTGCAGTAACTGGGTCAATTAAGGGTTGGTTTAAGTGCCTCCTGGTTTTTAAAATTGCTCCCCTGAGCTGCTGGCTCTGCTGCCTGCTACAGCAAATGTTCGGGTGCCATCAGCGTCGCACTTGGGCGTGGGCACTGACCCTGCGGAGGAGAGCTGAGACTCGCGTGTATTGTGTACCCTGCCGCCAGTGATCGTTTTCCCCTAGCAGATCTATTTTGAATCATTTCCCTAAATTTTAGAGGAACTTTAGGCTCTTTGTGCTATGATTTGTGAAGCTGTAGGGGCCCTCAGGCATTTGCTGCTGGCAGAGGAAAACCGCTTGTCGAATTTGTTGTAAATACTTTCTGTTTGGACAACAACGCCTGTGTGTGTGTGTGTGTGTGTGTGTGTGTGTGTGCACGCGTGCGTGCTTTGACGACCCCCTGCGACGCCCCAGCTCCGCGAGGGAAGCTTTGAAGCGGCTCTGGGAAAACCTCTGCGGAAGAAACCGCTGCTAGTGACTTGCGGAAAAGGGACTCCACAATCAGTGAGATTGTAAAGTAGGTATGTTTATTCAGCGCTGGGCAGCATGGGAGGTCGTGGGCATGAAGATTGATGACTCTTCCTCGTCACCGCTAGTTGACCTCTTGTCTTTGCACAGACTCAGTTGCTCCTTGGCTCTTGTCCATCTGCAAGACCAGTTTCTCCCAGTTTCTTAAGACAGGCTCACTCTCTTATTAGGAGACTGACCTTGGTAAGGGGCCCAAGGCTTCTTGCTTTAGTTAATTGGCACAATGCACCATAGTTAGCAAAGACACTAAGTAGCATCCTAGTTTAACGCTGTCAGCGCTCTATCTCTACTTGATAAGATTCTCCTAACTCCCTCTCTCACTGGAGCCCACGCAGCCCTCCGTCCTGCCGAAGGACTTCACGGGGACTTCTGCCGGCTCCGGGTGCCCGCACACAGACAGAAATGGCTTTGAGAGAAAACAATCAGGAGGAGGAGAGCTCAGAGACTGCGGCCGGCTTCGGCCACCTTCCCCTCGCTTTCCCTCTCCGTGTTCAAACCGAGCACTGTTCTGCCGTCAACCTTCGCTGCCTCTGCCCGCGGCGCCGGGCTTTCGCGGGTGCCATTGCTCCTCTACATATTTTATCCTTCCTTTTGTAAGGAATGGTCCAGCAATTCGTGTCACTAAGGGATTTGAAGGGTTACCATCGAGGCCCGGGTCTAGGTGATAAGAGAACAAAGGGGTTTTTAGGGAAAAGTGCTGACTACTGCAGGGGATGTTGCTAGAGTTTCTGAAATCCGGCGCAGAGGCTCCCAAACGAGGAGGAAGGGGGAGCTGAAGGACAATTGAAGGACAAAAGCCTGAGAGGAAGACAACCAGCATTCAGCCCGAGCAAGCCCCGAGAGACCACCAGAGACTGGTACGCAGGCGCCCCTGGGAGGGGTTTCGGATTCCGGAAACCAATTCTAATAACCCTGCCTCTTCTCGAACTAGCAATGAATATGTATTAGCCTGGGAGCATCAAAACCAGCCGCCTTACGTAACAGGCGTGCGTCCTGGGGGAGCAGAGACTCCCGGCGCACCCAGCGCTGCTTGCTTGCCTCTATTCGTTTAATAAATTGTAAACTTTGATTGTAATCCTATTTGGGACTCAGCCATTTATAACACTTTTTATATTTGTATTTTATTTAAGGCTGTCTTGCCCCCCTCCCCCCCCCAGCCTCGCTGCTCGCCAATAAAGCTAGCGCAGGGACCCCTGCCTGCAACCATAGAGACGCGGTCCTCCCGGCCTGCTAGAGCGGCCCCCCACGCTCCTCCAGCATCCCAGCGTCCCTTGCGCGCTCCCGCCCGGCCTCAGGGGCTTCCGGAGGCAGCCCAGCAGGGGCGGCCGGAGCAGCGAGGCGGCGGCAGCCATGGCGTACCGCGGGCAGGACCAGAAGGTGCAGAAGGTGATGGTGCAGCCCATCGTAGCCTTCCTGCGGCCGGGGAGCGACGGGGGAGCGGGTGGGGGGCGGCCCCGGCCTCAGGGGTCTCGGCCCGGGCCTTGAGGCCTTGTCCCGGGGCCCTGGGGCCTCGTTGCAGGGTTTGAGGCCTTGTCCTGAGGCCTTGTCCCGGGCCTGGAGCTCTTGTCCCTGTGCTGAGCCCTTCACGCAGCGCCCCAGAACCTCATCTTCCGCTACCTGCAGAGCGTGAGTAGCGCGGGGAGAGGACGGGGAGGGGATGGGGATGGGGATTTGGGGGGGGTGGGGGGAGCGGGGAGGGTCCGGGGATCTCCCTCGCTGAGTTTTCGGCTCCCACCCGTTGCTCGGGGCAGGTTTGTGGGGAATGGAGAGCTGTGCGGCGTGCTGGTGGGTACAAGGAGCTGCTGCGCAGCCCGGCGTTTCGCCCTCGTGTTAACGGGAGTGGGATCGTGCAGCCGGGCGTGCAGGAGTGTTCCCTTGTGACTGGAAACGTGTCCTTCAGCAAACGTGTAGTATTCACCCAGTCATATAAGACTCTAAAATGTCAGACTGTTAATTGAAACTGCCCCTGAGAGTTGCTCCTTGGAGTGTTTGGGAGCTCTAGCGGCTATGGTTAGCGGGTATTTCTGAACACACGAGAGAGAACAAAACTGCTCGCGGTGTTTGTGTTCCAATTTACTCTCCTCCTTCGTTCTGCAGAGCTCGAGGATCCAGGTGTGGCTGAGCAAGTGAACGTGCGGATAGAAGGCTGCATCATCGTGAGTGTCAGCATGACCCCACGTTACGTCGTTAGTTTGTTTTCCCTCATTCACAATCCTATTTTTTCTTGTCAAGAAAAACTAGCCCAAGGGAAAAAAGAAATCGTGCTTCTCTAACAATTAGTCTTTCTTGTCCAGCCTGGCTCAGCAAAGCTGACGATGGTTCGTGTTGTTGCTGAACTAATTGCCACTGTTGCCGATTTCTAGGGCTTTGACGAGTACGTGAATTTGGCGCTGGACGACGCAGAGGAGATTCACTCCAAGACAAAATCAAGGAAACAGCTGGGTGTGTCGTGTGTCTGTGCAACCCGAGTGACGCGCGGTCTGAAACCTGCCCGGGTGAGCCTTCTAGGTAGCAGCACTGAGAGGTACCAACCGTGTGACGAGCCTTGCTGTTGAAGTTCAGTGAGCAATTCCTGGCTACATCTCTGTCCCTGATGATTTTTGAGCTGCTGATTTTGCTGAATGAAGGAGAATCTGTCCCTGCCTGAGACCAGTTCTGGTCTTTGAAACGTGTAATACCAGGCGGCCTGCACTCTGCGTGATGGGCAAAACCCTGCTCAACCACACGAAACACTTTCTGAAAACACGAGATTATTCTCAGGTTCTGGGCTCTCTCTAATCCCCTCTTTCCCTTCTCTGTGCTGCAGGCCGGATCGTGTTAAAAGGGGACAGCATCACTCTTCTACAGAGCGTTTCTAAGTAGAATTTGCCATCCTTAGAACAAAGGTGGCTGCCGTGCTGCGGAGTGACTGAGTGCCAGGGGAACGCGGCCCGCTGGTAGATAGGAAGTTATTTGTAACTGGGGTTGCATGCTGAGGTCAAAAGTCCTTCCTTTGTGGGAGCGAGTTGTTTGTAGCTTGAAACAATACGTGATGTATTTCACAAATAGCCATTTTTCACATTAACTGTAAATGTAAACCACAAATCTGCTTGTTTTCAGTCTCTTCCTTCTGTGAATGGAGAAGGAGGAGAAATATAGAAGCGTGGGCTTTTCTTTTTGCTGTGGATCTGATAAGTTTCGATAACGCTATGTGCTTTCTTGACCATTACATCTGCATTATGTGGCCAGGGTGGACTCGTTCAGGGCACGGAAGCCCCACACAGTCCTTGAGCTAGCAGGGTGCTAAGGAGGGTGTTGGAGATTTTGCATGCAATTGCAGCCCTTTGTTGCTGCAGTGACAGGTTCCTCAGATTCTTTCTAAACAGGGTTTAACTTGTTGAGAATCTTTTTGGGAGTGCTTATTGTGGATCAGTCAGTAAAAGTATCTTAGTGGGCCCGTGAGGGATTCAGGGCTGTGGTGCAGTAACCCAGTGTTTACAAGTGTTACTGCTACGCATGCTTGTCCAATAACGTCTCCAGATCAGAGAGTGAGAGCGGGCAACTGGTTCAGATTAAATCTGTCACTTCTTGCTGCTTTGGACAGAGCCTGTAGATTAAACCCTTGTGCTGTTCAATAAGCTGGGGTATCAGATGTGTCGGTTGGGTTTTTATCATTTGATTTATTTTTTTTATCCGTTTGGAGATCTGTCTTTTCTATTTAAGTTTCCCCAAGAGAGCTGAGTTCCTTGATGCATCGACCAAAGAGAAGTTCCCCGGCTGACTTGGGACAGCCAGTCCCCTCGTTTTTCTGATCACAAAAAAAAAAAAAAAAAAGAAAAAGAAAAAAATCGAAGAAGAAAAATTTTGACTGTAACTGTAACTCAGAAACTAAGATTACCTAAATGGAGAGAAATGAATTTTGATGCACAGGCTGTGCTAGAAATCTGTTAATCAGCATTCAGTTTTTCAAAACTTCAATTTGTGTATCATCATCATGAAAATTAATAAATTCAAGGTGGGAGATCCTTTCCTGAAAGGGAAGGACAGAAATACGAGTCTTGCTGTGGGGCCTACCCAGCGCAGTTCTGCCATTCCGAGAAGTAATACGTCAGGAGTGTCACAGCAGACGTTCCCAGGAAGAAACCTTTGAGGGGCAGCATGACACACTTGATTGGCGAAAGCAGCTTCAGCTGGACAGCCTGCTGCCGGGATGGGTAATTCTAAGTTGTGTTCAAGTTGCTGAGTTCCTTTCAGCATGTAGTAAAGATGTAACGTGCCAATGTCGTTTGGGAACAGGAGGCATTACGTGTCACCAGCAGTGGGCACGTAGGGAACAAAACAGTATCTTACGAGGTCCTCCACATCTGCCTTTCATTTTGTCCTTGGTTTGCCAGCTGGAGCTTTCAGGAGGTGAGGAAGGAGGCTGTCCCAGTGAATAGTTCAGGTGTTGCAGGGTATTTGTGATGCAGTGCTTGTAAAATTTACCTGCCCGCATCTCCTGTTACAGGCAGCCCCCCGCGGGCCCTGTGAGACGGGGAGCTGCTGCCTGGGGTTAGGCCCAAGGTGCCCTGTCAGGCCCAGGGCCGCCCTTCCCCTTGCCCTGCCCTTCCCTCCCGCTCCGCAGCCCTTGCTCAGGCCTTTTGGGCTGTCTGGCCGTCCATCTGGCCCTGTGTCCCTCCGTCCCTGCCGTCTTCCGAGGGAAGCAAAGAGTCCCTGGGCTGCCTTCAGGGGGGAGGTTCTGCTCAGGAAATTAAAGCTTCCCCCTTAACCCGCCTTGCGAGTTATTTTGAGTTCCAACCTTCTGCCTTCCTTTCGTAGCAGTGCCTCTGAGGGGTGCGCTGTAGGGTAGCCGTCATCTGGCGCGCTGCTCCTGCGTTTCCCAAAGGAACTGCCTTCGGGATCTGACTAACTCTGGATGCACGCGGTTGTCACCTTAATTTCTCCGTTAGTTTGCTGAAAACAACCCTCTTGGGTGACCTTTGTGTTTGTTTCTTCAAACTTGGATCGAGGAGGTCTCTGTTTCCTTATGCTGATGTTCACAATGAAAGTGCAGAAGGGATGCTTACTGTTGCCCGGGTCAGTCCTGTTGCCAGGATGGGAATGTTTAGCCTACCGGCCCTCTGGTGTTGTTAGGCTGCACTCGGAGTGTGAGCTCTGGGCCTTATTTGGAAAAGACTGCGCTATTTGAGTGTACAAACCCGAGATATTCTGCGGATAGGTGATTCTCAAACCACGTCAGAACCACCGCTGTGGCGTGTGCTGGAGTCGGACGCGCGTTTGACTGATCAGGCGGAGCAGGTGAATTGAATTTGTTGCTGGATGGCGAGGTGTTCTGGGGGAAGAGCTAGTCTAAGGAAAACTTCCTCTTACTGCCCCTTCCCATCTCAAATGGCCACTGTCTGGGGAAATTGCTTCTTTATGACATTAACTACAACGTTACAGTGAGGATGAGGAATCATCATTACTCCCATAGTTATTTGCTGCCAGGCCGCAGCGTTGATTTCAGAGATTTAAAAAAAAAAAAAAGGAAAAAGAAAGGAAGTATGTATTCTTTCACATACTCTCTTTTCCCTGAGAGTAAATGTTGTAGCTTCAGCAGTACCCTTCCTCTGGAAACGATTCCCAGTGCCTGCTCAGACACTGGGGAGGAAAATGACAGAGAGAACAATGGAGGAGAGCCACCCGATACAAAGAAAGGAAAAAAGGGGTTATGGATGAAGGGAAAGCAACTACATAAAAAATTGGTGCTATCTAAAAATTGGTTAAGGGTTTGGGACCTGCAGGTGCTGCCTACACGTGCGTGTGTTGCAGTCGTGCCTGTTGCCACTGCGCAAAATGGAGAGAGCTTCTTTGTCGAATGCAGCATGTTAAAGCATGCGCCATTGCCTGGAAGAAAAGCACGGCCTTCCCTCGTGTGGGACTTCTTCCCCATTGATCTGTGGTTTACCTGAAGGTTTACCATAACCTGCATAAGTTTCAAAAGCAAGCAAACAACCAACCAAAAAACAACACCAACATTAAAGAGTGGCAAGGCAGATGCTCATCTGGGGACTCTGACTCATCGGTGACATCACCAAGCAAAGCACTGTGAGCGCTTCGGGTCGGGGCTGCTGCGGCGAGCCTCGCAGCTGGGAGGGAGAGCGGGTACGGTTCGCCTCTGGCGGGTCTGTGTCAGCCCTCTGCCCTGGTGGCTTCGTTAGCAGTGAGAGTTTGACTGCTGTGTTCCCAGCTTTCGCTTCTGCACCGACCGTGTGGCAGAGCCCGCAAGCTGCTTCCTCAGCTGGAAGAGGAAGAGGAGTGACCTCAACTGTGCCGAGGTAAAGCAGAACTGTTGAAAAGATTTGTCAAAGATGCGGGTTGTACCAGCGCAGCCGCTGCAGCTGCAGCAGGTCCTGGAGCATTGGAGAAGATAGAGAGGGGTTTCTTCGTGAAAAGAACGCTGTGAAAGTGTTTTCACGCGGGAAATTAGGAGAAGCGCCTCTGTTGTTTGGATATCCTCTATTGACCTGGCACACGGGCATTACAGCATACCTGGCACACTCTTTGTATTGTTTGTTAAAGAAAAAAAAAAAAAAAAAAAGTGTTTTAGGGCAGGCCAAAAACCTGCCTTGGCACTTCCACATCGCAGCAGTGCTTGCAGGCCGTGCATCCTGGATGCCAGGCCAGGATCTAAATCCGATGGTGCTGTTGGTAACGTGAAGTTCAGGAAGCACTTCTGGGTTTTTCTGCTCTTCCATGTGAATTTTTGCCCTGTGAAGGTGGTGTACTGAGCTCTTTTCTTACCAACAAATAGGTTTAAAAGCAGTTACAGCAAGGATGAGCTGTGCTAGCAGGGGGCTGTTCTGTGCTTCGACCATGGGAAGATGAATGGTTTACCTATGCACCGTTAAATATAGTTTGACACCTAGCACACAACACTTGCAGCCTGTGGGGTGCTTTAACAAGCAGGTAAATCAGCGGAGACTGTTTTGCAGCCAGGCTGATGCTGGGTGATTGAAAAGCAGGGTCACAACAAGGAGTTTATGCTGTTCTTTCTTGCTTGTCATCCGACTGTCTGCTTACACTGTTCTAAAAAAAAAAAAAAACCACCAAAACGGGGTAAGCATCTTTAATACCTTTATTATAAATGGAAGGCACAAAACAGGCCAGCAACAGAGACTGTCCAAGAGAAAGACTTTGTGCTTTATAAACAAACAAGAAATTACCCTTAGGTAGGTGTGATAATCCTTCCCTAATGCATTTTTTGGAGTGCAAAAATATTTTGTTCCCTTCTTGCTCTTCTCTCCAGGACAAAGGCAGAATAGCCAACTGGAAAGTTAGACCAGGGAGGTCAGTTTGTTCCATACTGAGAAAGACAAGCCTGTAAAACAAACTAGACAGGTTTTCTTTGGACTAGTTATCTTCCTTCAGCAAAGGCAAAGTTTATGACACTTGTTGGCATGTATTTCCAGACCCCCAGCTACCGTGACTGTAGTGCATCTGTAATTCTTTTGTACAAAAAGAGTTCAAAATCTCGTAACGCAAAAACTTTACTAGCACCCTGGAGAAAAAAGAAATCTAAAACTCTTGCCAACTTCTATTACAGACCTGCTGAGTGCACCAGAGTTACTCATTTTTATTCAGGCTTTCAGGGGCTAGTTCAGTTGGTTTCTGTTCAGCACTTGGATCGCCATATTGGCAGATGTCAGTTAAAAAAAAAAAAAAAAGCTTTGGAGATCTTTTTTAAAATGAGACTGCTTTTTATGGCATTTAGGGCTGTGAGGTATCCTTGGTTTTTGCTTTCTTCCCATTCCTTAGACCAGATCCATTCATATCCTGAACAGCGTTCTGGGTCTGTTCAGGAAAATGGAAGGCAACAAGCAAAATGATGAGCTCCTTGGGCATTCAAAAGAGCTCAATCTGGAAAAGATTTCAAGTCCAACTTCCATGTTAAGGAGCACCAGTAATTTTTAGAAGTAGATGCAGAGGAATCTGCATGGCACTAAGCGTGTTTCTGAAGGTGCTAAAGGTCGGAAGTGACGATTCCTCTCAATACTAAAGAAGAGAAGGAAACCTTGCACTTAACTACTGTTTTTATTCCCTTTGTCAAGCAGTCAAAACCAACAACTAATACGAGAACCCAACTTTTCCCCTCTTTACTTTAGATTTGGGAAAATTCCCTGCCAAAATAATACTTCCTGGAAAATTCACTAGTGTTTGTGTGAGTAAAAGGTTCCAACCTTTTATTATTAATTTGTAAGAACTATTTCATCCGCTTTTGTCCAGAAGAGTCAGAAATAATTTGCACAGAAATGTGCAGCATTTTAATGAAAGGATTCAGAATCACTCTAATTTGAACTTTATCTGGTCTGGTTGCAGGTTTTATGACATTTAGTGTCTTAAAAAAAAAATCAAAATATCTGACTTCACATCAGAAAAAAAAACCTGCTTGTGGCTAAATAAAATCTGTTGCAGCTCTGGTCATTGAAAAATCATTGGCTGTTAAATTGGACCTTAGTCATCTTTTCTAACCTTTCATGATCTTGCAGCAATGGATGATGATGGATATATGGATTAGGGAACAGCACGTGATGGCAAACCTGTGGTATTTGCTACAGCGCAGAAAGAAAACAAATTGCTTCCAAAAAATCAAACTAATTCAAAATTCTTGGTATCATGCAGCCATGCCACTGGCAAAGTGAGCATTGCCCTGCCTCTCAAAGCTTGCTGTATCCTTGATCTGCTGTCTTCCTGCTGTTAATTGATTGCAACTCTACGTGTCTGATCAGGGCTACGAGTTGTTCTCCATATGGATACCATACAACATATACTGTGCACGCTTGTGTGTATAGATATGTTTATCCTGTATGCATGTACATATGTATGCATATTTGTGTGCTGGCCCCCAGATCACTCATGGTATAAAGCATTGGCCTCGAAGGCATACTCATCAAAATATTTGGTAGATCCTCCATTTTTTTCTAGTTCCCTCAAAATGAGAGAGTTTTTACGCGCTCTCTGTGTCAAAAAGGCAAAACTTCTGATTTCCACTGTCGCTCTCGCTAACTTTCTATCACTCACTCCTCGTGTGTGTGTCTAAACACATATGTGTGTATGCGTATGCACATTTGTGTATTTCTATGCACTGGTGTGTTTTTTGCTGTACAGGTAATAAAGACGGGGAAAGGTTTTAGTGTTTTCTTAATAGGTGAAGAAATCTTGAAGACCAGAGATTGGAACATACTGAATTTTGAATAAAAAAAAAAAAAAAAAAGTCAAATTGTCTGGCTGTGGAAGATGGATCCTCATTTTTGCAGCCACTTTGAATCACGAGTTCATCTCTAAATGCACTGGTTTTTTTTGTTTTTGTTTTGTTTTGTGGGGGTTTTTTTTTGGTTTTTATTTTTTGAAGAGCTAACTAACCCTGGCTGTCTCCAGTCTGAGAGAGTGTTCAGATGGACTTGCTTCCTCCATTAGTTATAAGCTGTTTAAAAGCACATCCTACGTTTGAATTGTGGATGAGAGGTTCCCTTGGCAAAGTGGAGAGGCAAATTCTTCCTACCCCTTTATCATTAATTCACGGATTCAGTGTTGGTTCGGCCTCCAGGAGAAGTTAACTGGAAGTCTTTGAAGATCAATAACTTTGCTGAGGTTGTCCAGGTAGGTGAACTCGAAGACCCACAGTGACTGGAACATGCTATTTAATGCGTCATACTGCGTTCTGTAGAAGTTACTCGTAGCCATAGTTGATCATTGCCTTGCATGTATGATCAGGTGGTTTTTGAAGAAGTGACTCCATTTTCAGGCTTCCAGGTGTGCTCCAAGGCATATTATTGAGGACGTGGAAGAGAACACTTGCTGACAAAGCTCCTGGCAGCTTTACAGAACTTTAGTTTAATATTGTGTTAGTTCCCGTAACAGCTGATTTCAAGGCATTGCTCTCCTCAAGAGACTAATTTGATGAACAGAAGAAAGCTGGAAAAATGCTTGTTACTCATTATTTTTCACTTGTTGGTACTTTGTTTAGGGTTACTTTTAAAAAGAAGATTTCACTGATCACAAGCCAGTGGAAGACTTTCAGCCCAAGCAAGGGTGAAGACAGCTCTCTCCAAGAGCAGAGGAAGTCCCTGTGGAGAGAACCCGAGCTTGTTATCAGAACTTGTCGGCATGTCTAAACAAGGAGACGATTGCTACTTCTATTTCTATTCTACCTGTACCAAGGTATGGCTGGGTTTCTTTTGCTTTGCTTTGCTTTGTTTTTGTTTTTTTTTTTTTTCATTTTTTTCAGGAAGGGGTAGAGTAGGAGGAGGAGGCACACTGGTCTTTGGTTAACGTGATAACCAGATAGATTCTGAATTCAATCGTAGCAACCTGAGGCAGTAGCATGGACGTTTTTGAGGCTGTACTATATTTTCCTTGTTGGTTTCCTTTTGGTTACAGGGAGACAACTGTTCCTTCCGCCACTGCGAAGCTGCTCTGGGGAACGAGACAGTCTGCACGCTGTGGCAGGAGGGTCGTTGTTTCAGGAATGTCTGCCGATTCAGACACATGGAAATTGACGTGAGTGCCTAAAGATGTGTTCTCAAAATAAATCAACAAAAGCATTTTTCAGTGCTGTAGGTGTGCTGATTGTGCTTTTGCAGGATAGAGTCATTTGCTTTGGAATTACACTGGTTTCTGTTAGCAGGGGAGGGGGTGGGAGGAAGGAGAGGGAAATAAAATCAATGCCTTAGGTATGTCTTAGCAAGATTTTCTTTTATTAGACGCCGACAGTATTGTCTCAACAGATGCAGAATAACCGCTAACTAGACTGCTAAAACCTGCTGGAGCAGGGGGGTAATAAACAGGCTGTACTAGCCTCCTGAGAGCAGGCTTGATAATGATCTATCAGGTCTCTTGTGTCCCGGAGTCCTTCAGATAATGCTGTTCTAGCTGCCTGGGCTAGGAAGCAGTGGGGAAAGTTAAAGGTGCAGAAGAACGAAGTCTCCAAGAAGTAGTTCTGGATAGAGTTAACGTAGGCAATTTAAGATGTTCTTTTTCCCTCTGAATAATCCTAGTATAATCCTAGGTGTATTAGTTTAACCCACCCTAAACTGATGTCTGAGAGTGCCTGTCTTCTCAAACTGAATGATGACAGGGCTAAACGTGCATAGTGGTTACAGCTTCTGCAAACTTTGTGAATATGCCCGGAAATACTATACTTCCGTGATAAACTGACCTTTGGAATGATGTTTCAGCACTGTATTGTGACAGCCCTATCGCTGTCGTGACCTGGAACTGTGCATCTCTTTGCAAACCTTAGGTGCATGTTATCACGAGCTTGTCTTTCTTTCTGTCTTCAGAAAAAGCGCGGTGAGATTCCCTGCTACTGGGAGAAGCAGCCAGTAGGCTGTCAGAAAGCCAACTGTGCTTTTCATCACGCAAAGGGACGTTACATCGATGGAGTCTTCTTACCACCAAGCAAGAGTGAGTTTAGGTCCTTTTTCTTTAAGTATTGAAGAATTAATTTTGCATATTACTTAGTGGGTGCCAATAGTGTAGGAGACATCAGGTAACCGTCCATTTGTGAGTGCAGGAAAAGGTCTGCAGTCCTAGGTGGTCAGCTAAACCGAGTGTACTGCTGCTGTACTGCTGGTATTTGTTTTCTGCTTTCATGCTCAGCTTCTCTCTGCTTTGTGTGATATTTGCCTTGCAGTTTGCTTTCTGTTGTTTCGTCCTCTGCTGGGTGGTAGGGAGATGTGTTGTTGTTTGAAGGCAAGTCATTGTTCACGGTGTAAACAGTGGCGGGATGGGCAAAAGGAGATGCTGAATTCATTGTCTGTGCAGGTTATCTGCCTTAGCTACCATCTTCGTGCATTGTGGTCAAAGTTTTAAACTGCCATATTACTGATGATCCTCCTCTTCCTCTAGCTACACTGCCAAGTCCGCCTGAGTCCGCGGACGATGATTTGAAAGTGGCTCAGATGTCACTGCAGCAAAACAAACTTTCTGTCCAGTCCAATCCCTCTCCATAGCTAAGGCGGGTGATGAAAGTGGAAAACTCGGAAAATGTCCCAAGCCCTACACACCCTCCAGTTGTAATCAATGCTGCAGATGATGATGAAGATGATGATGGTGAGCATGGTTTGGTTCTTGGAAGGAATTTGTGCTGTAAATGATTGTGTAAGTCTTTGGTTCTTGGAAGGAATTTGTGCTGTAAATCAATGTATAAATCACAGATGACCTGAGGTCTGACTAGCGATAGGGCAGGCAGTCTGGTCAGGTCACTGGTGGCTTTGTCTGGCAGTCAGTGGACAGAACCTGAAATGTTGGAGGAAAGCTTAGAACCACTCTTGGCTTTAGTTGGTCTGTTGTGTAAAGCTCTATGTGAAACTAGGAAGGAAATTCCTTTTTTTTTGTCTGAAGAGTAATATGTTGTGTAGTAGTTAAAGCTGCAGAGAGAATCTAGAGTCCTAGATGTTTTGTCCTAGGGTAGTCTACTTACGAGTTCATCAGGTCAGTGTAGCTGTATTAAAAAAAAAAAAAAAAAAAAAAAAAAAGCTTTTTTATAGGAACCATGGACTGAAGTGTCATTGCATGAGCTACATAATCACGAACAATCTGGCCTATGCATAACTGAATAGATTTTTCCCCTTCAGACCAGCTTTCTGCGGAAGGAGAAGAAACTAAAACTCCCGTCCAGCAACCAGCTGAGGAAGGCCAAAATGGATTACGGATGATTTCCACTCGGAAAGCCAGTGCTACTACTGCTAAACAAGGTATTCCAGCACCTGTAGTAGGATAAATCGGAAGGAGAACTTGACAATTAACTCAAAAGCAATGTGGCGTAAAAACACAACAGAATGTAGGGGTGCTGAATGGACTCGGTTATTTCCATGATCTCATTTCTCCCTGATACCATCATGTGCCCATTGGGTCAGAAAGTTGAACTCCTTTTCTTTCCTTTTGGAGAACAAAACAGGGTCACAGCATGGAGTTTAAATGGCTGCACGTGCAGCCTGGCAACCACTGTTGAAAGCCATATCTAACGATAGAGGGATCTAATATCACGTAAATGGATTAAAATTAAAACTACAGTTTTTACCCTGAAGGGTGAAAGGAGGGGCAAAATGCCATTGATTCTATGGTTGTTTCACTTGTGAGGAGTGTTGACAGGGTTTATTCTAAATACTTCTGAAAGTTCCTGAGCACTAAGAAGCCTGAGGATCTGTGGTCCTCAGTGAGTGCCTCTAAGCCTTAGTCTCATTAACTGTTTTCTGTTTTCAGAGGACGGTCTGAATTTTGGAATAAAAACACTTGAAGAAATCAAATTGCAGAAAATGAAGGAAAAAACTAAGAGACACGGTGGTGAGTTAATATTCCCTACTTTCTTACCCTCTTCACCTTCATCCTGTGTGATGATTTTTCTTTCAAAAAAAAATTCTTCCAGTAATACCGGGTAGCTGGCTATGCTTTGGTGAATCCAACTATTTGCCAAAGAAGTGAAATTTGATTGGCTTCAGAATGGCAGGTGATGGTGGCTGGGAGCTGCTTGAGGGATAGACTTCCATGTTTAGCTGGGGGCATCGAGCAACCTGATTCTCAGCCAGCTGGTATTCTAGATGGGAATTCCAAGGGCAACCAGAGGCAAATTAGTCACCTCTCTTATTTGCATGCTCTGGTCACTGTATGTTTGACAGTAATGAATAATTACAGTTTTTTGTTCTTCGTGATAGTTTTTTCTGTTTGGTAAACTTCCTTATGTTTTGCTTGCTCTGAGCAGAAGGTCCTTCAAGATCTTCTCTTCCTCCCGTCGATTCTATGATTTTTCCTGCTCCGGAAAAGGAAAATGTCCGGACAGTGGTGAGAACTGTGACACTGTCTACAGAGGAAGGTAATAATTAATGCTTTTGTTTTGATTTCATTACTCCTCAACTGGAAGGTTAAGCAAGAAGGAAGGCAATTCACCCCTGTTAGCCTCCTGGTGCTGCCGCCTTCTGTTCAAAACATGCTTTTATGCTGAAAGTCCCTGGTTGTACTGGAAAGCTTTGGTGCTCAGGTTAAGTGCAGTAGCAGGAGAAAGAAAAAAATGTGTCAGTATGCAAATAGGGGGATAACTGAAAAACAGGAGAGTAACGAGAAGAAAGAGCTCTAGAGGACAGTGCTATGTAAGAAGCAATTTCTGAAGCTTTAAAGAGGCTGACAGTGGCACGTGTGGACAGTAGTGCGATAGGAGTCTGTGTATAAATTATATTGTTTAGAGTTGTGCAAATTCCTTTGAAAGGGAAAGAAGTGAAGAAGTACTTTCACTCATAGACATTCACCTTAGAAAGGAATATTTCTCAGCATTGGTACCTAATAATATTCTGCTTGCTTATGCAGCTCTGTTCTGCACAAAGTATAGCTGTCAAGCAGACTCAGATTCATTCTCGACTACATTCAGCTGGAATTTGAGGCAAACACTGAGACTATGGATACTTTTTCTAAGTTAATTATAGTTGTAATATGAGTTTGTGTGGTTTAGCTGTCAAAACAGTGTCTTGCTGGGTTTTTTTGGACATGGGCTAACAGTATACTATTTCTATTGGCTACTGGTCTCTATGAAATAGAAAAATTTTACTTTTGTTTTAGGGGAGGAACCTGTGGTTCGACTAGATCTTGCTGAGAAACAAGGAAAACGGAAAGCCTCCGTGGGTAAGAACTTTTTATGAGCTGTTATTTAGGTGCCGCCTTCTCTATATGACTGCATCGAAGAGTATTTTTGACGTGTGAGAGGAAAATGCGTTGCAGTGGAGATCTGTGTTGACTGCAGAAATGGCAAAAAAACCATTTAGCAGCTGAAAGGCAATTTTATGAAAATATGCTTGAAAAATAGAAGCTTGTGGTTGACTGTTCTCAAATCTTCCTGCAAAGAAATGTTCTTAAAATATTCCTTGTTTTCTCTGTCTGAAGCTGATGTAAGCGCCCTTCCCGTGAAGCGCAGCCTTGCTGAAAGGCTGGGGAAGAAGGTGGAGGTTCCGGGAAATGCTGACAAAGCACCAAAGAGAGGTACAGCTACTAAACAGGCATCTGGATGTGATTCACGGGTTTTGTATTTAGGCTCTCTGTTTGTCCTTTTCCTGCGATGTTTCTTTTTGCATGTTGGCTGAGGTCTTAATCACCGGGATTCAAAGTTACCTTTCCTGCCTTGTTTTCGAATGTGAACACAAAGTTGACGTTTATGCAGCCTCCCTAATTTGGTCTTTTTCTGTTTTGCAGTTCAAGTTCCCAAGTCTGTGAAGGAGAGACTAGGATTACCTTCTCAACGGACTAGTACTGCGAAAGGTAACAACTGGCTATTAAATATACTTTCTCCTTCTTCCTTTCCGTGAACTTAGACCGTTTTCATACAGCCCTAAAAAGGAATTCAAATGAAAACAAAGAACTGGTTCCTCTTGCTCGAGTGCTGAAGCTCTTCTGACAGCCACTATCAGAAATCTGCCTCTAGGTGTGTGTTTATTTTCCGCTTGTGCCTTGTCAAGGTTTTAAGCTGCTTCTGTGAACCATCATATACAATTAGAATAGAGCCACTGCCGGGAGCAGGAATTTGAAATGCAGTCTGAAAAAGTAATCAAGTAAACTAGCATTTCTGTGTAGCAACTCTCTCTGGATAGGGCTGGTCTTCAAAATACAACAAGTGGCTCAGAGGAGGAGGAGAATGTTAGGCTATTGTCCTAAGATGGGTTATTGGGAACGCTCAGGCTTAGTTTTCCTTAGTACTGTGACAAATTTTGGAGACTTAAACTATTGTTGGACTCTCTTTAAATGCTGGTGCTTCTCATTTCTTGATGATGACAGGGAAGGCTGCTAAGCCAAAGGGAGAGATCCATGTGAAAACACTGGAGGAAATCCATCGTGAGAGAGCTCTTCGAGAAAGTCAAGCCAAAGCCCAGGCTGAATGGCATGGTAAAACCAAAGATCCCAGCGCAGGGGCAAAAATTGAGGGTGAGCCCAAGAAGCAGAGTGTGCTCACTCTTTCCGGGCCCAGCAAAGTGCAGTCGAAGGAGCCGGCAGGTAAAGCCAAGCCAGAAGGAGAAGTGCGTGTTAAAACCCTGGAAGAAATAAAGCGCGAGAAAGCTCTGCGGATGCAGCAGAGTGGAGGAAATGTGCCAGCTCCCCCAGCACAACCTGGACCTGCCCCAGCCGGGCAGAAATCGTTATGGAACACAAAGCTATCAGGTAATAAGATGCTTTAATACCTGCCCCGGTGAGGTGCTTCCCGTATTGAGCAAGTTCCATTTGCTCAGGATCTGCTTTGCTTTTTCCTTCAATGCGGAGGATAAAAGAGTTTAAGGCTACAAAGTTCAAAGGCAAAGAAGGGCCAGAACGTGCAACCATGTCTGTTTTCGTTAATTACGTGATGGTATTCTGTATTTCCCACTAGAAAATTAACACATTGAGGGGCTTTTTAGTCTAATTTTGGTATTCTGTTTTTTTCTGCCATCTGTTTATGGTATGAAGTCCTCCCTGTGTTGAGTTCAAGTTCACCTTCCTCTTTGGCATGTGTTGCTTAGCTTGACACGTGTATGTGTTTGTAAAGCATGCATCAGCATCTTAATGTGGGGGGCCAGTTTCTGTCAAAAATGACAGAGGATCAAAGGCCTCGTTGTTAAGATTATATCAACTTTGTAAAATGAGATTGTGTGAGGGAGATAAGGAGGGCTTAAAGGCTGCATGCACTGCACATTGTAGCCTTTCTCTCTGTCTCACGGGACACGAGGAAATAAACACACAAAGAAAACAAGTACCCAGCTTTCTTTCGTTTCTTCTCCTGCCAGCCAGACGTTAGGTCAGGAATGGGAGACTAGAATATGACTCTACAAATTTGGATTTTGTAGAACAACTTAATAAATTTTGTGGGACATCACTGCAGGGGAGAGGAAGCTGGTACAACAGTTGCATACACTCTCTTGTCTTACTATACCTGCTGCTTTTCCTTTCCTAGAGGGAGCAAGACTTTAAATACAAAAGCTGTCAACATTTGTGAATCTTACTAGACTTCATACAACGTCTTAGAGTATTGCTTGCACTTGGGATCGCTCTGTGTCTGAGTTTCCCTCGTCCTGGATTATGATTTACTGTAGCCATTCACTTTCTTTGTTCCTTTGTATGGATTGTTGGTAGACGGAGTTTACTATGTGGAAGATATTGCTGAGAATCCAGGCAATGGCAGTGTAATTCTGCTGGCCAAATACAGTTAACTGTGTAGAAGGGCCGTGGAAATGAGGAAGAGAACGTGGATTTTTCATGAGGCAGAGCAAGACTGTATCAGTTCTCTCTTCCTTTTACTCTAGCCAACTTTAACATGTTTGCGAAGCCTTGGGATGGGAAAGTCGCTTCCCCCAAGAAGAAGGCACTGAAACGTAAGGCACCTGGCAGTTTTCCCTCTGCTGTAGCAGCTGTGAAACCACGGACTGCCTCCGATGCAGACACAATGGGACCTCCAGCCAAAAAAGCAGCTATGGTAAGGACAGGGGCTAATGCAGAAATGGATCCCTTGTAAAATTTATACCCTCCTCTAGGAGAAAAGATGGAAAACTCAAATGTTCTACAGGCCTTCTGTTTCCTTTTAAATCCAGTAGCTGCCTACAGAATTCTTGTAGTACCCTTCCATATTTATTAGATTAATGGCACTATTTACTTAGTCCTCTGTGATTCTGTGATTTCTCTGGTGTGGAGGATTTTGTCCATTAATGCTGTGTTCTTAAAAGACACAAGATCATTAGTAACCTCCAAGTGAATATTAACTTTCTTCAGGAGCACCTTGGTTTTGTATTTTGGCTAAGGCTCCGCAATGCCAGAGGAGAAGCAGCATGGAGGAAAAAGCTAGCAAGGAATCTTTTACCCATGAGTCCTAAACACTGTTTTGCTGCTTTCTAGGCTGTTCCAGCCACGCTGGAGCACGTCCCAGCCACCAGACTTGAAGAAAATCCCCAAAACAGGTGATGACCACAACTTGTTCTTTTTCTCAATCGGTGTATATCCCCAGTGAAACATAAGTTCTGTCACAGGTGGGGAAAAAAGGAGGGTTCTGAGATAATTAAAGCCCAAATCCATCAGAGGATAAGTCACTTATTTATCTTATAAGATAAATAAGTCACGTGAAATGACTTTCTAGCAGCTAGCAGGAATGCTTAATTAGACTTACTTTCTTTAAATGCTGCAAGTCGGTACAGCTTTCCAGTGACTTCTTGCTCTGTCTGAATACCTAAATGAGGATGAGGTGAAGTTCTTCTACTTCCTCGTGAGGTGATAAATGATGAGTAGTGTCCTCTGCCTTTTGGTCCTCAAGAATGCCACCCGAACAAACATACAAGGTGACAAGAGTGCAGGGAGAGCAGAGGGAAGTGATGGCTGCAGATCAGCTTCCTGTAGTGGGGAGCAAACTCTGCTGAGTGTGCCGTGGGAAAAATGACTAACTTAGTAAACAGATATTTGCAGATGGAGACTTCTTAACATTTTTACAGGAAAATTAAGCAAGGTGGCAAAGTGCCTCTTGCTACAAAAATTGAACCATCTCTGCTAGACTCCGGGTGCTCTGGCTTCACAGAGAAACCCCCAAACTGAAAAATGTACCTGCTAATATATTGGGCTCTAAATGTAGCCCTGGGTTAATTGAATAACAATCCCTGGGTAAGATTGAAGTGCAGGAGGGGTTGGCTACGGTTTTAAGAGCCGGTTTGCAGAAAAGGGATTTCCCATTAAGAAATGGCATATACTGATTGTTCTCTTCCTTGCTCTGCCAAGACCTGAAGCACATCTTGGAAGCCAGGCAGAATCCGTGGAGCCAATGGAGTTCTCAAGCTCGACTTCAGCTTCTTCCCAGCTAGAAGAAGCAAGGACACGCCGGCTGAGTTCCACAGGCAACGCGCCCGTATCTGTAGACGAGGATTTAGAGATGCTACTTTGGGAACTCTCAGACGGCATACTGGAAGCCGAGCTCGACTTGGACCCAGGGAAAGATGAGGATGACCTCCTCCTTGAGCTTTCCAAGATGATTGATGATTGAACTGCATAGTCCTATGGTATATTAAAAAAAAAAAAAAAAAAAGAAAAAAAAGAAAACAACTCTTCTTCTTGTTGGATACCCTGAGGTGATCCTTTTTCTAACTGAGGCTTTGCAATGAGACTTAAAGCACAGTTGGAACTGGTAGAAATTGGCAGGATCTGCACTCAGTTGTCCTAAGTTTTCCTGCTGGTCAGAGTTAAGGTCTTGTGCATGGTTCCGTAACTATAGGTGGCTACCTTTGATATCAAGAGGACAAAGCACTTGTTTCTTTTGGCACAGAAAGATGTCCATCGGCACACTGTGGTGGCTGTGAATTGACGTAGTGATGGAGCGATGCTCTGAAGGCTTAAACGGAAAGCTTCTTCCTTCCGCCCCCCTTGGCACAGCTCGATGTTGGGCACATTGTGAAGCCTGGGTGTTCTGATTTCTCGGACAGTTGATACCCAAATCCCGGAGTTACTATGTCAACTCTTGACTTTTATTTGTGTATGCCATTGTTTTGACTGTAATCTTTTCAGATGATGAAGCTGTAGGGGCGGGAGGGAGCAAAATAATTATTCTAGCGTTGTGGACCAAACATGCTGCCAGGAGTGGTGGTGGTGGGGTCAGCCCACCCGGCCTTACTTTCAATTATCAGGGATGATAAAATGGTGTGAAAAGCAGCAGCTCTGCGATACGGCTACGCTACCCCCACTCCCTTCTCTTGTGCTGTACCAAAGTTCCCCCAAGCTTTGGTTGGTGCTTTTTGCTGGTGACAGTAGGACTCCAGGGCGAGTAGTCGGGACTCTCCTGCAGTAACTGGGTCAATTAAGGGTTGGTTTAAGTGCCTCCTGGTTTTTAAAATTGCTCCCCTGAGCTGCTGGCTCTGCTGCCTGCTACAGCAAATGTTCGGGTGCCATCAGCGTCGCACTTGGGCGTGGGCACTGACCCTGCGGAGGAGAGCTGAGACTCGCGTGTATTGTGTACCCTGCCGCCAGTGATCGTTTTCCCCTAGCAGATCTATTTTGAATCATTTCCCTAAATTTTAGAGGAACTTTAGGCTCTTTGTGCTATGATTTGTGAAGCTGTAGGGGCCCTCAGGCATTTGCTGCTGGCAGAGGAAAACCGCTTGTCGAATTTGTTGTAAATACTTTCTGTTTGGACAACAACGCCTGTGTGTGTGTGTGTGTGTGTGTGTGTGTGTGTGTGCACGCGTGCGTGCTTTGACGATCCCCTGCGACGCCCCAGCTCCGCGAGGGGAGCTTTGAAGCGGCTCTGGGAAAACCTCTGCGGAAGAAACCGCTGCTAGTGACTTGCGGAAAAGGGACTCCACAATCAGTGAGATTGTAAAGTAGGTATGTTTATTCAGCGCTGGGCAGCATGGGAGGTCGTGGGCATGAAGATTGATGACTCTTCCTCGTCACCGCTAGTTGACCTCTTGTCTTTGCACAGACTCAGTTGCTCCTTGGCTCTTGTCCATCTGCAAGACCAGTTTCTCCCAGTTTCTTAAGACAGGCTCACTCTCTTATTAGGAGACTGACCTTGGTAAGGGGCCCAAGGCTTCTTGCTTTAGTTAATTGGCACAATGCACCATAGTTAGCAAAGACACTAAGTAGCATCCTAGTTTAACGCTGTCAGCGCTCTATCTCTACTTGATAAGATTCTCCTAACTCCCTCTCTCACTGGAGCCCACGCAGCCCTCCGTCCTGCCGAAGGACTTCACGGGGACTTCTGCCGGCTCCGGGTGCCCGCACACAGACAGAAATGGCTTTGAGAGAAAACAATCAGGAGGAGGAGAGCTCAGAGACTGCGGCCGGCTTCGGCCACCTTCCCCTCGCTTTCCCTCTCCGTGTTCAAACCGAGCACTGTTCTGCCGTCAACCTTCGCTGCCTCTGCCCGCGGCGCCGGGCTTTCGCGTGTGCCATTGCTCCTCTACATATTTTATCCTTCCTTTTGTAAGGAATGGTCCAGCAATTCGTGTCACTAAGGGATTTGAAGGGTTACCATCGAGGCCCGGGTCTAGGTGATAAGAGAACAAAGGGGTTTTTAGGGAAAAGTGCTGACTACTGCAGGGGATGTTGCTAGAGTTTCTGAAATCCGGCGCAGAGGCTCCCAAACGAGGAGGAAGGGGGAGCTGAAGGACAATTGAAGGACAAAAGCCTGAGAGGAAGACAACCAGCATTCAGCCCGAGCAAGCCCCGAGAGACCACCAGAGACCGGTACGCAGGCGCCCCTGGGAGGGGTTTCGGATTCCGGAAACCAATTCTAATAACCCTGCCTCTTCTCGAAGTAGTAATGAATATGTATTAGCCTGGGAGCATCAAAACCAGCCGCCTTACGTAACAGGCGTGCGTCCTGGGGGAGCAGAGACTCCCGGCGCACCCAGCGCTGCTTGCTTGCCTCTATTCGTTTAATAAATTGTAAACTTTGATTGTAATCCTATTTGGATTTATAACAGCCATTTATAACACTTTTTATATTTGTATTTTATTTAAGGCTGTCTTGCCCCCCTTCCCCCCCAGCCTCGCTGCTCGCCAATAAAGCTGGCGCAGGGGCTAAGGGATTTGAAGGGCCTGCTTGTACACCTAAGGGATTTGAGGGCCTGCTTGTACACCTTTGGGGACTGCCTCTTTTGGGGGGGGGGGGGGGGGGTGTTAGGAGCTGCTTGTATACTTTTTTAGGCATTCCTCTGAGAGGGGGTTGGGAGCTTCGTGTATACTGGGGGGGGAGGGCCTCCCTCGAGGTGGAAGCGGGGGGGGTTGGAGCGTTTCTACACTGTAGGGGCCTGCCTGTACACTTTTGGGGCCTGCCTTGGAGGGGTTGGGAGCTGCTTGTACACCTTTGGGGCCTGCGTCTGCGCGGGGCGGGGGGGGTTAGGGGGTTGGAGCTGGTTTTAACCTTTTGGGCTTGCATCTGGAGGGGCTTGGGGCCTGCCTTTGGGGGGGTGGTTGTGAGCTGCTTGTATACTGTAGGGGCCTGCTTGTACACCTTTGGGGCCTGCGTCTGGGGGGGGGTGGGAGCTGCTTGTACACTGTTAGGGCCTGCCTTGGGGGAGGGGTTGGGGCATGTGCCTTGGGGGCATGGGGTTGGGAGCTGCTTCTACGCTGTAGGGGTCTGGATCTTGGGGGGTTGGGGCTGTTTGTACACCTTTGGGGCGTGCCTCTGGGGAGGATGGGGAGTTGCTTGTACACCTTTGGGGCCTGTGTCTGGGGGGGGGTTGGGGCCTGTGCCGGGGGGGTTGGGAGCTGCTTGTATGCTCTAGGGTCCTCTGGCAGGCTTTGGGGCCTCCCTTTGAGGGGGGCAGTTGGGAGCTGGTTGTACGCCTTTGGGGCCTGAGTCTGGGGTGTGGGGGCTGGGGCTGAGGCCTGGGGCCTGGGGCATGCATCTGGGTGGTGGTGGGGGGGGGTCCAGTTCATGGGGGGGGGTGGGTTGGGAGCTGCTTGTGGACAGTTGGGGTCTGCATCCGGGTGTGGCTGGGGCCTGCTTGTAGACTTCTGCAGCCTGTGTCTGGTGTTTGGGGGCTTTTCTGTAGTGTTTGGGGATTGCATTTTGGCTTTGGGATGTGTCTAGAGCTTCTGGGGCCTAGCTGTAGTGCTTGGGGCCTGCGTCTGGGGCTTTTCTGTAGCATTTTGGTAGCGTGTTTGTGATTTGGGGTCTGTATCCAGGGTTTTGCCTTTTTTGTAGTTTTCAGCTTTGTGTCTGTTTCTTTGTTGGTTGCCTGGGGTTTGGGGTTTGGATCATTAGTCAGTGTCATTAGCGTCGGGGGGTTGATATGAAGGGTTAGGGTTGTGGTTAGAGTTGTTACGGTTAAAGAGAATAAGGATTTTAGGGTAAGGGGATCAAGGTTGTGGGAATAAAAATGTTTTTGCACAGAGTTACATCGTTTAGAGGGAAGGAAGGTGGTATTGATATATGCTTGCAGTGATAAGAAAGCTTAACAGACAACCTTGTAAAATGCAGACAACCAGAATCCTTAGAGCAATTGGGTGGAAATCACGGTGTAAGAAACATTACCACCTCAAAGAGGAAAACAGTCAAGAAAAAAATAAAATTGACTAGTAACAGGCCAGCAGCTGTGTATTTTCTGTGAAGCACTGGATAGATTGTGAACATGGATTACCCAGTCAATGGGGAAACTGGGGAGGGTCCTGGTCACCGAGAGGAAAAAAAAAATTATATAAACTGTGTTATGGAACTAGTAGGTGGCTTGTGGGACGCCTGCCATTGCAATCGTGAATAAAAATGCTACCTCACTGAGATACTTGCCTGAGCCTATGGTATTGGTTACAGAGTGTTTCTAATAAGGTGTTAGGGTTTTAAGGTTTCAGGGCTAAGGCACTAGGGTTGGGTTTCAGGGTTAGGGTTTCCAGGGTTTAGGGTTAGGATTTTAAGGTTGTTAGGGTTGGAGTTATAAGGGTTAGGGTTTGGGGGTTAGTGTGTTAAGGTTTTAAAGTATTTTGTGGTTTTAGTGTTGATAGGGTTTTTAGGGTTAGGGTCTTAGGGTTTTAGTTATGGTCAGGTATTTAGGGTTAGGGTTTTAAGGTCTTATTTTTTTTTTTTAAGGTTAGGGTCTCCAGCGTTAGGGCTTTGAGAATCTTTACGTTTTGGGTTAGGGTTTAGAGGGTCTTAATTTTTAGGGTTAGGGCTTTTAGGCGTAGGTCTAATGTGGTAAATTTTATCGGGTTAGGACTGTAAGGGTTTTTAGGGTTAGGGTTTCTAGGGTTTTTTGGGGTAGGGGTTAGGGTTAGATCCGTGGGAGCCATAGTGTTAGGGGTCAGGGTTCCTAGGGGTAAGGCCCAATATTAGGGTGGAAGGCCAAACTAAGGGGGGACCCCCCCCCAAAATTGAAGGGTCGAAGCCCCAATTTAGGGGAAGAAACGTCAAAATTGTGGGGTCCCCCAAAATTGGGCGGAAGAGCTCTTAATATTGGGGGAAACCCAAAAAAGGAGGGTGGGGGACTCTAAAATTGGGGGGACCCCCCAAATTGGTTGTGTCCCCCCCCAAATTGGTTGTGTCCCCCCCAAAATTGGTTGTGTCCCCCCCAATTAAGGGAGGAACCCCCAAAATTGGGTGGGTGAAACCCCATATTGGGGGGGCAGAACACTTAAATGGAAGTGTGAAATTCCAGAATTGAATGTGGACCCCCCAGAACAGTCTTCAGGGGTTTAGTGTGGTAAATTTTATCGGGTTAGGGCTGTAAGGGTTTTTAGGGTTAGGGTTTCTAGGGTTTGTTGGGGTAGGGGTTAGGGTTAGATCCGTGGTTGCCATAGCGTTAGGGGTCAAGGTTCTTAGGGGTTAGGCCTAATATTAGGGCGGAAGGCCAAAATAAGAGGGTGGGAGCCCCCCCCAAAATTGAAGGGTTGAAGCCCCAAGTTAGGGGAAGGAACGTCAAAATTGTGGGGTCCCCCAAAATTGGGCGGAAGAACTTTTAATATTAGGGGGGAACCCAAAAAGGAGGGTGGGGGACTCTAAAATCGGTTGTGTCCCCCCCAATTAGGGGAGGAACCCCCAAAATTGGGTGGGCGAACCCCCAAATTGGGGGGAAGAAGACTTAAATGGAAGTGTGAAATTCCAGAATTGGATGTGGACCCCCCAGAACAGTCTTCAGGGGTTTAGTGTGGTAAATTTTATCGGGTTAGGGCTGTAAGGGTTTTTAGGGTTAGGGTTTCTAGGGTTTGTTGGGGTAGGGGTTAGGGTTAGATCCGTGGTTGCCATAGGGTTAGGGGTCAAGGTTCTTAGGGGTTAGGCCTAATATTAGGGCGGAAGGCCAAAATAAGAGGGGAGGAGCCCACCCAAAATTGAAGGGTTGAAGCCCAAAGTTAGGGGAAGGAACGTCAAAATTGTGGGGTCCCCCAAAATTGAGCGGAAGAGCTCTTAATATTGGGGGAAACCCAAAAAAGGAGGGTGGGGGACTCTAAAATTGGTTGTGTCCCCCCCAAAATTGGTTGTGTCCCCCCCAAAATTGGTTGTGTCCCCCCCAATTAGGGGAGGAACCCCCAAAATTGGGTGGGCGAACCCCCATATTGGGGGGGAAGAACACTTAAATGGAAGTGTGAAATTCCAGAATTGAATGTGGACCCCCCAGAACAGTCTTCAGGGGTTTAGTGTGGTAAATTTTATCGGGTTAGGGCTGCAAGGGTTTTTAGGGTTAGGGTTTCTAGGGTTTGTTGGGGTAGGGGTTAGGGTTAGATCCGTGGTTGCCATAGGCTTAGGGGTCAAGGTTCTTAGGGGTTAGGCCTAATATTAGGGCGGAAGGCCAAAATAAGAGGGTGGGAGCCCCCCCCAAAATCGAAGGGTTGAAGCCCAAAGTTAGGGGAAGGAACGGCCAAATTGTGGGGTCCCCCAAAATTGGGCGGAAGAACTCTTTAATATTAGGGGGGAACCCAAAAAAGGAGGGTGGGGGACTCTACAATTGGGGGGGACCCCCAAAATTGGTCGGGTCCCCCCAAATTAGGGGAGGAACCCCCAAAATTGGGTGGGTGAACCCCCAAATTGGGGGGAAGAAGACTTAAATGGAAGTGTGAAATTCCAGAATTGAATGTGGACCCCCCCCAGACCTGGGGAGGAATCCCCAAACTTGGGGGGGACCCCCAAAATTGGGGTTAAAGCCCCAGATCCCGGGGAGCTAAGCCCCAAATTAAGGGAAGGAACCTCAAACATGTGGTGAGAACCCCAACATTGGGGGAAAGAACCTTAATATTAGGGTGGCAGGCCAAGAAAGGATGGTGGGGGCCTCCAAAATTGTGGGGGGCTTGGAATTGGGGGGAATCCCCAAAATGGAGGGGGAACCCCAAAAGTGGGGGGGGGGCGAAGCACCAAATTAGGGGAAGGAACCCCAAAATTGCGGGGAAGAACTCTGAAATGGAGAGCTGAAAACCCGAAATTGAGGGGAAACCCCCCAAAACGGCGGGAAAACCCTCCATAAACACGAAACCGGTAATGTAACAGAGCAAAAAATGGCGTCCTACGGCAAGGTGCGAGGCTCAATTTTCTGGGGAGTGCTGGGAAATGTAGTTCTTGGCCACCGGGTTTCCGGGAGTCCATATTGTTTTCCCAGAGCATGCCGGGAGATGTAGTTCTCGGACACTGGGCTTCCGGGAGGCCATGTTGGTTTCCCATCTTTGCTAGACTCCGGGTGCTCTGGCTTCACAGAGAAACCCCCAAACTGAAAAATGTACCTGCTAATATATTGGGCTCTAAATGTAGCCCTGGGTTAATTGAATAACAATCCCTGGGTAAGATTGAAGTGCAGGAGGGGTTGGCTACGGTTTTAAGAGCCGGTTTGCAGAAAAGGGATTTCCCGTTAAGAAATGGCATATACTGATTGTTCTCTTCCTTGCTCTGCCAAGACCTGAAGCACATCTTGGAAGCCAGGCAGAATCCGTGGAGCCAATGGAGTTCTCAAGCTCGACTTCAGCTTCTTCCCAGCTAGAAGAAGCAAGGACACGCCAGCTGAGTTCCACAGGCAACGCGCCCGTATCTGTAGACGAGGATTTAGAGATGCTACTTTGGGAACTCTCAGACGGCATACTGGAAGCCGAGCTCGACTTGGACCCAGGGAAGGATGAGGATGACCTCCTCCTTGAGCTTTCCAAGATGATTGATGATTGAACTGCATAGTCCTATGGTATATTAAAAAAAAAAAAAAAAAAAAAAAGAAAAAAAAGAAAACAACTCTTCTTCTTGTTGGATACCCTGAGGTGATCCTTTTTCTAACTGAGGCTTTGCAATGAGACTTAAAGCACAGTTGGAACTGGTAGAAATTGGCAGGATCTGCACTCAGTTGTCCTAAGTTTTCCTGCTGGTCAGAGTTAAGGTCTTGTGCATGGTTCCGTAACTATAGGTGGCTACCTTTGATATCAAGAGGACAAAGCACTTGTTTCTTTTGGCACAGAAAGATGTCCATCGGCACGCTGTGGTGGCTGTGAATTGACGTAGTGATGGAGCGATGCTCTGAAGGCTTAAACGGAAAGCTTCTTCCTTCCGCCCCCCCCTTGGCACAGCTCAATGTTGGGCACATTGTGAAGCCTGGGTGTTCTGATTTCTCGGACAGTTGATACCCAAATCCCGGAGTTACTATGTCAACTCTTGACTTTTATTTGTGTATGCCATTGTTTTGACTGTAATCTTTTCAGATGATGAAGCTGTAGGGGCGGGAGGGAGCAAAATAATTATTCTAGCGTTGTGGACCAAACATGCTGCCAGGAGTGGTGGTGGTGGGGTCAGCCCACCCGGCCTTACTTTCAATTATCAGGGATGATAAAATGGTGTGAAAAGCAGCAGCTCTGCGATACGGCTACGCTACCCCCACTCCCTTCTCTTGTGCTGTACCAAAGTTCCCCCAAGCTTTGGTTGGTGCTTTTTGCTGGTGACAGTAGGACTCCAGGGCGAGTAGTCGGGACTCTCCTGCAGTAACTGGGTCAATTAAGGGTTGGTTTAAGTGCCTCCTGGTTTTTAAAATTGCTCCCCTGAGCTGCTGGCTCTGCTGCCTGCTACAGCAAATGTTCGGGTGCCATCAGCGTCGCACTTGGGCGTGGGCACTGACCCTGCGGAGGAGAGCTGAGACTCGCGTGTATTGTGTACCCTGCCGCCAGTGATCGTTTTCCCCTAGCAGATCTATTTTGAATCATTTCCCTAAATTTTAGAGGAACTTTAGGCTCTTTGTGCTATGATTTGTGAAGCTGTAGGGGCCCTCAGGCATTTGCTGCTGGCAGAGGAAAACCGCTTGTCAAATTTGTTGTAAATACTTTCTGTTTGGACAACAACGCCTGTGTGTGTGTGTGTGTGTGTGTGTGTGTGTGTGTGTGCACGCGTGCGTGCTTTGACGATCCCCTGCGACGCCCCAGCTCCGCGAGGGGAGCTTTGAAGCGGCTCTGGGAAAACCTCTGCGGAAGAAACCGCTGCTAGTGACTTGCGGAAAAGGGACTCCACAATCAGTGAGATTGTAAAGTAGGTATGTTTATTCAGCGCTGGGCAGCATGGGAGGTCGTGGGCATGAAGATTGATGACTCTTCCTCGTCACCGCTAGTTGACCTCTTGTCTTTGCACAGACTCAGTTGCTCCTTGGCTCTTGTCCATCTGCAAGACCAGTTTCTCCCAGTTTCTTAAGACAGGCTCACTCTCTTATTAGGAGACTGACCTTGGTAAGGGGCCCAAGGCTTCTTGCTTTAGTTAATTGGCACAATGCACCATAGTTAGCAAAGACACTAAGTAGCATCCTAGTTTAACGCTGTCAGCGCTCTATCTCTACTTGATAAGATTCTCCTAACTCCCTCTCTCACTGGAGCCCACGCAGCCCTCCGTCCTGCCGAAGGACTTCACGGGGACTTCTGCCGGCTCCGGGTGCCCGCACACAGACAGAAATGGCTTTGAGAGAAAACAATCAGGAGGAGGAGAGCTCAGAGACTGCGGCCGGCTTCGGCCACCTTCCCCTCGCTTTCCCTCTCCGTGTTCAAACCGAGCACTGTTCTGCCGTCAACCTTCGCTGCCTCTGCCCGCGGCGCCGGGCTTTCGCGGGTGCCATTGCTCCTCTACATATTTTATCCTTCCTTTTGTAAGGAATGGTCCAGCAATTCGTGTCACTAAGGGATTTGAAGGGTTACCATCGAGGCCCGGGTCTAGGTGATAAGAGAACAAAGGGGTTTTTAGGGAAAAGTGCTGACTACTGCAGGGGATGTTGCTAGAGTTTCTGAAATCCGGCGCAGAGGCTCCCAAACGAGGAGGAAGGGGGAGCTGAAGGACAATTGAAGGACAAAAGCCTGAGAGGAAGACAACCAGCATTCAGCCCGAGCAAGCCCCGAGAGACCACCAGAGACCGGTACGCAGGCGCCCCTGGGAGGGGTTTCGGATTCCGGAAACCAATTCTAATAACCCTGCCTCTTCTCGAAGTAGTAATGAATATGTATTAGCCTGGGAGCATCAAAACCAGCCGCCTTACGTAACAGGCGTGCGTCCTGGGGGAGCAGAGACTCCCGGCGCACCCAGCGCTGCTTGCTTGCCTCTATTCGTTTAATAAATTGTAAACTTTGATTGTAATCCTATTTGGATTTATAACAGCCATTTATAACACTTTTTATATTTCTATTTTATTTAAGGCTGTCTTGCCCCCCTCCCCCCCCAGCCTCGCTGCTCGCCAATAAAGCTGGCGCAGGGGCTAAGGGATTTGAAGGGCCTGCTTGTACACCTAAGGGATTTGAGGGCCTGCTTGTACACCTTTGGGGACTGCCTCTTTTGGGGGGGGGGGGGGGGGGGGTGTTAGGAGCTGCTTGTATACTTTTTTAGGCATTCCTCTGAGAGGGGGTTGGGAGCTTCGTGTATACTGGGGGGGGAGGGCCTCCCTCGAGGTGGAAGCGGGGGGGGTTGGAGCGTTTCTACACTGTAGGGGCCTGCTTGTACACCTTTGGGGCCTGCGTCTGGGGGGGGGTGGGAGCTGCTTGTACACTGTTAGGGCCTGCCTTGGGGGAGGGGTTGGGGCATGTGCCTTGGGGGCATGGGGTTGGGAGCTGCTTCTACGCTGTAGGGGTCTGGATCTTGGGGGGTTGGGGCTGTTTGTACACCTTTGGGGCGTGCCTCTGGGGAGGATGGGGAGTTGCTTGTACACCTTTGGGGCCTGTGTCTGGGGGGGGGTTGGGGCCTGTGCCGGGGGGGTTGGGAGCTGCTTGTACGCTCTAGGGTCCTCTGGCAGGCTTTGGGGCCTCCCTTTGAGGGGGGCAGTTGGGAGCTGGTTGTACGCCTTTGGGGCCTGAGTCTGGGGTGTGGGGGCTGGGGCTGAGGCCTGGGGCCTGGGGCATGCATCTGGGTGGTGGTGGGGGGGGGTCCAGTTCATGGGGGGGGGTGGGTTGGGAGCTGCTTGTGGACAGTTGGGGTCTGCATCCGGGTGTGGCTGGGGCCTGCTTGTAGACTTCTGCAGCCTGTGTCTGGTGTTTGGGGGCTTTTCTGTAGTGTTTGGGGATTGCATTTTGGCTTTGGGATGTGTCTAGAGCTTCTGGGGCCTAGCTGTAGTGCTTGGGGCCTGCGTCTGGGGCTTTTCTGTAGCATTTTGGTAGCGTGTTTGTGATTTGGGGTCTGTATCCAGGGTTTTGCCTTTTTTGTAGTTTTCAGCTTTGTGTCTGTTTCTTTGTTGGTTGCCTGGGGTTTGGGGTTTGGATCATTAGTCAGTGTCATTAGCGTCGGGGGGTTGATATGAAGGGTTAGGGTTGTGGTTAGAGTTGTTACGGTTAAAGAGAATAAGGATTTTAGGGTAAGGGGATCAAGGTTGTGGGAATAAAAATGTTTTTGCACAGAGTTACATCGTTTAGAGGGAAGGAAGGTGGTATTGATATATGCTTGCAGTGATAAGAAAGCTTAACAGACAACCTTGTAAAATGCAGACAACCAGAATCCTTAGAGCAATTGGGTGGAAATCACGGTGTAAGAAACATTACCACCTCAAAGAGGAAAACAGTCAAGAAAAAAATAAAATTGACTAGTAACAGGCCAGCAGCTGTGTATTTTCTGTGAAGCACTGGATAGATTGTGAACATGGATTACCCAGTCAATGGGGAAACTGGGGAGGGTCCTGGTCACCGAGAGGAAAAAAAAAATTATATAAACTGTGTTATGGAACTAGTAGGTGGCTTGTGGGACGCCTGCCATTGCAATCGTGAATAAAAATGCTACCTCACTGAGATACTTGCCTGAGCCTATGGTATTGGTTACAGAGTGTTTCTAATAAGGTGTTAGGGTTTTAAGGTTTCAGGGCTAAGGCACTAGGGTTGGGTTTCAGGGTTAGGGTTTCCAGGGTTTAGGGTTAGGATTTTAAGGTTGTTAGGGTTGGAGTTATAAGGGTTAGGGTTTGGGGGTTAGTGTGTTAAGGTTTTAAAGTATTTTGTGGTTTTAGTGTTGATAGGGTTTTTAGGGTTAGGGTCTTAGGGTTTTAGTTATGGTCAGGTATTTAGGGTTAGGGTTTTAAGGTCTTATTTTTTTTTTTTAAGGTTAGGGTCTCCAGCGTTAGGGCTTTGAGAATCTTTACGTTTTGGGTTAGGGTTTAGAGGGTCTTAATTTTTAGGGTTAGGGCTTTTAGGCGTAGGTCTAATGTGGTAAATTTTATCGGGTTAGGACTGTAAGGGTTTTTAGGGTTAGGGTTTCTAGGGTTTTTTGGGGTAGGGGTTAGGGTTAGATCCGTGGGAGCCGTAGTGTTAGGGGTCAGGGTTCCTAGGGGTAAGGCCCAATATTAGGGTGGAAGGCCAAACTAAGTGGGGACCCCCCCCCAAAATTGAAGGGTCGAAGCCCCAATTTAGGGGAAGAAACGTCAAAATTGTGGGGTCCCCCAAAATTGGGCGGAAGAGCTCTTAATATTGGGGGAAACCCAAAAAGGAGGGTGGGGGACTCTAAAATTGGGGGGACCCCCCAAATTGGTTGTGTCCCCCCCCAAATTGGTTGTGTCCCCCCCAAAATTGGTTGTGTCCCCCCCAATTAGGGGAGGAACCCCCAAAATTGGGTGGGCGAACCCCCATATTGGGGGGGCAGAACACTTAAATGGAAGTGTGAAATTCCAGAATTGAATGTGGACCCCCCAGAACAGTCTTCAGGGGTTTAGTGTGGTAAATTTTATCGGGTTAGGGCTGTAAGGGTTTTTAGGGTTAGGGTTTCTAGGGTTTGTTGGGGTAGGGGTTAGGGTTAGATCCGTGGTTGCCATAGCGTTAGGGGTCAAGGTTCTTAGGGGTTAGGCCTAATATTAGGGCGGAAGGCCAAAATAAGAGGGTGGGAGCCCCCCCCAAAATTGAAGGGTTGAAGCCCAAAGTTAGGGGAAGGAACGTCAAAATTGTGGGGTCCCCCAAAATTGAGCGGAAGAGCTCTTAATATTGGGGGAAACCCAAAAAAAGGAGGGTGGGGGACTCTAAAATTGGTTGTGTCCCCCCCAAAATTGGTTGTGTCCCCCCCAAAATTGGTTGTGTCCCCCCCAATTAGGGGAGGAACCCCCAAAATTGGGTGGGCGAACCCCCATATTGGGGGGGAAGAACACTTAAATGGAAGTGTGAAATTCCAGAATTGAATGTGGACCCCCCAGAACAGTCTTCAGGGGTTTAGTGTGGTAAATTTTATCGGGTTAGGGCTGCAAGGGTTTTTAGGGTTAGGGTTTCTAGGGTTTGTTGGGGTAGGGGTTAGGGTTAGATCCGTGGTTGCCATAGGCTTAGGGGTCAAGGTTCTTAGGGGTTAGGCCTAATATTAGGGCGGAAGGCCAAAATAAGAGGGGGGGAGCCCCCCCCAAAATCGAAGGGTTGAAGCCCAAAGTTAGGGGAAGGAACGGCCAAATTGTGGGGTCCCCCAAAATTGAGCGGAAGAACTCTTTAATATTAGGGGGGAACCCAAAAAAGGAGGGTGGGGGACTCTACAATTGGGGGGGACCCCCAAAATTGGTCGGGTCCCCCCAAATTAGGGGAGGAACCCCCAAAATTGGGTGGGTGAACCCCCAAATTGGGGGGAAGAAGACTTAAATGGAAGTGTGAAATTCCAGAATTGAATGTGGACCCCCCCCAGACCTGGGGAGGAATCCCCAAACTTGGGGGGGACCCCCAAAATTGGGGTTAAAGCCCCAGATCCCGGGGAGCTAAGCCCCAAATTAAGGGAAGGAACCTCAAACATGTGGTGAGAACCCCAACATTGGGGGAAAGAACCTTAATATTAGGGTGGCAGGCCAAGAAAGGATGGTGGGGGCCTCCAAAATTGTGGGGGGCTTGGAATTGGGGGGAATCCCCAAAATGGAGGGGGAACCCCAAAAGTGGGGGGGGGGCGAAGCACCAAATTAGGGGAAGGAACCCCAAAATTGCGGGGAAGAACTCTGAAATGGAGAGCTGAAAACCCGAAATTGAGGGGAAACCCCCCAAAACGGCGGGAAAACCCTCCATAAACACGAAACCGGTAATGTAACAGAGCAAAAAATGGCGTCCTGCGGCAAGGTGCGAGGCTCAATTTTCTGGGGAGTGCTGGGAAATGTAGTTCTTGGCCACCGGGTTTCCGGGAGTCCATATTGTTTTCCCAGAGCATGCCGGGAGATGTAGTTCTCGGACACTGGGCTTCCGGGAGGCCATGTTGGTTTCCCATCTTTGCTAGACTCCGGGTGCTCTGGCTTCACAGAGAAATCCCCAAACTGAAAAATGTACCTGCTAATATATTGGGCTCTAAATGTAACCCTGGGTTAATTGAATAACAATCCCTGGGTAAGATTGAAGTGCAGGAGGGGTTGGCTACGGTTTTAAGAGCCGGTTTGCAGAAAAGGGATTTCCCGTTAAGAAATGGCATATACTGATTGTTCTCTTCCTTGCTCTGCCAAGACCTGAAGCACATCTTGGAAGCCAGGCAGAATCCGTGGAGCCAATGGAGTTCTCAAGCTCGACTTCAGCTTCTTCCCAGCTAGAAGAAGCAAGGACACGCCGGCTGAGTTCCACAGGCAACGCGCCCGTATCTGTAGACGAGGATTTAGAGATGCTACTTTGGGAACTCTCAGACGGCATACTGGAAGCCGAGCTCGACTTGGACCCAGGGAAAGATGAGGATGACCTCCTCCTTGAGCTTTCCAAGATGATTGATGATTGAACTGCATAGTCCTATGGTATATTAAAAAAAAAAAAAAAAAAAAGAAAAAAAAGAAAACAACTCTTCTTCTTGTTGGATACCCTGAGGTGATCCTTTTTCTAACTGAGGCTTTGCAATGAGACTTAAAGCACAGTTGGAACTGGTAGAAATTGGCAGGATCTGCACTCAGTTGTCCTAAGTTTTCCTGCTGGTCAGAGTTAAGGTCTTGTGCATGGTTCCGTAACTATAGGTGGGTACCTTTGATATCAAGAGGACAAAGCACTTGTTTCTTTTGGCACAGAAAGATGTCCATCGGCACGCTGTGGTGGCTGTGAATTGACGTAGTGATGGAGCGATGCTCTGAAGGCTTAAACGGAAAGCTTCTTCCTTCCGCCCCCCCTTGGCACAGCTCGATGTTGGGCACATTGTGAAGCCTGAGTGTTCTGATTTCTCGGACAGTTGATACCCAAATCCCGGAGTTACTATGTCAACTCTTGACTTTTATTTGTGTATGCCATTGTTTTGACTGTAATCTTTTCAGATGATGAAGCTGTAGGGGCGGGAGGGAGCAAAATAATTATTCTAGCGTTGTGGACCAAACATGCTGCCAGGAGTGGTGGTGGTGGGGTCAGCCCACCCGGCCTTACTTTCAATTATCAGGGATGATAAAATGGTGTGAAAAGCAGCAGCTCTGCGATACGGCTACGCTACCCCCACTCCCTTCTCTTGTGCTGTACCAAAGTTCCCCCAAGCTTTGGTTGGTGCTTTTTGCTGGTGACAGTAGGACTCCAGGGCGAGTAGTCGGGACTCTCCTGCAGTAACTGGGTCAACTAAGGGTTGGTTTAAGTGCCTCCTGGTTTTTAAAATTGCTCCCCTGAGCTGCTGGCTCTGCTGCCTGCTACAGCAAATGTTCAGGTGCCATCAGCGTCGCACTTGGGCGTGGGCACTGACCCTGCGGAGGAGAGCTGAGACTCGCGTGTATTGTGTACCCTGCCGCCAGTGATCGTTTTCCCCTAGAAGATCTATTTTGAATCATTTCCCTAAATTTTAGAGGAACTTTAGGCTCTTTGTGCTATGATTTGTGAAGCTGTAGGGGCCCTCAGGCATTTGCTGCTGGCAGAGGAAAACCGCTTGTCGAATTTGTTGTAAATACTTTCTGTTTGGACAACAACGCCTGTGTGTGTGTGTGTGTGTGTGTGTGTGTGTGTGTGTGTGCGTGCTTTGACGACCCCCTGCGACGCCCCAGCTCCGCGAGGGAAGCTTTGAAGCGGCTCTGGGAAAACCTCTGCGGAAGAAACCGCTGCTAGTGACTTGCGGAAAAGGGACTCCACAATCAGTGAGATTGTAAAGTAGGTATGTTTATTCAGCGCTGGGCAGCACGGGAGGTCGTGGGCATGAAGATTGATGACTCTTCCTCGTCACCGCTAGTTGACCTCTTGTCTTTGCACAGACTCAGTTGCTCCTTGGCTCTTGTCCATCTGCAGGACCAGTTTCTCCCAGTTTCTTAAGACAGGCTCACTCTCTTATTAGGAGACTGACCTTGGTAAGGGGCCCAAGGCTTCTTGCTTTAGTTAATTGGCACAATGCACCATAGTTAGCAAAGACACTAAGTAGCATCCTAGTTTAACGCTGTCAGCGCTCTATCTCTACTTGATAAGATTCTCCTAACTCCCTCTCTCACTGGAGCCCACGCAGCCCTCCGTCCTGCCGAAGGACTTCACGGGGACTTCTGCCGGCTCCGGGTGCCCGCACACAGACAGAAATGGCTTTGAGAGAAAACAATCAGGAGGAGGAGAGCTCAGAGACTGCGGCCGGCTTCGGCCACCTTCCCCTCGCTTTCCCTCTCCGTGTTCAAACCGAGCACTGTTCTGCCGTCAACCTTCGCTGCCTCTGCCCGCGGCGCCGGGCTTTCGCGGGTGCCATTGCTCCTCTACATATTTTATCCTTCCTTTTGTAAGGAATGGTCCAGCAATTCGTGTCACTAAGGGATTTGAAGGGTTACCATCGAGGCCCGGGTCTAGGTGATAAGAGAACAAAGGGGTTTTTAGGGAAAAGTGCTGACTACTGCAGGGGATGTTGCTAGAGTTTCTGAAATCCGGCGCAGAGGCTCCCAAACGAGGAGGAAGGGGGAGCTGAAGGACAATTGAAGGACAAAAGCCTGAGAGGAAGACAACCAGCATTCAGCCCGAGCAAGCCCCGAGAGACCACCAGAGACTGGTACGCAGGCGCCCCTGGGAGGGGTTTCGGATTCCGGAAACCAATTCTAATAACCCTGCCTCTTCTCGAAGTAGTAATGAATATGTATTAGCCTGGGAGCATCAAAACCAGCCGCCTTACGTAACAGGCGTGCATCCTGGGGGAGCAGAGACTCCCGGCGCACCCAGCGCTGCTTGCTTGCCTCTATTCGTTTAATAAATTGTAAACTTTGATTGTAATCCTATTTGGATTTATAACAGCCATTTATAACACTTTTTATATTTGTATTTTATTTAAGGCTGTCTTGCCCCCCTCCCCCCCCAGCCTCGCTGCTCGCCAATAAAGCTGGCGCAGGGGCTAAGGGATTTGAAGGGCCTGCTTGTACACCTAAGGGATTTGAGGGCCTGCTTGTACACCTTTGGGGACTGCCTCTTTTGGGGGGGGGTGTTAGGAGCTGCTTGTATACCTTTTTAGGCATTCCTCTGAGAGGGGGTTGGGAGCTTCGTGTATACTGGGGGGGGAGGGCCTCCCTCGAGGTGGAAGCGGGGGGGGTTGGAGCGTTTCTACACTGTAGGGGCCTGCCTGTACACTTTTGGGGCCTGCCTTGGAGGGGTTGGGAACTGCTTGTACACCTTTGGGGCCTGCGTCTGCGCGGGGCGGGGGGGGTTAGGGGGTTGGAGCTGGTTTTAACCTTTTGGGCTTGCATCTGGAGGGGCTTGGGGCCTGCCTTTGGGGGGGTGGTTGTGAGCTGCTTGTATACTGTAGGGGCCTGCTTGTACACCTTTGGGGCCTGCGTCTGGGGGGGGTGGGAGTTGCTTGTACACTGTTAGGGCCTGCCTTGGGGGAGGGGTTGGGGCATGTGCCTTGGGGGCATGGGGTTGGGAGCTGCTTCTACGCTGTAGGGGTCTGGGTCTTGGGGGGTTGGGGCTGTTTGTACACCTTTGGGGCGTGCCTCTGGGGAGGATGGGGAGTTGCTTGTACACCTTTGGGGCCTGTGTCTGGGGGGGGGTTGGGGCCTGTGCCGGGGGGGTTGGGAGCTGCTTGTACGCTCTAGGGTCCTCTGGCAGGCTTTGGGGCCTCCCTTTGAGGGGGGCAGTTGGGAGCTGGTTGTACACCTTTGGGGCCTGAGTCTGGGGTGTGGGGGCTGGGGCTGAGGCCTGGGGCCTGGGGCATGCATCTGGGTGGTGGGGGGGGGGGGGGTCCAGTTCATGGGGGGGGGTGGGTTGGGAGCTGCTTGTGGACAGTTGGGGTCTGCATCCGGGTGTGGCTGGGGCCTGCTTGTAGACTTCTGCAGCCTGTGTCTGGTGTTTGGGGGCTTTTCTGTAGTGTTTGGGGATTGCATTTTGGCTTTGGGATGTGTCTAGAGCTTCTGGGGCCTAGCTGTAGTGCTTGGGGCCTGCGTCTGGGGCTTTTCTGTAGCATTTTGGTAGCGTGTTTGTGATTTGGGGTCTGTATCCAGGGTTTTGCCTTTTTTGTAGTTTTCAGCTTTGTGTCTGTTTCTTTGTTGGTTGCCTGGGGTTTGGGGTTTGGATCATTAGTCAGTGTCATTAGCGTCGGGGGGTTGATATGAAGGGTTAGGGTTGTGGTTAGAGTTGTTACGGTTAAAGAGAATAAGGATTTTAGGGTAAGGGGATCAAGGTTGTGGGAATAAAAATGTTTTTGCACAGAGTTACATCGTTTAGAGGGAAGGAAGGTGGTATTGATATATGCTTGCAGTGATAAGAAAGCTTAACAGACAACCTTGTAAAATGCAGACAACCAGAATCCTTAGAGCAATTGGGTGGAAATCACGGTGTAAGAAACATTACCACCTCAAAGAGGAAAACAGTCAAGAAAAAAATAAAATTGACTAGTAACAGGCCAGCAGCTGTGTATTTTCTGTGAAGCACTGGATAGATCGTGAACATGGATTACTCAGTCAATGGGGAAACTGGGGAGGGTCCTGGTCACCGAGAGGAAAAAAAAAATTATATAAACTGTGTTATGGAACTAGTAGGTGGCTTGTGGGACGCCTGCCATTGCAATCGTGAATAAAAATGCTACCTCACTGAGATACTTGCCTGAGCCTATGGTATTGGTTACAGAGTGTTTCTAATAAGGTGTTAGGGTTTTAAGGTTTCAGGGCTAAGGCACTAGGGTTGGGTTTCAGGGTTAGGGTTTCCAGGGTTTAGGGTTAGGATTTTAAGGTTGTTAGGGTTGGAGTTATAAGGGTTAGGGTTTGGGGGTTAGTGTGTTAAGGTTTTAAAGTATTTTGTGGTTTTAGTGTAGATAGGGTTTTTAGGGTTAGGGTCTTAGGGTTTTAGTTATGGTCAGGTATTTAGGGTTAGGGTTTTAAGGTCTTTTTTTTTTTTTTTTAAGGTTAGGGTCTCCAGCGTTAGGGCTTTGAGAATCTTTACGTTTTGGGTTAGGGTTTAGAGGGTCTTAATTTTTAGGGTTAGGGCTTTTAGGCGTAGGTCTAGTGTGGTAAATTTTATCGGGTTAGGACTGTAAGGGTTTTTAGGGTTAGGGTTTCTAGGGTTTTTTGGGGTAGGGGTTAGGGTTAGATCCGTGGGAGCCGTAGTGTTAGGGGTCAGGGTTCTTAGGGGTAAGGCCCAATATTAGGGTGGAAGGCCAAACTAAGGGGGGAGCCCCCCCCAAAATTGAAGGGTCGAAGCCCCAATTTAGGGGAAGAAACGTCAAAATTGTGGGGTCCCCCAAAATAGGGCGGAAGAGCTCTTAATATTGGGGGAAACCCAAAAAAGGAGGGTGGGGGACTCTAAAATTGGGGGGACCCCCCCAAATTGGTTGTGTCCCCCCCAAAATTGGTTGTGTCCCCCCCAATTAGGGGAGGAACCCCCAAAATTGGGTAGGCGAACCCCCATATTGGGGGGGCAGAACACTTAAATGGAAGTGTGAAATTCCAGAATTGAATGTGGACCCCCCAGAACAGTCTTCAGGGGTTTAGTGTGGTAAATTTTATCGGGTTAGGGCTGCAAGGGTTTTTAGGGTTAGGGTTTCTAGGGTTTGTTGGGGTAGGGGTTAGGGTTAGATCCGTGGTTGCCATAGCGTTAGGGGTCAAGGTTCTTAGGGGTTAGGCCTAATATTAGGGCGGAAGGCCAAAATAAGAGGGTGGGAGACCCCCCCAAAATTGAAGGGTTGAAGCCCCAAGTTAGGGGAAGGAACGTCAAAATTGTGGGGTCCCCCAAAATTGGGCAGAAGAGCTCTTAATATTGGGGGAAACCCAAAAAAGGAGGGTGGGGGACTCTAAAATTGGTTGTGTCCCCCCCAAAATTGGTTGTGTCCCCCCCAAAATTGGTTGTGTCCCCCCCAATTAGGGGAGGAACCCCCAAAATTGGGTGGGCGAACCCCCATATTGGGGGGGAAGAAGACTTAAATGGAAGTGTGAAATTCCAGAATTGAATGTGGACCCCCCAGAACAGTCTTCAGGGGTTTAGTGTGGTAAATTTTATCGGGTTAGGGCTGCAAGGGTTTTTAGGGTTAGGGTTTCTAGGGTTTGTTGGGGTAGGGGTTAGGGTTAGATCCGTGGTTGCCATAGGCTTAGGGGTCAAGGTTCTTAGGGGTTAGGCCTAATATTAGGGCGGAAGGCCAAAATAAGAGGGGGGGACCCCCCCCCAAAATCGAAGGGTTGAAGCCCAAAGTTAGGGGAAGGAACGGCCAAATTGTGGGGTCCCCCAAAATTGGGCGGAAGAACTCTTTAATATTAGGGGGGAACCCAAAAAAGGAGGGTGGGGGACTCTACAATTGGGGGGGACCCCCAAAATTGGTCGGGTCCCCCCAAATTAGGGGAGGAACCCCCAAAATTGGGTGGGTGAACCCCCAAATTGGGGGGAAGAAGACTTAAATGGAAGTGTGAAATTCCAGAATTGAATGTGGACCCCCCCCAGACCTGGGGAGGAATCCCCAAACTTGGGGGGGACCCCCAAAATTGGGGTTAAAGCCCCAGATCCCGGGGAGCTAAGCCCCAAATTAAGGGAAGGAACCTCAAACATGTGGTGAGAACCCCAACATTGGGGGAAAGAACCTTAATATTAGGGTGGCAGGCCAAGAAAGGATGGTGGGGGCCTCCAAAAGTGTGGGGGGCTTGGAATTGGGGGGAATCCCCAAAATGGAGGGGGAACCCCAAAAGTGGGGGGGGGGCGAAGCACCAAATTAGGGGAAGGAACCCCAAAATTGCGGGGAAGAACTCTGAAATGGAGAGCTGAAAACCCGAAATTGAGGGGAAACCCCCCAAAACGGCGGGAAAACCCTCCATAAACACGAAACCGGTAATGTAACAGAGCAAAAAATGGCGTCCTACGGCAAGGTGCGAGGCTCAATTTTCTGGGGAGTGCTGGGAAATGTAGTTCTTGGCCACCGGGTTTCCGGGAGTCCATATTGTTTTCCCAGAGCATGCCGGGAGATGTAGTTCTCGGACACTGGGCTTCCGGGAGGCCATGTTGGTTTCCCATCTTTGCTAGACTCCGGGTGCTCTGGCTTCACAGAGAAACCCCCAAACTGAAAAATGTACCTGCTAATATATTGGGCTCTAAATGTAGCCCTGGGTTAATTGAATAACAATCCCTGGGTAAGATTGAAGTGCAGGAGGGGTTGGCTACGGTTTTAAGAGCCGGTTTGCAGAAAAGGGATTTCCCGTTAAGAAATGGCATATACTGATTGTTCTCTTCCTTGCTCTGCCAAGACCTGAAGCACATCTTGGAAGCCAGGCAGAATCCGTGGAGCCAATGGAGTTCTCAAGCTCGACTTCAGCTTCTTCCCAGCTAGAAGAAGCAAGGACACGCCGGCTGAGTTCCACAGGCAACGCGCCCGTATCTGTAGACGAGGATTTAGAGATGCTACTTTGGGAACTCTCAGACGGCATACTGGAAGCCGAGCTCGACTTGGACCCAGGGAAGGATGAGGATGACCTCCTCCTTGAGCTTTCCAAGATGATTGATGATTGAACTGCATAGTCCTATGGTATATTAAAAAAAAAAAAAAAAAAAAAAGAAAAAAAAGAAAACAACTCTTCTTCTTGTTGGATACCCTGAGGTGATCCTTTTTCTAACTGAGGCTTTGCAATGAGACTTAAAGCACAGTTGGAACTGGTAGAAATTGGCAGGATCTGCACTCAGTTGTCCTAAGTTTTCCTGCTGGTCAGAGTTAAGGTCTTGTGCATGGTTCCGTAACTATAGGTGGGTACCTTTGATATCAAGAGGACAAAGCACTTGTTTCTTTTGGCACAGAAAGATGTCCATCGGCACGCTGTGGTGGCTGTGAATTGACGTAGTGATGGAGCGATGCTCTGAAGGCTTAAACGGAAAGCTTCTTCCTTCCGCCCCCCCTTGGCACAGCTCGATGTTGGGCACATTGTGAAGCCTGAGTGTTCTGATTTCTCGGACAGTTGATACCCAAATCCCGGAGTTACTATGTCAACTCTTGACTTTTATTTGTGTATGCCATTGTTTTGACTGTAATCTTTTCAGATGATGAAGCTGTAGGGGCGGGAGGGAGCAAAATAATTATTCTAGCGTTGTGGACCAAACATGCTGCCAGGAGTGGTGGTGGTGGGGTCAGCCCACCCGGCCTTACTTTCAATTATCAGGGATGATAAAATGGTGTGAAAAGCAGCAGCTCTGCGATACGGCTACGCTACCCCCACACCCTTCTCTTGTGCTGTACCAAAGTTCCCCCAAGCTTTGGTTGGTGCTTTTTGCTGGTGACAGTAGGACTCCAGGGCGAGTAGTCGGGACTCTCCTGCAGTAACTGGGTCAACTAAGCGTTGGTTTAAGTGCCTCCTGGTTTTTAAAATTGCTCCCCTGAGCTGCTGGCTCTGCTGCCTGCTACAGCAAATGTTCAGGTGCCATCAGCGTCGCACTTGGGCGTGGGCACTGACCCTGCGGAGGAGAGCTGAGACTCGCGTGTATTGTGTACCCTGCCGCCAGTGATCGTTTTCCCCTAGCAGATCTATTTTGAATCATTTCCCTAAATTTTAGAGGAACTTTAGGCTCTTTGTGCTATGATTTGTGAAGCTGTAGGGGCCCTCAGGCATTTGCTGCTGGCAGAGGAAAACCGCTTGTCGAATTTGTTGTAAATACTTTCTGTTTGGACAACAACGCCTGTGTGTGTGTGTGTGTGTGTGTGTGTGTGTGTGTGCGTGCTTTGACGACCCCCTGCGACGCCCCAGCTCCGCGAGGGAAGCTTTGAAGCGGCTCTGGGAAAACCTCTGCGGAAGAAACCGCTGCTAGTGACTTGCGGAAAAGGGACTCCACAATCAGTGAGATTGTAAAGTAGGTATGTTTATTCAGCGCTGGGCAGCACGGGAGGTCGTGGGCATGAAGATTGATGACTCTTCCTCGTCACCGCTAGTTGACCTCTTGTCTTTGCACAGACTCAGTTGCTCCTTGGCTCTTGTCCATCTGCAGGACCAGTTTCTCCCAGTTTCTTAAGACAGGCTCACTCTCTTATTAGGAGACTGACCTCGGTAAGGGGCCCAAGGCTTCTTGCTTTAGTTAATTGGCACAATGCACCATAGTTAGCAAAGACACTAAGTAGCATCCTAGTTTAACGCTGTCAGCGCTCTATCTCTACTTGATAAGATTCTCCTAACTCCCTCTCTCACTGGAGCCCACGCAGCCCTCCGTCCTGCCGAAGGACTTCACGGGGACTTCTGCCGGCTCCGGGGTGCCCGCACACAGACAGAAATGGCTTTGAGAGAAAACAATCAGGAGGAGGAGAGCTCAGAGACTGCGGCCGGCTTCGGCCACCTTCCCCTCGCTTTCCCTCTCCGTGTTCAAACCGAGCACTGTTCTGCCGTCAACCTTCGCTGCCTCTGCCCGCGGCGCTGGGCTTTCGCGGGTGCCATTGCTCCTCTACATATTTTATCCTTCCTTTTGTAAGGAATGGTCCAGCAATTCGTGTCACTAAGGGATTTGAAGGGTTACCATCGAGGCCCGGGTCTAGGTGATAAGAGAACAAAGGGGTTTTTAGGGAAAAGTGCTGACTACTGCAGGGGATGTTGCTAGAGTTTCTGAAATCCGGCGCAGAGGCTCCCAAACGAGGAGGAAGGGGGAGCTGAAGGACAATTGAAGGACAAAAGCCTGAGAGGAAGACAACCAGCATTCAGCCCGAGCAAGCCCCGAGAGACCACCAGAGACTGGTACGCAGGCGCCCCTGGGAGGGGTTTCGGATTCCGGAAACCAATTCTAATAACCCTGCCTCTTCTCGAAGTAGTAATGAATATGTATTAGCCTGGGAGCATCAAAACCAGCCGCCTTACGTAACAGGCGTGCGTCCTGGGGGAGCAGAGACTCCCGGCGCACCCAGCGCTGCTTGCTTGCTTCTATTCGTTTAATAAATTGTAAACTTTGATTGTAATCCTATTTGGATTTATAACAGCCATTTATAACACTTTTTATATTTGTATTTTATTTAAGGCTGTCTTGCCCCCCTCCCCCCCCAGCCTCGCTGCTCGCCAATAAAGCTGGCGCAGGGGCTAAGGGATTTGAAGGGCCTGCTTGTACACCTAAGGGATTTGAGGGCCTGCTTGTACACCTTTGGGGACTGCCTCTTTTGGGGGGGGGGGGGGTGTTAGGAGCTGCTTGTATACTTTTTTAGGCATTCCTCTGAGAGGGGGTTGGGAGCTTCGTGTATACTGGGGGGGGAGGGCCTCCCTCGAGGTGGAAGCGGGGGGGGTTGGAGCGTTTCTACACTGTAGGGGCCTGCCTGTACACTTTTGGGGCCTGCCTTGGAGGGGTTGGGAGCTGCTTGTACACCTTTGGGGCCTGCGTCTGCGCGGGGCGGGGGGGGTTAGGGGGTTGGAGCTGGTTTTAACCTTTCGGGCTTGCATCTGGAGGGGCTTGGGGCCTGCCTTTGGGGGGGTGGTTGTGAGCTGCTTGTATACTGTAGGGGCCTGCTTGTACACCTTTGGGGCCTGCGTCTGGGGGGGGGTGGGAGCTGCTTGTACACTGTTAGGGCCTGCCTTGGGGGAGGGGTTGGGGCATGTGCCTTGGGGGCATGGGGTTGGGAGCTGCTTCTACGCTGTAGGGGTCTGGATCTTGGGGGGTTGGGGCTGTTTGTACACCTTTGGGGCGTGCCTCTGGGGAGGATGGGGAGTTGCTTGTACACCTTTGGGGCCTGTGTCTGGGGGGGGGTTGGGGCCTGTGCCGGGGGGGTTGGGAGCTGCTTGTACGCTCTAGGGTCCTCTGGCAGGCTTTGGGGCCTCCCTTTGAGGGGGGCAGTTGGGAGCTGGTTGTACGCCTTTGGGGCCTGAGTCTGGGGTGTGGGGGCTGGGGCTGAGGCCTGGGGCCTGGGGCATGCATCTGGGTGGTGGTGGGGGGGGGTCCAGTTCATGGGGGGGGGTGGGTTGGGAGCTGCTTGTGGACAGTTGGGGTCTGCATCCGGGTGTGGCTGGGGCCTGCTTGTAGACTTCTGCAGCCTGTGTCTGGTGTTTGGGGGCTTTTCTGTAGTGTTTGGGGATTGCATTTTGGCTTTGGGATGTGTCTAGAGCTTCTGGGGCCTAGCTGTAGTGCTTGGGGCCTGCGTCTGGGGCTTTTCTGTAGCATTTTGGTAGCGTGTTTGTGATTTGGGGTCTGTATCCAGGGTTTTGCCTTTTTTGTAGTTTTCAGCTTTGTGTCTGTTTCTTTGTTGGTTGCCTGGGGTTTGGGGTTTGGATCATTAGTCAGTGTCATTAGCGTCGGGGGGTTGATATGAAGGGTTAGGGTTGTGGTTAGAGTTGTTACGGTTAAAGAGAATAAGGATTTTAGGGTAAGGGGATCAAGGTTGTGGGAATAAAAATGTTTTTGCACGGAGTTACATCGTTTAGAGGGAAGGAAGGTGGTATTGATATATCCTTACAGTGATAAGAAAGCTTAACAGACAACCTTGTAAAATGCAGACAACCAGAATCCTTAGAGCAATTGGGTGGAAATCACGGTGTAAGAAACATTACCACCTCAAAGAGGAAAACAGTCAAGAAAAAAATAAAATTGACTAGTAACAGGCCAGCAGCTGTGTATTTTCTGTGAAGCACTGGATAGATCGTGAACATGGATTACTCAGTCAATGGGGAAACTGGGGAGGGTCCTGGTCACCGAGAGGAAAAAAAAAATTATATAAACTGTGTTATGGAACTAGTAGGTGGCTTGTGGGACGCCTGCCATTGCAATCGTGAATAAAAATGCTACCTCACTGAGATACTTGCCTGAGCCTATGGTATTGGTTACAGAGTGTTTCTAATAAGGTGTTAGGGTTTTAAGGTTTCAGGGCTAAGGCACTAGGGTTGGGTTTCAGGGTTAGGGTTTCCAGGGTTTAGGGTTAGGATTTTAAGGTTGTTAGGGTTGGAGTTATAAGGGTTAGGGTTTGGGGGTTAGTGTGTTAAGGTTTTAAAGTATTTTGTGGTTTTAGTGTTGATAGGGTTTTTAGGGTTAGGGTCTTAGGGTTTTAGTTATGGTCAGGTATTTAGGGTTAGGGTTTTAAGGTCTTATTTTTTTTTTTTTAAGGTTAGGGTCTCCAGCGGTAGGGCTTTGAGAATCTTTACGTTTTGGGTTAGGGTTTAGAGGGTCTTAATTTTTAGGGTTAGGGCTTTTAGGCGTAGGTCTAATGTGGTAAATTTTATCGGGTTAGGACTGTAAAGGTTTTTAGGGTTAGGGTTTCTAGGGTTTTTTGGGGTAGGGGTTAGGGTTAGATCCGTGGGAGCCGTAGTGTTAGGGGTCAGGGTTCTTAGGGGTAAGGCCCAATATTAGGGTGGAAGGCCAAACTAAGGGGGGAGCCCCCCCCAAAATTGAAGGGTCGAAGCCCCAATTTAGGGGAAGAAACGTCAAAATTGTGGGGTCCCCCAAAATTGGGCGGAAGAGCTCTTAATATTGGGGGAAACCCAAAAAAGGAGGGTGGGGGACTCTAAAATTGGGGGGACCACCCCAAATTGGTTGTGTCCCCCCCAAAATTGGTTGTGTCCCCCCCAATTAGGGGAGGAACCCCCAAAATTGGGTGGGCGAACCCCCATATTGGGGGGGCAGAACACTTAAATGGAAGTGTGAAATTCCAGAATTGAATGTGGACCCCCCAGAACAGTCTTCAGGGGTTTAGTGTGGTAAATTTTATCGGGTTAGGGCTGTAAGGGTTTTTAGGGTTAGGGTTTCTAGGGTTTGTTGGGGTAGGGGTTAGGGTTAGATCCGTGGTTGCCATAGCGTTAGGGGTCAAGGTTCTTAGGGGTTAGGCCTAATATTAGGGCGGAAGGCCAAAATAAGAGGGTGGGAGCCCCCCCCAAAATTGAAGGGTTGAAGCCCCAAGTTAGGGGAAGGAACGTCAAAATTGTGGGGTCCCCCAAAATTGGGCGGAAGAACTTTTAATATTAGGGGGGAACCCAAAAAGGAGGGTGGGGGACTCTAAAATCGGTTGTGTCCCCCCCAAAATTGGTTGTGTCCCCCCCAAAATTGGTTGTGTCCCCCCCAATTAGGGGAGGAACCCCCAAAATTGGGTGGGCGAACCCCCATATTGGGGGGGAAGAAGACTTAAATGGAAGTGTGAAATTCCAGAATTGAATGTGGACCCCCCAGAACAGTCTTCAGGGGTTTAGTGTGGTAAATTTTATCGGGTTAGGGCTGCAAGGGTTTTTAGGGTTAGGGTTTCTAGGGTTTGTTGGGGTAGGGGTTAGGGTTAGATCCGTGGTTGCCATAGGCTTAGGGGTCAAGGTTCTTAGGGGTTAGGCCTAATATTAGGGCGGAAGGCCAAAATAAGAGGGGGGGAGCCCCCCCCAAAATCGAAGGGTTGAAGCCCAAAGTTAGGGGAAGGAACGGCCAAATTGTGGGGTCCCCCAAAATTGGGCGGAAGAACTCTTTAATATTAGGGGGGAACCCAAAAAAGGAGGGTGGGGGACTCTACAATTGGGGGGGACCCCCAAAATTGGTCGGGTCCCCCCAAATTAGGGGAGGAACCCCCAAAATTGGGTGGGTGAACCCCCAAATTGGGGGGAAGAAGACTTAAATGGAAGTGTGAAATTCCAGAATTGAATGTGGACCCCCCCCAGACCTGGGGAGGAATCCCCAAACTTGGGGGGGACCCCCAAAATTGGGGTTAAAGCCCCAGATCCCGGGGAGCTAAGCCCCAAATTAAGGGAAGGAACCTCAAACATGTGGTGAGAACCCCAACATTGGGGGAAAGAACCTTAATATTAGGGTGGCAGGCCAAGAAAGGATGGTGGGGGCCTCCAAAAGTGTGGGGGGCTTGGAATTGGGGGGAATCCCCAAAATGGAGGGGGAACCCCAAAAGTGGGGGGGGGGCGAAGCACCAAATTAGGGGAAGGAACCCCAAAATTGCGGGGAAGAACTCTGAAATGGAGAGCTGAAAACCCGAAATTGAGGGGAAACCCCCCAAAACGGCGGGAAAACCCTCCATAAACACGAAACCGGTAATGTAACAGAGCAAAAAATGGCGTCCTACGGCAAGGTGCGAGGCTCAATTTTCTGGGGAGTGCTGGGAAATGTAGTTCTTGGCCACCGGGTTTCCGGGAGTCCATATTGTTTTCCCAGAGCATGCCGGGAGATGTAGTTCTCGGACACTGGGCTTCCGGGAGGCCATGTTGGTTTCCCATCTTTGCTAGACTCCGGGTGCTCTGGCTTCACAGAGAAACCCCCAAACTGAAAAATGTACCTGCTAATATATTGGGCTCTAAATGTAGCCCTGGGTTAATTGAATAACAATCCCTGGGTAAGATTGAAGTGCAGGAGGGGTTGGCTACGGTTTTAAGAGCCGGTTTGCAGAAAAGGGATTTCCCGTTAAGAAATGGCATATACTGATTGTTCTCTTCCTTGCTCTGCCAAGACCTGAAGCACATCTTGGAAGCCAGGCAGAATCCGTGGAGCCAATGGAGTTCTCAAGCTCGACTTCAGCTTCTTCCCAGCTAGAAGAAGCAAGGACACGCCGGCTGAGTTCCACAGGCAACGCGCCCGTATCTGTAGACGAGGATTTAGAGATGCTACTTTGGGAACTCTCAGACGGCATACTGGAAGCCGAGCTCGACTTGGACCCAGGGAAGGATGAGGATGACCTCCTCCTTGAGCTTTCCAAGATGATTGATGATTGAACTGCATAGTCCTATGGTATATTAAAAAAAAAAAAAAAAAAAAAAGAAAAAAAAGAAAACAACTCTTCTTCTTGTTGGATACCCTGAGGTGATCCTTTTTCTAACTGAGGCTTTGCAATGAGACTTAAAGCACAGTTGGAACTGGTAGAAATTGGCAGGATCTGCACTCAGTTGTCCTAAGTTTTCCTGCTGGTCAGAGTTAAGGTCTTGTGCATGGTTCCGTAACTATAGGTGGCTACCTTTGATATCAAGAGGACAAAGCACTTGTTTCTTTTGGCACAGAAAGATGTCCATCGGCACGCTGTGGTGGCTGTGAATTGACGTAGTGATGGAGCGATGCTCTGAAGGCTTAAACGGAAAGCTTCTTCCTTCCGCCCCCCCTTGGCACAGCTCGATGTTGGGCACATTGTGAAGCCTGAGTGTTCTGATTTCTCGGACAGTTGATACCCAAATCCCGGAGTTACTATGTCAACTCTTGACTTTTATTTGTGTATGCCATTGTTTTGACTGTAATCTTTTCAGATGATGAAGCTGTAGGGGCGGGAGGGAGCAAAATAATTATTCTAGCGTTGTGGACCAAACATGCTGCCAGGAGTGGTGGTGGTGGGGTCAGCCCACCCGGCCTTACTTTCAATTATCAGGGATGATAAAATGGTGTGAAAAGCAGCAGCTCTGCGATACGGCTACGCTACCCCCACTCCCTTCTCTTGTGCTGTACCAAAGTTCCCCCAAGCTTTGGTTGGTGCTTTTTGCTGGTGACAGTAGGACTCCAGGGCGAGTAGTCGGGACTCTCCTGCAGTAACTGGGTCAACTAAGCGTTGGTTTAAGTGCCTCCTGGTTTTTAAAATTGCTCCCCTGAGCTGCTGGCTCTGCTGCCTGCTACAGCAAATGTTCGGGTGCCATCAGCGTCGCACTTGGGCGTGGGCACTGACCCTGCGGAGGAGAGCTGAGACTCGCGTGTATTGTGTACCCTGCCGCCAGTGATCGTTTTCCCCTAGCAGATCTATTTTGAATCATTTCCCTAAATTTTAGAGGAACTTTAGGCTCTTTGTGCTATGATTTGTGAAGCTGTAGGGGCCCTCAGGCATTTGCTGCTGGCAGAGGAAAACCGCTTGTCGAATTTGTTGTAAATACTTTCTGTTTGGACAACAACGCCTGTGTGTGTGTGTGTGTGTGTGTGTGTGTGTGTGTGTGCGTGCTTTGACGACCCCCTGCGACGCCCCAGCTCTGCGAGGGAAGCTTTGAGCTTTGAAGCGGCTCTGGGAAAACCTCTGCGGAAGAAACCGCTGCTAGTGACTTGCGGAAAAGGGACTCCACAATCAGTGAGATTGTAAAGTAGGTATGTTTATTCAGCGCTGGGCAGCACGGGAGGTCGTGGGCATGAAGATTGATGACTCTTCCTCGTCACCGCTAGTTGACCTCTTGTCTTTGCGCAGACTCAGTTGCTCCTTGGCTCTTGTCCATCTGCAGGACCAGTTTCTCCCAGTTTCTTAAGACAGGCTCACTCTCTTATTAGGAGACTGACCTCGGTAAGGGGCCCAAGGCTTCTTGCTTTAGTTAATTGGCACAATGCACCATAGTTAGCAAAGACACTAAGTAGCATCCTAGTTTAACGCTGTCAGCGCTCTATCTCTACTTGATAAGATTCTCCTAACTCCCTCTCTCACTGGAGCCCACGCAGCCCTCCGTCCTGCCGAAGGACTTCACGGGGACTTCTGCCGGCTCCGGGTGCCCGCACACAGACAGAAATGGCTTTGAGAGAAAACAATCAGGAGGAGGAGAGCTCAGAGACTGCGGCCGGCTTCGGCCACCTTCCCCTCGCTTTCCCTCTCCGTGTTCAAACCGAGCACTGTTCTGCCGTCAACCTTCGCTGCCTCTGCCCGCGGCGCTGGGCTTTCGCGGGTGCCATTGCTCCTCTACATATTTTATCCTTCCTTTTGTAAGGAATGGTCCAGCAATTCGTGTCACTAAGGGATTTGAAGGGTTACCATCGAGGCCCGGGTCTAGGTGATAAGAGAACAAAGGGGTTTTTAGGGAAAAGTGCTGACTACTGCAGGGGATGTTGCTAGAGTTTCTGAAATCCGGCGCAGAGGCTCCCAAACGAGGAGGAAGGGGGAGCTGAAGGACAATTGAAGGACAAAAGCCTGAGAGGAAGACAACCAGCATTCAGCCCGAGCAAGCCCCGAGAGACCACCAGAGACCGGTACGCAGGCGCCCCTGGGAGGGGTTTCGGATTCCGGAAACCAATTCTAATAACCCTGCCTCTTCTCGAAGTAGTAATGAATATGTATTAGCCTGGGAGCATCAAAACCAGCCGCCTTACGTAACAGGCGTGCGTCCTGGGGGAGCAGAGACTCCCGGCGCACCCAGCGCTGCTTGCTTGCTTCTATTCGTTTAATAAATTGTAAACTTTGATTGTAATCCTATTTGGATTTATAACAGCCATTTATAACACTTTTTATATTTGTATTTTATTTAAGGCTGTCTTGCCCCCCTCCCCCCCCAGCCTCGCTGCTCGCCAATAAAGCTGGCGCAGGGGCTAAGGGATTTGAAGGGCCTGCTTGTACACCTAAGGGATTTGAGGGCCTGCTTGTACACCTTTGGGGACTGCCTCTTTTGGGGGGGGGGGGGGGTGTTAGGAGCTGCTTGTATACTTTTTTAGGCATTCCTCTGAGAGGGGGTTGGGAGCTTCGTGTATACTGGGGGGGGAGGGCCTCCCTCGAGGTGGAAGCGGGGGGGGTTGGAGCGTTTCTACACTGTAGGGGCCTGCCTGTACACTTTTGGGGCCTGCCTTGGAGGGGTTGGGAGCTGCTTGTACACCTTTGGGGCCTGCGTCTGCGCGGGGCGGGGGGGGTTAGGGGGTTGGAGCTGGTTTTAACCTTTCGGGCTTGCATCTGGAGGGGCTTGGGGCCTGCCTTTGGGGGGGTGGTTGTGAGCTGCTTGTATACTGTAGGGGCCTGCTTGTACACCTTTGGGGCCTGCGTCTGGGGGGGGGTGGGAGCTGCTTGTACACTGTTAGGGCCTGCCTTGGGGGAGGGGTTGGGGCATGTGCCTTGGGGGCATGGGGTTGGGAGCTGCTTCTACGCTGTAGGGGTCTGGATCTTGGGGGGTTGGGGCTGTTTGTACACCTTTGGGGCGTGCCTCTGGGGAGGATGGGGAGTTGCTTGTACACCTTTGGGGCCTGTGTCTGGGGGGGGGTTGGGGCCTGTGCCGGGGGGGTTGGGAGCTGCTTGTACGCTCTAGGGTCCTCTGGCAGGCTTTGGGGCCTCCCTTTGAGGGGGGCAGTTGGGAGCTGGTTGTACACCTTTGGGGCCTGAGTCTGGGGTGTGGGGGCTGGGGCTGAGGCCTGGGGCCTGGGGCATGCATCTGGGTGGTGGGGGGGGGGGGGGTCCAGTTCATGGGGGGGGGTGGGTTGGGAGCTGCTTGTGGACAGTTGGGGTCTGCATCCGGGTGTGGCTGGGGCCTGCTTGTAGACTTCTGCAGCCTGTGTCTGGTGTTTGGGGGCTTTTCTGTAGTGTTTGGGGATTGCATTTTGGCTTTGGGATGTGTCTAGAGCTTCTGGGGCCTAGCTGTAGTGCTTGGGGCCTGCGTCTGGGGCTTTTCTGTAGCATTTTGGTAGCATGTTTGTGATTTGGGGTCTGTATCCAGGGTTTTGCCTTTTTTGTAGTTTTCAGCTTTGTGTCTGTTTCTTTGTTGGTTGCCTGGGGTTTGGGGTTTGGATCATTAGTCAGTGTCATTAGCGTCGGGGGGTTGATATGAAGGGTTAGGGTTGTGGTTAGAGTTGTTACGGTTAAAGAGAATAAGGATTTTAGGGTAAGGGGATCAAGGTTGTGGGAATAAAAATGTTTTTGCACAGAGTTACATCGTTTAGAGGGAAGGAAGGTGGTATTGATATATGCTTGCAGTGATAAGAAAGCTTAACAGACAACCTTGTAAAATGCAGACAACCAGAATCCTTAGAGCAATTGGGTGGAAATCACGGTGTAAGAAACATTACCACCTCAAAGAGGAAAACAGTCAAGAAAAAAATAAAATTGACTAGTAACAGGCCAGCAGCTGTGTATTTTCTGTGAAGCACTGGATAGATCGTGAACATGGATTACTCAGTCAATGGGGAAACTGGGGAGGGTCCTGGTCACCGAGAGGAAAAAAAAAATTATATAAACTGTGTTATGGAACTAGTAGGTGGCTTGTGGGACGCCTGCCATTGCAATCGTGAATAAAAATGCTACCTCACTGAGATACTTGCCTGAGCCTATGGTATTGGTTACAGAGTGTTTCTAATAAGGTGTTAGGGTTTTAAGGTTTCAGGGCTAAGGCACTAGGGTTGGGTTTCAGGGTTAGGGTTTCCAGGGTTTAGGGTTAGGATTTTAAGGTTGTTAGGGTTGGAGTTATAAGGGTTAGGGTTTGGGGGTTAGTGTGTTAAGGTTTTAAAGTATTTTGTGGTTTTAGTGTTGATAGGGTTTTTAGGGTTAGGGTCTTAGGGTTTTAGTTATGGTCAGGTATTTAGGGTTAGGGTTTTAAGGTCTTTTTTTTTTTTTTTTTAAGGTTAGGGTCTCCAGCGTTAGGGCTTTGAGAATCTTTACGTTTTGGGTTAGGGTTTAGAGGGTCTTAATTTTTAGGGTTAGGGCTTTTAGGCGTAGGTCTAGTGTGGTAAATTTTATCGGGTTAGGACTGTAAGGGTTTTTAGGGTTAGGGTTTCTAGGGTTTTTTGGGGTAGGGGTTAGGGTTAGATCCGTGGGAGCCGTAGTGTTAGGGGTCAGGGTTCTTAGGGGTAAGGCCCAATATTAGGGTGGAAGGCCAAACTAAGGGGGGAGCCCCCCCCAAAATTGAAGGGTCGAAGCCCCAATTTAGGGGAAGAAACGTCAAAATTGTGGGGTCCCCCAAAATAGGGCGGAAGAGCTCTTAATATTGGGGGAAACCCAAAAAAGGAGGGTGGGGGACTCTAAAATTGGGGGGACCCCCCCAAATTGGTTGTGTCCCCCCCAAAATTGGTTGTGTCCCCCCCAATTAGGGGAGGAACCCCCAAAATTGGGTAGGCGAACCCCCATATTGGGGGGGAAGAAGACTTAAATGGAAGTGTGAAATTCCAGAATTGAATGTGGACCCCCCAGAACAGTCTTCAGGGGTTTAGTGTGGTAAATTTTATCGGGTTAGGGCTGCAAGGGTTTTTAGGGTTAGGGTTTCTAGGGTTTGTTGGGGTAGGGGTTAGGGTTAGATCCGTGGTTGCCATAGCGTTAGGGGTCAAGGTTCTTAGGGGTTAGGCCTAATATTAGGGCGGAAGGCCAAAATAAGAGGGTGGGAGCCCCCCCCAAAATTGAAGGGTTGAAGCCCCAAGTTAGGGGAAGGAACGTCAAAATTGTGGGGTCCCCCAAAATTGGGCGGAAGAACTTTTAATATTAGGGGGGAACCCAAAAAGGAGGGTGGGGGACTCTAAAATCGGTTGTGTCCCCCCCAAAATTGGTTGTGTCCCCCCCAAAATTGGTTGTGTCCCCCCCAATTAGGGGAGGAACCCCCAAAATTGGGTGGGCGAACCCCCATATTGGGGGGGAAGAAGACTTAAATGGAAGTGTGAAATTCCAGAATTGAATGTGGACCCCCCAGAACAGTCTTCAGGGGTTTAGTGTGGTAAATTTTATCGGGTTAGGGCTGCAAGGGTTTTTAGGGTTAGGGTTTCTAGGGTTTGTTGGGGTAGGGGTTAGGGTTAGATCCGTGGTTGCCATAGGCTTAGGGGTCAAGGTTCTTAGGGGTTAGGCCTAATATTAGGGCGGAAGGCCAAAATAAGAGGGGGGGAGCCCCCCCCAAAATCGAAGGGTTGAAGCCCAAAGTTAGGGGAAGGAACGGCCAAATTGTGGGGTCCCCCAAAATTGGGCGGAAGAACTCTTTAATATTAGGGGGGAACCCAAAAAAGGAGGGTGGGGGACTCTACAATTGGGGGGGACCCCCAAAATTGGTCGGGTCCCCCCAAATTAGGGGAGGAACCCCCAAAATTGGGTGGGTGAACCCCCAAATTGGGGGGAAGAAGACTTAAATGGAAGTGTGAAATTCCAGAATTGAATGTGGACCCCCCCCAGACCTGGGGAGGAATCCCCAAACTTGGGGGGGACCCCCAAAATTGGGGTTAAAGCCCCAGATCCCGGGGAGCTAAGCCCCAAATTAAGGGAAGGAACCTCAAACATGTGGTGAGAACCCCAACATTGGGGGAAAGAACCTTAATATTAGGGTGGCAGGCCAAGAAAGGATGGTGGGGGCCTCCAAAATTGTGGGGGGCTTGGAATTGGGGGGAATCCCCAAAATGGAGGGGGAACCCCAAAAGTGGGGGGGGGGGCGAAGCACCAAATTAGGGGAAGGAACCCCAAAATTGCGGGGAAGAACTCTGAAATGGAGAGCTGAAAACCCGAAATTGAGGGGAAACCCCCCAAAACGGCGGGAAAACCCTCCATAAACACGAAACCGGTAATGTAACAGAGCAAAAAATGGCGTCCTACGGCAAGGTGCGAGGCTCAATTTTCTGGGGAGTGCTGGGAAATGTAGTTCTTGGCCACCGGGTTTCCGGGAGTCCATATTGTTTTCCCAGAGCATGCCGGGAGATGTAGTTCTCGGACACTGGGCTTCCGGGAGGCCATGTTGGTTTCCCATCTTTGCTAGACTCCGGGTGCTCTGGCTTCACAGAGAAACCCCCAAACTGAAAAATGTACCTGCTAATATATTGGGCTCTAAATGTAGCCCTGGGTTAATTGAATAACAATCCCTGGGTAAGATTGAAGTGCAGGAGGGGTTGGCTACGGTTTTAAGAGCCGGTTTGCAGAAAAGGGATTTCCCGTTAAGAAATGGCATATACTGATTGTTCTCTTCCTTGCTCTGCCAAGACCTGAAGCACATCTTGGAAGCCAGGCAGAATCCGTGGAGCCAATGGAGTTCTCAAGCTCGACTTCAGCTTCTTCCCAGCTAGAAGAAGCAAGGACACGCCGGCTGAGTTCCACAGGCAACGCGCCCGTATCTGTAGACGAGGATTTAGAGATGCTACTTTGGGAACTCTCAGACGGCATACTGGAAGCCGAGCTCGACTTGGACCCAGGGAAGGATGAGGATGACCTCCTCCTTGAGCTTTCCAAGATGATTGATGATTGAACTGCATAGTCCTATGGTATATTAAAAAAAAAAAAAAAAAAAAAGAAAAAAAAGAAAACAACTCTTCTTCTTGTTGGATACCCTGAGGTGATCCTTTTTCTAACTGAGGCTTTGCAATGAGACTTAAAGCACAGTTGGAACTGGTAGAAATTGGCAGGATCTGCACTCAGTTGTCCTAAGTTTTCCTGCTGGTCAGAGTTAAGGTCTTGTGCATGGTTCCGTAACTATAGGTGGCTACCTTTGATATCAAGAGGACAAAGCACTTGTTTCTTTTGGCACAGAAAGATGTCCATCGGCACGCTGTGGTGGCTGTGAATTGACGTAGTGATGGAGCGATGCTCTGAAGGCTTAAACGGAAAGCTTCTTCCTTCCGCCCCCCCTTGGCACAGCTCGATGTTGGGCACATTGTGAAGCCTGAGTGTTCTGATTTCTCGGACAGTTGATACCCAAATCCCGGAGTTACTATGTCAACTCTTGACTTTTATTTGTGTATGCCATTGTTTTGACTGTAATCTTTTCAGATGATGAAGCTGTAGGGGCGGGAGGGAGCAAAATAATTATTCTAGCGTTGTGGACCAAACATGCTGCCAGGAGTGGTGGTGGTGGGGTCAGCCCACCCGGCCTTACTTTCAATTATCAGGGATGATAAAATGGTGTGAAAAGCAGCAGCTCTGCGATACGGCTACGCTACCCCCACTCCCTTCTCTTGTGCTGTACCAAAGTTCCCCCAAGCTTTGGTTGGTGCTTTTTGCTGGTGACAGTAGGACTCCAGGGCGAGTAGTCGGGACTCTCCTGCAGTAACTGGGTCAACTAAGCGTTGGTTTAAGTGCCTCCTGGTTTTTAAAATTGCTCCCCTGAGCTGCTGGCTCTGCTGCCTGCTACAGCAAATGTTCAGGTGCCATCAGCGTCGCACTTGGGCGTGGGCACTGACCCTGCGGAGGAGAGCTGAGACTCGCGTGTATTGTGTACCCTGCCGCCAGTGATCGTTTTCCCCTAGCAGATCTATTTTGAATCATTTCCCTAAATTTTAGAGGAACTTTAGGCTCTTTGTGCTATGATTTGTGAAGCTGTAGGGGCCCTCAGGCATTTGCTGCTGGCAGAGGAAAACCGCTTGTCGAATTTGTTGTAAATACTTTCTGTTTGGACAACAACGCCTGTGTGTGTGTGTGTGTGTGTGTGTGTGTGTGTGCGTGCTTTGACGACCCCCTGCGACGCCCCAGCTCCGCGAGGGAAGCTTTGAAGCGGCTCTGGGAAAACCTCTGCGGAAGAAACCGCTGCTAGTGACTTGCGGAAAAGGGACTCCACAATCAGTGAGATTGTAAAGTAGGTATGTTTATTCAGCGCTGGGCAGCACGGGAGGTCGTGGGCATGAAGATTGATGACTCTTCCTCGTCACCGCTAGTTGACCTCTTGTCTTTGCACAGACTCAGTTGCTCCTTGGCTCTTGTCCATCTGCAGGACCAGTTTCTCCCAGTTTCTTAAGACAGGCTCACTCTCTTATTAGGAGACTGACCTTGGTAAGGGGCCCAAGGCTTCTTGCTTTAGTTAATTGGCACAATGCACCATAGTTAGCAAAGACACTAAGTAGCATCCTAGTTTAACGCTGTCAGCGCTCTATCTCTACTTGATAAGATTCTCCTAACTCCCTCTCTCACTGGAGCCCACGCAGCCCTCCGTCCTGCCGAAGGACTTCACGGGGACTTCTGCCGGCTCCGGGTGCCCGCACACAGACAGAAATGGCTTTGAGAGAAAACAATCAGGAGGAGGAGAGCTCAGAGACTGCGGCCGGCTTCGGCCACCTTCCCCTCGCTTTCCCTCTCCGTGTTCAAACCGAGCACTGTTCTGCCGTCAACCTTCGCTGCCTCTGCCCGCGGCGCTGGGCTTTCGCGGGTGCCATTGCTCCTCTACATATTTTATCCTTCCTTTTGTAAGGAATGGTCCAGCAATTCGTGTCACTAAGGGATTTGAAGGGTTACCATCGAGGCCCGGGTCTAGGTGATAAGAGAACAAAGGGGTTTTTAGGGAAAAGTGCTGACTACTGCAGGGGATGTTGCTAGAGTTTCTGAAATCCGGCGCAGAGGCTCCCAAACGAGGAGGAAGGGGGAGCTGAAGGACAATTGAAGGACAAAAGCCTGAGAGGAAGACAACCAGCATTCAGCCCGAGCAAGCCCCGAGAGACCACCAGAGACCGGTACGCAGGCGCCCCTGGGAGGGGTTTCGGATTCCGGAAACCAATTCTAATAACCCTGCCTCTTCTCGAAGTAGTAATGAATATGTATTAGCCTGGGAGCATCAAAACCAGCCGCCTTACGTAACAGGCGTGCGTCCTGGGGGAGCAGAGACTCCCGGCGCACCCAGCGCTGCTTGCTTGCCTCTATTCGTTTAATAAATTGTAAACTTTGATTGTAATCCTATTTGGATTTATAACAGCCATTTATAACACTTTTTATATTTGTATTTTATTTAAGGCTGTCTTGCCCCCCTCCCCCCCCCAGCCTCGCTGCTCGCCAATAAAGCTGGCGCAGGGGCTAAGGGATTTGAAGGGCCTGCTTGTACACCTAAGGGATTTGAGGGCCTGCTTGTACACCTTTGGGGACTGCCTCTTTTGGGGGGGGGTGTTAGGAGCTGCTTGTATACCTTTTTAGGCATTCCTCTGAGAGGGGGTTGGGAGCTTCGTGTATACTGGGGGGGGAGGGCCTCCCTCGAGGTGGAAGCGGGGGGGGTTGGAGCGTTTCTACACTGTAGGGGCCTGCCTGTACACTTTTGGGGCCTGCCTTGGAGGGGTTGGGAGCTGCTTGTACACCTTTGGGGCCTGCGTCTGCGCGGGGCGGGGGGGGTTAGGGGGTTGGAGCTGGTTTTAACCTTTTGGGCTTGCATCTGGAGGGGCTTGGGGCCTGCCTTTGGGGGGGTGGTTGTGAGCTGCTTGTATACTGTAGGGGCCTGCTTGTACACCTTTGGGGCCTGCGTCTGGGGGGGGGTGGGAGCTGCTTGTACACTGTTAGGGCCTGCCTTGGGGGAGGGGTTGGGGCATGTGCCTTGAGGGCATGGGGTTGGGAGCTGCTTCTACGCTGTAGGGGTCTGGATCTTGGGGGGTTGGGGCTGTTTGTACACCTTTGGGGCGTGCCTCTGGGGAGGATGGGGAGTTGCTTGTACACCTTTGGGGCCTGTGTCTGGGGGGGGGTTGGGGCCTGTGCCGGGGGGGTTGGGAGCTGCTTGTACGCTCTAGGGTCCTCTGGCAGGCTTTGGGGCCTCCCTTTGAGGGGGGCAGTTGGGAGCTGGTTGTACACCTTTGGGGCCTGAGTCTGGGGTGTGGGGGCTGGGGCTGAGGCCTGGGGCCTGGGGCATGCATCTGGGTGGTGGGGGGGGGGGGGGTCCAGTTCATGGGGGGGGGTGGGTTGGGAGCTGCTTGTGGACAGTTGGGGTCTGCATCCGGGTGTGGCTGGGGCCTGCTTGTAGACTTCTGCAGCCTGTGTCTGGTGTTTGGGGGCTTTTCTGTAGTGTTTGGGGATTGCATTTTGGCTTTGGGATGTGTCTAGAGCTTCTGGGGCCTAGCTGTAGTGCTTGGGGCCTGCGTCTGGGGCTTTTCTGTAGCATTTTGGTAGCATGTTTGTGATTTGGGGTCTGTATCCAGGGTTTTGCCTTTTTTGTAGTTTTCAGCTTTGTGTCTGTTTCTTTGTTGGTTGCCTGGGGTTTGGGGTTTGGATCATTAGTCAGTGTCATTAGCGTCGGGGGGTTGATATGAAGGGTTAGGGTTGTGGTTAGAGTTGTTACGGTTAAAGAGAATAAGGATTTTAGGGTAAGGGGATCAAGGTTGTGGGAATAAAAATGTTTTTGCACAGAGTTACATCGTTTAGAGGGAAGGAAGGTGGTATTGATATATGCTTGCAGTGATAAGAAAGCTTAACAGACAACCTTGTAAAATGCAGACAACCAGAATCCTTAGAGCAATTGGGTGGAAATCACGGTGTAAGAAACATTACCACCTCAAAGAGGAAAACAGTCAAGAAAAAAATAAAATTGACTAGTAACAGGCCAGCAGCTGTGTATTTTCTGTGAAGCACTGGATAGATCGTGAACATGGATTACTCAGTCAATGGGGAAACTGGGGAGGGTCCTGGTCACCGAGAGGAAAAAAAAAATTATATAAACTGTGTTATGGAACTAGTAGGTGGCTTGTGGGACGCCTGCCATTGCAATCGTGAATAAAAATGCTACCTCACTGAGATACTTGCCTGAGCCTATGGTATTGGTTACAGAGTGTTTCTAATAAGGTGTTAGGGTTTTAAGGTTTCAGGGCTAAGGCACTAGGGTTGGGTTTCAGGGTTAGGGTTTCCAGGGTTTAGGGTTAGGATTTTAAGGTTGTTAGGGTTGGAGTTATAAGGGTTAGGGTTTGGGGGTTAGTGTGTTAAGGTTTTAAAGTATTTTGTGGTTTTAGTGTTGATAGGGTTTTTAGGGTTAGGGTCTTAGGGTTTTAGTTATGGTCAGGTATTTAGGGTTAGGGTTTTAAGGTCTTTTTTTTTTTTTTTTTAAGGTTAGGGTCTCCAGCGTTAGGGCTTTGAGAATCTTTACGTTTTGGGTTAGGGTTTAGAGGGTCTTAATTTTTAGGGTTAGGGCTTTTAGGCGTAGGTCTAGTGTGGTAAATTTTATCGGGTTAGGACTGTAAGGGTTTTTAGGGTTAGGGTTTCTAGGGTTTTTTGGGGTAGGGGTTAGGGTTAGATCCGTGGGAGCCGTAGTGTTAGGGGTCAGGGTTCTTAGGGGTAAGGCCCAATATTAGGGTGGAAGGCCAAACTAAGGGGGGAGCCCCCCCCAAAATTGAAGGGTCGAAGCCCCAATTTAGGGGAAGAAACGTCAAAATTGTGGGGTCCCCCAAAATAGGGCGGAAGAGCTCTTAATATTGGGGGAAACCCAAAAAAGGAGGGTGGGGGACTCTAAAATTGGGGGGACCCCCCCAAATTGGTTGTGTCCCCCCCAAAATTGGTTGTGTCCCCCCCAATTAGGGGAGGAACCCCCAAAATTGGGTAGGCGAACCCCCATATTGGGGGGGCAGAACACTTAAATGGAAGTGTGAAATTCCAGAATTGAATGTGGACCCCCCAGAACAGTCTTCAGGGGTTTAGTGTGGTAAATTTTATCGGGTTAGGGCTGCAAGGGTTTTTAGGGTTAGGGTTTCTAGGGTTTGTTGGGGTAGGGGTTAGGGTTAGATCCGTGGTTGCCATAGCGTTAGGGGTCAAGGTTCTTAGGGGTTAGGCCTAATATTAGGGCGGAAGGCCAAAATAAGAGGGTGGGAGCCCCCCCCAAAATTGAAGGGTTGAAGCCCCAAGTTAGGGGAAGGAACGTCAAAATTGTGGGGTCCCCCAAAATTGGGCAGAAGAGCTCTTAATATTGGGGGAAACCCAAAAAAGGAGGGTGGGGGACTCTAAAATTGGTTGTGTCCCCCCCAAAATTGGTTGTGTCCCCCCCAAAATTGGTTGTGTCCCCCCCAATTAGGGGAGGAACCCCCAAAATTGGGTGGGCGAACCCCCATATTGGGGGGGAAGAAGACTTAAATGGAAGTGTGAAATTCCAGAATTGAATGTGGACCCCCCAGAACAGTCTTCAGGGGTTTAGTGTGGTAAATTTTATCGGGTTAGGGCTGCAAGGGTTTTTAGGGTTAGGGTTTCTAGGGTTTGTTGGGGTAGGGGTTAGGGTTAGATCCGTGGTTGCCATAGGCTTAGGGGTCAAGGTTCTTAGGGGTTAGGCCTAATATTAGGGCGGAAGGCCAAAATAAGAGGGGGGGAGCCCCCCCCAAAATCGAAGGGTTGAAGCCCAAAGTTAGGGGAAGGAACGGCCAAATTGTGGGGTCCCCCAAAATTGGGCGGAAGAACTCTTTAATATTAGGGGGGAACCCAAAAAAGGAGGGTGGGGGACTCTACAATTGGGGGGGACCCCCAAAATTGGTCGGGTCCCCCCAAATTAGGGGAGGAACCCCCAAAATTGGGTGGGTGAACCCCCAAATTGGGGGGAAGAAGACTTAAATGGAAGTGTGAAATTCCAGAATTGAATGTGGACCCCCCCCAGACCTGGGGAGGAATCCCCAAACTTGGGGGGGACCCCCAAAATTGGGGTTAAAGCCCCAGATCCCGGGGAGCTAAGCCCCAAATTAAGGGAAGGAACCTCAAACATGTGGTGAGAACCCCAACATTGGGGGAAAGAACCTTAATATTAGGGTGGCAGGCCAAGAAAGGATGGTGGGGGCCTCCAAAATTGTGGGGGGCTTGGAATTGGGGGGAATCCCCAAAATGGAGGGGGAACCCCAAAAGTGGGGGGGGGGGCGAAGCACCAAATTAGGGGAAGGAACCCCAAAATTGCGGGGAAGAACTCTGAAATGGAGAGCTGAAAACCCGAAATTGAGGGGAAACCCCCCAAAACGGCGGGAAAACCCTCCATAAACACGAAACCGGTAATGTAACAGAGCAAAAAATGGCGTCCTACGGCAAGGTGCGAGGCTCAATTTTCTGGGGAGTGCTGGGAAATGTAGTTCTTGGCCACCGGGTTTCCGGGAGTCCATATTGTTTTCCCAGAGCATGCCGGGAGATGTAGTTCTCGGACACTGGGCTTCCGGGAGGCCATGTTGGTTTCCCATCTTTGCTAGACTCCGGGTGCTCTGGCTTCACAGAGAAACCCCCAAACTGAAAAATGTACCTGCTAATATATTGGGCTCTAAATGTAGCCCTGGGTTAATTGAATAACAATCCCTGGGTAAGATTGAAGTGCAGGAGGGGTTGGCTACGGTTTTAAGAGCCGGTTTGCAGAAAAGGGATTTCCCGTTAAGAAATGGCATATACTGATTGTTCTCTTCCTTGCTCTGCCAAGACCTGAAGCACATCTTGGAAGCCAGGCAGAATCCGTGGAGCCAATGGAGTTCTCAAGCTCGACTTCAGCTTCTTCCCAGCTAGAAGAAGCAAGGACACGCCGGCTGAGTTCCACAGGCAACGCGCCCGTATCTGTAGACGAGGATTTAGAGATGCTACTTTGGGAACTCTCAGACGGCATACTGGAAGCCGAGCTCGACTTGGACCCAGGGAAGGATGAGGATGACCTCCTCCTTGAGCTTTCCAAGATGATTGATGATTGAACTGCATAGTCCTATGGTATATTAAAAAAAAAAAAAAAAAAAAAGAAAAAAAAGAAAACAACTCTTCTTCTTGTTGGATACCCTGAGGTGATCCTTTTTCTAACTGAGGCTTTGCAATGAGACTTAAAGCACAGTTGGAACTGGTAGAAATTGGCAGGATCTGCACTCAGTTGTCCTAAGTTTTCCTGCTGGTCAGAGTTAAGGTCTTGTGCATGGTTCCGTAACTATAGGTGGCTACCTTTGATATCAAGAGGACAAAGCACTTGTTTCTTTTGGCACAGAAAGATGTCCATCGGCACGCTGTGGTGGCTGTGAATTGACGTAGTGATGGAGCGATGCTCTGAAGGCTTAAACGGAAAGCTTCTTCCTTCCGCCCCCCCTTGGCACAGCTCGATGTTGGGCACATTGTGAAGCCTGAGTGTTCTGATTTCTCGGACAGTTGATACCCAAATCCCGGAGTTACTATGTCAACTCTTGACTTTTATTTGTGTATGCCATTGTTTTGACTGTAATCTTTTCAGATGATGAAGCTGTAGGGGCGGGAGGGAGCAAAATAATTATTCTAGCGTTGTGGACCAAACATGCTGCCAGGAGTGGTGGTGGTGGGGTCAGCCCACCCGGCCTTACTTTCAATTATCAGGGATGATAAAATGGTGTGAAAAGCAGCAGCTCTGCGATACGGCTACGCTACCCCCACTCCCTTCTCTTGTGCTGTACCAAAGTTCCCCCAAGCTTTGGTTGGTGCTTTTTGCTGGTGACAGTAGGACTCCAGGGCGAGTAGTCGGGACTCTCCTGCAGTAACTGGGTCAACTAAGGGTTGGTTTAAGTGCCTCCTGGTTTTTAAAATTGCTCCCCTGAGCTGCTGGCTCTGCTGCCTGCTACAGCAAATGTTCAGGTGCCATCAGCGTCGCACTTGGGCGTGGGCACTGACCCTGCGGAGGAGAGCTGAGACTCGCGTGTATTGTGTACCCTGCCGCCAGTGATCGTTTTCCCCTAGCAGATCTATTTTGAATCATTTCCCTAAATTTTAGAGGAACTTTAGGCTCTTTGTGCTATGATTTGTGAAGCTGTAGGGGCCCTCAGGCATTTGCTGCTGGCAGAGGAAAACCGCTTGTCGAATTTGTTGTAAATACTTTCTGTTTGGACAACAACGCCTGTGTGTGTGTGTGTGTGTGTGTGTGTGTGTGTGTGTGTGCGTGCTTTGACGACCCCCTGCGACGCCCCAGCTCCGCGAGGGAAGCTTTGAAGCGGCTCTGGGTAAACCTCTGCGGAAGAAACCGCTGCTAGTGACTTGCGGAAAAGGGACTCCACAATCAGTGAGATTGTAAAGTAGGTATGTTTATTCAGCGCTGGGCAGCACGGGAGGTCGTGGGCATGAAGATTGATGACTCTTCCTCGTCACCGCTAGTTGACCTCTTGTCTTTGCGCAGACTCAGTTGCTCCTTGGCTCTTGTCCATCTGCAGGACCAGTTTCTCCCAGTTTCTTAAGACAGGCTCACTCTCTTATTAGGAGACTGACCTTGGTAAGGGGCCCAAGGCTTCTTGCTTTAGTTAATTGGCACAATGCACCATAGTTAGCAAAGACACTAAGTAGCATCCTAGTTTAACGCTGTCAGCGCTCTATCTCTACTTGATAAGATTCTCCTAACTCCCTCTCTCACTGGAGCCCACGCAGCCCTCCGTCCTGCCGAAGGACTTCACGGGGACTTCTGCCGGCTCCGGGTGCCCGCACACAGACAGAAATGGCTTTGAGAGAAAACAATCAGGAGGAGGAGAGCTCAGAGACTGCGGCCGGCTTCGGCCACCTTCCCCTCGCTTTCCCTCTCCGTGTTCAAACCGAGCACTGTTCTGCCGTCAACCTTCGCTGCCTCTGCCCGCGGCGCTGGGCTTTCGCGGGTGCCATTGCTCCTCTACATATTTTATCCTTCCTTTTGTAAGGAATGGTCCAGCAATTCGTGTCACTAAGGGATTTGAAGGGTTACCATCGAGGCCCGGGTCTAGGTGATAAGAGAACAAAGGGGTTTTTAGGGAAAAGTGCTGACTACTGCAGGGGATGTTGCTAGAGTTTCTGAAATCCGGCGCAGAGGCTCCCAAACGAGGAGGAAGGGGGAGCTGAAGGACAATTGAAGGACAAAAGCCTGAGAGGAAGACAACCAGCATTCAGCCCGAGCAAGCCCCGAGAGACCACCAGAGACCGGTACGCAGGCGCCCCTGGGAGGGGTTTCGGATTCCGGAAACCAATTCTAATAACCCTGCCTCTTCTCGAAGTAGTAATGAATATGTATTAGCCTGGGAGCATCAAAACCAGCCGCCTTACGTAACAGGCGTGCGTCCTGGGGGAGCAGAGACTCCCGGCGCACCCAGCGCTGCTTGCTTGCTTCTATTCGTTTAATAAATTGTAAACTTTGATTGTAATCCTATTTGGATTTATAACAGCCATTTATAACACTTTTTATATTTGTATTTTATTTAAGGCTGTCTTGCCCCCCTCCCCCCCCAGCCTCGCTGCTCGCCAATAAAGCTGGCGCAGGGGCTAAGGGATTTGAAGGGCCTGCTTGTACACCTAAGGGATTTGAGGGCCTGCTTGTACACCTTTGGGGACTGCCTCTTTTGGGGGGGGGGGGGGTGTTAGGAGCTGCTTGTATACTTTTTTAGGCATTCCTCTGAGAGGGGGTTGGGAGCTTCGTGTATACTGGGGGGGGAGGGCCTCCCTCGAGGTGGAAGCGGGGGGGGTTGGAGCGTTTCTACACTGTAGGGGCCTGCCTGTACACTTTTGGGGCCTGCCTTGGAGGGGTTGGGAACTGCTTGTACACCTTTGGGGCCTGCGTCTGCGTGGGGCGGGGGGGGTTAGGGGGTTGGAGCTGGTTTTAACCTTTCGGGCTTGCATCTGGAGGGGCTTGGGGCCTGCCTTTGGGGGGGTGGTTGTGAGCTGCTTGTATACTGTAGGGGCCTGCTTGTACACCTTTGGGGCCTGCGTCTGGGGGGGGGTGGGAGCTGCTTGTACACTGTTAGGGCCTGCCTTGGGGGAGGGGTTGGGGCATGTGCCTTGGGGGCATGGGGTTGGGAGCTGCTTCTACGCTGTAGGGGTCTGGATCTTGGGGGGTTGGGGCTGTTTGTACACCTTTGGGGCGTGCCTCTGGGGAGGATGGGGAGTTGCTTGTACACCTTTGGGGCCTGTGTCTGGGGGGGGGTTGGGGCCTGTGCCGGGGGGGTTGGGAGCTGCTTGTACGCTCTAGGGTCCTCTGGCAGGCTTTGGGGCCTCCCTTTGAGGGGGGCAGTTGGGAGCTGGTTGTACGCCTTTGGGGCCTGAGTCTGGGGTGTGGGGGCTGGGGCTGAGGCCTGGGGCCTGGGGCATGCATCTGGGTGGTGGTGGGGGGGGGTCCAGTTCATGGGGGGGGGTGGGTTGGGAGCTGCTTGTGGACAGTTGGGGTCTGCATCCGGGTGTGGCTGGGGCCTGCTTGTAGACTTCTGCAGCCTGTGTCTGGTGTTTGGGGGCTTTTCTGTAGTGTTTGGGGATTGCATTTTGGCTTTGGGATGTGTCTAGAGCTTCTGGGGCCTAGCTGTAGTGCTTGGGGCCTGCGTCTGGGGCTTTTCTGTAGCATTTTGGTAGCGTGTTTGTGATTTGGGGTCTGTATCCAGGGTTTTGCCTTTTTTGTAGTTTTCAGCTTTGTGTCTGTTTCTTTGTTGGTTGCCTGGGGTTTGGGGTTTGGATCATTAGTCAGTGTCATTAGCGTCGGGGGGTTGATATGAAGGGTTAGGGTTGTGGTTAGAGTTGTTACGGTTAAAGAGAATAAGGATTTTAGGGTAAGGGGATCAAGGTTGTGGGAATAAAAATGTTTTTGCACGGAGTTACATCGTTTAGAGGGAAGGAAGGTGGTATTGATATATCCTTACAGTGATAAGAAAGCTTAACAGACAACCTTGTAAAATGCAGACAACCAGAATCCTTAGAGCAATTGGGTGGAAATCACGGTGTAAGAAACATTACCACCTCAAAGAGGAAAACAGTCAAGAAAAAAATAAAATTGACTAGTAACAGGCCAGCAGCTGTGTATTTTCTGTGAAGCACTGGATAGATCGTGAACATGGATTACTCAGTCAATGGGGAAACTGGGGAGGGTCCTGGTCACCGAGAGGAAAAAAAAAATTATATAAACTGTGTTATGGAACTGGTAGGTGGCTTGTGGGACGCCTGCCATTGCAATCGTGAATAAAAATGCTACCTCACTGAGATACTTGCCTGAGCCTATGGTATTGGTTACAGAGTGTTTCTAATAAGGTGTTAGGGTTTTAAGGTTTCAGGGCTAAGGCACTAGGGTTGGGTTTCAGGGTTAGGGTTTCCAGGGTTTAGGGTTAGGATTTTAAGGTTGTTAGGGTTGGAGTTATAAGGGTTAGGGTTTGGGGGTTAGTGTGTTAAGGTTTTAAAGTATTTTGTGGTTTTAGTGTTGATAGGGTTTTTAGGGTTAGGGTCTTAGGGTTTTAGTTATGGTCAGGTATTTAGGGTTAGGGTTTTAAGGTCTTATTTTTTTTTTTTTAAGGTTAGGGTCTCCAGCGTTAGGGCTTTGAGAATCTTTACGTTTTGGGTTAGGGTTTAGAGGGTCTTAATTTTTAGGGTTAGGGCTTTTAGGCGTAGGTCTAATGTGGTAAATTTTATCGGGTTAGGACTGTAAAGGTTTTTAGGGTTAGGGTTTCTAGGGTTTTTTGGGGTAGGGGTTAGGGTTAGATCCGTGGGAGCCGTAGTGTTAGGGGTCAGGGTTCTTAGGGGTAAGGCCCAATATTAGGGTGGAAGGCCAAACTAAGGGGGGAGCCCCCCCCAAAATTGAAGGGTCGAAGCCCCAATTTAGGGGAAGAAACGTCAAAATTGTGGGGTCCCCCAAAATTGGGCGGAAGAGCTCTTAATATTGGGGGAAACCCAAAAAAGGAGGGTGGGGGACTCTAAAATTGGGGGGACCACCCCAAATTGGTTGTGTCCCCCCCAAAATTGGTTGTGTCCCCCCCAATTAGGGGAGGAACCCCCAAAATTGGGTGGGCGAACCCCCATATTGGGGGGGCAGAACACTTAAATGGAAGTGTGAAATTCCAGAATTGAATGTGGACCCCCCAGAACAGTCTTCAGGGGTTTAGTGTGGTAAATTTTATCGGGTTAGGGCTGTAAGGGTTTTTAGGGTTAGGGTTTCTAGGGTTTGTTGGGGTAGGGGTTAGGGTTAGATCCGTGGTTGCCATAGCGTTAGGGGTCAAGGTTCTTAGGGGTTAGGCCTAATATTAGGGCGGAAGGCCAAAATAAGAGGGTGGGAGCCCCCCCCAAAATTGAAGGGTTGAAGCCCCAAGTTAGGGGAAGGAACGTCAAAATTGTGGGGTCCCCCAAAATTGGGCGGAAGAACTTTTAATATTAGGGGGGAACCCAAAAAGGAGGGTGGGGGACTCTAAAATCGGTTGTGTCCCCCCCAATTAGGGGAGGAACCCCCAAAATTGGGTGGGCGAACCCCCAAATTGGGGGGAAGAAGACTTAAATGGAAGTGTGAAATTCCAGAATTGGATGTGGACCCCCCAGAACAGTCTTCAGGGGTTTAGTGTGGTAAATTTTATCGGGTTAGGGCTGTAAGGGTTTTTAGGGTTAGGGTTTCTAGGGTTTGTTGGGGTAGGGGTTAGGGTTAGATCCGTGGTTGCCATAGGGTTAGGGGTCAAGGTTCTTAGGGGTTAGGCCTAATATTAGGGCGGAAGGCCAAAATAAGAGGGGAGGAGCCCACCCAAAATTGAAGGGTTGAAGCCCAAAGTTAGGGGAAGGAACGTCAAAATTGTGGGGTCCCCCAAAATTGAGCGGAAGAGCTCTTAATATTGGGGGAAACCCAAAAAAGGAGGGTGGGGGACTCTAAAATTGGTTGTGTCCCCCCCAAAATTGGTTGTGTCCCCCCCAAAATTGGTTGTGTCCCCCCCAATTAGGGGAGGAACCCCCAAAATTGGGTGGGCGAACCCCCATATTGGGGGGGAAGAAGACTTAAATGGAAGTGTGAAATTCCAGAATTGAATGTGGACCCCCCAGAACAGTCTTCAGGGGTTTAGTGTGGTAAATTTTATCGGGTTAGGGCTGCAAGGGTTTTTAGGGTTAGGGTTTCTAGGGTTTGTTGGGGTAGGGGTTAGGGTTAGATCCGTGGTTGCCATAGGCTTAGGGGTCAAGGTTCTTAGGGGTTAGGCCTAATATTAGGGCGGAAGGCCAAAATAAGAGGGGGGGAGCCCCCCCCAAAATCGAAGGGTTGAAGCCCAAAGTTAGGGGAAGGAACGGCCAAATTGTGGGGTCCCCCAAAATTGGGCGGAAGAACTCTTTAATATTAGGGGGGAACCCAAAAAAGGAGGGTGGGGGACTCTACAATTGGGGGGGACCCCCAAAATTGGTCGGGTCCCCCCAAATTAGGGGAGGAACCCCCAAAATTGGGTGGGTGAACCCCCAAATTGGGGGGAAGAAGACTTAAATGGAAGTGTGAAATTCCAGAATTGAATGTGGACCCCCCCCAGACCTGGGGAGGAATCCCCAAACTTGGGGGGGACCCCCAAAATTGGGGTTAAAGCCCCAGATCCCGGGGAGCTAAGCCCCAAATTAAGGGAAGGAACCTCAAACATGTGGTGAGAACCCCAACATTGGGGGAAAGAACCTTAATATTAGGGTGGCAGGCCAAGAAAGGATGGTGGGGGCCTCCAAAATTGTGGGGGGCTTGGAATTGGGGGGAATCCCCAAAATGGAGGGGGGAACCCCAAAAGTGGGGGGGGGGGCGAAGCACCAAATTAGGGGAAGGAACCCCAAAATTGCGGGGAAGAACTCTGAAATGGAGAGCTGAAAACCCGAAATTGAGGGGAAACCCCCCAAAACGGCGGGAAAACCCTCCATAAACACGAAACCGGTAATGTAACAGAGCAAAAAATGGCGTCCTACGGCAAGGTGCGAGGCTCAATTTTCTGGGGAGTGCTGGGAAATGTAGTTCTTGGCCACCGGGTTTCCGGGAGTCCATATTGTTTTCAGAGCATGCCGGGAGATGTAGTTCTCGGACACTGGGCTTCCGGGAGGCCATGTTGGTTTCCCATCTTTGCTAGACTCCGGGTGCTCTGGCTTCACAGAGAAACCCCCAAACTGAAAAATGTACCTGCTAATATATTGGGCTCTAAATGTAGCCCTGGGTTAATTGAATAACAATCCCTGGGTAAGATTGAAGTGCAGGAGGGGTTGGCTACGGTTTTAAGAGCCGGTTTGCAGAAAAGGGATTTCCCGTTAAGAAATGGCATATACTGATTGTTCTCTTCCTTGCTCTGCCAAGACCTGAAGCACATCTTGGAAGCCAGGCAGAATCTGTGGAGCCAATGGAGTTCTCAAGCTCGACTTCAGCTTCTTCCCAGCTAGAAGAAGCAAGGACACGCCGGCTGAGTTCCACAGGCAACGCGCCCGTATCTGTAGACGAGGATTTAGAGATGCTACTTTGGGAACTCTCAGACGGCATACTGGAAGCCGAGCTCGACTTGGACCCAGGGAAGGATGAGGATGACCTCCTCCTTGAGCTTTCCAAGATGATTGATGATTGAACTGCATAGTCCTATGGTATATTAAAAAAAAAAAAAAAAAAAAAAGAAAAAAAAGAAAACAACTCTTCTTCTTGTTGGATACCCTGAGGTGATCCTTTTTCTAACTGAGGCTTTGCAATGAGACTTAAAGCACAGTTGGAACTGGTAGAAATTGGCAGGATCTGCACTCAGTTGTCCTAAGTTTTCCTGCTGGTCAGAGTTAAGGTCTTGTGCATGGTTCCGTAACTATAGGTGGCTACCTTTGATATCAAGAGGACAAAGCACTTGTTTCTTTTGGCACAGAAAGATGTCCATCGGCACGCTGTGGTGGCTGTGAATTGACGTAGTGATGGAGCGATGCTCTGAAGGCTTAAACGGAAAGCTTCTTCCTTCCGCCCCCCCTTGGCACAGCTCGATGTTGGGCACATTGTGAAGCCTGGGTGTTCTGATTTCTCGGACAGTTGATACCCAAATCCCGGAGTTACTATGTCAACTCTTGACTTTTATTTGTGTATGCCATTGTTTTGACTGTAATCTTTTCAGATGATGAAGCTGTAGGGGCGGGAGGGAGCAAAATAATTATTCTAGCGTTGTGGACCAAACATGCTGCCAGGAGCGGTGGTGGTGGGGTCAGCCCACCCGGCCTTACTTTCAATTATCAGGGATGATAAAATGGTGTGAAAAGCAGCAGCTCTGCGATACGGCTACGCTACCCCCACTCCCTTCTCTTGTGCTGTACCAAAGTTCCCCCAAGCTTTGGTTGGTGCTTTTTGCTGGTGACAGTAGGACTCCAGGGCGAGTAGTCGGGACTCTCCTGCAGTAACTGGGTCAACTAAGGGTTGGTTTAAGTGCCTCCTGGTTTTTAAAATTGCTCCCCTGAGCTGCTGGCTCTGCTGCCTGCTACAGCAAATGTTCAGGTGCCATCAGCGTCGCACTTGGGCGTGGGCACTGACCCTGCGGAGGAGAGCTGAGACTCGCGTGTATTGTGTACCCTGCCGCCAGTGATCGTTTTCCCCTAGCAGATCTATTTTGAATCATTTCCCTAAATTTTAGAGGAACTTTAGGCTCTTTGTGCTATGATTTGTGAAGCTGTAGGGGCCCTCAGGCATTTGCTGCTGGCAGAGGAAAACCGCTTGTCGAATTTGTTGTAAATACTTTCTGTTTGGACAACAACGCCTGTGTGTGTGTGTGTGTGTGTGTGTGTGTGTGTGTGTGTGCGTGCTTTGACGACCCCCTGCGACGCCCCAGCTCCGCGAGGGAAGCTTTGAAGCGGCTCTGGGTAAACCTCTGCGGAAGAAACCGCTGCTAGTGACTTGCGGAAAAGGGACTCCACAATCAGTGAGATTGTAAAGTAGGTATGTTTATTCAGCGCTGGGCAGCACGGGAGGTCGTGGGCATGAAGATTGATGACTCTTCCTCGTCACCGCTAGTTGACCTCTTGTCTTTGCGCAGACTCAGTTGCTCCTTGGCTCTTGTCCATCTGCAGGACCAGTTTCTCCCAGTTTCTTAAGACAGGCTCACTCTCTTATTAGGAGACTGACCTTGGTAAGGGGCCCAAGGCTTCTTGCTTTAGTTAATTGGCACAATGCACCATAGTTAGCAAAGACACTAAGTAGCATCCTAGTTTAACGCTGTCAGCGCTCTATCTCTACTTGATAAGATTCTCCTAACTCCCTCTCTCACTGGAGCCCACGCAGCCCTCCGTCCTGCCGAAGGACTTCACGGGGACTTCTGCCGGCTCCGGGTGCCCGCACACAGACAGAAATGGCTTTGAGAGAAAACAATCAGGAGGAGGAGAGCTCAGAGACTGCGGCCGGCTTCGGCCACCTTCCCCTCGCTTTCCCTCTCCGTGTTCAAACCGAGCACTGTTCTGCCGTCAACCTTCGCTGCCTCTGCCCGCGGCGCTGGGCTTTCGCGGGTGCCATTGCTCCTCTACATATTTTATCCTTCCTTTTGTAAGGAATGGTCCAGCAATTCGTGTCACTAAGGGATTTGAAGGGTTACCATCGAGGCCCGGGTCTAGGTGATAAGAGAACAAAGGGGTTTTTAGGGAAAAGTGCTGACTACTGCAGGGGATGTTGCTAGAGTTTCTGAAATCCGGCGCAGAGGCTCCCAAACGAGGAGGAAGGGGGAGCTGAAGGACAATTGAAGGACAAAAGCCTGAGAGGAAGACAACCAGCATTCAGCCCGAGCAAGCCCCGAGAGACCACCAGAGACCGGTACGCAGGCGCCCCTGGGAGGGGTTTCGGATTCCGGAAACCAATTCTAATAACCCTGCCTCTTCTCGAAGTAGTAATGAATATGTATTAGCCTGGGAGCATCAAAACCAGCCGCCTTACGTAACAGGCGTGCGTCCTGGGGGAGCAGAGACTCCCGGCGCACCCAGCGCTGCTTGCTTGCTTCTATTCGTTTAATAAATTGTAAACTTTGATTGTAATCCTATTTGGATTTATAACAGCCATTTATAACACTTTTTATATTTGTATTTTATTTAAGGCTGTCTTGCCCCCCTCCCCCCCCAGCCTCGCTGCTCGCCAATAAAGCTGGCGCAGGGGCTAAGGGATTTGAAGGGCCTGCTTGTACACCTAAGGGATTTGAGGGCCTGCTTGTACACCTTTGGGGACTGCCTCTTTTGGGGGGGGGGGGGGTGTTAGGAGCTGCTTGTATACTTTTTTAGGCATTCCTCTGAGAGGGGGTTGGGAGCTTCGTGTATACTGGGGGGGGAGGGCCTCCCTCGAGGTGGAAGCGGGGGGGGTTGGAGCGTTTCTACACTGTAGGGGCCTGCCTGTACACTTTTGGGGCCTGCCTTGGAGGGGTTGGGAGCTGCTTGTACACCTTTGGGGCCTGCGTCTGCGCGGGGCGGGGGGGGTTAGGGGGTTGGAGCTGGTTTTAACCTTTCGGGCTTGCATCTGGAGGGGCTTGGGGCCTGCCTTTGGGGGGGTGGTTGTGAGCTGCTTGTATACTGTAGGGGCCTGCTTGTACACCTTTGGGGCCTGCGTCTGGGGGGGGGTGGGAGCTGCTTGTACACTGTTAGGGCCTGCCTTGGGGGAGGGGTTGGGGCATGTGCCTTGGGGGCATGGGGTTGGGAGCTGCTTCTACGCTGTAGGGGTCTGGATCTTGGGGGGTTGGGGCTGTTTGTACACCTTTGGGGCGTGCCTCTGGGGAGGATGGGGAGTTGCTTGTACACCTTTGGGGCCTGTGTCTGGGGGGGGGTTGGGGCCTGTGCCGGGGGGGTTGGGAGCTGCTTGTACGCTCTAGGGTCCTCTGGCAGGCTTTGGGGCCTCCCTTTGAGGGGGGCAGTTGGGAGCTGGTTGTACGCCTTTGGGGCCTGAGTCTGGGGTGTGGGGGCTGGGGCTGAGGCCTGGGGCCTGGGGCATGCATCTGGGTGGTGGTGGGGGGGGGTCCAGTTCATGGGGGGGGGTGGGTTGGGAGCTGCTTGTGGACAGTTGGGGTCTGCATCCGGGTGTGGCTGGGGCCTGCTTGTAGACTTCTGCAGCCTGTGTCTGGTGTTTGGGGGCTTTTCTGTAGTGTTTGGGGATTGCATTTTGGCTTTGGGATGTGTCTAGAGCTTCTGGGGCCTAGCTGTAGTGCTTGGGGCCTGCGTCTGGGGCTTTTCTGTAGCATTTTGGTAGCGTGTTTGTGATTTGGGGTCTGTATCCAGGGTTTTGCCTTTTTTGTAGTTTTCAGCTTTGTGTCTGTTTCTTTGTTGGTTGCCTGGGGTTTGGGGTTTGGATCATTAGTCAGTGTCATTAGCGTCGGGGGGTTGATATGAAGGGTTAGGGTTGTGGTTAGAGTTGTTACGGTTAAAGAGAATAAGGATTTTAGGGTAAGGGGATCAAGGTTGTGGGAATAAAAATGTTTTTGCACGGAGTTACATCGTTTAGAGGGAAGGAAGGTGGTATTGATATATCCTTACAGTGATAAGAAAGCTTAACAGACAACCTTGTAAAATGCAGACAACCAGAATCCTTAGAGCAATTGGGTGGAAATCACGGTGTAAGAAACATTACCACCTCAAAGAGGAAAACAGTCAAGAAAAAAATAAAATTGACTAGTAACAGGCCAGCAGCTGTGTATTTTCTGTGAAGCACTGGATAGATCGTGAACATGGATTACTCAGTCAATGGGGAAACTGGGGAGGGTCCTGGTCACCGAGAGGAAAAAAAAAATTATATAAACTGTGTTATGGAACTAGTAGGTGGCTTGTGGGACGCCTGCCATTGCAATCGTGAATAAAAATGCTACCTCACTGAGATACTTGCCTGAGCCTATGGTATTGGTTACAGAGTGTTTCTAATAAGGTGTTAGGGTTTTAAGGTTTCAGGGCTAAGGCACTAGGGTTGGGTTTCAGGGTTAGGGTTTCCAGGGTTTAGGGTTAGGATTTTAAGGTTGTTAGGGTTGGAGTTATAAGGGTTAGGGTTTGGGGGTTAGTGTGTTAAGGTTTTAAAGTATTTTGTGGTTTTAGTGTTGATAGGGTTTTTAGGGTTAGGGTCTTAGGGTTTTAGTTATGGTCAGGTATTTAGGGTTAGGGTTTTAAGGTCTTATTTTTTTTTTTTAAGGTTAGGGTCTCCAGCGTTAGGGCTTTGAGAATCTTTACGTTTTGGGTTAGGGTTTAGAGGGTCTTAATTTTTAGGGTTAGGGCTTTTAGGCGTAGGTCTAATGTGGTAAATTTTATCGGGTTAGGACTGTAAAGGTTTTTAGGGTTAGGGTTTCTAGGGTTTTTTGGGGTAGGGGTTAGGGTTAGATCCGTGGGAGCCGTAGTGTTAGGGGTCAGGGTTCTTAGATGTAAGGCCCAATATTAGGGTGGAAGGCCAAACTAAGGGGGGAGCCCCCCCCAAAATTGAAGGGTCGAAGCCCCAATTTAGGGGAAGAAACGTCAAAATTGTGGGGTCCCCCAAAATTGGGCGGAAGAGCTCTTAATATTGGGGGAAACCCAAAAAAGGAGGGTGGGGGACTCTAAAATTGGGGGGACCACCCCAAATTGGTTGTGTCCCCCCCAAAATTGGTTGTGTCCCCCCCAATTAGGGGAGGAACCCCCAAAATTGGGTGGGCGAACCCCCATATTGGGGGGGCAGAACACTTAAATGGAAGTGTGAAATTCCAGAATTGAATGTGGACCCCCCAGAACAGTCTTCAGGGGTTTAGTGTGGTAAATTTTATCGGGTTAGGGCTGTAAGGGTTTTTAGGGTTAGGGTTTCTAGGGTTTGTTGGGGTAGGGGTTAGGGTTAGATCCGTGGTTGCCATAGCGTTAGGGGTCAAGGTTCTTAGGGGTTAGGCCTAATATTAGGGCGGAAGGCCAAAATAAGAGGGTGGGAGCCCCCCCCAAAATTGAAGGGTTGAAGCCCCAAGTTAGGGGAAGGAACGTCAAAATTGTGGGGTCCCCCAAAATTGGGCGGAAGAACTTTTAATATTAGGGGGGAACCCAAAAAGGAGGGTGGGGGACTCTAAAATCGGTTGTGTCCCCCCCAAAATTGGTTGTGTCCCCCCCAAAATTGGTTGTGTCCCCCCCAATTAGGGGAGGAACCCCCAAAATTGGGTGGGCGAACCCCCATATTGGGGGGGAAGAAGACTTAAATGGAAGTGTGAAATTCCAGAATTGAATGTGGACCCCCCAGAACAGTCTTCAGGGGTTTAGTGTGGTAAATTTTATCGGGTTAGGGCTGCAAGGGTTTTTAGGGTTAGGGTTTCTAGGGTTTGTTGGGGTAGGGGTTAGGGTTAGATCCGTGGTTGCCATAGGCTTAGGGGTCAAGGTTCTTAGGGGTTAGGCCTAATATTAGGGCGGAAGGCCAAAATAAGAGGGGGGGAGCCCCCCCCAAAATCGAAGGGTTGAAGCCCAAAGTTAGGGGAAGGAACGGCCAAATTGTGGGGTCCCCCAAAATTGGGCGGAAGAACTCTTTAATATTAGGGGGGAACCCAAAAAAGGAGGGTGGGGGACTCTACAATTGGGGGGGACCCCCAAAATTGGTCGGGTCCCCCCAAATTAGGGGAGGAACCCCCAAAATTGGGTGGGTGAACCCCCAAATTGGGGGGAAGAAGACTTAAATGGAAGTGTGAAATTCCAGAATTGAATGTGGACCCCCCCCAGACCTGGGGAGGAATCCCCAAACTTGGGGGGGACCCCCAAAATTGGGGTTAAAGCCCCAGATCCCGGGGAGCTAAGCCCCAAATTAAGGGAAGGAACCTCAAACATGTGGTGAGAACCCCAACATTGGGGGAAAGAACCTTAATATTAGGGTGGCAGGCCAAGAAAGGATGGTGGGGGCCTCCAAAAGTGTGGGGGGCTTGGAATTGGGGGGAATCCCCAAAATGGAGGGGGAACCCCAAAAGTGGGGGGGGGGCGAAGCACCAAATTAGGGGAAGGAACCCCAAAATTGCGGGGAAGAACTCTGAAATGGAGAGCTGAAAACCCGAAATTGAGGGGAAACCCCCCAAAACGGCGGGAAAACCCTCCATAAACACGAAACCGGTAATGTAACAGAGCAAAAAATGGCGTCCTACGGCAAGGTGCGAGGCTCAATTTTCTGGGGAGTGCTGGGAAATGTAGTTCTTGGCCACCGGGTTTCCGGGAGTCCATATTGTTTTCCCAGAGCATGCCGGGAGATGTAGTTCTCGGACACTGGGCTTCCGGGAGGCCATGTTGGTTTCCCATCTTTGCTAGACTCCGGGTGCTCTGGCTTCACAGAGAAACCCCCAAACTGAAAAATGTACCTGCTAATATATTGGGCTCTAAATGTAGCCCTGGGTTAATTGAATAACAATCCCTGGGTAAGATTGAAGTGCAGGAGGGGTTGGCTACGGTTTTAAGAGCCGGTTTGCAGAAAAGGGATTTCCCGTTAAGAAATGGCATATACTGATTGTTCTCTTCCTTGCTCTGCCAAGACCTGAAGCACATCTTGGAAGCCAGGCAGAATCCGTGGAGCCAATGGAGTTCTCAAGCTCGACTTCAGCTTCTTCCCAGCTAGAAGAAGCAAGGACACGCCGGCTGAGTTCCACAGGCAACGCGCCCGTATCTGTAGACGAGGATTTAGAGATGCTACTTTGGGAACTCTCAGACGGCATACTGGAAGCCGAGCTCGACTTGGACCCAGGGAAGGATGAGGATGACCTCCTCCTTGAGCTTTCCAAGATGATTGATGATTGAACTGCATAGTCCTATGGTATATTAAAAAAAAAAAAAAAAAAAAAGAAAAAAAAGAAAACAACTCTTCTTCTTGTTGGATACCCTGAGGTGATCCTTTTTCTAACTGAGGCTTTGCAATGAGACTTAAAGCACAGTTGGAACTGGTAGAAATTGGCAGGATCTGCACTCAGTTGTCCTAAGTTTTCCTGCTGGTCAGAGTTAAGGTCTTGTGCATGGTTCCGTAACTATAGGTGGCTACCTTTGATATCAAGAGGACAAAGCACTTGTTTCTTTTGGCACAGAAAGATGTCCATCGGCACGCTGTGGTGGCTGTGAATTGACGTAGTGATGGAGCGATGCTCTGAAGGCTTAAACGGAAAGCTTCTTCCTTCCGCCCCCCCTTGGCACAGCTCGATGTTGGGCACATTGTGAAGCCTGAGTGTTCTGATTTCTCGGACAGTTGATACCCAAATCCCGGAGTTACTATGTCAACTCTTGACTTTTATTTGTGTATGCCATTGTTTTGACTGTAATCTTTTCAGATGATGAAGCTGTAGGGGCGGGAGGGAGCAAAATAATTATTCTAGCGTTGTGGACCAAACATGCTGCCAGGAGTGGTGGTGGTGGGGTCAGCCCACCCGGCCTTACTTTCAATTATCAGGGATGATAAAATGGTGTGAAAAGCAGCAGCTCTGCGATACGGCTACGCTACCCCCACTCCCTTCTCTTGTGCTGTACCAAAGTTCCCCCAAGCTTTGGTTGGTGCTTTTTGCTGGTGACAGTAGGACTCCAGGGCGAGTAGTCGGGACTCTCCTGCAGTAACTGGGTCAACTAAGCGTTGGTTTAAGTGCCTCCTGGTTTTTAAAATTGCTCCCCTGAGCTGCTGGCTCTGCTGCCTGCTACAGCAAATGTTCGGGTGCCATCAGCGTCGCACTTGGGCGTGGGCACTGACCCTGCGGAGGAGAGCTGAGACTCGCGTGTATTGTGTACCCTGCCGCCAGTGATCGTTTTCCCCTAGCAGATCTATTTTGAATCATTTCCCTAAATTTTAGAGGAACTTTAGGCTCTTTGTGCTATGATTTGTGAAGCTGTAGGGGCCCTCAGGCATTTGCTGCTGGCAGAGGAAAACCGCTTGTCGAATTTGTTGTAAATACTTTCTGTTTGGACAACAACGCCTGTGTGTGTGTGTGTGTGTGTGTGTGTGTGTGTGTGTGCGTGCTTTGACGACCCCCTGCGACGCCCCAGCTCCGCGAGGGAAGCTTTGAAGCGGCTCTGGGTAAACCTCTGCGGAAGAAACCGCTGCTAGTGACTTGCGGAAAAGGGACTCCACAATCAGTGAGATTGTAAAGTAGGTATGTTTATTCAGCGCTGGGCAGCACGGGAGGTCGTGGGCATGAAGATTGATGACTCTTCCTCGTCACCGCTAGTTGACCTCTTGTCTTTGCGCAGACTCAGTTGCTCCTTGGCTCTTGTCCATCTGCAGGACCAGTTTCTCCCAGTTTCTTAAGACAGGCTCACTCTCTTATTAGGAGACTGACCTCGGTAAGGGGCCCAAGGCTTCTTGCTTTAGTTAATTGGCACAATGCACCATAGTTAGCAAAGACACTAAGTAGCATCCTAGTTTAACGCTGTCAGCGCTCTATCTCTACTTGATAAGATTCTCCTAACTCCCTCTCTCACTGGAGCCCACGCAGCCCTCCGTCCTGCCGAAGGACTTCACGGGGACTTCTGCCGGCTCCGGGTGCCCGCACACAGACAGAAATGGCTTTGAGAGAAAACAATCAGGAGGAGGAGAGCTCAGAGACTGCGGCCGGCTTCGGCCACCTTCCCCTCGCTTTCCCTCTCCGTGTTCAAACCGAGCACTGTTCTGCCGTCAACCTTCGCTGCCTCTGCCCGCGGCGCTGGGCTTTCGCGGGTGCCATTGCTCCTCTACATATTTTATCCTTCCTTTTGTAAGGAATGGTCCAGCAATTCGTGTCACTAAGGGATTTGAAGGGTTACCATCGAGGCCCGGGTCTAGGTGATAAGAGAACAAAGGGGTTTTTAGGGAAAAGTGCTGACTACTGCAGGGGATGTTGCTAGAGTTTCTGAAATCCGGCGCAGAGGCTCCCAAACGAGGAGGAAGGGGGAGCTGAAGGACAATTGAAGGACAAAAGCCTGAGAGGAAGACAACCAGCATTCAGCCCGAGCAAGCCCCGAGAGACCACCAGAGACCGGTACGCAGGCGCCCCTGGGAGGGGTTTCGGATTCCGGAAACCAATTCTAATAACCCTGCCTCTTCTCGAAGTAGTAATGAATATGTATTAGCCTGGGAGCATCAAAACCAGCCGCCTTACGTAACAGGCGTGCGTCCTGGGGGAGCAGAGACTCCCGGCGCACCCAGCGCTGCTTGCTTGCTTCTATTCGTTTAATAAATTGTAAACTTTGATTGTAATCCTATTTGGATTTATAACAGCCATTTATAACACTTTTTATATTTGTATTTTATTTAAGGCTGTCTTGCCCCCCTCCCCCCCCAGCCTCGCTGCTCGCCAATAAAGCTGGCGCAGGGGCTAAGGGATTTGAAGGGCCTGCTTGTACACCTAAGGGATTTGAGGGCCTGCTTGTACACCTTTGGGGACTGCCTCTTTTGGGGGGGGGGGGGGTGTTAGGAGCTGCTTGTATACTTTTTTAGGCATTCCTCTGAGAGGGGGTTGGGAGCTTCGTGTATACTGGGGGGGGAGGGCCTCCCTCGAGGTGGAAGCGGGGGGGGTTGGAGCGTTTCTACACTGTAGGGGCCTGCCTGTACACTTTTGGGGCCTGCCTTGGAGGGGTTGGGAGCTGCTTGTACACCTTTGGGGCCTGCGTCTGCGCGGGGCGGGGGGGGTTAGGGGGTTGGAGCTGGTTTTAACCTTTCGGGCTTGCATCTGGAGGGGCTTGGGGCCTGCCTTTGGGGGGGTGGTTGTGAGCTGCTTGTATACTGTAGGGGCCTGCTTGTACACCTTTGGGGCCTGCGTCTGGGGGGGGGTGGGAGCTGCTTGTACACTGTTAGGGCCTGCCTTGGGGGAGGGGTTGGGGCATGTGCCTTGGGGGCATGGGGTTGGGAGCTGCTTCTACGCTGTAGGGGTCTGGATCTTGGGGGGTTGGGGCTGTTTGTACACCTTTGGGGCGTGCCTCTGGGGAGGATGGGGAGTTGCTTGTACACCTTTGGGGCCTGTGTCTGGGGGGGGGTTGGGGCCTGTGCCGGGGGGGTTGGGAGCTGCTTGTACGCTCTAGGGTCCTCTGGCAGGCTTTGGGGCCTCCCTTTGAGGGGGGCAGTTGGGAGCTGGTTGTACACCTTTGGGGCCTGAGTCTGGGGTGTGGGGGCTGGGGCTGAGGCCTGGGGCCTGGGGCATGCATCTGGGTGGTGGGGGGGGGGGGGGTCCAGTTCATGGGGGGGGGTGGGTTGGGAGCTGCTTGTGGACAGTTGGGGTCTGCATCCGGGTGTGGCTGGGGCCTGCTTGTAGACTTCTGCAGCCTGTGTCTGGTGTTTGGGGGCTTTTCTGTAGTGTTTGGGGATTGCATTTTGGCTTTGGGATGTGTCTAGAGCTTCTGGGGCCTAGCTGTAGTGCTTGGGGCCTGCGTCTGGGGCTTTTCTGTAGCATTTTGGTAGCATGTTTGTGATTTGGGGTCTGTATCCAGGGTTTTGCCTTTTTTGTAGTTTTCAGCTTTGTGTCTGTTTCTTTGTTGGTTGCCTGGGGTTTGGGGTTTGGATCATTAGTCAGTGTCATTAGCGTCGGGGGGTTGATATGAAGGGTTAGGGTTGTGGTTAGAGTTGTTACGGTTAAAGAGAATAAGGATTTTAGGGTAAGGGGATCAAGGTTGTGGGAATAAAAATGTTTTTGCACAGAGTTACATCGTTTAGAGGGAAGGAAGGTGGTATTGATATATGCTTGCAGTGATAAGAAAGCTTAACAGACAACCTTGTAAAATGCAGACAACCAGAATCCTTAGAGCAATTGGGTGGAAATCACGGTGTAAGAAACATTACCACCTCAAAGAGGAAAACAGTCAAGAAAAAAATAAAATTGACTAGTAACAGGCCAGCAGCTGTGTATTTTCTGTGAAGCACTGGATAGATCGTGAACATGGATTACTCAGTCAATGGGGAAACTGGGGAGGGTCCTGGTCACCGAGAGGAAAAAAAAAATTATATAAACTGTGTTATGGAACTAGTAGGTGGCTTGTGGGACGCCTGCCATTGCAATCGTGAATAAAAATGCTACCTCACTGAGATACTTGCCTGAGCCTATGGTATTGGTTACAGAGTGTTTCTAATAAGGTGTTAGGGTTTTAAGGTTTCAGGGCTAAGGCACTAGGGTTGGGTTTCAGGGTTAGGGTTTCCAGGGTTTAGGGTTAGGATTTTAAGGTTGTTAGGGTTGGAGTTATAAGGGTTAGGGTTTGGGGGTTAGTGTGTTAAGGTTTTAAAGTATTTTGTGGTTTTAGTGTTGATAGGGTTTTTAGGGTTAGGGTCTTAGGGTTTTAGTTATGGTCAGGTATTTAGGGTTAGGGTTTTAAGGTCTTTTTTTTTTTTTTTTTAAGGTTAGGGTCTCCAGCGTTAGGGCTTTGAGAATCTTTACGTTTTGGGTTAGGGTTTAGAGGGTCTTAATTTTTAGGGTTAGGGCTTTTAGGCGTAGGTCTAGTGTGGTAAATTTTATCGGGTTAGGACTGTAAGGGTTTTTAGGGTTAGGGTTTCTAGGGTTTTTTGGGGTAGGGGTTAGGGTTAGATCCGTGGGAGCCGTAGTGTTAGGGGTCAGGGTTCTTAGGGGTAAGGCCCAATATTAGGGTGGAAGGCCAAACTAAGGGGGGAGCCCCCCCCAAAATTGAAGGGTCGAAGCCCCAATTTAGGGGAAGAAACGTCAAAATTGTGGGGTCCCCCAAAATAGGGCGGAAGAGCTCTTAATATTGGGGGAAACCCAAAAAAGGAGGGTGGGGGACTCTAAAATTGGGGGGACCCCCCCAAATTGGTTGTGTCCCCCCCAAAATTGGTTGTGTCCCCCCCAATTAGGGGAGGAACCCCCAAAATTGGGTAGGCGAACCCCCATATTGGGGGGGCAGAACACTTAAATGGAAGTGTGAAATTCCAGAATTGAATGTGGACCCCCCAGAACAGTCTTCAGGGGTTTAGTGTGGTAAATTTTATCGGGTTAGGGCTGCAAGGGTTTTTAGGGTTAGGGTTTCTAGGGTTTGTTGGGGTAGGGGTTAGGGTTAGATCCGTGGTTGCCATAGCGTTAGGGGTCAAGGTTCTTAGGGGTTAGGCCTAATATTAGGGCGGAAGGCCAAAATAAGAGGGTGGGAGCCCCCCCCAAAATTGAAGGGTTGAAGCCCCAAGTTAGGGGAAGGAACGTCAAAATTGTGGGGTCCCCCAAAATTGGGCGGAAGAACTTTTAATATTAGGGGGGAACCCAAAAAGGAGGGTGGGGGACTCTAAAATCGGTTGTGTCCCCCCCAAAATTGGTTGTGTCCCCCCCAAAATTGGTTGTGTCCCCCCCAATTAGGGGAGGAACCCCCAAAATTGGGTGGGCGAACCCCCATATTGGGGGGGAAGAAGACTTAAATGGAAGTGTGAAATTCCAGAATTGAATGTGGACCCCCCAGAACAGTCTTCAGGGGTTTAGTGTGGTAAATTTTATCGGGTTAGGGCTGCAAGGGTTTTTAGGGTTAGGGTTTCTAGGGTTTGTTGGGGTAGGGGTTAGGGTTAGATCCGTGGTTGCCATAGGCTTAGGGGTCAAGGTTCTTAGGGGTTAGGCCTAATATTAGGGCGGAAGGCCAAAATAAGAGGGGGGGAGCCCCCCCCAAAATCGAAGGGTTGAAGCCCAAAGTTAGGGGAAGGAACGGCCAAATTGTGGGGTCCCCCAAAATTGGGCGGAAGAACTCTTTAATATTAGGGGGGAACCCAAAAAAGGAGGGTGGGGGACTCTACAATTGGGGGGGACCCCCAAAATTGGTCGGGTCCCCCCAAATTAGGGGAGGAACCCCCAAAATTGGGTGGGTGAACCCCCAAATTGGGGGGAAGAAGACTTAAATGGAAGTGTGAAATTCCAGAATTGAATGTGGACCCCCCCCAGACCTGGGGAGGAATCCCCAAACTTGGGGGGGACCCCCAAAATTGGGGTTAAAGCCCCAGATCCCGGGGAGCTAAGCCCCAAATTAAGGGAAGGAACCTCAAACATGTGGTGAGAACCCCAACATTGGGGGAAAGAACCTTAATATTAGGGTGGCAGGCCAAGAAAGGATGGTGGGGGCCTCCAAAAGTGTGGGGGGCTTGGAATTGGGGGGAATCCCCAAAATGGAGGGGGAACCCCAAAAGTGGGGGGGGGGCGAAGCACCAAATTAGGGGAAGGAACCCCAAAATTGCGGGGAAGAACTCTGAAATGGAGAGCTGAAAACCCGAAATTGAGGGGAAACCCCCCAAAACGGCGGGAAAACCCTCCATAAACACGAAACCGGTAATGTAACAGAGCAAAAAATGGCGTCCTACGGCAAGGTGCGAGGCTCAATTTTCTGGGGAGTGCTGGGAAATGTAGTTCTTGGCCACCGGGTTTCCGGGAGTCCATATTGTTTTCCCAGAGCATGCCGGGAGATGTAGTTCTCGGACACTGGGCTTCCGGGAGGCCATGTTGGTTTCCCATCTTTGCTAGACTCCGGGTGCTCTGGCTTCACAGAGAAACCCCCAAACTGAAAAATGTACCTGCTAATATATTGGGCTCTAAATGTAGCCCTGGGTTAATTGAATAACAATCCCTGGGTAAGATTGAAGTGCAGGAGGGGTTGGCTACGGTTTTAAGAGCCGGTTTGCAGAAAAGGGATTTCCCGTTAAGAAATGGCATATACTGATTGTTCTCTTCCTTGCTCTGCCAAGACCTGAAGCACATCTTGGAAGCCAGGCAGAATCCGTGGAGCCAATGGAGTTCTCAAGCTCGACTTCAGCTTCTTCCCAGCTAGAAGAAGCAAGGACACGCCGGCTGAGTTCCACAGGCAACGCGCCCGTATCTGTAGACGAGGATTTAGAGATGCTACTTTGGGAACTCTCAGACGGCATACTGGAAGCCGAGCTCGACTTGGACCCAGGGAAGGATGAGGATGACCTCCTCCTTGAGCTTTCCAAGATGATTGATGATTGAACTGCATAGTCCTATGGTATATTAAAAAAAAAAAAAAAAAAAAAAGAAAAAAAAGAAAACAACTCTTCTTCTTGTTGGATACCCTGAGGTGATCCTTTTTCTAACTGAGGCTTTGCAATGAGACTTAAAGCACAGTTGGAACTGGTAGAAATTGGCAGGATCTGCACTCAGTTGTCCTAAGTTTTCCTGCTGGTCAGAGTTAAGGTCTTGTGCATGGTTCCGTAACTATAGGTGGCTACCTTTGATATCAAGAGGACAAAGCACTTGTTTCTTTTGGCACAGAAAGATGTCCATCGGCACGCTGTGGTGGCTGTGAATTGACGTAGTGATGGAGCGATGCTCTGAAGGCTTAAACGGAAAGCTTCTTCCTTCCGCCCCCCCTTGGCACAGCTCGATGTTGGGCACATTGTGAAGCCTGAGTGTTCTGATTTCTCGGACAGTTGATACCCAAATCCCGGAGTTACTATGTCAACTCTTGACTTTTATTTGCGTATGCCATTGTTTTGACTGTAATCTTTTCAGATGATGAAGCTGTAGGGGCGGGAAGGAGCAAAATAATTATTCTAGCGTTGTGGACCAAACATGCTGCCAGGAGTGGTGGTGGTGGGGTCAGCCCACCCGGCCTTACTTTCAATTATCAGGGATGATAAAATGGTGTGAAAAGCAGCAGCTCTGCGATACGGCTACGCTACCCCCACTCCCTTCTCTTGTGCTGTACCAAAGTTCCCCCAAGCTTTGGTTGGTGCTTTTTGCTGGTGACAGTAGGACTCCAGGGCGAGTAGTCGGGACTCTCCTGCAGTAACTGGGTCAACTAAGCGTTGGTTTAAGTGCCTCCTGGTTTTTAAAATTGCTCCCCTGAGCTGCTGGCTCTGCTGCCTGCTACAGCAAATGTTCAGGTGCCATCAGCGTCGCACTTGGGCGTGGGCACTGACCCTGCGGAGGAGAGCTGAGACTCGCGTGTATTGTGTACCCTGCCGCCAGTGATCGTTTTCCCCTAGCAGATCTATTTTGAATCATTTCCCTAAATTTTAGAGGAACTTTAGGCTCTTTGTGCTATGATTTGTGAAGCTGTAGGGGCCCTCAGGCATTTGCTGCTGGCAGAGGAAAACCGCTTGTCGAATTTGTTGTAAATACTTTCTGTTTGGACAACAACACCTGTGTGTGTGTGTGTGTGTGTGTGTGTGTGTGTGTGCGTGCTTTGACGACCCCCTGCGACGCCCCAGCTCCGCGAGGGAAGCTTTGAAGCGGCTCTGGGAAAACCTCTGCGGAAGAAACCGCTGCTAGTGACTTGCGGAAAAGGGACTCCACAATCAGTGAGATTGTAAAGTAGGTATGTTTATTCAGCGCTGGGCAGCACGGGAGGTCGTGGGCATGAAGATTGATGACTCTTCCTCGTCACCGCTAGTTGACCTCTTGTCTTTGCACAGACTCAGTTGCTCCTTGGCTCTTGTCCATCTGCAGGACCAGTTTCTCCCAGTTTCTTAAGACAGGCTCACTCTCTTATTAGGAGACTGACCTTGGTAAGGGGCCCAAGGCTTCTTGCTTTAGTTAATTGGCACAATGCACCATAGTTAGCAAAGACACTAAGTAGCATCCTAGTTTAACGCTGTCAGCGCTCTATCTCTACTTGATAAGATTCTCCTAACTCCCTCTCTCACTGGAGCCCACGCAGCCCTCCGTCCTGCCGAAGGACTTCACGGGGACTTCTGCCGGCTCCGGGTGCCCGCACACAGACAGAAATGGCTTTGAGAGAAAACAATCAGGAGGAGGAGAGCTCAGAGACTGCGGCCGGCTTCGGCCACCTTCCCCTCGCTTTCCCTCTCCGTGTTCAAACCGAGCACTGTTCTGCCGTCAACCTTCGCTGCCTCTGCCCGCGGCGCTGGGCTTTCGCGGGTGCCATTGCTCCTCTACATATTTTATCCTTCCTTTTGTAAGGAATGGTCCAGCAATTCGTGTCACTAAGGGATTTGAAGGGTTACCATCGAGGCCCGGGTCTAGGTGATAAGAGAACAAAGGGGTTTTTAGGGAAAAGTGCTGACTACTGCAGGGGATGTTGCTAGAGTTTCTGAAATCCGGCGCAGAGGCTCCCAAACGAGGAGGAAGGGGGAGCTGAAGGACAATTGAAGGACAAAAGCCTGAGAGGAAGACAACCAGCATTCAGCCCGAGCAAGCCCCGAGAGACCACCAGAGACCGGTACGCAGGCGCCCCTGGGAGGGGTTTCGGATTCCGGAAACCAATTCTAATAACCCTGCCTCTTCTCGAAGTAGTAATGAATATGTATTAGCCTGGGAGCATCAAAACCAGCCGCCTTACGTAACAGGCGTGCGTCCTGGGGGAGCAGAGACTCCCGGCGCACCCAGCGCTGCTTGCTTGCCTCTATTCGTTTAATAAATTGTAAACTTTGATTGTAATCCTATTTGGATTTATAACAGCCATTTATAACACTTTTTATATTTGTATTTTATTTAAGGCTGTCTTGCCCCCCTCCCCCCCCAGCCTCGCTGCTCGCCAATAAAGCTGGCGCAGGGGCTAAGGGATTTGAAGGGCCTGCTTGTACACCTAAGGGATTTGAGGGCCTGCTTGTACACCTTTGGGGACTGCCTCTTTTGGGGGGGGGTGTTAGGAGCTGCTTGTATACCTTTTTAGGCATTCCTCTGAGAGGGGGTTGGGAGCTTCGTGTATACTGGGGGGGGAGGGCCTCCCTCGAGGTGGAAGCGGGGGGGGTTGGAGCGTTTCTACACTGTAGGGGCCTGCCTGTACACTTTTGGGGCCTGCCTTGGAGGGGTTGGGAACTGCTTGTACACCTTTGGGGCCTGCGTCTGCGCGGGGCGGGGGGGGTTAGGGGGTTGGAGCTGGTTTTAACCTTTTGGGCTTGCATCTGGAGGGGCTTGAGGCCTGCCTTTGGGGGGGTGGTTGTGAGCTGCTTGTATACTGTAGGGGCCTGCTTGTACACCTTTGGGGCCTGCGTCTGGGGGGGGGTGGGAGCTGCTTGTACACTGTTAGGGCCTGCCTTGGGGGAGGGGTTGGGGCATGTGCCTTGAGGGCATGGGGTTGGGAGCTGCTTCTACGCTGTAGGGGTCTGGATCTTGGGGGGTTGGGGCTGTTTGTACACCTTTGGGGCGTGCCTCTGGGGAGGATGGGGAGTTGCTTGTACACCTTTGGGGCCTGTGTCTGGGGGGGGGTTGGGGCCTGTGCCGGGGGGGTTGGGAGCTGCTTGTACGCTCTAGGGTCCTCTGGCAGGCTTTGGGGCCTCCCTTTGAGGGGGGCAGTTGGGAGCTGGTTGTACACCTTTGGGGCCTGAGTCTGGGGTGTGGGGGCTGGGGCTGAGGCCTGGGGCCTGGGGCATGCATCTGGGTGGTGGGGGGGGGGGGGGTCCAGTTCATGGGGGGGGGTGGGTTGGGAGCTGCTTGTGGACAGTTGGGGTCTGCATCCGGGTGTGGCTGGGGCCTGCTTGTAGACTTCTGCAGCCTGTGTCTGGTGTTTGGGGGCTTTTCTGTAGTGTTTGGGGATTGCATTTTGGCTTTGGGATGTGTCTAGAGCTTCTGGGGCCTAGCTGTAGTGCTTGGGGCCTGCGTCTGGGGCTTTTCTGTAGCATTTTGGTAGCATGTTTGTGATTTGGGGTCTGTATCCAGGGTTTTGCCTTTTTTGTAGTTTTCAGCTTTGTGTCTGTTTCTTTGTTGGTTGCCTGGGGTTTGGGGTTTGGATCATTAGTCAGTGTCATTAGCGTCGGGGGGTTGATATGAAGGGTTAGGGTTGTGGTTAGAGTTGTTACGGTTAAAGAGAATAAGGATTTTAGGGTAAGGGGATCAAGGTTGTGGGAATAAAAATGTTTTTGCACAGAGTTACATCGTTTAGAGGGAAGGAAGGTGGTATTGATATATGCTTGCAGTGATAAGAAAGCTTAACAGACAACCTTGTAAAATGCAGACAACCAGAATCCTTAGAGCAATTGGGTGGAAATCACGGTGTAAGAAACATTACCACCTCAAAGAGGAAAACAGTCAAGAAAAAAATAAAATTGACTAGTAACAGGCCAGCAGCTGTGTATTTTCTGTGAAGCACTGGATAGATCGTGAACATGGATTACTCAGTCAATGGGGAAACTGGGGAGGGTCCTGGTCACCGAGAGGAAAAAAAAAATTATATAAACTGTGTTATGGAACTAGTAGGTGGCTTGTGGGACGCCTGCCATTGCAATCGTGAATAAAAATGCTACCTCACTGAGATACTTGCCTGAGCCTATGGTATTGGTTACAGAGTGTTTCTAATAAGGTGTTAGGGTTTTAAGGTTTCAGGGCTAAGGCACTAGGGTTGGGTTTCAGGGTTAGGGTTTCCAGGGTTTAGGGTTAGGATTTTAAGGTTGTTAGGGTTGGAGTTATAAGGGTTAGGGTTTGGGGGTTAGTGTGTTAAGGTTTTAAAGTATTTTGTGGTTTTAGTGTTGATAGGGTTTTTAGGGTTAGGGTCTTAGGGTTTTAGTTATGGTCAGGTATTTAGGGTTAGGGTTTTAAGGTCTTTTTTTTTTTTTTTTTAAGGTTAGGGTCTCCAGCGTTAGGGCTTTGAGAATCTTTACGTTTTGGGTTAGGGTTTAGAGGGTCTTAATTTTTAGGGTTAGGGCTTTTAGGCGTAGGTCTAGTGTGGTAAATTTTATCGGGTTAGGACTGTAAGGGTTTTTAGGGTTAGGGTTTCTAGGGTTTTTTGGGGTAGGGGTTAGGGTTAGATCCGTGGGAGCCGTAGTGTTAGGGGTCAGGGTTCTTAGGGGTAAGGCCCAATATTAGGGTGGAAGGCCAAACTAAGGGGGGAGCCCCCCCCAAAATTGAAGGGTCGAAGCCCCAATTTAGGGGAAGAAACGTCAAAATTGTGGGGTCCCCCAAAATAGGGCGGAAGAGCTCTTAATATTGGGGGAAACCCAAAAAAGGAGGGTGGGGGACTCTAAAATTGGGGGGACCCCCCCAAATTGGTTGTGTCCCCCCCAAAATTGGTTGTGTCCCCCCCAATTAGGGGAGGAACCCCCAAAATTGGGTAGGCGAACCCCCATATTGGGGGGGCAGAACACTTAAATGGAAGTGTGAAATTCCAGAATTGAATGTGGACCCCCCAGAACAGTCTTCAGGGGTTTAGTGTGGTAAATTTTATCGGGTTAGGGCTGCAAGGGTTTTTAGGGTTAGGGTTTCTAGGGTTTGTTGGGGTAGGGGTTAGGGTTAGATCCGTGGTTGCCATAGCGTTAGGGGTCAAGGTTCTTAGGGGTTAGGCCTAATATTAGGGCGGAAGGCCAAAATAAGAGGGTGGGAGCCCCCCCCAAAATTGAAGGGTTGAAGCCCCAAGTTAGGGGAAGGAACGTCAAAATTGTGGGGTCCCCCAAAATTGGGCAGAAGAGCTCTTAATATTGGGGGAAACCCAAAAAAGGAGGGTGGGGGACTCTAAAATTGGTTGTGTCCCCCCCAAAATTGGTTGTGTCCCCCCCAAAATTGGTTGTGTCCCCCCCAATTAGGGGAGGAACCCCCAAAATTGGGTGGGCGAACCCCCATATTGGGGGGGAAGAAGACTTAAATGGAAGTGTGAAATTCCAGAATTGAATGTGGACCCCCCAGAACAGTCTTCAGGGGTTTAGTGTGGTAAATTTTATCGGGTTAGGGCTGCAAGGGTTTTTAGGGTTAGGGTTTCTAGGGTTTGTTGGGGTAGGGGTTAGGGTTAGATCCGTGGTTGCCATAGGCTTAGGGGTCAAGGTTCTTAGGGGTTAGGCCTAATATTAGGGCGGAAGGCCAAAATAAGAGGGGGGGAGCCCCCCCCAAAATCGAAGGGTTGAAGCCCAAAGTTAGGGGAAGGAACGGCCAAATTGTGGGGTCCCCCAAAATTGGGCGGAAGAACTCTTTAATATTAGGGGGGAACCCAAAAAAGGAGGGTGGGGGACTCTACAATTGGGGGGGACCCCCAAAATTGGTCGGGTCCCCCCAAATTAGGGGAGGAACCCCCAAAATTGGGTGGGTGAACCCCCAAATTGGGGGGAAGAAGACTTAAATGGAAGTGTGAAATTCCAGAATTGAATGTGGACCCCCCCCAGACCTGGGGAGGAATCCCCAAACTTGGGGGGGACCCCCAAAATTGGGGTTAAAGCCCCAGATCCCGGGGAGCTAAGCCCCAAATTATGGGAAGGAACCTCAAACATGTGGTGAGAACCCCAACATTGGGGGAAAGAACCTTAATATTAGGGTGGCAGGCCAAGAAAGGATGGTGGGGGCCTCCAAAATTGTGGGGGGCTTGGAATTGGGGGGAATCCCCAAAATGGAGGGGGAACCCCAAAAGTGGGGGGGGGGCGAAGCACCAAATTAGGGGAAGGAACCCCAAAATTGCGGGGAAGAACTCTGAAATGGAGAGCTGAAAACCCGAAATTGAGGGGAAACCCCCCAAAACGGCGGGAAAACCCTCCATAAACACGAAACCGGTAATGTAACAGAGCAAAAAATGGCGTCCTACGGCAAGGTGCGAGGCTCAATTTTCTGGGGAGTGCTGGGAAATGTAGTTCTTGGCCACCGGGTTTCCGGGAGTCCATATTGTTTTCCCAGAGCATGCCGGGAGATGTAGTTCTCGGACACTGGGCTTCCGGGAGGCCATGTTGGTTTCCCATCTTTGCTAGACTCCGGGTGCTCTGGCTTCACAGAGAAACCCCCAAACTGAAAAATGTACCTGCTAATATATTGGGCTCTAAATGTAGCCCTGGGTTAATTGAATAACAATCCCTGGGTAAGATTGAAGTGCAGGAGGGGTTGGCTACGGTTTTAAGAGCCGGTTTGCAGAAAAGGGATTTCCCGTTAAGAAATGGCATATACTGATTGTTCTCTTCCTTGCTCTGCCAAGACCTGAAGCACATCTTGGAAGCCAGGCAGAATCCGTGGAGCCAATGGAGTTCTCAAGCTCGACTTCAGCTTCTTCCCAGCTAGAAGAAGCAAGGACACGCCGGCTGAGTTCCACAGGCAACGCGCCCGTATCTGTAGACGAGGATTTAGAGATGCTACTTTGGGAACTCTCAGACGGCATACTGGAAGCCGAGCTCGACTTGGACCCAGGGAAGGATGAGGATGACCTCCTCCTTGAGCTTTCCAAGATGATTGATGATTGAACTGCATAGTCCTATGGTATATTAAAAAAAAAAAAAAAAAAAAAGAAAAAAAAGAAAACAACTCTTCTTCTTGTTGGATACCCTGAGGTGATCCTTTTTCTAACTGAGGCTTTGCAATGAGACTTAAAGCACAGTTGGAACTGGTAGAAATTGGCAGGATCTGCACTCAGTTGTCCTAAGTTTTCCTGCTGGTCAGAGTTAAGGTCTTGTGCATGGTTCCGTAACTATAGGTGGCTACCTTTGATATCAAGAGGACAAAGCACTTGTTTCTTTTGGCACAGAAAGATGTCCATCGGCACGCTGTGGTGGCTGTGAATTGACGTAGTGATGGAGCGATGCTCTGAAGGCTTAAACGGAAAGCTTCTTCCTTCCGCCCCCCCTTGGCACAGCTCGATGTTGGGCACATTGTGAAGCCTGAGTGTTCTGATTTCTCGGACAGTTGATACCCAAATCCCGGAGTTACTATGTCAACTCTTGACTTTTATTTGTGTATGCCATTGTTTTGACTGTAATCTTTTCAGATGATGAAGCTGTAGGGGCGGGAGGGAGCAAAATAATTATTCTAGCGTTGTGGACCAAACATGCTGCCAGGAGTGGTGGTGGTGGGGTCAGCCCACCCGGCCTTACTTTCAATTATCAGGGATGATAAAATGGTGTGAAAAGCAGCAGCTCTGCGATACGGCTACGCTACCCCCACTCCCTTCTCTTGTGCTGTACCAAAGTTCCCCCAAGCTTTGGTTGGTGCTTTTTGCTGGTGACAGTAGGACTCCAGGGCGAGTAGTCGGGACTCTCCTGCAGTAACTGGGTCAACTAAGGGTTGGTTTAAGTGCCTCCTGGTTTTTAAAATTGCTCCCCTGAGCTGCTGGCTCTGCTGCCTGCTACAGCAAATGTTCAGGTGCCATCAGCGTCGCACTTGGGCGTGGGCACTGACCCTGCGGAGGAGAGCTGAGACTCGCGTGTATTGTGTACCCTGCCGCCAGTGATCGTTTTCCCCTAGCAGATCTATTTTGAATCATTTCCCTAAATTTTAGAGGAACTTTAGGCTCTTTGTGCTATGATTTGTGAAGCTGTAGGGGCCCTCAGGCATTTGCTGCTGGCAGAGGAAAACCGCTTGTCGAATTTGTTGTAAATACTTTCTGTTTGGACAACAACGCCTGTGTGTGTGTGTGTGTGTGTGTGTGTGTGTGTGTGTGCGTGCTTTGACGACCCCCTGCGACGCCCCAGCTCCGCGAGGGAAGCTTTGAAGCGGCTCTGGGTAAACCTCTGCGGAAGAAACCGCTGCTAGTGACTTGCGGAAAAGGGACTCCACAATCAGTGAGATTGTAAAGTAGGTATGTTTATTCAGCGCTGGGCAGCACGGGAGGTCGTGGGCATGAAGATTGATGACTCTTCCTCGTCACCGCTAGTTGACCTCTTGTCTTTGCGCAGACTCAGTTGCTCCTTGGCTCTTGTCCATCTGCAGGACCAGTTTCTCCCAGTTTCTTAAGACAGGCTCACTCTCTTATTAGGAGACTGACCTTGGTAAGGGGCCCAAGGCTTCTTGCTTTAGTTAATTGGCACAATGCACCATAGTTAGCAAAGACACTAAGTAGCATCCTAGTTTAACGCTGTCAGCGCTCTATCTCTACTTGATAAGATTCTCCTAACTCCCTCTCTCACTGGAGCCCACGCAGCCCTCCGTCCTGCCGAAGGACTTCACGGGGACTTCTGCCGGCTCCGGGTGCCCGCACACAGACAGAAATGGCTTTGAGAGAAAACAATCAGGAGGAGGAGAGCTCAGAGACTGCGGCCGGCTTCGGCCACCTTCCCCTCGCTTTCCCTCTCCGTGTTCAAACCGAGCACTGTTCTGCCGTCAACCTTCGCTGCCTCTGCCCGCGGCGCTGGGCTTTCGCGGGTGCCATTGCTCCTCTACATATTTTATCCTTCCTTTTGTAAGGAATGGTCCAGCAATTCGTGTCACTAAGGGATTTGAAGGGTTACCATCGAGGCCCGGGTCTAGGTGATAAGAGAACAAAGGGGTTTTTAGGGAAAAGTGCTGACTACTGCAGGGGATGTTGCTAGAGTTTCTGAAATCCGGCGCAGAGGCTCCCAAACGAGGAGGAAGGGGGAGCTGAAGGACAATTGAAGGACAAAAGCCTGAGAGGAAGACAACCAGCATTCAGCCCGAGCAAGCCCCGAGAGACCACCAGAGACCGGTACGCAGGCGCCCCTGGGAGGGGTTTCGGATTCCGGAAACCAATTCTAATAACCCTGCCTCTTCTCGAAGTAGTAATGAATATGTATTAGCCTGGGAGCATCAAAACCAGCCGCCTTACGTAACAGGCGTGCGTCCTGGGGGAGCAGAGACTCCCGGCGCACCCAGCGCTGCTTGCTTGCTTCTATTCGTTTAATAAATTGTAAACTTTGATTGTAATCCTATTTGGATTTATAACAGCCATTTATAACACTTTTTATATTTGTATTTTATTTAAGGCTGTCTTGCCCCCCTCCCCCCCCAGCCTCGCTGCTCGCCAATAAAGCTGGCGCAGGGGCTAAGGGATTTGAAGGGCCTGCTTGTACACCTAAGGGATTTGAGGGCCTGCTTGTACACCTTTGGGGACTGCCTCTTTTGGGGGGGGGGGGGTGTTAGGAGCTGCTTGTATACTTTTTTAGGCATTCCTCTGAGAGGGGGTTGGGAGCTTCGTGTATACTGGGGGGGGAGGGCCTCCCTCGAGGTGGAAGCGGGGGGGGTTGGAGCGTTTCTACACTGTAGGGGCCTGCCTGTACACTTTTGGGGCCTGCCTTGGAGGGGTTGGGAACTGCTTGTACACCTTTGGGGCCTGCGTCTGCGTGGGGCGGGGGGGGTTAGGGGGTTGGAGCTGGTTTTAACCTTTCGGGCTTGCATCTGGAGGGGCTTGGGGCCTGCCTTTGGGGGGGTGGTTGTGAGCTGCTTGTATACTGTAGGGGCCTGCTTGTACACCTTTGGGGCCTGCGTCTGGGGGGGGGTGGGAGCTGCTTGTACACTGTTAGGGCCTGCCTTGGGGGAGGGGTTGGGGCATGTGCCTTGGGGGCATGGGGTTGGGAGCTGCTTCTACGCTGTAGGGGTCTGGATCTTGGGGGGTTGGGGCTGTTTGTACACCTTTGGGGCGTGCCTCTGGGGAGGATGGGGAGTTGCTTGTACACCTTTGGGGCCTGTGTCTGGGGGGGGGTTGGGGCCTGTGCCGGGGGGGTTGGGAGCTGCTTGTACGCTCTAGGGTCCTCTGGCAGGCTTTGGGGCCTCCCTTTGAGGGGGGCAGTTGGGAGCTGGTTGTACGCCTTTGGGGCCTGAGTCTGGGGTGTGGGGGCTGGGGCTGAGGCCTGGGGCCTGGGGCATGCATCTGGGTGGTGGTGGGGGGGGGTCCAGTTCATGGGGGGGGGTGGGTTGGGAGCTGCTTGTGGACAGTTGGGGTCTGCATCCGGGTGTGGCTGGGGCCTGCTTGTAGACTTCTGCAGCCTGTGTCTGGTGTTTGGGGGCTTTTCTGTAGTGTTTGGGGATTGCATTTTGGCTTTGGGATGTGTCTAGAGCTTCTGGGGCCTAGCTGTAGTGCTTGGGGCCTGCGTCTGGGGCTTTTCTGTAGCATTTTGGTAGCGTGTTTGTGATTTGGGGTCTGTATCCAGGGTTTTGCCTTTTTTGTAGTTTTCAGCTTTGTGTCTGTTTCTTTGTTGGTTGCCTGGGGTTTGGGGTTTGGATCATTAGTCAGTGTCATTAGCGTCGGGGGGTTGATATGAAGGGTTAGGGTTGTGGTTAGAGTTGTTACGGTTAAAGAGAATAAGGATTTTAGGGTAAGGGGATCAAGGTTGTGGGAATAAAAATGTTTTTGCACGGAGTTACATCGTTTAGAGGGAAGGAAGGTGGTATTGATATATCCTTACAGTGATAAGAAAGCTTAACAGACAACCTTGTAAAATGCAGACAACCAGAATCCTTAGAGCAATTGGGTGGAAATCACGGTGTAAGAAACATTACCACCTCAAAGAGGAAAACAGTCAAGAAAAAAATAAAATTGACTAGTAACAGGCCAGCAGCTGTGTATTTTCTGTGAAGCACTGGATAGATCGTGAACATGGATTACTCAGTCAATGGGGAAACTGGGGAGGGTCCTGGTCACCGAGAGGAAAAAAAAAATTATATAAACTGTGTTATGGAACTAGTAGGTGGCTTGTGGGACGCCTGCCATTGCAATCGTGAATAAAAATGCTACCTCACTGAGATACTTGCCTGAGCCTATGGTATTGGTTACAGAGTGTTTCTAATAAGGTGTTAGGGTTTTAAGGTTTCAGGGCTAAGGCACTAGGGTTGGGTTTCAGGGTTAGGGTTTCCAGGGTTTAGGGTTAGGATTTTAAGGTTGTTAGGGTTGGAGTTATAAGGGTTAGGGTTTGGGGGTTAGTGTGTTAAGGTTTTAAAGTATTTTGTGGTTTTAGTGTTGATAGGGTTTTTAGGGTTAGGGTCTTAGGGTTTTAGTTATGGTCAGGTATTTAGGGTTAGGGTTTTAAGGTCTTATTTTTTTTTTTTTAAGGTTAGGGTCTCCAGCGTTAGGGCTTTGAGAATCTTTACGTTTTGGGTTAGGGTTTAGAGGGTCTTAATTTTTAGGGTTAGGGCTTTTAGGCGTAGGTCTAATGTGGTAAATTTTATCGGGTTAGGACTGTAAAGGTTTTTAGGGTTAGGGTTTCTAGGGTTTTTTGGGGTAGGGGTTAGGGTTAGATCCGTGGGAGCCGTAGTGTTAGGGGTCAGGGTTCTTAGGGGTAAGGCCCAATATTAGGGTGGAAGGCCAAACTAAGGGGGGAGCCCCCCCCAAAATTGAAGGGTCGAAGCCCCAATTTAGGGGAAGAAACGTCAAAATTGTGGGGTCCCCCAAAATTGGGCGGAAGAGCTCTTAATATTGGGGGAAACCCAAAAAAGGAGGGTGGGGGACTCTAAAATTGGGGGGACCACCCCAAATTGGTTGTGTCCCCCCCAAAATTGGTTGTGTCCCCCCCAATTAGGGGAGGAACCCCCAAAATTGGGTGGGCGAACCCCCATATTGGGGGGGCAGAACACTTAAATGGAAGTGTGAAATTCCAGAATTGAATGTGGACCCCCCAGAACAGTCTTCAGGGGTTTAGTGTGGTAAATTTTATCGGGTTAGGGCTGTAAGGGTTTTTAGGGTTAGGGTTTCTAGGGTTTGTTGGGGTAGGGGTTAGGGTTAGATCCGTGGTTGCCATAGCGTTAGGGGTCAAGGTTCTTAGGGGTTAGGCCTAATATTAGGGCGGAAGGCCAAAATAAGAGGGTGGGAGCCCCCCCCAAAATTGAAGGGTTGAAGCCCCAAGTTAGGGGAAGGAACGTCAAAATTGTGGGGTCCCCCAAAATTGGGCGGAAGAACTTTTAATATTAGGGGGGAACCCAAAAAGGAGGGTGGGGGACTCTAAAATCGGTTGTGTCCCCCCCAAATTAGGGGAGGAACCCCCAAAATTGGGTGGGCGAACCCCCAAATTGGGGGGAAGAAGACTTAAATGGAAGTGTGAAATTCCAGAATTGGATGTGGACCCCCCAGAACAGTCTTCAGGGGTTTAGTGTGGTAAATTTTATCGGGTTAGGGCTGTAAGGGTTTTTAGGGTTAGGGTTTCTAGGGTTTGTTGGGGTAGGGGTTAGGGTTAGATCCGTGGTTGCCATAGGGTTAGGGGTCAAGGTTCTTAGGGGTTAGGCCTAATATTAGGGCGGAAGGCCAAAATAAGAGGGGAGGAGCCCACCCAAAATTGAAGGGTTGAAGCCCAAAGTTAGGGGAAGGAACGTCAAAATTGTGGGGTCCCCCAAAATTGAGCGGAAGAGCTCTTAATATTGGGGGAAACCCAAAAAAGGAGGGTGGGGGACTCTAAAATTGGTTGTGTCCCCCCCAAAATTGGTTGTGTCCCCCCCAAAATTGGTTGTGTCCCCCCCAATTAGGGGAGGAACCCCCAAAATTGGGTGGGCGAACCCCCATATTGGGGGGGAAGAACACTTAAATGGAAGTGTGAAATTCCAGAATTGAATGTGGACCCCCCAGAACAGTCTTCAGGGGTTTAGTGTGGTAAATTTTATCGGGTTAGGGCTGCAAGGGTTTTTAGGGTTAGGGTTTCTAGGGTTTGTTGGGGTAGGGGTTAGGGTTAGATCCGTGGTTGCCATAGGCTTAGGGGTCAAGGTTCTTAGGGGTTAGGCCTAATATTAGGGCGGAAGGCCAAAATAAGAGGGGGGGAGCCCCCCCCAAAATCGAAGGGTTGAAGCCCAAAGTTAGGGGAAGGAACGGCCAAATTGTGGGGTCCCCCAAAATTGGGCGGAAGAACTCTTTAATATTAGGGGGGAACCCAAAAAAGGAGGGTGGGGGACTCTACAATTGGGGGGGACCCCCAAAATTGGTCGGGTCCCCCCAAATTAGGGGAGGAACCCCCAAAATTGGGTGGGTGAACCCCCAAATTGGGGGGAAGAAGACTTAAATGGAAGTGTGAAATTCCAGAATTGAATGTGGACCCCCCCCAGACCTGGGGAGGAATCCCCAAACTTGGGGGGGACCCCCAAAATTGGGGTTAAAGCCCCAGATCCCGGGGAGCTAAGCCCCAAATTAAGAGAAGGAACCTCAAACATGTGGTGAGAACCCCAACATTGGGGGAAAGAACCTTAATATTAGGGTGGCAGGCCAAGAAAGGATGGTGGGGGCCTCCAAAATTGTGGGGGGCTTGGAATTGGGGGGAATCCCCAAAATGGAGGGGGAACCCCAAAAGTGGGGGGGGGGCGAAGCACCAAATTAGGGGAAGGAACCCCAAAATTGCGGGGAAGAACTCTGAAATGGAGAGCTGAAAACCCGAAATTGAGGGGAAACCCCCCAAAACGGCGGGAAAACCCTCCATAAACACGAAACCGGTAATGTAACAGAGCAAAAAATGGCGTCCTACGGCAAGGTGCGAGGCTCAATTTTCTGGGGAGTGCTGGGAAATGTAGTTCTTGGCCACCGGGTTTCCGGGAGTCCATATTGTTTTCCCAGAGCATGCCGGGAGATGTAGTTCTCGGACACTGGGCTTCCGGGAGGCCATGTTGGTTTCCCATCTTTGCTAGACTCCGGGTGCTCTGGCTTCACAGAGAAACCCCCAAACTGAAAAATGTACCTGCTAATATATTGGGCTCTAAATGTAGCCCTGGGTTAATTGAATAACAATCCCTGGGTAAGATTGAAGTGCAGGAGGGGTTGGCTACGGTTTTAAGAGCCGGTTTGCAGAAAAGGGATTTCCCGTTAAGAAATGGCATATACTGATTGTTCTCTTCCTTGCTCTGCCAAGACCTGAAGCACATCTTGGAAGCCAGGCAGAATCTGTGGAGCCAATGGAGTTCTCAAGCTCGACTTCAGCTTCTTCCCAGCTAGAAGAAGCAAGGACACGCCGGCTGAGTTCCACAGGCAACGCGCCCGTATCTGTAGACGAGGATTTAGAGATGCTACTTTGGGAACTCTCAGACGGCATACTGGAAGCCGAGCTCGACTTGGACCCAGGGAAGGATGAGGATGACCTCCTCCTTGAGCTTTCCAAGATGATTGATGATTGAACTGCATAGTCCTATGGTATATTAAAAAAAAAAAAAAAAAAAAAAGAAAAAAAAGAAAACAACTCTTCTTCTTGTTGGATACCCTGAGGTGATCCTTTTTCTAACTGAGGCTTTGCAATGAGACTTAAAGCACAGTTGGAACTGGTAGAAATTGGCAGGATCTGCACTCAGTTGTCCTAAGTTTTCCTGCTGGTCAGAGTTAAGGTCTTGTGCATGGTTCCGTAACTATAGGTGGCTACCTTTGATATCAAGAGGACAAAGCACTTGTTTCTTTTGGCACAGAAAGATGTCCATCGGCACGCTGTGGTGGCTGTGAATTGACGTAGTGATGGAGCGATGCTCTGAAGGCTTAAACGGAAAGCTTCTTCCTTCCGCCCCCCCTTGGCACAGCTCGATGTTGGGCACATTGTGAAGCCTGGGTGTTCTGATTTCTCGGACAGTTGATACCCAAATCCCGGAGTTACTATGTCAACTCTTGACTTTTATTTGTGTATGCCATTGTTTTGACTGTAATCTTTTCAGATGATGAAGCTGTAGGGGCGGGAGGGAGCAAAATAATTATTCTAGCGTTGTGGACCAAACATGCTGCCAGGAGCGGTGGTGGTGGGGTCAGCCCACCCGGCCTTACTTTCAATTATCAGGGATGATAAAATGGTGTGAAAAGCAGCAGCTCTGCGATACGGCTACGCTACCCCCACTCCCTTCTCTTGTGCTGTACCAAAGTTCCCCCAAGCTTTGGTTGGTGCTTTTTGCTGGTGACAGTAGGACTCCAGGGCGAGTAGTCGGGACTCTCCTGCAGTAACTGGGTCAACTAAGGGTTGGTTTAAGTGCCTCCTGGTTTTTAAAATTGCTCCCCTGAGCTGCTGGCTCTGCTGCCTGCTACAGCAAATGTTCAGGTGCCATCAGCGTCGCACTTGGGCGTGGGCACTGACCCTGCGGAGGAGAGCTGAGACTCGCGTGTATTGTGTACCCTGCCGCCAGTGATCGTTTTCCCCTAGCAGATCTATTTTGAATCATTTCCCTAAATTTTAGAGGAACTTTAGGCTCTTTGTGCTATGATTTGTGAAGCTGTAGGGGCCCTCAGGCATTTGCTGCTGGCAGAGGAAAACCGCTTGTCGAATTTGTTGTAAATACTTTCTGTTTGGACAACAACGCCTGTGTGTGTGTGTGTGTGTGTGTGTGTGTGTGTGTGCGTGCTTTGACGACCCCCTGCGACGCCCCAGCTCCGCGAGGGAAGCTTTGAAGCGGCTCTGGGAAAACCTCTGCGGAAGAAACCGCTGCTAGTGACTTGCGGAAAAGGGACTCCACAATCAGTGAGATTGTAAAGTAGGTATGTTTATTCAGCGCTGGGCAGCACGGGAGGTCGTGGGCATGAAGATTGATGACTCTTCCTCGTCACCGCTAGTTGACCTCTTGTCTTTGCACAGACTCAGTTGCTCCTTGGCTCTTGTCCATCTGCAGGACCAGTTTCTCCCAGTTTCTTAAGACAGGCTCACTCTCTTATTAGGAGACTGACCTTGGTAAGGGGCCCAAGGCTTCTTGCTTTAGTTAATTGGCACAATGCACCATAGTTAGCAAAGACACTAAGTAGCATCCTAGTTTAACGCTGTCAGCGCTCTATCTCTACTTGATAAGATTCTCCTAACTCCCTCTCTCACTGGAGCCCACGCAGCCCTCCGTCCTGCCGAAGGACTTCACGGGGACTTCTGCCGGCTCCGGGTGCCCGCACACAGACAGAAATGGCTTTGAGAGAAAACAATCAGGAGGAGGAGAGCTCAGAGACTGCGGCCGGCTTCGGCCACCTTCCCCTCGCTTTCCCTCTCCGTGTTCAAACCGAGCACTGTTCTGCCGTCAACCTTCGCTGCCTCTGCCCGCGGCGCTGGGCTTTCGCGGGTGCCATTGCTCCTCTACATATTTTATCCTTCCTTTTGTAAGGAATGGTCCAGCAATTCGTGTCACTAAGGGATTTGAAGGGTTACCATCGAGGCCCGGGTCTAGGTGATAAGAGAACAAAGGGGTTTTTAGGGAAAAGTGCTGACTACTGCAGGGGATGTTGCTAGAGTTTCTGAAATCCGGCGCAGAGGCTCCCAAACGAGGAGGAAGGGGGAGCTGAAGGACAATTGAAGGACAAAAGCCTGAGAGGAAGACAACCAGCATTCAGCCCGAGCAAGCCCCGAGAGACCACCAGAGACCGGTACGCAGGCGCCCCTGGGAGGGGTTTCGGATTCCGGAAACCAATTCTAATAACCCTGCCTCTTCTCGAAGTAGTAATGAATATGTATTAGCCTGGGAGCATCAAAACCAGCCGCCTTACGTAACAGGCGTGCGTCCTGGGGGAGCAGAGACTCCCGGCGCACCCAGCGCTGCTTGCTTGCCTCTATTCGTTTAATAAATTGTAAACTTTGATTGTAATCCTATTTGGATTTATAACAGCCATTTATAACACTTTTTATATTTGTATTTTATTTAAGGCTGTCTTGCCCCCCTCCCCCCCCAGCCTCGCTGCTCGCCAATAAAGCTGGCGCAGGGGCTAAGGGATTTGAAGGGCCTGCTTGTACACCTAAGGGATTTGAGGGCCTGCTTGTACACCTTTGGGGACTGCCTCTTTTGGGGGGGGGGGGGGGTGTTAGGAGCTGCTTGTATACTTTTTTAGGCATTCCTCTGAGAGGGGGTTGGGAGCTTCGTGTATACTGGGGGGGGAGGGCCTCCCTCGAGGTGGAAGCGGGGGGGGTTGGAGCGTTTCTACACTGTAGGGGCCTGCCTGTACACTTTTGGGGCCTGCCTTGGAGGGGTTGGGAGCTGCTTGTACACCTTTGGGGCCTGCGTCTGCGCGGGGCGGGGGGGGTTAGGGGGTTGGAGCTGGTTTTAACCTTTCGGGCTTGCATCTGGAGGGGCTTGGGGCCTGCCTTTGGGGGGGTGGTTGTGAGCTGCTTGTATACTGTAGGGGCCTGCTTGTACACCTTTGGGGCCTGCGTCTGGGGGGGGGTGGGAGCTGCTTGTACACTGTTAGGGCCTGCCTTGGGGGAGGGGTTGGGGCATGTGCCTTGGGGGCATGGGGTTGGGAGCTGCTTCTACGCTGTAGGGGTCTGGATCTTGGGGGGTTGGGGCTGTTTGTACACCTTTGGGGCGTGCCTCTGGGGAGGATGGGGAGTTGCTTGTACACCTTTGGGGCCTGTGTCTGGGGGGGGGTTGGGGCCTGTGCCGGGGGGGTTGGGAGCTGCTTGTACGCTCTAGGGTCCTCTGGCAGGCTTTGGGGCCTCCCTTTGAGGGGGGCAGTTGGGAGCTGGTTGTACGCCTTTGGGGCCTGAGTCTGGGGTGTGGGGGCTGGGGCTGAGGCCTGGGGCCTGGGGCATGCATCTGGGTGGTGGTGGGGGGGGGTCCAGTTCATGGGGGGGGGTGGGTTGGGAGCTGCTTGTGGACAGTTGGGGTCTGCATCCGGGTGTGGCTGGGGCCTGCTTGTAGACTTCTGCAGCCTGTGTCTGGTGTTTGGGGGCTTTTCTGTAGTGTTTGGGGATTGCATTTTGGCTTTGGGATGTGTCTAGAGCTTCTGGGGCCTAGCTGTAGTGCTTGGGGCCTGCGTCTGGGGCTTTTCTGTAGCATTTTGGTAGCGTGTTTGTGATTTGGGGTCTGTATCCAGGGTTTTGCCTTTTTTGTAGTTTTCAGCTTTGTGTCTGTTTCTTTGTTGGTTGCCTGGGGTTTGGGGTTTGGATCATTAGTCAGTGTCATTAGCGTCGGGGGGTTGATATGAAGGGTTAGGGTTGTGGTTAGAGTTGTTACGGTTAAAGAGAATAAGGATTTTAGGGTAAGGGGATCAAGGTTGTGGGAATAAAAATGTTTTTGCACGGAGTTACATCGTTTAGAGGGAAGGAAGGTGGTATTGATATATCCTTACAGTGATAAGAAAGCTTAACAGACAACCTTGTAAAATGCAGACAACCAGAATCCTTAGAGCAATTGGGTGGAAATCACGGTGTAAGAAACATTACCACCTCAAAGAGGAAAACAGTCAAGAAAAAAATAAAATTGACTAGTAACAGGCCAGCAGCTGTGTATTTTCTGTGAAGCACTGGATAGATCGTGAACATGGATTACTCAGTCAATGGGGAAACTGGGGAGGGTCCTGGTCACCGAGAGGAAAAAAAAAATTATATAAACTGTGTTATGGAACTAGTAGGTGGCTTGTGGGACGCCTGCCATTGCAATCGTGAATAAAAATGCTACCTCACTGAGATACTTGCCTGAGCCTATGGTATTGGTTACAGAGTGTTTCTAATAAGGTGTTAGGGTTTTAAGGTTTCAGGGCTAAGGCACTAGGGTTGGGTTTCAGGGTTAGGGTTTCCAGGGTTTAGGGTTAGGATTTTAAGGTTGTTAGGGTTGGAGTTATAAGGGTTAGGGTTTGGGGGTTAGTGTGTTAAGGTTTTAAAGTATTTTGTGGTTTTAGTGTTGATAGGGTTTTTAGGGTTAGGGTCTTAGGGTTTTAGTTATGGTCAGGTATTTAGGGTTAGGGTTTTAAGGTCTTATTTTTTTTTTTTTAAGGTTAGGGTCTCCAGCGTTAGGGCTTTGAGAATCTTTACGTTTTGGGTTAGGGTTTAGAGGGTCTTAATTTTTAGGGTTAGGGCTTTTAGGCGTAGGTCTAATGTGGTAAATTTTATCGGGTTAGGACTGTAAAGGTTTTTAGGGTTAGGGTTTCTAGGGTTTTTTGGGGTAGGGGTTAGGGTTAGATCCGTGGGAGCCGTAGTGTTAGGGGTCAGGGTTCTTAGATGTAAGGCCCAATATTAGGGTGGAAGGCCAAACTAAGGGGGGAGCCCCCCCCAAAATTGAAGGGTCGAAGCCCCAATTTAGGGGAAGAAACGTCAAAATTGTGGGGTCCCCCAAAATTGGGCGGAAGAGCTCTTAATATTGGGGGAAACCCAAAAAAGGAGGGTGGGGGACACTAAAATTGGGGGGACCACCCCAAATTGGTTGTGTCCCCCCCAAAATTGGTTGTGTCCCCCCCAATTAGGGGAGGAACCCCCAAAATTGGGTGGGCGAACCCCCATATTGGGGGGGCAGAACACTTAAATGGAAGTGTGAAATTCCAGAATTGAATGTGGACCCCCCAGAACAGTCTTCAGGGGTTTAGTGTGGTAAATTTTATCGGGTTAGGGCTGTAAGGGTTTTTAGGGTTAGGGTTTCTAGGGTTTGTTGGGGTAGGGGTTAGGGTTAGATCCGTGGTTGCCATAGCGTTAGGGGTCAAGGTTCTTAGGGGTTAGGCCTAATATTAGGGCGGAAGGCCAAAATAAGAGGGTGGGAGCCCCCCCCAAAATTGAAGGGTTGAAGCCCCAAGTTAGGGGAAGGAACGTCAAAATTGTGGGGTCCCCCAAAATTGGGCGGAAGAACTTTTAATATTAGGGGGGAACCCAAAAAGGAGGGTGGGGGACTCTAAAATCGGTTGTGTCCCCCCCAATTAGGGGAGGAACCCCCAAAATTGGGTGGGCGAACCCCCAAATTGGGGGGAAGAAGACTTAAATGGAAGTGTGAAATTCCAGAATTGGATGTGGACCCCCCAGAACAGTCTTCAGGGGTTTAGTGTGGTAAATTTTATCGGGTTAGGGCTGTAAGGGTTTTTAGGGTTAGGGTTTCTAGGGTTTGTTGGGGTAGGGGTTAGGGTTAGATCCGTGGTTGCCATAGGCTTAGGGGTCAAGGTTCTTAGGGGTTAGGCCTAATATTAGGGCGGAAGGCCAAAATAAGAGGGGAGGAGCCCACCCAAAATTGAAGGGTTGAAGCCCAAAGTTAGGGGAAGGAACGTCAAAATTGTGGGGTCCCCCAAAATTGAGCGGAAGAGCTCTTAATATTGGGGGAAACCCAAAAAAGGAGGGTGGGGGACTCTAAAATTGGTTGTGTCCCCCCCAAAATTGGTTGTGTCCCCCCCAAAATTGGTTGTGTCCCCCCCAATTAGGGGAGGAACCCCCAAAATTGGGTGGGCGAACCCCCATATTGGGGGGGAAGAACACTTAAATGGAAGTGTGAAATTCCAGAATTGAATGTGGACCCCCCAGAACAGTCTTCAGGGGTTTAGTGTGGTAAATTTTATCGGGTTAGGGCTGCAAGGGTTTTTAGGGTTAGGGTTTCTAGGGTTTGTTGGGGTAGGGGTTAGGGTTAGATCCGTGGTTGCCATAGGCTTAGGGGTCAAGGTTCTTAGGGGTTAGGCCTAATATTAGGGCGGAAGGCCAAAATAAGAGGGGGGGAGCCCCCCCCAAAATCGAAGGGTTGAAGCCCAAAGTTAGGGGAAGGAACGGCCAAATTGTGGGGTCCCCCAAAATTGGGCGGAAGAACTCTTTAATATTAGGGGGGAACCCAAAAAAGGAGGGTGGGGGACTCTACAATTGGGGGGGACCCCCAAAATTGGTCGGGTCCCCCCAAATTAGGGGAGGAACCCCCAAAATTGGGTGGGTGAACCCCCAAATTGGGGGGAAGAAGACTTAAATGGAAGTGTGAAATTCCAGAATTGAATGTGGACCCCCCCCAGACCTGGGGAGGAATCCCCAAACTTGGGGGGGACCCCCAAAATTGGGGTTAAAGCCCCAGATCCCGGGGAGCTAAGCCCCAAATTAAGGGAAGGAACCTCAAACATGTGGTGAGAACCCCAACATTGGGGGAAAGAACCTTAATATTAGGGTGGCAGGCCAAGAAAGGATGGTGGGGGCCTCCAAAATTGTGGGGGGCTTGGAATTGGGGGGAATCCCCAAAATGGAGGGGGAACCCCAAAAGTGGGGGGGGGGCGAAGCACCAAATTAGGGGAAGGAACCCCAAAATTGCGGGGAAGAACTCTGAAATGGAGAGCTGAAAACCCGAAATTGAGGGGAAACCCCCCAAAACGGCGGGAAAACCCTCCATAAACACGAAACCGGTAATGTAACAGAGCAAAAAATGGCGTCCTACGGCAAGGTGCGAGGCTCAATTTTCTGGGGAGTGCTGGGAAATGTAGTTCTTGGCCACCGGGTTTCCGGGAGTCCATATTGTTTTCCCAGAGCATGCCGGGAGATGTAGTTCTCGGACACTGGGCTTCCGGGAGGCCATGTTGGTTTCCCATCTTTGCTAGACTCCGGGTGCTCTGGCTTCACAGAGAAACCCCCAAACTGAAAAATGTACCTGCTAATATATTGGGCTCTAAATGTAGCCCTGGGTTAATTGAATAACAATCCCTGGGTAAGATTGAAGTGCAGGAGGGGTTGGCTACGGTTTTAAGAGCCGGTTTGCAGAAAAGGGATTTCCCGTTAAGAAATGGCATATACTGATTGTTCTCTTCCTTGCTCTGCCAAGACCTGAAGCACATCTTGGAAGCCAGGCAGAATCCGTGGAGCCAATGGAGTTCTCAAGCTCGACTTCAGCTTCTTCCCAGCTAGAAGAAGCAAGGACACGCCGGCTGAGTTCCACAGGCAACGCGCCCGTATCTGTAGACGAGGATTTAGAGATGCTACTTTGGGAACTCTCAGACGGCATACTGGAAGCCGAGCTCGACTTGGACCCAGGGAAGGATGAGGATGACCTCCTCCTTGAGCTTTCCAAGATGATTGATGATTGAACTGCATAGTCCTATGGTATATTAAAAAAAAAAAAAAAAAGAAAAAAAAGAAAACAACTCTTCTTCTTGTTGGATACCCTGAGGTGATCCTTTTTCTAACTGAGGCTTTGCAATGAGACTTAAAGCACAGTTGGAACTGGTAGAAATTGGCAGGATCTGCACTCAGTTGTCCTAAGTTTTCCTGCTGGTCAGAGTTAAGGTCTTGTGCATGGTTCCGTAACTATAGGTGGCTACCTTTGATATCAAGAGGACAAAGCACTTGTTTCTTTTGGCACAGAAAGATGTCCATCGGCACGCTGTGGTGGCTGTGAATTGACGTAGTGATGGAGCGATGCTCTGAAGGCTTAAACGGAAAGCTTCTTCCTTCCGCCCCCCTTGGCACAGCTCGATGTTGGGCACATTGTGAAGCCTGGGTGTTCTGATTTCTCGGACAGTTGATACCCAAATCCCGGAGTTACTATGTCAACTCTTGACTTTTATTTGTGTATGCCATTGTTTTGACTGTAATCTTTTCAGATGATGAAGCTGTAGGGGCGGGAGGGAGCAAAATAATTATTCTAGCGTTGTGGACCAAACATGCTGCCAGGAGTGGTGGTGGTGGGGTCAGCCCACCCGGCCTTACTTTCAATTATCAGGGATGATAAAATGGTGTGAAAAGCAGCAGCTCTGCGATACGGCTACGCTACCCCCACTCCCTTCTCTTGTGCTGTACCAAAGTTCCCCCAAGCTTTGGTTGGTGCTTTTTGCTGGTGACAGTAGGACTCCAGGGCGAGTAGTCGGGACTCTCCTGCAGTAACTGGGTCAACTAAGGGTTGGTTTAAGTGCCTCCTGGTTTTTAAAATTGCTCCCCTGAGCTGCTGGCTCTGCTGCCTGCTACAGCAAATGTTCGGGTGCCATCAGCGTCGCACTTGGGCGTGGGCACTGACCCTGCGGAGGAGAGCTGAGACTCGCGTGTATTGTGTACCCTGCCGCCAGTGATCGTTTTCCCCTAGCAGATCTATTTTGAATCATTTCCCTAAATTTTAGAGGAACTTTAGGCTCTTTGTGCTATGATTTGTGAAGCTGTAGGGGCCCTCAGGCATTTGCTGCTGGCAGAGGAAAACCGCTTGTCGAATTTGTTGTAAATACTTTCTGTTTGGACAACAACGCCTGTGTGTGTGTGTGTGTGTGTGTGTGTGTGTGTGTGAGTGCGTGCTTTGACGACCCCCTGCGACGCCCCAGCTCCGCGAGGGAAGCTTTGAAGCGGCTCTGGGAAAACCTCTGCGGAAGAAACCGCTGCTAGTGACTTGCGGAAAAGGGACTCCACAATCAGTGAGATTGTAAAGTAGGTATGTTTATTCAGCGCTGGGCAGCACGGGAGGTCGTGGGCATGAAGATTGATGACTCTTCCTCGTCACCGCTAGTTGACCTCTTGTCTTTGCACAGACTCAGTTGCTCCTTGGCTCTTGTCCATCTGCAGGACCAGTTTCTCCCAGTTTCTTAAGACAGGCTCACTCTCTTATTAGGAGACTGACCTTGGTAAGGGGCCCAAGGCTTCTTGCTTTAGTTAATTGGCACAATGCACCATAGTTAGCAAAGACACTAAGTAGCATCCTAGTTTAACGCTGTCAGCGCTCTATCTCTACTTGATAAGATTCTCCTAACTCCCTCTCTCACTGGAGCCCACGCAGCCCTCCGTCCTGCCGAAGGACTTCACGGGGACTTCTGCCGGCTCCGGGTGCCCGCACACAGACAGAAATGGCTTTGAGAGAAAACAATCAGGAGGAGGAGAGCTCAGAGACTGCGGCCGGCTTCGGCCACCTTCCCCTCGCTTTCCCTCTCCGTGTTCAAACCGAGCACTGTTCTGCCGTCAACCTTCGCTGCCTCTGCCCGCGGCGCCGGGCTTTCGCGGGTGCCATTGCTCCTCTACATATTTTATCCTTCCTTTTGTAAGGAATGGTCCAGCAATTCGTGTCACTAAGGGATTTGAAGGGTTACCATCGAGGCCCGGGTCTAGGTGATAAGAGAACAAAGGGGTTTTTAGGGAAAAGTGCTGACTACTGCAGGGGATGTTGCTAGAGTTTCTGAAATCCGGCGCAGAGGCTCCCAAACGAGGAGGAAGGGGGAGCTGAAGGACAATTGAAGGACAAAAGCCTGAGAGGAAGACAACCAGCATTCAGCCCGAGCAAGCCCCGAGAGACCACCAGAGACTGGTACGCAGGCGCCCCTGGGAGGGGTTTCGGATTCCGGAAACCAATTCTAATAACCCTGCCTCTTCTCGAAGTAGTAATGAATATGTATTAGCCTGGGAGCATCAAAACCAGCCGCCTTACGTAACAGGCATGCATCCTGGGGGAGCAGAGACTCCCGGCGCACCCAGCGCTGCTTGCTTGCCTCTATTCGTTTAATAAATTGTAAACTTTGATTGTAATCCTATTTGGATTTATAACAGCCATTTATAACACTTTTTATATTTGTATTTTATTTAAGGCTGTCTTGCCCCCCTCCCCCCCCAGCCTCGCTGCTCGCCAATAAAGCTGGCGCAGGGGCTAAGGGATTTGAAGGGCCTGCTTGTACACCTAAGGGATTTGAGGGCCTGCTTGTACAACTTTGGGGACTGCCTCTTTTGGGGGGGGGGGGGGGGTGTGTTAGGAGCTGCTTGTATACTTTTTTAGGCATTCCTCTGAGAGGGGGTTGGGAGCTTCGTGTATACTGGGGGGGGAGGGCCTCCCTCGAGGTGGAAGCGGGGGGGGTTGGAGCGTTTCTACACTGTAGGGGCCTGCCTGTACACTTTTGGGGCCTGCCTTGGAGGGGTTGGGAACTGCTTGTACACCTTTGGGGCCTGCGTCTGCGCGGGGCGGGGGGGGTTAGGGGGTTGGAGCTGGTTTTAACCTTTCGGGCTTGCATCTGGAGGGGCTTGGGGCCTGCCTTTGGGGGGGTGGTTGTGAGCTGCTTGTATACTGTAGGGGCCTGCTTGTACACCTTTGGGGCCTGCGTCTGGGGGGGGGTGGGAGCTGCTTGTACACTGTTAGGGCCTGCCTTGGGGGAGGGGTTGGGGCATGTGCCTTGGGGGCATGGGGTTGGGAGCTGCTTCTACGCTGTAGGGGTCTGGGTCTTGGGGGGTTGGGGCTGTTTGTACACCTTTGGGGCGTGCCTCTGGGGAGGATGGGGAGTTGCTTGTACACCTTTGGGGCCTGTGTCTGGGGGGGGGTTGGGGCCTGTGCCGGGGGGGTTGGGAGCTGCTTGTACGCTCTAGGGTCCTCTGGCAGGCTTTGGGGCCTCCCTTTGAGGGGGGCAGTTGGGAGCTGGTTGTACACCTTTGGGGCCTGAGTCTGGGGTGTGGGGGCTGGGGCTGAGGCCTGGGGCCTGGGGCATGCATCTGGGTGGGGGGGGGGGGGGGGGTCCAGTTCATGGGGGGGGGTGGGTTGGGAGCTGCTTGTGGACAGTTGGGGTCTGCATCCGGGTGTGGCTGGGGCCTGCTTGTAGACTTCTGCAGCCTGTGTCTGGTGTTTGGGGGCTTTTCTGTAGTGTTTGGGGATTGCATTTTGGCTTTGGGATGTGTCTAGAGCTTCTGGGGCCTAGCTGTAGTGCTTGGGGCCTGCGTCTGGGGCTTTTCTGTAGCATTTTGGTAGCGTGTTTGTGATTTGGGGTCTGTATCCAGGGTTTTGCCTTTTTTGTAGTTTTCAGCTTTGTGTCTGTTTCTTTGTTGGTTGCCTGGGGTTTGGGGTTTGGATCATTAGTCAGTGTCATTAGCGTCGGGGGGTTGATATGAAGGGTTAGGGTTGTGGTTAGAGTTGTTAGGGTTAAAGAGAATAAGGATTTTAGGGTAAGGGGATCAAGGTTGTGGGAATAAAAATGTTTTTGCACAGAGTTACATCGTTTAGAGGGAAGGAAGGTGGTATTGATATATGCTTGCAGTGATAAGAAAGCTTAACAGACAACCTTGTAAAATGCAGACAACCAGAATCCTTAGAGCAATTGGGTGGAAATCACGGTGTAAGAAACATTACCACCTCAAAGAGGAAAACAGTCAAGAAAAAAATAAAATTGACTAGTAACAGGCCAGCAGCTGTGTATTTTCTGTGAAGCACTGGATAGATCGTGAACATGGATTACCCAGTCAATGGGGAAACTGGGGAGGGTCCTGGTCACCGAGAGGAAAAAAAAAATTATATAAACTGTGTTATGGAACTAGTAGGTGGCTTGTGGGACGCCTGCCATTGCAATCGTGAATAAAAATGCTACCTCACTGAGATACTTGCCTGAGCCTATGGTATTGGTTACAGAGTGTTTCTAATAGGGTGTTAGGGTTTTAAGGTTTCAGGGCTAAGGCACTAGGGTTGGGTTTCAGGGTTAGGGTTTCCAGGGTTTAGGGTTAGGATTTTAAGGTTGTTAGGGTTGGAGTTATAAGGGTTAGGGTTTGGGGGTTAGTGTGTTAAGGTTTTAAAGTATTTTGTGGTTTTAGTGTTGATAGGGTTTTTAGGGTTAGGGTCTTAGGGTTTTAGTTATGGTCAGGTATTTAGGGTTAGGGTTTTAAGGTCTTATTTTTTTTTTTTTTAAGGTTACGGTCTCCAGCGTTAGGGCTTTGAGAATCTTTAAGTTTTGGGTTAGGGTTTAGAGGGTCTTAATTTTTAGGGTTAGGGCTTTTAGGCGTAGGTCTAGTGTGGTAAATTTTATCGGGTTAGGACTGTAAGGGTTTTTAGGGTTAGGGTTTCTAGGGTTTTTTGGGGTAGGGGTTAGGGTTAGATCCGTGGGAGCCGTAGTGTTAGGGGTCAGGGTTCCTAGGGGTAAGGCCCAATATTAGGGTGGAAGGCCAAACTAAGGGGGGACCCCCCCCCAAAATTGAAGGGTCGAAGCCCCAATTTAGGGGAAGAAACGTCAAAATTGTGGGGTCCCCCAAAATTGGGCGGAAGAGCTCTTAATATTGGGGGAAACCCAAAAAAGGAGGGTGGGGGACTCTAAAATTGGGGGGACCCCCCAAATTGGTTGTGTCCCTCCCCAAATTGGTTGTGTCCCCCCCAAAATTGGTTGTGTCCCCCCCAATTAGGGGAGGAACCCCCAAAATTGGGTGGGCGAACCCCCATATTGGGGGGGCAGAACACTTAAATGGAAGTGTGAAATTCCAGAATTGAATGTGGACCCCCCAGAAGGGGGGACCCCCCACTTCAGGGGTTTAGTGTGGTAAATTTTATCGGGTTAGGGCTGTAAGGGTTTTTAGGGTTAGGGTTTCTAGGGTTTGTTGGGGTAGGGGTTAGGGTTAGATCCGTGGTTGCCATAGGGTTAGGGGTCAAGGTTCTTAGGGGTTAGGCCTAATATTAGGGCGGAAGGCCAAAATAAGAGGGGAGGAGCCCACCCAAAATTGAAGGGTTGAAGCCCCAAGTTAGGGGAAGGAACGTCAAAATTGTGGGGTCCCCCAAAATTGAGCGGAAGAGCTCTTAATATTGGGGGAAACCCAAAAAAGGAGGGTGGGGGACTCTAAAATTGGTTGTGTCCCCCCCAAAATTGGTCGTGTCCCCCCCAAAATTGGTTGTGTCCCCCCCAATTAGGGGAGGAACCCCCAAAATTGGGTGGGCGAACCCCCATATTGGGGGGGAAGAACACTTAAATGGAAGTGTGAAATTCCAGAATTGAATGTGGACCCCCCAGAACAGTCTTCAGGGGTTTAGTGTGGTAAATTTTATCGGGTTAGGGCTGCAAGGGTTTTTAGGGTTAGGGTTTCTAGGGTTTGTTGGGGTAGGGGTTAGGGTTAGATCCGTGGTTGCCATAGGCTTAGGGGTCAAGGTTCTTAGGGGTTAGGCCTAATATTAGGGCGGAAGGCCAAAATAAGAGGGGGGGAGCCCCCCCCAAAATCGAAGGGTTGAAGCCCAAAGTTAGGGGAAGGAACGGCCAAATTGTGGGGTCCCCCAAAATTGGGCGGAAGAACTCTTTAATATTAGGGGGGAACCCAAAAAAGGAGGGTGGGGGACTCTACAATTGGGGGGGACCCCCAAAATTGGTCGGGTCCCCCCAAATTAGGGGAGGAACCCCCAAAATTGGGTGGGTGAACCCCCAAATTGGGGGGAAGAAGACTTAAATGGAAGTGTGAAATTCCAGAATTGAATGTGGACCCCCCCCAGACCTGGGGAGGAATCCCCAAACTTGGGGGGGACCCCCAAAATTGGGGTTAAAGCCCCAGATCCCGGGGAGCTAAGCCCCAAATTAAGGGAAGGAACCTCAAACATGTGGTGAGAACCCCAACATTGGGGGAAAGAACCTTAATATTAGGGTGGCAGGCCAAGAAAGGATGGTGGGGGCCTCCAAAATTGTGGGGGGCTTGGAATTGGGGGGAATCCCCAAAATGGAGGGGGAACCCCAAAAGTGTGGGGGGGGCGAAGCACCAAATTAGGGGAAGGAACCCCAAAATTGCGGGGAAGAACTCTGAAATGGAGAGCTGAAAACCCGAAATTGAGGGGAAACCCCCCAAAACGGCGGGAAAACCCTCCATAAACACGAAACCGGTAATGTAACAGAGCAAAAAATGGCGTCCTACGGCAAGGTGCGAGGCTCAATTTTCTGGGGAGTGCTGGGAAATGTAGTTCTTGGCCACCGGGTTTCCGGGAGTCCATATTGTTTTCCCAGAGCATGCCGGGAGATGTAGTTCTCGGACACTGGGCTTCCGGGAGGCCATGTTGGTTTCCCATCTTTGCTAGACTCCGGGTGCTCTGGCTTCACAGAGAAACCCCCAAACTGAAAAATGTACCTGCTAATATATTGGGCTCTAAATGTAGCCCTGGGTTAATTGAATAACAATCCCTGGGTAAGATTGAAGTGCAGGAGGGGTTGGCTACGGTTTTAAGAGCCGGTTTGCAGAAAAGGGATTTCCCGTTAAGAAATGGCATATACTGATTGTTCTCTTCCTTGCTCTGCCAAGACCTGAAGCACATCTTGGAAGCCAGGCAGAATCCGTGGAGCCAATGGAGTTCTCAAGCTCGACTTCAGCTTCTTCCCAGCTAGAAGAAGCAAGGACACGCCGGCTGAGTTCCACAGGCAACGCGCCCGTATCTGTAGACGAGGATTTAGAGATGCTACTTTGGGAACTCTCAGACGGCATACTGGAAGCCGAGCTCGACTTGGACCCAGGGAAGGATGAGGATGACCTCCTCCTTGAGCTTTCCAAGATGATTGATGATTGAACTGCATAGTCCTATGGTATATTAAAAAAAAAAAAAAAAAAAAAAGAAAAAAAAGAAAACAACTCTTCTTCTTGTTGGATACCCTGAGGTGATCCTTTTTCTAACTGAGGCTTTGCAATGAGACTTAAAGCACAGTTGGAACTGGTAGAAATTGGCAGGATCTGCACTCAGTTGTCCTAAGTTTTCCTGCTGGTCAGAGTTAAGGTCTTGTGCATGGTTCCGTAACTATAGGTGGCTACCTTTGATATCAAGAGGACAAAGCACTTGTTTCTTTTGGCACAGAAAGATGTCCATCGGCACGCTGTGGTGGCTGTGAATTGACGTAGTGATGGAGCGATGCCCTGAAGGCTTAAACGGAAAGCTTCTTCCTTCCGCCCCCCTTGGCACAGCTCGATGTTGGGCACATTGTGAAGCCTGGGTGTTCTGATTTCTCGGACAGTTGATACCCAAATCCCGGAGTTACTATGTCAACTCTTGACTTTTATTTGTGTATGCCATTGTTTTGACTGTAATCTTTTCAGATGATGAAGCTGTAGGGGCGGGAGGGAGCAAAATAATTATTCTAGCGTTGTGGACCAAACATGCTGCCAGGAGTGGTGGTGGTGGGGTCAGCCCACCCGGCCTTACTTTCAATTATCGGGGATGATAAAATGGTGTGAAAAGCAGCAGCTCTGCGATACGGCTACGCTACCCCCACTCCCTTCTCTTGTGCTGTACCAAAGTTCCCCCAAGCTTTGGTTGGTGCTTTTTGCTGGTGACAGTAGGACTCCAGGGCGAGTAGTCGGGACTCTCCTGCAGTAACTGGGTCAATTAAGGGTTGGTTTAAGTGCCTCCTGGTTTTTAAAATTGCTCCCCTGAGCTGCTGGCTCTGCTGCCTGCTATAGCAAATGTTCGGGTGCCATCAGCGTCGCACTTGGGCGTGGGCACTGACCCTGCGGAGGAGAGCTGAGACTCGCGTGTATTGTGTACCCTGCCGCCAGTGATCGTTTTCCCCTAGCAGATCTATTTTGAATCATTTCCCTAAATTTTAGAGGAACTTTAGGCTCTTTGTGCTATGATTTGTGAAGCTGTAGGGGCCCTCAGGCATTTGCTGCTGGCAGAGGAAAACCGCTTGTCGAATTTGTTGTAAATACTTTCTGTTTGGACAACAACGCCTGTGTGTGTGTGTGTGTGTGTGTGTGTGTGTGTGTGTGTGTGCGTGCTTTGACGACCCCCTGCGACGCCCCAGCTCCGCGAGGGAAGCTTTGAAGCGGCTCTGGGAAAACCTCTGCGGAAGAAACCGCTGCTAGTGACTTGCGGAAAAGGGACTCCACAATCAGTGAGATTGTAAAGTAGGTATGTTTATTCAGCGCTGGGCAGCACGGGAGGTCGTGGGCATGAAGATTGATGACTCTTCCTCGTCACCGCTAGTTGACCTCTTGTCTTTGCACAGACTCAGTTGCTCCTTGGCTCTTGTCCATCTGCAGGACCAGTTTCTCCCAGTTTCTTAAGACAGGCTCACTCTCTTATTAGGAGACTGACCTTGGTAAGGGGCCCAAGGCTTCTTGCTTTAGTTAATTGGCACAATGCACCATAGTTAGCAAAGACACTAAGTAGCATCCTAGTTTAACGCTGTCAGCGCTCTATCTCTACTTGATAAGATTCTCCTAACTCCCTCTCTCACTGAAGCCCACGCAGCCCTCCGTCCTGCCGAAGGACTTCACGGGGACTTCTGCCGGCTCCGGGTGCCCGCACACAGACAGAAATGGCTTTGAGAGAAAACAATCAGGAGGAGGAGAGCTCAGAGACTGCGGCCGGCTTCGGCCACCTTCCCCTCGCTTTCCCTCTCCGTGTTCAAACCGAGCACTGTTCTGCCGTCAACCTTCGCTGCCTCTGCCCGCGGCGCCGGGCTTTCGCGGGTGCCATTGCTCCTCTACATATTTTATCCTTCCTTTTGTAAGGAATGGTCCAGCAATTCGTGTCACTAAGGGATTTGAAGGGTTACCATCGAGGCCCGGGTCTAGGTGATAAGAGAACAAAGGGGTTTTTAGGGAAAAGTGCTGACTACTGCAGGGGATGTTGCTAGAGTTTCTGAAATCCGGCGCAGAGGCTCCCAAACGAGGAGGAAGGGGGAGCTGAAGGACAATTGAAGGACAAAAGCCTGAGAGGAAGACAACCAGCATTCAGCCCGAGCAAGCCCCGAGAGACCACCAGAGACTGGTACGCAGGCGCCCCTGGGAGGGGTTTCGGATTCCGGAAACCAATTCTAATAACCCTTCCTCTTCTCGAAGTAGTAATGAATATGTATTAGCCTGGGAGCATCAAAACCAGCCGCCTTACGTAACAGGCGTGCGTCCTGGGGGAGCAGAGACTCCCGGCGCACCCAGCGCTGCTTGCTTGCCTCTATTCGTTTAATAAATTGTAAACTTTGATTGTAATCCTATTTGGATTTATAACAGCCATTTATAACACTTTTTATATTTGTATTTTATTTAAGGCTGTCTTGCCCCCCTCCCCCCCCAGCCTCGCTGCTCGCCAATAAAGCTGGCACAGGGGCTAAGGGATTTGAAGGGCCTGCTTGTACACCTAAGGGATTTGAGGGCCTGCTTGTACACCTTTGGGGACTGCCTCTTTTGGGGGGGGGGTGTTAGGAGCTGCTTGTATACTTTTTTAGGCATTCCTCTGAGAGGGGGTTGGGAGCTTCGTGTATACTGGGGGGGGAGGGCCTCCCTCGAGGTGGAAGCGGGGGGGGTTGGAGCGTTTCTACACTGTAGGGGCCTGCCTGTACACTTTTGGGGCCTGCCTTGGAGGGGTTGGGAACTGCTTGTACACCTTTGGGGCCTGCGTCTGCGCGGGGCGGGGGGGGTTAGGGGGTTGGAGCTGGTTTTAACCTTTCGGGCTTGCATCTGGAGGGGCTTGGGGCCTGCCTTTGGGGGGGTGGTTGTGAGCTGCTTGTATACTGTAGGGGCCTGCTTGTACACCTTTGGGGCCTGCGTCTGGGGGGGGGTGGGAGCTGCTTGTACACTGTTAGGGCCTGCCTTGGGGGAGGGGTTGGGGCATGTGCCTTGGGGGCATGGGGTTGGGAGCTGCTTCTACGCTGTAGGGGTCTGGGTCTTGGGGGGTTGGGGCTGTTTGTACACCTTTGGGGCGTGCCTCTGGGGAGGATGGGGAGTTGCTTGTACACCTTTGGGGCCTGTGTCTGGGGGGGGGTTGGGGCCTGTGCCGGGGGGGTTGGGAGCTGCTTGTACGCTCTAGGGTCCTCTGGCAGGCTTTGGGGCCTCCCTTTGAGGGGGGCAGTTGGGAGCTGGTTGTACACCTTTGGGGCCTGAGTCTGGGGTGTGGGGGCTGGGGCTGAGGCCTGGGGCCTGGGGCATGCATCTGGGTGGGGGGGGGGGAGGGGTCCAGTTCATGGGGGGGGGTGGGTTGGGAGCTGCTTGTGGACAGTTGGGGTCTGCATCCGGGTGTGGCTGGGGCCTGCCTGCTTGTAGACTTCTGCAGCCTGTGTCTGGTGTTTGGGGGCTTTTCTGTAGTGTTTGGGGATTGCATTTTGGCTTTGGGATGTGTCTAGAGCTTCTGGGGCCTAGCTGTAGTGCTTGGGGCCTGCGTCTGGGGCTTTTCTGTAGCATTTTGGTAGCGTGTTTGTGATTTGGGGTCTGTATCCAGGGTTTTGCCTTTTTTGTAGTTTTCAGCTTTGTGTCTGTTTCTTTGTTGGTTGCCTGGGGTTTGGGGTTTGGATCATTAGTCAGTGTCATTAGCGTCGGGGGGTTGATATGAAGGGTTAGGGTTGTGGTTAGAGTTGTTACGGTTAAAGAGAATAAGGATTTTAGGGTAAGGGGATCAAGGTTGTGGGAATAAAAATGTTTTTGCACAGAGTTACATCGTTTAGAGGGAAGGAAGGTGGTATTGATATATGCTTGCAGTGATAAGAAAGCTTAACAGACAACCTTGTAAAATGCAGACAACCAGAATCCTTAGAGCAATTGGGTGGAAATCACGGTGTAAGAAACATTACCACCTCAAAGAGGAAAACAGTCAAGAAAAAAATAAAATTGACTAGTAACAGGCCAGCAGCTGTGTATTTTCTGTGAAGCACTGGATAGATCGTGAACATGGATTACCCAGTCAATGGGGAAACTGGGGAGGGTCCTGGTCACCGAGAGGAAAAAAAAAATTATATAAACTGTGTTATGGAACTAGTAGGTGGCTTGTGGGACGCCTGCCATTGCAATCGTGAATAAAAATGCTACCTCACTGAGATACTTGCCTGAGCCTATGGTATTGGTTACAGAGTGTTTCTAATAGGGTGTTAGGGTTTTAAGGTTTCAGGGCTAAGGCACTAGGGTTGGGTTTCAGGGTTAGGGTTTCCAGGGTTTAGGGTTAGGATTTTAAGGTTGTTAGGGTTGGAGTTATAAGGGTTAGGGTTTGGGGGTTAGTGTGTTAAGGTTTTAAAGTATTTTGTGGTTTTAGTGTTGATAGGGTTTTTAGGGTTAGGGTCTTAGGGTTTTAGTTATGGTCAGGTATTTAGGGTTAGGGTTTTAAGGTCTTATTTTTTTTTTTTTTTAAGGTTAGGGTCTCCAGCGTTAGGGCTTTGAGAATCTTTAAGTTTTGGGTTAGGGTTTAGAGGGTCTTAATTTTTAGGGTTAGGGCTTTTAGGCGTAGGTCTAGTGTGGTAAATTTTATCGGGTTAGGACTGTAAGGGTTTTTAGGGTTAGGGTTTCTAGGGTTTTTTGGGGTAGGGGTTAGGGTTAGATCCGTGGGAGCCGTAGTGTTAGGGGTCAGGGTTCCTAGGGGTAAGGCCCAATATTAGGGTGGAAGGCCAAACTAAGGGGGGACCCCCCCCCAAAATTGAAGGGTCGAAGCCCCAATTTAGGGGAAGAAACGTCAAAATTGTGGGGTCCCCCAAAATTGGGCGGAAGAGCTCTTAATATTGGGGGAAACCCAAAAAAGGAGGGTGGGGGACTCTAAAATTGGGGGGACCCCCCAAATTGGTTGTGTCCCTCCCCAAATTGGTTGTGTCCCCCCCAAAATTGGTTGTGTCCCCCCCAATTAGGGGAGGAACCCCCAAAATTGGGTGGACGAACCCCCATATTGGGGGGGCAGAACACTTAAATGGAAGTGTGAAATTCCAGAATTGAATGTGGACCCCCCAGAACAGTCTTCAGGGGTTTAGTGTGGTAAATTTTATCGGGTTAGGGCTGTAAGGGTTTTTAGGGTTAGGGTTTCTAGGGTTTGTTGGGGTAGGGGTTAGGGTTAGATCCGTGGTTGCCATAGGGTTAGGGGTCAAGGTTCTTAGGGGTTAGGCCTAATATTAGGGCGGAAGGCCAAAATAAGAGGGGAGGAGCCCACCCAAAATTGAAGGGTTGAAGCCCCAAGTTAGGGGAAGGAACGTCAAAATTGTGGGGTCCCCCAAAATTGAGCGGAAGAGCTCTTAATATTGGGGGAAACCCAAAAAAGGAGGGTGGGGGACTCTAAAATTGGTTGTGTCCCCCCCAAAATTGGTTGTGTCCCCCCCAAAATTGGTTGTGTCCCCCCCAATTAGGGGAGGAACCCCCAAAATTGGGTGGGCGAACCCCCATATTGGGGGGGAAGAACACTTAAATGGAAGTGTGAAATTCCAGAATTGAATGTGGACCCCCCAGAACAGTCTTCAGGGGTTTAGTGTGGTAAATTTTATCGGGTTAGGGCTGCAAGGGTTTTTAGGGTTAGGGTTTCTAGGGTTTGTTGGGGTAGGGGTTAGGGTTAGATCCGTGGTTGCCATAGGCTTAGGGGTCAAGGTTCTTAGGGGTTAGGCCTAATATTAGGGCGGAAGGCCAAAATAAGAGGGGGGGAGCCCCCCCCAAAATCGAAGGGTTGAAGCCCAAAGTTAGGGGAAGGAACGGCCAAATTGTGGGGTCCCCCAAAATTGGGCGGAAGAACTCTTTAATATTAGGGGGGAACCCAAAAAAGGAGGGTGGGGGACTCTACAATTGGGGGGGACCCCCAAAATTGGTCGGGTCCCCCCAAATTAGGGGAGGAACCCCCAAAATTGGGTGGGTGAACCCCCAAATTGGGGGGAAGAAGACTTAAATGGAAGTGTGAAATTCCAGAATTGAATGTGGACCCCCCCCAGACCTGGGGAGGAATCCCCAAACTTGGGGGGGACCCCCAAAATTGGGGTTAAAGCCCCAGATCCCGGGGAGCTAAGCCCCAAATTAAGGGAAGGAACCTCAAACATGTGGTGAGAACCCCAACATTGGGGGAAAGAACCTTAATATTAGGGTGGCAGGCCAAGAAAGGATGGTGGGGGCCTCCAAAATTGTGGGGGGCTTGGAATTGGGGGGAATCCCCAAAATGGAGGGGGAACCCCAAAAGTGTGGGGGGGGCGAAGCACCAAATTAGGGGAAGGAACCCCAAAATTGCGGGGAAGAACTCTGAAATGGAGAGCTGAAAACCCGAAATTGAGGGGAAACCCCCCAAAACGGCGGGAAAACCCTCCATAAACACGAAACCGGTAATGTAACAGAGCAAAAAATGGCGTCCTACGGCAAGGTGCGAGGCTCAATTTTCTGGGGAGTGCTGGGAAATGTAGTTCTTGGCCACCGGGTTTCCGGGAGTCCATATTGTTTTCCCAGAGCATGCCGGGAGATGTAGTTCTCGGACACTGGGCTTCCGGGAGGCCATGTTGGTTTCCCATCTTTGCTAGACTCCGGGTGCTCTGGCTTCACAGAGAAACCCCCAAACTGAAAAATGTACCTGCTAATATATTGGGCTCTAAATGTAGCCCTGGGTTAATTGAATAACAATCCCTGGGTAAGATTGAAGTGCAGGAGGGGTTGGCTACGGTTTTAAGAGCCGGTTTGCAGAAAAGGGATTTCCCGTTAAGAAATGGCATATACTGATTGTTCTCTTCCTTGCTCTGCCAAGACCTGAAGCACATCTTGGAAGCCAGGCAGAATCCGTGGAGCCAATGGAGTTCTCAAGCTCGACTTCAGCTTCTTCCCAGCTAGAAGAAGCAAGGACACGCCGGCTGAGTTCCACAGGCAACGCGCCCGTATCTGTAGACGAGGATTTAGAGATGCTACTTTGGGAACTCTCAGACGGCATACTGGAAGCCGAGCTCGACTTGGACCCAGGGAAGGATGAGGATGACCTCCTCCTTGAGCTTTCCAAGATGATTGATGATTGAACTGCATAGTCCTATGGTATATTAAAAAAAAAAAAAAAAAAGAAAAAAAAGAAAACAACTCTTCTTCTTGTTGGATACCCTGAGGTGATCCTTTTTCTAACTGAGGCTTTGCAATGAGACTTAAAGCACAGTTGGAACTGGTAGAAATTGGCAGGATCTGCACTCAGTTGTCCTAAGTTTTCCTGCTGGTCAGAGTTAAGGTCTTGTGCATGGTTCCGTAACTATAGGTGGCTACCTTTGATATCAAGAGGACAAAGCACTTGTTTCTTTTGGCACAGAAAGATGTCCATCGGCACGCTGTGGTGGCTGTGAATTGACGTAGTGATGGAGCGATGCCCTGAAGGCTTAAACGGAAAGCTTCTTCCTTCCGCCCCCCTTGGCACAGCTCGATGTTGGGCACATTGTGAAGCCTGGGTGTTCTGATTTCTCGGACAGTTGATACCCAAATCCCGGAGTTACTATGTCAACTCTTGACTTTTATTTGTGTATGCCATTGTTTTGACTGTAATCTTTTCAGATGATGAAGCTGTAGGGGCGGGAGGGAGCAAAATAATTATTCTAGCGTTGTGGACCAAACATGCTGCCAGGAGTGGTGGTGGTGGGGTCAGCCCACCCGGCCTTACTTTCAATTATCGGGGATGATAAAATGGTGTGAAAAGCAGCAGCTCTGCGATACGGCTACGCTACCCCCACTCCCTTCTCTTGTGCTGTACCAAAGTTCCCCCAAGCTTTGGTTGGTGCTTTTTGCTGGTGACAGTAGGACTCCAGGGCGAGTAGTCGGGACTCTCCTGCAGTAACTGGGTCAATTAAGGGTTGGTTTAAGTGCCTCCTGGTTTTTAAAATTGCTCCCCTGAGCTGCTGGCTCTGCTGCCTGCTATAGCAAATGTTCGGGTGCCATCAGCGTCGCACTTGGGCGTGGGCACTGACCCTGCGGAGGAGAGCTGAGACTCGCGTGTATTGTGTACCCTGCCGCCAGTGATCGTTTTCCCCTAGCAGATCTATTTTGAATCATTTCCCTAAATTTTAGAGGAACTTTAGGCTCTTTGTGCTATGATTTGTGAAGCTGTAGGGGCCCTCAGGCATTTGCTGCTGGCAGAGGAAAACCGCTTGTCGAATTTGTTGTAAATACTTTCTGTTTGGACAACAACGCCTGTGTGTGTGTGTGTGTGTGTGTGTGTGTGTGTGTGTGTGTGCGTGCTTTGACGACCCCCTGCGACGCCCCAGCTCCGCGAGGGAAGCTTTGAAGCGGCTCTGGGAAAACCTCTGCGGAAGAAACCGCTGCTAGTGACTTGCGGAAAAGGGACTCCACAATCAGTGAGATTGTAAAGTAGGTATGTTTATTCAGCGCTGGGCAGCACGGGAGGTCGTGGGCATGAAGATTGATGACTCTTCCTCGTCACCGCTAGTTGACCTCTTGTCTTTGCACAGACTCAGTTGCTCCTTGGCTCTTGTCCATCTGCAGGACCAGTTTCTCCCAGTTTCTTAAGACAGGCTCACTCTCTTATTAGGAGACTGACCTTGGTAAGGGGCCCAAGGCTTCTTGCTTTAGTTAATTGGCACAATGCACCATAGTTAGCAAAGACACTAAGTAGCATCCTAGTTTAACGCTGTCAGCGCTCTATCTCTACTTGATAAGATTCTCCTAACTCCCTCTCTCACTGAAGCCCACGCAGCCCTCCGTCCTGCCGAAGGACTTCACGGGGACTTCTGCCGGCTCCGGGTGCCCGCACACAGACAGAAATGGCTTTGAGAGAAAACAATCAGGAGGAGGAGAGCTCAGAGACTGCGGCCGGCTTCGGCCACCTTCCCCTCGCTTTCCCTCTCCGTGTTCAAACCGAGCACTGTTCTGCCGTCAACCTTCGCTGCCTCTGCCCGCGGCGCCGGGCTTTCGCGGGTGCCATTGCTCCTCTACATATTTTATCCTTCCTTTTGTAAGGAATGGTCCAGCAATTCGTGTCACTAAGGGATTTGAAGGGTTACCATCGAGGCCCGGGTCTAGGTGATAAGAGAACAAAGGGGTTTTTAGGGAAAAGTGCTGACTACTGCAGGGGATGTTGCTAGAGTTTCTGAAATCCGGCGCAGAGGCTCCCAAACGAGGAGGAAGGGGGAGCTGAAGGACAATTGAAGGACAAAAGCCTGAGAGGAAGACAACCAGCATTCAGCCCGAGCAAGCCCCGAGAGACCACCAGAGACTGGTACGCAGGCGCCCCTGGGAGGGGTTTCGGATTCCGGAAACCAATTCTAATAACCCTGCCTCTTCTCGAAGTAGTAATGAATATGTATTAGCCTGGGAGCATCAAAACCAGCCGCCTTACGTAACAGGCGTGCGTCCTGGGGGAGCAGAGACTCCCGGCGCACCCAGCGCTGCTTGCTTGCCTCTATTCGTTTAATAAATTGTAAACTTTGATTGTAATCCTATTTGGATTTATAACAGCCATTTATAACACTTTTTATATTTGTATTTTATTTAAGGCTGTCTTGCCCCCCTCCCCCCCCAGCCTCGCTGCTCGCCAATAAAGCTGGCACAGGGGCTAAGGGATTTGAAGGGCCTGCTTGTACACCTAAGGGATTTGAGGGCCTGCTTGTACACCTTTGGGGACTGCCTCTTTTGGGGGGGGGGTGTTAGGAGCTGCTTGTATACTTTTTTAGGCATTCCTCTGAGAGGGGGTTGGGAGCTTCGTGTATACTGGGGGGGGAGGGCCTCCCTCGAGGTGGAAGCGGGGGGGGTTGGAGCGTTTCTACACTGTAGGGGCCTGCCTGTACACTTTTGGGGCCTGCCTTGGAGGGGTTGGGAACTGCTTGTACACCTTTGGGGCCTGCGTCTGCGCGGGGCGGGGGGGGTTAGGGGGTTGGAGCTGGTTTTAACCTTTTGGGCTTGCATCTGGAGGGGCTTGGGGCCTGCCTTTGGGGGGGTGGTTGTGAGCTGCTTGTATACTGTAGGGGCCTGCTTGTACACCTTTGGGGCCTGCGTCTGGGGGGGGGTGGAAGTTGCTTGTACACTGTTAGGGCCTGCCTTGGGGGAGGGGTTGGGGCATGTGCCTTGGGGGCATGGGGTTGGGAGCTGCTTCTACGCTGTAGGGGTCTGGGTCTTGGGGGGTTGGGGCTGTTTGTACACCTTTGGGGCGTGCCTCTGGGGAGGATGGGGAGTTGCTTGTACACCTTTGGGGCCTGTGTCTGGGGGGGGGGTTGGGGCCTGTGCCGGGGGGGTTGGGAGCTGCTTGTACGCTCTAGGGTCCTCTGGCAGGCTTTGGGGCCTCCCTTTGAGGGGGGCAGTTGGGAGCTGGTTGTACACCTTTGGGGCCTGAGTCTGGGGTGTGGGGGCTGGGGCTGAGGCCTGGGGCCTGGGGCATGCATCTGGGTGGTGGGGGGGGGGGGTCCAGTTCATGGGGGGGGGTGGGTTGGGAGCTGCTTGTGGACAGTTGGGGTCTGCATCCGGGTGTGGCTGGGGCCTGCTTGTAGACTTCTGCAGCCTGTGTCTGGTGTTTGGGGGCTTTTCTGTAGTGTTTGGGGATTGCATTTTGGCTTTGGGATGTGTCTAGAGCTTCTGGGGCCTAGCTGTAGTGCTTGGGGCCTGCGTCTGGGGCTTTTCTGTAGCATTTTGGTAGCGTGTTTGTGATTTGGGGTCTGTATCCAGGGTTTTGCCTTTTTTGTAGTTTTCAGCTTTGTGTCTGTTTCTTTGTTGGTTGCCTGGGGTTTGGGGTTTGGATCATTAGTCAGTGTCATTAGCGTCGGGGGGTTGACATGAAGGGTTAGGGTTGTGGTTAGAGTTGTTACGGTTAAAGAGAATAAGGATTTTAGGGTAAGGGGATCAAGGTTGTGGGAATAAAAATGTTTTTGCACAGAGTTACATCGTTTAGAGGGAAGGAAGGTGGTATTGATATATGCTTGCAGTGATAAGAAAGCTTAACAGACAACCTTGTAAAATGCAGACAACCAGAATCCTTAGAGCAATTGGGTGGAAATCACGGCGTAAGAAACATTACCACCTCAAAGAGGAAAACAGTCAAGAAAAAAATAAAATTGACTAGTAACAGGCCAGCAGCTGTGTATTTTCTGTGAAGCACTGGATAGATCGTGAACATGGATTACTCAGTCAATGGGGAAACTGGGGAGGGTCCTGGTCACCGAGAGGAAAAAAAAATTATATAAACTGTGTTATGGAACTAGTAGGTGGCTTGTGGGACGCCTGCCATTGCTATCGTGAATAAAAATGCTACCTCACTGAGATACTTGCCTGAGCCTATGGTATTGGTTACAGAGTGTTTCTAATAAGGTGTTAGGGTTTTAAGGTTTCAGGGCTAAGGCACTAGGGTTGGGTTTCAGGGTTAGGGTTTCCAGGGTTTAGGGTTAGGATTTTAAGGTTGTTAGGGTTGGAGTTATAAGGGTTAGGGTTTGGGGGTTAGTGTGTTAAGGTTTTAAAGTATTTTGTGGTTTTAGTGTTGATAGGGTTTTTAGGGTTAGGGTCTTAGGGTTTTAGTTATGGTCAGGTATTTAGGGTTAGGGTTTTAAGGTCTTATTTTTTTTTTTTTAAGGTTAGGGTCTCCAGCGTTAGGGCTTTGAGAATCTTTACGTTTTGGGTTAGGGTTTAGAGGGTCTTAATTTTTAGGGTTAGGGCTTTTAGGCGTAGGTCTAGTGTGGTAAATTTTATCCGGTTAGGACTGTAAGGGTTTTTAGGGTTAGGGTTTCTAGGGTTTTTTGGGGTAGGGGTTAGGGTTAGATCCGTGGGAGCCGTAGTGTTAGGGGTCAGGGTTCTTAGGGGTAAGGCCCAATATTAGGGTGGAAGGCCAAACTAAGGGGGGAGCCCCCCCCAAAATTGAAGGGTCGAAGCCCCAATTTAGGGGAAGAAACGTCAAAATTGTGGGGTCCCCCAAAATTGGGCGGAAGAGCTCTTAATATTGGGGGAAACCCAAAAAAGGAGGGTGGGGGACTCTAAAATTGGGGGGACCCCCCCAAATTGGTTGTGTCCCCCCCAAAATTGGTTGTGTCCCCCCCAATTAGGGGAGGAACCCCCAAAATTGGGTGGGCGAACCCCCATATTGGGGGGGCAGAACACTTAAATGGAAGTGTGAAATTCCAGAATTGAATGTGGACCCCCCAGAACAGTCTTCAGGGGTTTAGTGTGGTAAATTTTATCGGGTTAGGGCTGCAAGGGTTTTTAGGGTTAGGGTTTCTAGGGTTTGTTGGGGTAGGGGTTAGGGTTAGATCCGTGGTTGCCATAGCGTTAGGGGTCAAGGTTCTTAGGGGTTAGGCCTAATATTAGGGCGGAAGGCCAAAATAAGAGGGTGGGAGCCCCCCCCAAAATTGAAGGGTTGAAGCCCCAAGTTAGGGGAAGGAACGTCAAAATTGTGGGGTCCCCCAAAATTGGGCGGAAGAACTTTTAATATTAGGGGGGAACCCAAAAAAGGAGGGTGGGGGACTCTAAAATCGGTTGTGTCCCCCCCAAATTAGGGGAGGAACCCCCAAAATTGGGTAGGCGAACCCCCAAATTGGGGGGAAGAAGACTTAAATGGAAGTGTGAAATTCCAGAATTGGATGTGGACCCCCCAGAACAGTCTTCAGGGGTTTAGTGTGGTAAATTTTATCGGGTTAGGGCTGTAAGGGTTTTTAGGGTTAGGGTTTCTAGGGTTTGTTGGGGTAGGGGTTAGGGTTAGATCCGTGGTTGCCATAGGCTTAGGGGTCAAGGTTCTTAGGGGTTAGGCCTAATATTAGGGCGGAAGGCCAAAATAAGAGGGGGGGAGCCCCCCCCAAAATCGAAGGGTTGAAGCCCAAAGTTAGGGGAAGGAACGGCCAAATTGTGGGGTCCCCCAAAATTGGGCGGAAGAACTCTTTAATATTAGGGGGGAACCCAAAAAAGGAGGGTGGGGGACTCTACAATTCGGGGGGACCCCCAAAATTGGTCGGGTCCCCCCAAATTAGGGGAGGAACCCCCAAAATTGGGTGGGTGAACCCCCAAATTGGGGGGAAGAAGACTTAAATGGAAGTGTGAAATTCCAGAATTGAATGTGGACCCCCCCCAGACCTGGGGAGGAATCCCCAAACTTGGGGGGGACCCCCAAAATTGGGGTTAAAGCCCCAGATCCCGGGGAGCTAAGCCCCAAATTAAGGGAAGGAACCTCAAACATGTGGTGAGAACCCCAACATTGGGGGAAAGAACCTTAATATTAGGGTGGCAGGCCAAGAAAGGATGGTGGGGGCCTCCAAAATTGTGGGGGGCTTGGAATTGGGGGGAATCCCCAAAATGGAGGGGGAACCCCAAAAGTGGGGGGGGGGGCGAAGCACCAAATTAGGGGAAGGAACCCCAAAATTGCAGGGAAGACCTCTGAAATGGAGAGCTGAAAACCCGAAATTGAGGGGAAACCCCCCAAAACGGCGGGAAAACCCTCCATAAACACGAAACCGGTAATGTAACAGAGCAAAAAATGGCGTCCTGCGGCAAGGTGCGAGGCTCAATTTTCTGGGGAGTGCTGGGAAATGTAGTTCTTGGCCACCGGGTTTCCGGGAGTCCATATTGTTTTCCCAGAGCATGCCGGGAGATGTAGTTCTCGGACACTGGGCTTCCGGGAGGCCATGTTGGTTTCCCATCTTTGCTAGACTCCGGGTGCTCTGGCTTCACAGAGAAATCCCCAAACTGAAAAATGTACCTGCTAATATATTGGGCTCTAAATGTAGCCCTGGGTTAATTGAATAACAATCCCTGGGTAAGATTGAAGTGCAGGAGGGGTTGGCTACGGTTTTAAGAGCCGGTTTGCAGAAAAGGGATTTCCCGTTAAGAAATGGCATATACTGATTGTTCTCTTCCTTGCTCTGCCAAGACCTGAAGCACATCTTGGAAGCCAGGCAGAATCCGTGGAGCCAATGGAGTTCTCAAGCTCGACTTCAGCTTCTTCCCAGCTAGAAGAAGCAAGGACACGCCGGCTGAGTTCCACAGGCAACGCGCCCGTATCTGTAGACGAGGATTTAGAGATGCTACTTTGGGAACTCTCAGACGGCATACTGGAAGCCGAGCTCGACTTGGACCCAGGGAAGGATGAGGATGACCTCCTCCTTGAGCTTTCCAAGATGATTGATGATTGAACTGCATAGTCCTATGGTATATTAAAAAAAAAAAAAAAAAAAGAAAAAAAAGAAAACAACTCTTCTTCTTGTTGGATACCCTGAGGTGATCCTTTTTCTAACTGAGGCTTTGCAATGAGACTTAAAGCACAGTTGGAACTGGTAGAAATTGGCAGGATCTGCACTCAGTTGTCCTAAGTTTTCCTGCTGGTCAGAGTTAAGGTCTTGTGCATGGTTCCGTAACTATAGGTGGCTACCTTTGATATCAAGAGGACAAAGCACTTGTTTCTTTTGGCACAGAAAGATGTCCATCGGCACGCTGTGGTGGCTGTGAATTGACGTAGTGATGGAGCGATGCCCTGAAGGCTTAAACGGAAAGCTTCTTCCTTCCGCCCCCCTTGGCACAGCTCGATGTTGGGCACATTGTGAAGCCTGGGTGTTCTGATTTCTCGGACAGTTGATACCCAAATCCCGGAGTTACTATGTCAACTCTTGACTTTTATTTGTGTATGCCATTGTTTTGACTGTAATCTTTTCAGATGATGAAGCTGTAGGGGCGGGAGGGAGCAAAATAATTATTCTAGCGTTGTGGACCAAACATGCTGCCAGGAGTGGTGGTGGTGGGGTCAGCCCACCCGGCCTTACTTTCAATTATCGGGGATGATAAAATGGTGTGAAAAGCAGCAGCTCTGCGATACGGCTACGCTACCCCCACTCCCTTCTCTTGTGCTGTACCAAAGTTCCCCCAAGCTTTGGTTGGTGCTTTTTGCTGGTGACAGTAGGACTCCAGGGCGAGTAGTCGGGACTCTCCTGCAGTAACTGGGTCAATTAAGGGTTGGTTTAAGTGCCTCCTGGTTTTTAAAATTGCTCCCCTGAGCTGCTGGCTCTGCTGCCTGCTATAGCAAATGTTCGGGTGCCATCAGCGTCGCACTTGGGCGTGGGCACTGACCCTGCGGAGGAGAGCTGAGACTCGCGTGTATTGTGTACCCTGCCGCCAGTGATCGTTTTCCCCTAGCAGATCTATTTTGAATCATTTCCCTAAATTTTAGAGGAACTTTAGGCTCTTTGTGCTATGATTTGTGAAGCTGTAGGGGCCCTCAGGCATTTGCTGCTGGCAGAGGAAAACCGCTTGTCGAATTTGTTGTAAATACTTTCTGTTTGGACAACAACGCCTGTGTGTGTGTGTGTGTGTGTGTGTGTGTGTGTGTGTGTGCACGCGTGCGTGCTTTGACGACCCCCTGCGACGCCCCAGCTCCGCGAGGGGAGCTTTGAAGCGGCTCTGGGAAAACCTCTGCGGAAGAAACCGCTGCTAGTGACTTGCGGAAAAGGGACTCCACAATCAGTGAGATTGTAAAGTAGGTATGTTTATTCAGCGCTGGGCAGCACGGGAGGTCGTGGGCATGAAGATTGATGACTCTTCCTCGTCACCGCTAGTTGACCTCTTGTCTTTGCACAGACTCAGTTGCTCCTTGGCTCTTGTCCATCTGCAAGACCAGTTTCTCCCAGTTTCTTAAGACAGGCTCACTCTCTTATTAGGAGACTGACCTTGGTAAGGGGCCCAAGGCTTCTTGCTTTAGTTAATTGGCACAATGCACCATAGTTAGCAAAGACACTAAGTAGCATCCTAGTTTAACGCTGTCAGCGCTCTATCTCTACTTGATAAGATTCTCCTAACTCCCTCTCTCACTGGAGCCCACGCAGCCCTCCGTCCTGCCGAAGGACTTCACGGGGACTTCTGCCGGCTCCGGGTGCCCGCACACAGACAGAAATGGCTTTGAGAGAAAACAATCAGGAGGAGGAGAGCTCAGAGACTGCGGCCGGCTTCGGCCACCTTCCCCTCGCTTTCCCTCTCCGTGTTCAAACCGAGCACTGTTCTGCCGTCAACCTTCGCTGCCTCTGCCCGCGGCGCTGGGCTTTCGCGGGTGCCATTGCTCCTCTACATATTTTATCCTTCCTTTTGTAAGGAATGGTCCAGCAATTCGTGTCACTAAGGGATTTGAAGGGTTACCATCGAGGCCCGGGTCTAGGTGATAAGAGAACAAAGGGGTTTTTAGGGAAAAGTGCTGACTACTGCAGGGGATGTTGCTAGAGTTTCTGAAATCCGGCGCAGAGGCTCCCAAACGAGGAGGAAGGGGGAGCTGAAGGACAATTGAAGGACAAAAGCCTGAGAGGAAGACAACCAGCATTCAGCCCGAGCAAGCCCCGAGAGACCACCAGAGACTGGTACGCAGGCGCCCCTGGGAGGGGTTTCGGATTCCGGAAACCAATTCTAATAACCCTGCCTCTTCTCGAAGTAGTAATGAATATGTATTAGCCTGGGAGCATCAAAACCAGCCGCCTTACGTAACAGGCGTGCGTCCTGGGGGAGCAGAGACTCCCGGCGCACCCAGCGCTGCTTGCTTGCCTCTATTCGTTTAATAAATTGTAAACTTTGATTGTAATCCTATTTGGATTTATAACAGCCATTTATAACACTTTTTATATTTGTATTTTATTTAAGGCTGTCTTGCCCCCCTCCCCCCCCAGCCTCGCTGCTCGCCAATAAAGCTGGCGCAGGGGCTAAGGGATTTGAAGGGCCTGCTTGTACACCTAAGGGATTTGAGGGCCTGCTTGTACACCTTTGGGGACTGCCTCTTTTGGGGGGGGGGGTGTTAGGAGCTGCTTGTATACTTTTTTAGGCATTCCTCTGAGAGGGGGTTGGGAGCTTCGTGTATACTGGGGGGGGAGGGCCTCCCTCGAGGTGGAAGCGGGGGGGGTTGGAGCGTTTCTACACTGTAGGGGCCTGCCTGTACACTTTTGGGGCCTGCCTTGGAGGGGTTGGGAACTGCTTGTACACCTTTGGGGCCTGCGTCTGCGCGGGGCGGGGGGGGGTTAGGGGGTTGGAGCTGGTTTTAACCTTTCGGGCTTGCATCTGGAGGGGCTTGGGGCCTGCCTTTGGGGGGGTGGTTGTGAGCTGCTTGTATACTGTAGGGGCCTGCTTGTACACCTTTGGGGCCTGCGTCTGGGGGGGGGTGGGAGCTGCTTGTACACTGTTAGGGCCTGCCTTGGGGGAGGGGTTGGGGCATGTGCCTTGGGGGCATGGGGTTGGGAGCTGCTTCTACGCTGTAGGGGTCTGGGTCTTGGGGGGTTGGGGCTGTTTGTACACCTTTGGGGCGTGCCTCTGGGGAGGATGGGGAGTTGCTTGTACACCTTTGGGGCCTGTGTCTGGGGGGGGGGTTGGGGCCTGTGCCGGGGGGGTTGGGAGCTGCTTGTACGCTCTAGGGTCCTCTGGCAGGCTTTGGGGCCTCCCTTTGAGGGGGGCAGTTGGGAGCTGGTTGTACGCCTTTGGGGCCTGAGTCTGGGGTGTGGGGGCTGGGGCTGAGGCCTGGGGCCTGGGGCATGCATCTGGGTGGTGGTGGGGGGGGGGTCCAGTTCATGGGGGGGGGTGGGTTGGGAGCTGCTTGTGGACAGTTGGGGTCTGCATCCGGGTGTGGCTGGGGCCTGCTTGTAGACTTCTGCAGCCTGTGTCTGGTGTTTGGGGGCTTTTCTGTAGTGTTTGGGGATTGCATTTTGGCTTTGGGATGTGTCTAGAGCTTCTGGGGCCTAGCTGTAGTGCTTGGGGCCTGCGTCTGGGGCTTTTCTGTAGCATTTTGGTAGCGTGTTTGTGATTTGGAGTCTGTATCCAGGGTTTTGCCTTTTTTGTAGTTTTCAGCTTTGTGTCTGTTTCTTTGTTGGTTGCCTGGGGTTTGGGGTTTGGATCATTAGTCAGTGTCATTAGCGTCGGGGGGTTGATATGAAGGGTTAGGGTTGTGGTTAGAGTTGTTACGGTTAAAGAGAATAAGGATTTTAGGGTAAGGGGATCAAGGTTGTGGGAATAAAAATGTTTTTGCACAGAGTTACATCGTTTAGAGGGAAGGAAGGTGGTATTGATATATGCTTGCAGTGATAAGAAAGCTTAACAGACAACCTTGTAAAATGCAGACAACCAGAATCCTTAGAGCAATTGGGTGGAAATCACGGTGTAAGAAACATTACCACCTCAAAGAGGAAAACAGTCAAGAAAAAAATAAAATTGACTAGTAACAGGCCAGCAGCTGTGTATTTTCTGTGAAGCACTGGATAGATCGTGAACATGGATTACCCAGTCAATGGGGAAACTGGGGAGGGTCCTGGTCACCGAGAGGAAAAAAAAAATTATATAAACTGTGTTATGGAACTAGTAGGTGGCTTGTGGGACGCCTGCCATTGCTATCGTGAATAAAAATGCTACCTCACTGAGATACTTGCCTGAGCCTATGGTATTGGTTACAGAGTGTTTCTAATAGGGTGTTAGGGTTTTAAGGTTTCAGGGCTAAGGCACTAGGGTTGGGTTTCAGGGTTAGGGTTTCCAGGGTTTAGGGTTAGGATTTTAAGGTTGTTAGGGTTGGAGTTATAAGGGTTAGGGTTTGGGGGTTAGTGTGTTAAGGTTTTAAAGTATTTTGTGGTTTTAGTGTTGATAGGGTTTTTAGGGTTAGGGTCTTAGGGTTTTAGTTATGGTCAGGTATTTAGGGTTAGGGTTTTAAGGTCTTATTTTTTTTTTTTTTAAGGTTAGGGTCTCCAGCGTTAGGGCTTTGAGAATCTTTACGTTTTGGGTTAGGGTTTAGAGGGTCTTAATTTTTAGGGTTAGGGCTTTTAGGCGTAGGTCTAGTGTGGTAAATTTTATCGGGTTAGGACTGTAAGGGTTTTTAGGGTTAGGGTTTCTAGGGTTTTTTGGGGTAGGGGTTAGGGTTAGATCCGTGGGAGCCGTAGTGTTAGGGGTCAGGGTTCCTAGGGGTAAGGCCCAATATTAGGGTGGAAGGCCAAACTAAGGGGGGAGCCCCCCCCAAAATTGAAGGGTCGAAGCCCCAATTTAGGGGAAGAAACGTCAAAATTGTGGGGTCCCCCAAAATTGGGCGGAAGAGCTCTTAATATTGGGGGAAACCCAAAAAAGGAGGGTGGGGGACTCTAAAATTGGGGGGACCCCCCAAATTGGTTGTGTCCCCCCCCAAATTGGTTGTGTCCCCCCCAAAATTGGTTGTGTCCCCCCCAATTAGGGGAGGAACCCCCAAAATTGGGTGGGCGAACCCCCATATTGGGGGGGCAGAACACTTAAATGGAAGTGTGAAATTCCAGAATTGAATGTGGACCCCCCAGAACAGTCTTCAGGGGTTTAGTGTGGTAAATTTTATCGGGTTAGGGCTGTAAGGGTTTTTAGGGTTAGGGTTTCTAGGGTTTGTTGGGGTAGGGGTTAGGGTTAGATCCGTGGTTGCCATAGGCTTAGGGGTCAAGGTTCTTAGGGGTTAGGCCTAATATTAGGGCGGAAGGCCAAAATAAGAGGGGGGGAGCCCCCCCCAAAATCGAAGGGTTGAAGCCCAAAGTTAGGGGAAGGAACGGCCAAATTGTGGGGTCCCCCAAAATTGGGCGGAAGAACTCTTTAATATTAGGGGGGAACCCAAAAAAGGAGGGTGGGGGACTCTACAATTGGGGGGACCCCCAAAATTGGTCGGGTCCCCCCAAATTAGGGGAGGAACCCCCAAAATTGGGTGGGTGAACCCCCAAATTGGGGGGAAGAAGACTTAAATGGAAGTGTGAAATTCCAGAATTGAATGTGGACCCCCCCCAGACCTGGGGAGGAATCCCCAAACTTGGGGGGGACCCCCAAAATTGGGGTTAAAGCCCCAGATCCCGGGGAGCTAAGCCCCAAATTAAGGGAAGGAACCTCAAACATGTGGTGAGAACCCCAACATTGGGGGAAAGAACCTTAATATTAGGGTGGCAGGCCAAGAAAGGATGGTGGGGGCCTCCAAAATTGTGGGGGGCTTGGAATTGGGGGGAATCCCCAAAATGGAGGGGGAACCCCAAAAGTAGGGGGGGGGCGAAGCACCAAATTAGGGGAAGGAACCCCAAAATTGCGGGGAAGAACTCTGAAATGGAGAGCTGAAAACCCGAAATTGAGGGGAAACCCCCCAAAACGGCGGGAAAACCCTCCATAAACACGAAACCGGTAATGTAACAGAGCAAAAAATGGCGTCCTACGGCAAGGTGCGAGGCTCAATTTTCTGGGGAGTGCTGGGAAATGTAGTTCTTGGCCACCGGGTTTCCGGGAGTCCATATTGTTTTCCCAGAGCATGCCGGGAGATGTAGTTCTCGGACACTGGGCTTCCGGGAGGCCATGTTGGTTTCCCATCTTTGCTAGACTCCGGGTGCTCTGGCTTCACAGAGAAACCCCCAAACTGAAAAATGTACCTGCTAATATATTGGGCTCTAAATGTAGCCCTGGGTTAATTGAATAACAATCCCTGGGTAAGATTGAAGTGCAGGAGCGGTTGGCTACGGTTTTAAGAGCCGGTTTGCAGAAAAGGGATTTCCCGTTAAGAAATGGCATATACTGATTGTTCTCTTCCTTGCTCTGCCAAGACCTGAAGCACATCTTGGAAGCCAGGCAGAATCCGTGGAGCCAATGGAGTTCTCAAGCTTGACTTCAGCTTCTTCCCAGCTAGAAGAAGCAAGGACACGCCGGCTGAGTTCCACAGGCAACGCGCCCGTATCTGTAGACGAGGATTTAGAGATGCTACTTTGGGAACTCTCAGACGGCATACTGGAAGCCGAGCTCGACTTGGACCCAGGGAAGGATGAGGATGACCTCCTCCTTGAGCTTTCCAAGATGATTGATGATTGAACTGCATAGTCCTATGGTATATTAAAAAAAAAAAAAAAAGAAAAAAAAGAAAACAACTCTTCTTCTTGTTGGATACCCTGAGGTGATCCTTTTTCTAACTGAGGCTTTGCAATGAGACTTAAAGCACAGTTGGAACTGGTAGAAATTGGCAGGATCTGCACTCAGTTGTCCTAAGTTTTCCTGCTGGTCAGAGTTAAGGTCTTGTGCATGGTTCCGTAACTATAGGTGGCTACCTTTGATATCAAGAGGACAAAGCACTTGTTTCTTTTGGCACAGAAAGATGTCCATCGGCACGCTGTGGTGGCTGTGAATTGACGTAGTGATGGAGCGATGCCCTGAAGGCTTAAACGGAAAGCTTCTTCCTTCCGCCCCCCTTGGCACAGCTCGATGTTGGGCACATTGTGAAGCCTGGGTGTTCTGATTTCTCGGACAGTTGATACCCAAATCCCGGAGTTACTATGTCAACTCTTGACTTTTATTTGTGTATGCCATTGTTTTGACTGTAATCTTTTCAGATGATGAAGCTGTAGGGGCGGGAGGGAGCAAAATAATTATTCTAGCGTTGTGGACCAAACATGCTGCCAGGAGTGGTGGTGGTGGGGTCAGCCCACCCGGCCTTACTTTCAATTATCGGGGATGATAAAATGGTGTGAAAAACAGCAGCTCTGCGATACGGCTACGCTACCCCCACTCCCTTCTCTTGTGCTGTACCAAAGTTCCCCCAAGCTTTGGTTGGTGCTTTTTGCTGGTGACAGTAGGACTCCAGGGCGAGTAGTCGGGACTCTCCTGCAGTAACTGGGTCAATTAAGGGTTGGTTTAAGTGCCTCCTGGTTTTTAAAATTGCTCCCCTGAGCTGCTGGCTCTGCTGCCTGCTACAGCAAATGTTCGGGTGCCATCAGCGTCGCACTTGGGCGTGGGCACTGACCCTGCGGAGGAGAGCTGAGACTCGCGTGTATTGTGTACCCTGCCGCCAGTGATCGTTTTCCCCTAGCAGATCTATTTTGAATCATTTCCCTAAATTTTAGAGGAACTTTAGGCTCTTTGTGCTATGATTTGTGAAGCTGTAGGGGCCCTCAGGCATTTGCTGCTGGCAGAGGAAAACCGCTTATCGAATTTGTTGTAAATACTTTCTGTTTGGACAACAACGCCTGTGTGTGTGTGTGTGTGTGTGTGTGTGTGTGTGTGTGTGCGTGCTTTGACGACCCCCTGCGACGCCCCAGCTCCGCGAGGGAAGCTTTGAAGCGGCTCTGGGAAAACCTCTGCGGAAGAAACCGCTGCTAGTGACTTGCGGAAAAGGGACTCCACAATCAGTGAGATTGTAAAGTAGGTATGTTTATTCAGCGCTGGGCAGCACGGGAGGTCGTGGGCATGAAGATTGATGACTCTTCCTCGTCACCGCTAGTTGACCTCTTGTCTTTGCACAGACTCAGTTGCTCCTTGGCTCTTGTCCATCTGCAGGACCAGTTTCTCCCAGTTTCTTAAGACAGGCTCACTCTCTTATTAGGAGACTGACCTTGGTAAGGGGCCCAAGGCTTCTTGCTTTAGTTAATTGGCACAATGCACCATAGTTAGCAAAGACACTAAGTAGCATCCTAGTTTAACGCTGTCAGCGCTCTATCTCTACTTGATAAGATTCTCCTAACTCCCTCTCTCACTGGAGCCCACGCAGCCCTCCGTCCTGCCGAAGGACTTCACGGGGACTTCTGCCGGCTCCGGGTGCCCGCACACAGACAGAAATGGCTTTGAGAGAAAACAATCAGGAGGAGGAGAGCTCAGAGACTGCGGCCGGCTTCGGCCACCTTCCCCTCGCTTTCCCTCTCCGTGTTCAAACCGAGCACTGTTCTGCCGTCAACCTTCGCTGCCTCTGCCCGCGGCGCCGGGCTTTCGCGGGTGCCATTGCTCCTCTACATATTTTATCCTTCCTTTTGTAAGGAATGGTCCAGCAATTCGTGTCACTAAGGGATTTGAAGGGTTACCATCGAGGCCCGGGTCTAGGTGATAAGAGAACAAAGGGGTTTTTAGGGAAAAGTGCTGACTACTGCAGGGGATGTTGCTAGAGTTTCTGAAATCCGGCGCAGAGGCTCCCAAACGAGGAGGAAGGGGGAGCTGAAGGACAATTGAAGGACAAAAGCCTGAGAGGAAGACAACCAGCATTCAGCCCGAGCAAGCCCCGAGAGACCACCAGAGACTGGTACGCAGGCGCCCCTGGGAGGGGTTTCGGATTCCGGAAACCAATTCTAATAACCCTGCCTCTTCTCGAAGTAGTAATGAATATGTATTAGCCTGGGAGCATCAAAACCAGCCGCCTTACGTAACAGGCGTGCGTCCTGGGGGAGCAGAGACTCCCGGCGCACCCAGCGCTGCTTGCTTGCCTCTATTCGTTTAATAAATTGTAAACTTTGATTGTAATCCTATTTGGATTTATAACAGCCATTTATAACACTTTTTATATTTGTATTTTATTTAAGGCTGTCTTGCCCCCCTCCCCCCCCAGCCTCGCTGCTCGCCAATAAAGCTGGCGCAGGGGCTAAGGGATTTGAAGGGCCTGCTTGTACACCTAAGGGATTTGAGGGCCTGCTTGTACACCTTTGGGGACTGCCTCTTTTGGGGGGGGGGGGTGTTAGGAGCTGCTTGTATACTTTTTTAGGCATTCCTCTGAGAGGGGGTTGGGAGCTTCGTGTATACTGGGGGGGGAGGGCCTCCCTCGAGGTGGAAGCGGGGGGGGTTGGAGCGTTTCTACACTGTAGGGGCCTGCCTGTACACTTTTGGGGCCTGCCTTGGAGGGGTTGGGAACTGCTTGTACACCTTTGGGGCCTGCGTCTGCGCGGGGCGGGGGGGGGTTAGGGGGTTGGAGCTGGTTTTAACCTTTCGGGCTTGCATCTGGAGGGGCTTGGGGCCTGCCTTTGGGGGGGTGGTTGTGAGCTGCTTGTATACTGTAGGGGCCTGCTTGTACACCTTTGGGGCCTGCGTCTGGGGGGGGGTGGGAGTTGCTTGTACACTGTTAGGGCCTGCCTTGGGGGAGGGGTTGGGGCATGTGCCTTGGGGGCATGGGGTTGGGAGCTGCTTCTACGCTGTAGGGGTCTGGGTCTTGGGGGGTTGGGGCTGTTTGTACACCTTTGGGGCGTGCCTCTGGGGAGGATGGGGAGTTGCTTGTACACCTTTGGGGCCTGTGTCTGGGGGGGGGTTGGGGCCTGTGCCGGGGGGGTTGGGAGCTGCTTGTACGCTCTAGGGTCCTCTGGCAGGCTTTGGGGCCTCCCTTTGAGGGGGGCAGTTGGGAGCTGGTTGTACGCCTTTGGGGCCTGAGTCTGGGGTGTGGGGGCTGGGGCTGAGGCCTGGGGCCTGGGGCATGCATCTGGGTGGTGGGGGTGGTGGGGTCCAGTTCATGGGGGGGGGTGGGTTGGGAGCTGCTTGTGGACAGTTGGGGTCTGCATCCGGGTGTGGCTGGGGCCTGCTTGTAGACTTCTGCAGCCTGTGTCTGGTGTTTGGGGGCTTTTCTGTAGTGTTTGGGGATTGCATTTTGGCTTTGGGATGTGTCTAGAGCTTCTGGGGCCTAGCTGTAGTGCTTGGGGCCTGCGTCTGGGGCTTTTCTGTAGCATTTTGGTAGCGTGTTTGTGATTTGGGGTCTGTATCCAGGGTTTTGCCTTTTTTGTAGTTTTCAGCTTTGTGTCTGTTTCTTTGTTGGTTGCCTGGGGTTTGGGGTTTGGATCATTAGTCAGTGTCATTAGCGTCGGGGGGTTGATATGAAGGGTTAGGGTTGTGGTTAGAGTTGTTACGGTTAAAGAGAATAAGGATTTTAGGGTAAGGGGATCAAGGTTGTGGGAATAAAAATGTTTTTGCACAGAGTTACATCGTTTAGAGGGAAGGAAGGTGGTATTGATATATGCTTGCAGTGATAAGAAAGCTTAACAGACAACCTTGTAAAATGCAGACAACCAGAATCCTTAGAGCAATTGGGTGGAAATCACGGCGTAAGAAACATTACCACCTCAAAGAGGAAAACAGTCAAGAAAAAAATAAAATTGACTAGTAACAGGCCAGCAGCTGTGTATTTTCTGTGAAGCACTGGATAGATCGTGAACATGGATTACTCAGTCAATGGGGAAACTGGGGAGGGTCCTGGTCACCGAGAGGAAAAAAAAATTATATAAACTGTGTTATGGAACTAGTAGGTGGCTTGTGGGACGCCTGCCATTGCTATCGTGAATAAAAATGCTACCTCACTGAGATACTTGCCTGAGCCTATGGTATTGGTTACAGAGTGTTTCTAATAAGGTGTTAGGGTTTTAAGGTTTCAGGGCTAAGGCACTAGGGTTGGGTTTCAGGGTTAGGGTTTCCAGGGTTTAGGGTTAGGATTTTAAGGTTGTTAGGGTTGGAGTTATAAGGGTTAGGGTTTGGGGGTTAGTGTGTTAAGGTTTTAAAGTATTTTGTGGTTTTAGTGTTGATAGGGTTTTTAGGGTTAGGGTCTTAGGGTTTTAGTTATGGTCAGGTATTTAGGGTTAGGGTTTTAAGGTCTTATTTTTTTTTTTTTAAGGTTAGGGTCTCCAGCGTTAGGGCTTTGAGAATCTTTACGTTTTGGGTTAGGGTTTAGAGGGTCTTAATTTTTAGGGTTAGGGCTTTTAGGCGTAGGTCTAGTGTGGTAAATTTTATCCGGTTAGGACTGTAAGGGTTTTTAGGGTTAGGGTTTCTAGGGTTTTTTGGGGTAGGGGTTAGGGTTAGATCCGTGGGAGCCGTAGTGTTAGGGGTCAGGGTTCTTAGGGGTAAGGCCCAATATTAGGGTGGAAGGCCAAACTAAGGGGGGAGCCCCCCCCAAAATTGAAGGGTCGAAGCCCCAATTTAGGGGAAGAAACGTCAAAATTGTGGGGTCCCCCAAAATTGGGCGGAAGAGCTCTTAATATTGGGGGAAACCCAAAAAAGGAGGGTGGGGGACTCTAAAATTGGGGGGACCCCCCCAAATTGGTTGTGTCCCCCCCAAAATTGGTTGTGTCCCCCCCAATTAGGGGAGGAACCCCCAAAATTGGGTGGGCGAACCCCCATATTGGGGGGGCAGAACACTTAAATGGAAGTGTGAAATTCCAGAATTGAATGTGGACCCCCCAGAACAGTCTTCAGGGGTTTAGTGTGGTAAATTTTATCGGGTTAGGGCTGCAAGGGTTTTTAGGGTTAGGGTTTCTAGGGTTTGTTGGGGTAGGGGTTAGGGTTAGATCCGTGGTTGCCATAGCGTTAGGGGTCAAGGTTCTTAGGGGTTAGGCCTAATATTAGGGCGGAAGGCCAAAATAAGAGGGTGGGAGCCCCCCCCAAAATTGAAGGGTTGAAGCCCCAAGTTAGGGGAAGGAACGTCAAAATTGTGGGGTCCCCCAAAATTGGGCGGAAGAACTTTTAATATTAGGGGGGAACCCAAAAAAGGAGGGTGGGGGACTCTAAAATCGGTTGTGTCCCCCCCAAATTAGGGGAGGAACCCCCAAAATTGGGTAGGCGAACCCCCAAATTGGGGGGAAGAAGACTTAAATGGAAGTGTGAAATTCCAGAATTGGATGTGGACCCCCCAGAACAGTCTTCAGGGGTTTAGTGTGGTAAATTTTATCGGGTTAGGGCTGTAAGGGTTTTTAGGGTTAGGGTTTCTAGGGTTTGTTGGGGTAGGGGTTAGGGTTAGATCCGTGGTTGCCATAGGCTTAGGGGTCAAGGTTCTTAGGGGTTAGGCCTAATATTAGGGCGGAAGGCCAAAATAAGAGGGGGGGAGCCCCCCCCAAAATCGAAGGGTTGAAGCCCAAAGTTAGGGGAAGGAACGGCCAAATTGTGGGGTCCCCCAAAATTGGGCGGAAGAACTCTTTAATATTAGGGGGGAACCCAAAAAAGGAGGGTGGGGGACTCTACAATTGGGGGGACCCCCAAAATTGGTCGGGTCCCCCCAAATTAGGGGAGGAACCCCCAAAATTGGGTGGGTGAACCCCCAAATTGGGGGGAAGAAGACTTAAATGGAAGTGTGAAATTCCAGAATTGAATGTGGACCCCCCCCAGACCTGGGGAGGAATCCCCAAACTTGGGGGGGACCCCCAAAATTGGGGTTAAAGCCCCAGATCCCGGGGAGCTAAGCCCCAAATTAAGGGAAGGAACCTCAAACATGTGGTGAGAACCCCAACATTGGGGGAAAGAACCTTAATATTAGGGTGGCAGGCCAAGAAAGGATGGTGGGGGCCTCCAAAATTGTGGGGGGCTTGGAATTGGGGGGAATCCCCAAAATGGAGGGGGAACCCCAAAAGTAGGGGGGGGGGCGAAGCACCAAATTAGGGGAAGGAACCCCAAAATTGCGGGGAAGAACTCTGAAATGGAGAGCTGAAAACCCGAAATTGAGGGGAAACCCCCCAAAACGGCGGGAAAACCCTCCATAAACACGAAACCGGTAATGTAACAGAGCAAAAAATGGCGTCCTACGGCAAGGTGCGAGGCTCAATTTTCTGGGGAGTGCTGGGAAATGTAGTTCTTGGCCACCGGGTTTCCGGGAGTCCATATTGTTTTCCCAGAGCATGCCGGGAGATGTAGTTCTCGGACACTGGGCTTCCGGGAGGCCATGTTGGTTTCCCATCTTTGCTAGACTCCGGGTGCTCTGGCTTCACAGAGAAACCCCCAAACTGAAAAATGTACCTGCTAATATATTGGGCTCTAAATGTAGCCCTGGGTTAATTGAATAACAATCCCTGGGTAAGATTGAAGTGCAGGAGCGGTTGGCTACGGTTTTAAGAGCCGGTTTGCAGAAAAGGGATTTCCCGTTAAGAAATGGCATATACTGATTGTTCTCTTCCTTGCTCTGCCAAGACCTGAAGCACATCTTGGAAGCCAGGCAGAATCCGTGGAGCCAATGGAGTTCTCAAGCTTGACTTCAGCTTCTTCCCAGCTAGAAGAAGCAAGGACACGCCGGCTGAGTTCCACAGGCAACGCGCCCGTATCTGTAGACGAGGATTTAGAGATGCTACTTTGGGAACTCTCAGACGGCATACTGGAAGCCGAGCTCGACTTGGACCCAGGGAAGGATGAGGATGACCTCCTCCTTGAGCTTTCCAAGATGATTGATGATTGAACTGCATAGTCCTATGGTATATTAAAAAAAAAAAAAAAAGAAAAAAAAGAAAACAACTCTTCTTCTTGTTGGATACCCTGAGGTGATCCTTTTTCTAACTGAGGCTTTGCAATGAGACTTAAAGCACAGTTGGAACTGGTAGAAATTGGCAGGATCTGCACTCAGTTGTCCTAAGTTTTCCTGCTGGTCAGAGTTAAGGTCTTGTGCATGGTTCCGTAACTATAGGTGGCTACCTTTGATATCAAGAGGACAAAGCACTTGTTTCTTTTGGCACAGAAAGATGTCCATCGGCACGCTGTGGTGGCTGTGAATTGACGTAGTGATGGAGCGATGCCCTGAAGGCTTAAACGGAAAGCTTCTTCCTTCCGCCCCCCTTGGCACAGCTCGATGTTGGGCACATTGTGAAGCCTGGGTGTTCTGATTTCTCGGACAGTTGATACCCAAATCCCGGAGTTACTATGTCAACTCTTGACTTTTATTTGTGTATGCCATTGTTTTGACTGTAATCTTTTCAGATGATGAAGCTGTAGGGGCGGGAGGGAGCAAAATAATTATTCTAGCGTTGTGGACCAAACATGCTGCCAGGAGTGGTGGTGGTGGGGTCAGCCCACCCGGCCTTACTTTCAATTATCGGGGATGATAAAATGGTGTGAAAAACAGCAGCTCTGCGATACGGCTACGCTACCCCCACTCCCTTCTCTTGTGCTGTACCAAAGTTCCCCCAAGCTTTGGTTGGTGCTTTTTGCTGGTGACAGTAGGACTCCAGGGCGAGTAGTCGGGACTCTCCTGCAGTAACTGGGTCAATTAAGGGTTGGTTTAAGTGCCTCCTGGTTTTTAAAATTGCTCCCCTGAGCTGCTGGCTCTGCTGCCTGCTACAGCAAATGTTCGGGTGCCATCAGCGTCGCACTTGGGCGTGGGCACTGACCCTGCGGAGGAGAGCTGAGACTCGCGTGTATTGTGTACCCTGCCGCCAGTGATCGTTTTCCCCTAGCAGATCTATTTTGAATCATTTCCCTAAATTTTAGAGGAACTTTAGGCTCTTTGTGCTATGATTTGTGAAGCTGTAGGGGCCCTCAGGCATTTGCTGCTGGCAGAGGAAAACCGCTTATCGAATTTGTTGTAAATACTTTCTGTTTGGACAACAACGCCTGTGTGTGTGTGTGTGTGTGTGTGTGTGTGTGTGTGTGTGCGTGCTTTGACGACCCCCTGCGACGCCCCAGCTCCGCGAGGGAAGCTTTGAAGCGGCTCTGGGAAAACCTCTGCGGAAGAAACCGCTGCTAGTGACTTGCGGAAAAGGGACTCCACAATCAGTGAGATTGTAAAGTAGGTATGTTTATTCAGCGCTGGGCAGCACGGGAGGTCGTGGGCATGAAGATTGATGACTCTTCCTCGTCACCGCTAGTTGACCTCTTGTCTTTGCACAGACTCAGTTGCTCCTTGGCTCTTGTCCATCTGCAGGACCAGTTTCTCCCAGTTTCTTAAGACAGGCTCACTCTCTTATTAGGAGACTGACCTTGGTAAGGGGCCCAAGGCTTCTTGCTTTAGTTAATTGGCACAATGCACCATAGTTAGCAAAGACACTAAGTAGCATCCTAGTTTAACGCTGTCAGCGCTCTATCTCTACTTGATAAGATTCTCCTAACTCCCTCTCTCACTGGAGCCCACGCAGCCCTCCGTCCTGCCGAAGGACTTCACGGGGACTTCTGCCGGCTCCGGGTGCCCGCACACAGACAGAAATGGCTTTGAGAGAAAACAATCAGGAGGAGGAGAGCTCAGAGACTGCGGCCGGCTTCGGCCACCTTCCCCTCGCTTTCCCTCTCCGTGTTCAAACCGAGCACTGTTCTGCCGTCAACCTTCGCTGCCTCTGCCCGCGGCGCCGGGCTTTCGCGGGTGCCATTGCTCCTCTACATATTTTATCCTTCCTTTTGTAAGGAATGGTCCAGCAATTCGTGTCACTAAGGGATTTGAAGGGTTACCATCGAGGCCCGGGTCTAGGTGATAAGAGAACAAAGGGGTTTTTAGGGAAAAGTGCTGACTACTGCAGGGGATGTTGCTAGAGTTTCTGAAATCCGGCGCAGAGGCTCCCAAACGAGGAGGAAGGGGGAGCTGAAGGACAATTGAAGGACAAAAGCCTGAGAGGAAGACAACCAGCATTCAGCCCGAGCAAGCCCCGAGAGACCACCAGAGACTGGTACGCAGGCGCCCCTGGGAGGGGTTTCGGATTCCGGAAACCAATTCTAATAACCCTGCCTCTTCTCGAAGTAGTAATGAATATGTATTAGCCTGGGAGCATCAAAACCAGCCGCCTTACGTAACAGGCGTGCGTCCTGGGGGAGCAGAGACTCCCGGCGCACCCAGCGCTGCTTGCTTGCCTCTATTCGTTTAATAAATTGTAAACTTTGATTGTAATCCTATTTGGATTTATAACAGCCATTTATAACACTTTTTATATTTGTATTTTATTTAAGGCTGTCTTGCCCCCCTCCCCCCCCAGCCTCGCTGCTCGCCAATAAAGCTGGCGCAGGGGCTAAGGGATTTGAAGGGCCTGCTTGTACACCTAAGGGATTTGAGGGCCTGCTTGTACACCTTTGGGGACTGCCTCTTTTGGGGGGGGGGGGTGTTAGGAGCTGCTTGTATACTTTTTTAGGCATTCCTCTGAGAGGGGGTTGGGAGCTTCGTGTATACTGGGGGGGGAGGGCCTCCCTCGAGGTGGAAGCGGGGGGGGTTGGAGCGTTTCTACACTGTAGGGGCCTGCCTGTACACTTTTGGGGCCTGCCTTGGAGGGGTTGGGAACTGCTTGTACACCTTTGGGGCCTGCGTCTGCGCGGGGCGGGGGGGGGTTAGGGGGTTGGAGCTGGTTTTAACCTTTCGGGCTTGCATCTGGAGGGGCTTGGGGCCTGCCTTTGGGGGGGTGGTTGTGAGCTGCTTGTATACTGTAGGGGCCTGCTTGTACACCTTTGGGGCCTGCGTCTGGGGGGGGGTGGGAGTTGCTTGTACACTGTTAGGGCCTGCCTTGGGGGAGGGGTTGGGGCATGTGCCTTGGGGGCATGGGGTTGGGAGCTGCTTCTACGCTGTAGGGGTCTGGGTCTTGGGGGGTTGGGGCTGTTTGTACACCTTTGGGGCGTGCCTCTGGGGAGGATGGGGAGTTGCTTGTACACCTTTGGGGCCTGTGTCTGGGGGGGGGTTGGGGCCTGTGCCGGGGGGGTTGGGAGCTGCTTGTACGCTCTAGGGTCCTCTGGCAGGCTTTGGGGCCTCCCTTTGAGGGGGGCAGTTGGGAGCTGGTTGTACGCCTTTGGGGCCTGAGTCTGGGGTGTGGGGGCTGGGGCTGAGGCCTGGGGCCTGGGGCATGCATCTGGGTGGTGGGGGTGGTGGGGTCCAGTTCATGGGGGGGGGTGGGTTGGGAGCTGCTTGTGGACAGTTGGGGTCTGCATCCGGGTGTGGCTGGGGCCTGCTTGTAGACTTCTGCAGCCTGTGTCTGGTGTTTGGGGGCTTTTCTGTAGTGTTTGGGGATTGCATTTTGGCTTTGGGATGTGTCTAGAGCTTCTGGGGCCTAGCTGTAGTGCTTGGGGCCTGCGTCTGGGGCTTTTCTGTAGCATTTTGGTAGCGTGTTTGTGATTTGGGGTCTGTATCCAGGGTTTTGCCTTTTTTGTAGTTTTCAGCTTTGTGTCTGTTTCTTTGTTGGTTGCCTGGGGTTTGGGGTTTGGATCATTAGTCAGTGTCATTAGCGTCGGGGGGTTGATATGAAGGGTTAGGGTTGTGGTTAGAGTTGTTACGGTTAAAGAGAATAAGGATTTTAGGGTAAGGGGATCAAGGTTGTGGGAATAAAAATGTTTTTGCACAGAGTTACATCGTTTAGAGGGAAGGAAGGTGGTATTGATATATGCTTGCAGTGATAAGAAAGCTTAACAGACAACCTTGTAAAATGCAGACAACCAGAATCCTTAGAGCAATTGGGTGGAAATCACGGCGTAAGAAACATTACCACCTCAAAGAGGAAAACAGTCAAGAAAAAAATAAAATTGACTAGTAACAGGCCAGCAGCTGTGTATTTTCTGTGAAGCACTGGATAGATCGTGAACATGGATTACTCAGTCAATGGGGAAACTGGGGAGGGTCCTGGTCACCGAGAGGAAAAAAAAATTATATAAACTGTGTTATGGAACTAGTAGGTGGCTTGTGGGACGCCTGCCATTGCTATCGTGAATAAAAATGCTACCTCACTGAGATACTTGCCTGAGCCTATGGTATTGGTTACAGAGTGTTTCTAATAAGGTGTTAGGGTTTTAAGGTTTCAGGGCTAAGGCACTAGGGTTGGGTTTCAGGGTTAGGGTTTCCAGGGTTTAGGGTTAGGATTTTAAGGTTGTTAGGGTTGGAGTTATAAGGGTTAGGGTTTGGGGGTTAGTGTGTTAAGGTTTTAAAGTATTTTGTGGTTTTAGTGTTGATAGGGTTTTTAGGGTTAGGGTCTTAGGGTTTTAGTTATGGTCAGGTATTTAGGGTTAGGGTTTTAAGGTCTTATTTTTTTTTTTTTAAGGTTAGGGTCTCCAGCGTTAGGGCTTTGAGAATCTTTACGTTTTGGGTTAGGGTTTAGAGGGTCTTAATTTTTAGGGTTAGGGCTTTTAGGCGTAGGTCTAGTGTGGTAAATTTTATCCGGTTAGGACTGTAAGGGTTTTTAGGGTTAGGGTTTCTAGGGTTTTTTGGGGTAGGGGTTAGGGTTAGATCCGTGGGAGCCGTAGTGTTAGGGGTCAGGGTTCTTAGGGGTAAGGCCCAATATTAGGGTGGAAGGCCAAACTAAGGGGGGAGCCCCCCCCAAAATTGAAGGGTCGAAGCCCCAATTTAGGGGAAGAAACGTCAAAATTGTGGGGTCCCCCAAAATTGGGCGGAAGAGCTCTTAATATTGGGGGAAACCCAAAAAAGGAGGGTGGGGGACTCTAAAATTGGGGGGACCCCCCCAAATTGGTTGTGTCCCCCCCAAAATTGGTTGTGTCCCCCCCAATTAGGGGAGGAACCCCCAAAATTGGGTGGGCGAACCCCCATATTGGGGGGGCAGAACACTTAAATGGAAGTGTGAAATTCCAGAATTGAATGTGGACCCCCCAGAACAGTCTTCAGGGGTTTAGTGTGGTAAATTTTATCGGGTTAGGGCTGCAAGGGTTTTTAGGGTTAGGGTTTCTAGGGTTTGTTGGGGTAGGGGTTAGGGTTAGATCCGTGGTTGCCATAGCGTTAGGGGTCAAGGTTCTTAGGGGTTAGGCCTAATATTAGGGCGGAAGGCCAAAATAAGAGGGTGGGAGCCCCCCCCAAAATTGAAGGGTTGAAGCCCCAAGTTAGGGGAAGGAACGTCAAAATTGTGGGGTCCCCCAAAATTGGGCGGAAGAACTTTTAATATTAGGGGGGAACCCAAAAAAGGAGGGTGGGGGACTCTAAAATCGGTTGTGTCCCCCCCAAATTAGGGGAGGAACCCCCAAAATTGGGTAGGCGAACCCCCAAATTGGGGGGAAGAAGACTTAAATGGAAGTGTGAAATTCCAGAATTGGATGTGGACCCCCCAGAACAGTCTTCAGGGGTTTAGTGTGGTAAATTTTATCGGGTTAGGGCTGTAAGGGTTTTTAGGGTTAGGGTTTCTAGGGTTTGTTGGGGTAGGGGTTAGGGTTAGATCCGTGGTTGCCATAGGCTTAGGGGTCAAGGTTCTTAGGGGTTAGGCCTAATATTAGGGCGGAAGGCCAAAATAAGAGGGGGGGAGCCCCCCCCAAAATCGAAGGGTTGAAGCCCAAAGTTAGGGGAAGGAACGGCCAAATTGTGGGGTCCCCCAAAATTGGGCGGAAGAACTCTTTAATATTAGGGGGGAACCCAAAAAAGGAGGGTGGGGGACTCTACAATTCGGGGGGACCCCCAAAATTGGTCGGGTCCCCCCAAATTAGGGGAGGAACCCCCAAAATTGGGTGGGTGAACCCCCAAATTGGGGGGAAGAAGACTTAAATGGAAGTGTGAAATTCCAGAATTGAATGTGGACCCCCCCCAGACCTGGGGAGGAATCCCCAAACTTGGGGGGGACCCCCAAAATTGGGGTTAAAGCCCCAGATCCCGGGGAGCTAAGCCCCAAATTAAGGGAAGGAACCTCAAACATGTGGTGAGAACCCCAACATTGGGGGAAAGAACCTTAATATTAGGGTGGCAGGCCAAGAAAGGATGGTGGGGGCCTCCAAAATTGTGGGGGGCTTGGAATTGGGGGGAATCCCCAAAATGGAGGGGGAACCCCAAAAGTGGGGGGGGGGCGAAGCACCAAATTAGGGGAAGGAACCCCAAAATTGCGGGTAAGAACTCTGAAATGGAGAGCTGAAAACCCGAAATTGAGGGGAAACCCCCCAAAACGGCGGGAAAACCCTCCATAAACACGAAACCGGTAATGTAACAGAGCAAAAAATGGCGTCCTGCGGCAAGGTGCGAGGCTCAATTTTCTGGGGAGTGCTGGGAAATGTAGTTCTTGGCCACCGGGTTTCCGGGAGTCCATATTGTTTTCCCAGAGCATGCCGGGAGATGTAGTTCTCGGACACTGGGCTTCCGGGAGGCCATGTTGGTTTCCCATCTTTGCTAGACTCCGGGTGCTCTGGCTTCACAGAGAAACCCCCAAACTGAAAAATGTACCTGCTAATATATTGGGCTCTAAATGTAGCCCTGGGTTAATTGAATAACAATCCCTGGGTAAGATTGAAGTGCAGGAGGGGTTGGCTACGGTTTTAAGAGCCGGTTTGCAGAAAAGGGATTTCCCGTTAAGAAATGGCATATACTGATTGTTCTCTTCCTTGCTCTGCCAAGACCTGAAGCACATCTTGGAAGCCAGGCAGAATCCGTGGAGCCAATGGAGTTCTCAAGCTCGACTTCAGCTTCTTCCCAGCTAGAAGAAGCAAGGACACGCCGGCTGAGTTCCACAGGCAACGCGCCCGTATCTGTAGACGAGGATTTAGAGATGCTACTTTGGGAACTCTCAGACGGCATACTGGAAGCCGAGCTCGACTTGGACCCAGGGAAGGATGAGGATGACCTCCTCCTTGAGCTTTCCAAGATGATTGATGATTGAACTGCATAGTCCTATGGTATATTAAAAAAAAAAAAAAAAAAAAGAAAAAAAAGAAAACAACTCTTCTTCTTGTTGGATACCCTGAGGTGATCCTTTTTCTAACTGAGGCTTTGCAATGAGACTTAAAGCACAGTTGGAACTGGTAGAAATTGGCAGGATCTGCACTCAGTTGTCCTAAGTTTTCCTGCTGGTCAGAGTTAAGGTCTTGTGCATGGTTCCGTAACTATAGGTGGCTACCTTTGATATCAAGAGGACAAAGCACTTGTTTCTTTTGGCACAGAAAGATGTCCATCGGCACGCTGTGGTGGCTGTGAATTGACGTAGTGATGGAGCGATGCCCTGAAGGCTTAAACGGAAAGCTTCTTCCTTCCGCCCCCCTTGGCACAGCTCGATGTTGGGCACATTGTGAAGCCTGGGTGTTCTGATTTCTCGGACAGTTGATACCCAAATCCCGGAGTTACTATGTCAACTCTTGACTTTTATTTGTGTATGCCATTGTTTTGACTGTAATCTTTTCAGATGATGAAGCTGTAGGGGCGGGAGGGAGCAAAATAATTATTCTAGCGTTGTGGACCAAACATGCTGCCAGGAGTGGTGGTGGTGGGGTCAGCCCACCCGGCCTTACTTTCAATTATCGGGGATGATAAAATGGTGTGAAAAGCAGCAGCTCTGCGATACGGCTACGCTACCCCCACTCCCTTCTCTTGTGCTGTACCAAAGTTCCCCCAAGCTTTGGTTGGTGCTTTTTGCTGGTGACAGTAGGACTCCAGGGCGAGTAGTCGGGACTCTCCTGCAGTAACTGGGTCAATTAAGGGTTGGTTTAAGTGCCTCCTGGTTTTTAAAATTGCTCCCCTGAGCTGCTGGCTCTGCTGCCTGCTACAGCAAATGTTCGGGTGCCATCAGCGTCGCACTTGGGCGTGGGCACTGACCCTGCGGAGGAGAGCTGAGACTCGCGTGTATTGTGTACCCTGCCGCCAGTGATCGTTTTCCCCTAGCAGATCTATTTTGAATCATTTCCCTAAATTTTAGAGGAACTTTAGGCTCTTTGTGCTATGATTTGTGAAGCTGTAGGGGCCCTCAGGCATTTGCTGCTGGCAGAGGAAAACCGCTTGTCGAATTTGTTGTAAATACTTTCTGTTTGGACAACAACGCCTGTGTGTGTGTGTGTGTGTGTGTGTGTGTGTGTGTGTGTGCACGCGTGCGTGCTTTGACGACCCCCTGCGACGCCCCAGCTCCGCGAGGGGAGCTTTGAAGCGGCTCTGGGAAAACCTCTGCGGAAGAAACCGCTGCTAGTGACTTGCGGAAAAGGGACTCCACAATCAGTGAGATTGTAAAGTAGGTATGTTTATTCAGCGCTGGGCAGCACGGGAGGTCGTGGGCATGAAGATTGATGACTCTTCCTCGTCACCGCTAGTTGACCTCTTGTCTTTGCACAGACTCAGTTGCTCCTTGGCTCTTGTCCATCTGCAAGACCAGTTTCTCCCAGTTTCTTAAGACAGGCTCACTCTCTTATTAGGAGACTGACCTTGGTAAGGGGCCCAAGGCTTCTTGCTTTAGTTAATTGGCACAATGCACCATAGTTAGCAAAGACACTAAGTAGCATCCTAGTTTAACGCTGTCAGCGCTCTATCTCTACTTGATAAGATTCTCCTAACTCCCTCTCTCACTGGAGCCCACGCAGCCCTCCGTCCTGCCGAAGGACTTCACGGGGACTTCTGCCGGCTCCGGGTGCCCGCACACAGACAGAAATGGCTTTGAGAGAAAACAATCAGGAGGAGGAGAGCTCAGAGACTGCGGCCGGCTTCGGCCACCTTCCCCTCGCTTTCCCTCTCCGTGTTCAAACCGAGCACTGTTCTGCCGTCAACCTTCGCTGCCTCTGCCCGCGGCGCTGGGCTTTCGCGGGTGCCATTGCTCCTCTACATATTTTATCCTTCCTTTTGTAAGGAATGGTCCAGCAATTCGTGTCACTAAGGGATTTGAAGGGTTACCATCGAGGCCCGGGTCTAGGTGATAAGAGAACAAAGGGGTTTTTAGGGAAAAGTGCTGACTACTGCAGGGGATGTTGCTAGAGTTTCTGAAATCCGGCGCAGAGGCTCCCAAACGAGGAGGAAGGGGGAGCTGAAGGACAATTGAAGGACAAAAGCCTGAGAGGAAGACAACCAGCATTCAGCCCGAGCAAGCCCCGAGAGACCACCAGAGACTGGTACGCAGGCGCCCCTGGGAGGGGTTTCGGATTCCGAAAACCAATTCTAATAACCCTGCCTCTTCTCGAAGTAGTAATGAATATGTATTAGCCTGGGAGCATCAAAACCAGCCGCCTTACGTAACAGGCGTGCGTCCTGGGGGAGCAGAGACTCCCGGCGCACCCAGCGCTGCTTGCTTGCCTCTATTCGTTTAATAAATTGTAAACTTTGATTGTAATCCTATTTGGATTTATAACAGCCATTTATAACACTTTTTATATTTGTATTTTATTTAAGGCTGTCTTGCCCCCCTCCCCCCCCAGCCTCGCTGCTCGCCAATAAAGCTGGCGCAGGGGCTAAGGGATTTGAAGGGCCTGCTTGTACACCTAAGGGATTTGAGGGCCTGCTTGTACACCTTTGGGGACTGCCTCTTTTGGGGGGGGGGGTGTTAGGAGCTGCTTGTATACTTTTTTAGGCATTCCTCTGAGAGGGGGTTGGGAGCTTCGTGTATACTGGGGGGGGAGGGCCTCCCTCGAGGTGGAAGCGGGGGGGGTTGGAGCGTTTCTACACTGTAGGGGCCTGCCTGTACACTTTTGGGGCCTGCCTTGGAGGGGTTGGGAACTGCTTGTACACCTTTGGGGCCTGCGTCTGCGCGGGGCGGGGGGGGTTAGGGGGTTGGAGCTGGTTTTAACCTTTCGGGCTTGCATCTGGAGGGGCTTGGGGCCTGCCTTTGGGGGGGTGGTTGTGAGCTGCTTGTATACTGTAGGGGCCTGCTTGTACACCTTTGGGGCCTGCGTCTGGGGGGGGGTGGGAGCTGCTTGTACACTGTTAGGGCCTGCCTTGGGGGAGGGGTTGGGGCATGTGCCTTGGGGGCATGGGGTTGGGAGCTGCTTCTACGCTGTAGGGGTCTGGGTCTTGGGGGGTTGGGGCTGTTTGTACACCTTTGGGGCGTGCCTCTGGGGAGGATGGGGAGTTGCTTGTACACCTTTGGGGCCTGTGTCTGGGGGGGGGTTGGGGCCTGTGCCGGGGGGGTTGGGAGCTGCTTGTACGCTCTAGGGTCCTCTGGCAGGCTTTGGGGCCTCCCTTTGAGGGGGGCAGTTGGGAGCTGGTTGTACGCCTTTGGGGCCTGAGTCTGGGGTGTGGGGGCTGGGGCTGAGGCCTGGGGCCTGGGGCATGCATCTGGGTGGTGGTGGGGGGGGGGTCCAGTTCATGGGGGGGGTGGGTTGGGAGCTGCTTGTGGACAGTTGGGGTCTGCATCCGGGTGTGGCTGGGGCCTGCTTGTAGACTTCTGCAGCCTGTGTCTGGTGTTTGGGGGCTTTTCTGTAGTGTTTGGGGATTGCATTTTGGCTTTGGGATGTGTCTAGAGCTTCTGGGGCCTAGCTGTAGTGCTTGGGGCCTGCGTCTGGGGCTTTTCTGTAGCATTTTGGTAGCGTGTTTGTGATTTGGAGTCTGTATCCAGGGTTTTGCCTTTTTTGTAGTTTTCAGCTTTGTGTCTGTTTCTTTGTTGGTTGCCTGGGGTTTGGGGTTTGGATCATTAGTCAGTGTCATTAGCGTCGGGGGGTTGATATGAAGGGTTAGGGTTGTGGTTAGAGTTGTTACGGTTAAAGAGAATAAGGATTTTAGGGTAAGGGGATCAAGGTTGTGGGAATAAAAATGTTTTTGCACAGAGTTACATCGTTTAGAGGGAAGGAAGGTGGTATTGATATATGCTTGCAGTGATAAGAAAGCTTAACAGACAACCTTGTAAAATGCAGACAACCAGAATCCTTAGAGCAATTGGGTGGAAATCACGGTGTAAGAAACATTACCACCTCAAAGAGGAAAACAGTCAAGAAAAAAATAAAATTGACTAGTAACAGGCCAGCAGCTGTGTATTTTCTGTGAAGCACTGGATAGATCGTGAACATGGATTACCCAGTCAATGGGGAAACTGGGGAGGGTCCTGGTCACCGAGAGGAAAAAAAAAATTATATAAACTGTGTTATGGAACTAGTAGGTGGCTTGTGGGACGCCTGCCATTGCTATCGTGAATAAAAATGCTACCTCACTGAGATACTTGCCTGAGCCTATGGTATTGGTTACAGAGTGTTTCTAATAGGGTGTTAGGGTTTTAAGGTTTCAGGGCTAAGGCACTAGGGTTGGGTTTCAGGGTTAGGGTTTCCAGGGTTTAGGGTTAGGATTTTAAGGTTGTTAGGGTTGGAGTTATAAGGGTTAGGGTTTGGGGGTTAGTGTGTTAAGGTTTTAAAGTATTTTGTGGTTTTAGTGTTGATAGGGTTTTTAGGGTTAGGGTCTTAGGGTTTTAGTTATGGTCAGGTATTTAGGGTTAGGGTTTTAAGGTCTTATTTTTTTTTTTTTTAAGGTTAGGGTCTCCAGCGTTAGGGCTTTGAGAATCTTTACGTTTTGGGTTAGGGTTTAGAGGGTCTTAATTTTTAGGGTTAGGGCTTTTAGGCGTAGGTCTAGTGTGGTAAATTTTATCGGGTTAGGACTGTAAGGGTTTTTAGGGTTAGGGTTTCTAGGGTTTTTTGGGGTAGGGGTTAGGGTTAGATCCGTGGGAGCCGTAGTGTTAGGGGTCAGGGTTCCTAGGGGTAAGGCCCAATATTAGGGTGGAAGGCCAAACTAAGGGGGGAGCCCCCCCCAAAATTGAAGGGTCGAAGCCCCAATTTAGGGGAAGAAACGTCAAAATTGTGGGGTCCCCCAAAATTGGGCGGAAGAGCTCTTAATATTGGGGGAAACCCAAAAAAGGAGGGTGGGGGACTCTAAAATTGGGGGGACCCCCCAAATTGGTTGTGTCCCCCCCCAAATTGGTTGTGTCCCCCCCAAAATTGGTTGTGTCCCCCCCAATTAGGGGAGGAACCCCCAAAATTGGGTGGGCGAACCCCCATATTGGGGGGGCAGAACACTTAAATGGAAGTGTGAAATTCCAGAATTGAATGTGGACCCCCCAGAACAGTCTTCAGGGGTTTAGTGTGGTAAATTTTATCGGGTTAGGGCTGTAAGGGTTTTTAGGGTTAGGGTTTCTAGGGTTTGTTGGGGTAGGGGTTAGGGTTAGATCCGTGGTTGCCATAGGCTTAGGGGTCAAGGTTCTTAGGGGTTAGGCCTAATATTAGGGCGGAAGGCCAAAATAAGAGGGGGGGAGCCCCCCCCAAAATCGAAGGGTTGAAGCCCAAAGTTAGGGGAAGGAACGGCCAAATTGTGGGGTCCCCCAAAATTGGGCGGAAGAACTCTTTAATATTAGGGGGGAACCCAAAAAAGGAGGGTGGGGGACTCTACAATTCGGGGGGACCCCCAAAATTGGTCGGGTCCCCCCAAATTAGGGGAGGAACCCCCAAAATTGGGTGGGTGAACCCCCAAATTGGGGGGAAGAAGACTTAAATGGAAGTGTGAAATTCCAGAATTGAATGTGGACCCCCCCCCGACCTGGGGAGGAATCCCCAAACTTGGGGGGGACCCCCAAAATTGGGGTTAAAGCCCCAGATCCCGGGGAGCTAAGCCCCAAATTAAGGGAAGGAACCTCAAACATGTGGTGAGAACCCCAACATTGGGGGAAAGAACCTTAATATTAGGGTGGCAGGCCAAGAAAGGATGGTGGGGGCCTCCAAAATTGTGGGGGGCTTGGAATTGGGGGGAATCCCCAAAATGGAGGGGGAACCCCAAAAGTGGGGGGGGGGGCGAAGCACCAAATTAGGGGAAGGAACCCCAAAATTGCAGGGAAGACCTCTGAAATGGAGAGCTGAAAACCCGAAATTGAGGGGAAACCCCCCAAAACGGCGGGAAAACCCTCCATAAACACGAAACCGGTAATGTAACAGAGCAAAAAATGGCGTCCTGCGGCAAGGTGCGAGGCTCAATTTTCTGGGGAGTGCTGGGAAATGTAGTTCTTGGCCACCGGGTTTCCGGGAGTCCATATTGTTTTCCCAGAGCATGCCGGGAGATGTAGTTCTCGGACACTGGGCTTCCGGGAGGCCATGTTGGTTTCCCATCTTTGCTAGACTCCGGGTGCTCTGGCTTCACAGAGAAATCCCCAAACTGAAAAATGTACCTGCTAATATATTGGGCTCTAAATGTAGCCCTGGGTTAATTGAATAACAATCCCTGGGTAAGATTGAAGTGCAGGAGGGGTTGGCTACGGTTTTAAGAGCCGGTTTGCAGAAAAGGGATTTCCCGTTAAGAAATGGCATATACTGATTGTTCTCTTCCTTGCTCTGCCAAGACCTGAAGCACATCTTGGAAGCCAGGCAGAATCCGTGGAGCCAATGGAGTTCTCAAGCTCGACTTCAGCTTCTTCCCAGCTAGAAGAAGCAAGGACACGCCGGCTGAGTTCCACAGGCAACGCGCCCGTATCTGTAGACGAGGATTTAGAGATGCTACTTTGGGAACTCTCAGACGGCATACTGGAAGCCGAGCTCGACTTGGACCCAGGGAAGGATGAGGATGACCTCCTCCTTGAGCTTTCCAAGATGATTGATGATTGAACTGCATAGTCCTATGGTATATTAAAAAAAAAAAAAAAAAAGAAAAAAAAGAAAACAACTCTTCTTCTTGTTGGATACCCTGAGGTGATCCTTTTTCTAACTGAGGCTTTGCAATGAGACTTAAAGCACAGTTGGAACTGGTAGAAATTGGCAGGATCTGCACTCAGTTGTCCTAAGTTTTCCTGCTGGTCAGAGTTAAGGTCTTGTGCATGGTTCCGTAACTATAGGTGGCTACCTTTGATATCAAGAGGACAAAGCACTTGTTTCTTTTGGCACAGAAAGATGTCCATCGGCACGCTGTGGTGGCTGTGAATTGACGTAGTGATGGAGCGATGCCCTGAAGGCTTAAACGGAAAGCTTCTTCCTTCCGCCCCCCTTGGCACAGCTCGATGTTGGGCACATTGTGAAGCCTGGGTGTTCTGATTTCTCGGACAGTTGATACCCAAATCCCGGAGTTACTATGTCAACTCTTGACTTTTATTTGTGTATGCCATTGTTTTGACTGTAATCTTTTCAGATGATGAAGCTGTAGGGGCGGGAGGGAGCAAAATAATTATTCTAGCGTTGTGGACCAAACATGCTGCCAGGAGTGGTGGTGGTGGGGTCAGCCCACCCGGCCTTACTTTCAATTATCGGGGATGATAAAATGGTGTGAAAAGCAGCAGCTCTGCGATACGGCTACGCTACCCCCACTCCCTTCTCTTGTGCTGTACCAAAGTTCCCCCAAGCTTTGGTTGGTGCTTTTTGCTGGTGACAGTAGGACTCCAGGGCGAGTAGTCGGGACTCTCCTGCAGTAACTGGGTCAATTAAGGGTTGGTTTAAGTGCCTCCTGGTTTTTAAAATTGCTCCCCTGAGCTGCTGGCTCTGCTGCCTGCTACAGCAAATGTTCGGGTGCCATCAGCGTCGCACTTGGGCGTGGGCACTGACCCTGCGGAGGAGAGCTGAGACTCGCGTGTATTGTGTACCCTGCCGCCAGTGATCGTTTTCCCCTAGCAGATCTATTTTGAATCATTTCCCTAAATTTTAGAGGAACTTTAGGCTCTTTGTGCTATGATTTGTGAAGCTGTAGGGGCCCTCAGGCATTTGCTGCTGGCAGAGGAAAACCGCTTGTCGAATTTGTTGTAAATACTTTCTGTTTGGACAACAACGCCTGTGTGTGTGTGTGTGTGTGTGTGTGTGTGTGTGTGTGTGCACGCGTGCGTGCTTTGACGACCCCCTGCGACGCCCCAGCTCCGCGAGGGGAGCTTTGAAGCGGCTCTGGGAAAACCTCTGCGGAAGAAACCGCTGCTAGTGACTTGCGGAAAAGGGACTCCACAATCAGTGAGATTGTAAAGTAGGTATGTTTATTCAGCGCTGGGCAGCACGGGAGGTCGTGGGCATGAAGATTGATGACTCTTCCTCGTCACCGCTAGTTGACCTCTTGTCTTTGCACAGACTCAGTTGCTCCTTGGCTCTTGTCCATCTGCAAGACCAGTTTCTCCCAGTTTCTTAAGACAGGCTCACTCTCTTATTAGGAGACTGACCTTGGTAAGGGGCCCAAGGCTTCTTGCTTTAGTTAATTGGCACAATGCACCATAGTTAGCAAAGACACTAAGTAGCATCCTAGTTTAACGCTGTCAGCGCTCTATCTCTACTTGATAAGATTCTCCTAACTCCCTCTCTCACTGGAGCCCACGCAGCCCTCCGTCCTGCCGAAGGACTTCACGGGGACTTCTGCCGGCTCCGGGTGCCCGCACACAGACAGAAATGGCTTTGAGAGAAAACAATCAGGAGGAGGAGAGCTCAGAGACTGCGGCCGGCTTCGGCCACCTTCCCCTCGCTTTCCCTCTCCGTGTTCAAACCGAGCACTGTTCTGCCGTCAACCTTCGCTGCCTCTGCCCGCGGCGCTGGGCTTTCGCGGGTGCCATTGCTCCTCTACATATTTTATCCTTCCTTTTGTAAGGAATGGTCCAGCAATTCGTGTCACTAAGGGATTTGAAGGGTTACCATCGAGGCCCGGGTCTAGGTGATAAGAGAACAAAGGGGTTTTTAGGGAAAAGTGCTGACTACTGCAGGGGATGTTGCTAGAGTTTCTGAAATCCGGCGCAGAGGCTCCCAAACGAGGAGGAAGGGGGAGCTGAAGGACAATTGAAGGACAAAAGCCTGAGAGGAAGACAACCAGCATTCAGCCCGAGCAAGCCCCGAGAGACCACCAGAGACTGGTACGCAGGCGCCCCTGGGAGGGGTTTCGGATTCCGAAAACCAATTCTAATAACCCTGCCTCTTCTCGAAGTAGTAATGAATATGTATTAGCCTGGGAGCATCAAAACCAGCCGCCTTACGTAACAGGCGTGCGTCCTGGGGGAGCAGAGACTCCCGGCGCACCCAGCGCTGCTTGCTTGCCTCTATTCGTTTAATAAATTGTAAACTTTGATTGTAATCCTATTTGGATTTATAACAGCCATTTATAACACTTTTTATATTTGTATTTTATTTAAGGCTGTCTTGCCCCCCTCCCCCCCCAGCCTCGCTGCTCGCCAATAAAGCTGGCGCAGGGGCTAAGGGATTTGAAGGGCCTGCTTGTACACCTAAGGGATTTGAGGGCCTGCTTGTACACCTTTGGGGACTGCCTCTTTTGGGGGGGGGGGGTGTTAGGAGCTGCTTGTATACTTTTTTAGGCATTCCTCTGAGAGGGGGTTGGGAGCTTCGTGTATACTGGGGGGGGAGGGCCTCCCTCGAGGTGGAAGCGGGGGGGGTTGGAGCGTTTCTACACTGTAGGGGCCTGCCTGTACACTTTTGGGGCCTGCCTTGGAGGGGTTGGGAACTGCTTGTACACCTTTGGGGCCTGCGTCTGCGCGGGGCGGGGGGGGTTAGGGGGTTGGAGCTGGTTTTAACCTTTCGGGCTTGCATCTGGAGGGGCTTGGGGCCTGCCTTTGGGGGGGTGGTTGTGAGCTGCTTGTATACTGTAGGGGCCTGCTTGTACACCTTTGGGGCCTGCGTCTGGGGGGGGGTGGGAGCTGCTTGTACACTGTTAGGGCCTGCCTTGGGGGAGGGGTTGGGGCATGTGCCTTGGGGGCATGGGGTTGGGAGCTGCTTCTACGCTGTAGGGGTCTGGGTCTTGGGGGGTTGGGGCTGTTTGTACACCTTTGGGGCGTGCCTCTGGGGAGGATGGGGAGTTGCTTGTACACCTTTGGGGCCTGTGTCTGGGGGGGGGTTGGGGCCTGTGCCGGGGGGGTTGGGAGCTGCTTGTACGCTCTAGGGTCCTCTGGCAGGCTTTGGGGCCTCCCTTTGAGGGGGGCAGTTGGGAGCTGGTTGTACGCCTTTGGGGCCTGAGTCTGGGGTGTGGGGGCTGGGGCTGAGGCCTGGGGCCTGGGGCATGCATCTGGGTGGTGGTGGGGGGGGGGTCCAGTTCATGGGGGGGGGTGGGTTGGGAGCTGCTTGTGGACAGTTGGGGTCTGCATCCGGGTGTGGCTGGGGCCTGCTTGTAGACTTCTGCAGCCTGTGTCTGGTGTTTGGGGGCTTTTCTGTAGTGTTTGGGGATTGCATTTTGGCTTTGGGATGTGTCTAGAGCTTCTGGGGCCTAGCTGTAGTGCTTGGGGCCTGCGTCTGGGGCTTTTCTGTAGCATTTTGGTAGCGTGTTTGTGATTTGGAGTCTGTATCCAGGGTTTTGCCTTTTTTGTAGTTTTCAGCTTTGTGTCTGTTTCTTTGTTGGTTGCCTGGGGTTTGGGGTTTGGATCATTAGTCAGTGTCATTAGCGTCGGGGGGTTGATATGAAGGGTTAGGGTTGTGGTTAGAGTTGTTACGGTTAAAGAGAATAAGGATTTTAGGGTAAGGGGATCAAGGTTGTGGGAATAAAAATGTTTTTGCACAGAGTTACATCGTTTAGAGGGAAGGAAGGTGGTATTGATATATGCTTGCAGTGATAAGAAAGCTTAACAGACAACCTTGTAAAATGCAGACAACCAGAATCCTTAGAGCAATTGGGTGGAAATCACGGTGTAAGAAACATTACCACCTCAAAGAGGAAAACAGTCAAGAAAAAAATAAAATTGACTAGTAACAGGCCAGCAGCTGTGTATTTTCTGTGAAGCACTGGATAGATCGTGAACATGGATTACCCAGTCAATGGGGAAACTGGGGAGGGTCCTGGTCACCGAGAGGAAAAAAAAAATTATATAAACTGTGTTATGGAACTAGTAGGTGGCTTGTGGGACGCCTGCCATTGCTATCGTGAATAAAAATGCTACCTCACTGAGATACTTGCCTGAGCCTATGGTATTGGTTACAGAGTGTTTCTAATAGGGTGTTAGGGTTTTAAGGTTTCAGGGCTAAGGCACTAGGGTTGGGTTTCAGGGTTAGGGTTTCCAGGGTTTAGGGTTAGGATTTTAAGGTTGTTAGGGTTGGAGTTATAAGGGTTAGGGTTTGGGGGTTAGTGTGTTAAGGTTTTAAAGTATTTTGTGGTTTTAGTGTTGATAGGGTTTTTAGGGTTAGGGTCTTAGGGTTTTAGTTATGGTCAGGTATTTAGGGTTAGGGTTTTAAGGTCTTATTTTTTTTTTTTTTAAGGTTAGGGTCTCCAGCGTTAGGGCTTTGAGAATCTTTACGTTTTGGGTTAGGGTTTAGAGGGTCTTAATTTTTAGGGTTAGGGCTTTTAGGCGTAGGTCTAGTGTGGTAAATTTTATCGGGTTAGGACTGTAAGGGTTTTTAGGGTTAGGGTTTCTAGGGTTTTTTGGGGTAGGGGTTAGGGTTAGATCCGTGGGAGCCGTAGTGTTAGGGGTCAGGGTTCCTAGGGGTAAGGCCCAATATTAGGGTGGAAGGCCAAACTAAGGGGGGAGCCCCCCCCAAAATTGAAGGGTCGAAGCCCCAATTTAGGGGAAGAAACGTCAAAATTGTGGGGTCCCCCAAAATTGGGCGGAAGAGCTCTTAATATTGGGGGAAACCCAAAAAAGGAGGGTGGGGGACTCTAAAATTGGGGGGACCCCCCAAATTGGTCGTGTCCCCCCCCAAATTGGTTGTGTCCCCCCCAAAATTGGTTGTGTCCCCCCCAATTAGGGGAGGAACCCCCAAAATTGGGTGGGCGAACCCCCATATTGGGGGGGCAGAACACTTAAATGGAAGTGTGAAATTCCAGAATTGAATGTGGACCCCCCAGAACAGTCTTCAGGGGTTTAGTGTGGTAAATTTTATCGGGTTAGGGCTGTAAGGGTTTTTAGGGTTAGGGTTTCTAGGGTTTGTTGGGGTAGGGGTTAGGGTTAGATCTGTGGTTGCCATAGCGTTAGGGGTCAAGGTTCTTAGGGGTTAGGCCTAATATTAGGGCGGAAGGCCAAAATAAGAGGGTGGGAGCCCCCCCCAAAATTGAAGGGTTGAAGCCCCAAGTTAGGGGAAGGAACGTCAAAATTGTGGGGTCCCCCAAAATTGGGCGGAAGAACTTTTAATATTAGGGGGGAACCCAAAAAAGGAGGGTGGGGGACTCTAAAATCGGTTGTGTCCCCCCCAAATTAGGGGAGGAACCCCCAAAATTGGGTGGGCGAACCCCCAAATTGGGGGGAAGAAGACTTAAATGGAAGTGTGAAATTCCAGAATTGGATGTGGACCCCCCAGAACAGTCTTCAGGGGTTTAGTGTGGTAAATTTTATCGGGTTAGGGCTGTAAGGGTTTTTAGGGTTAGGGTTTCTAGGGTTTGTTGGGGTAGGGGTTAGGGTTAGATCCGTGGTTGCCATAGGCTTAGGGGTCAAGGTTCTTAGGGGTTAGGCCTAATATTAGGGCGGAAGGCCAAAATAAGAGGGGAGGAGCCCACCCAAAATTGAAGGGTTGAAGCCCAAAGTTAGGGGAAGGAACGTCAAAATTGTGGGGTCCCCCAAAATTGAGCGGAAGAGCTCTTAATATTGGGGGAAACCCAAAAAAGGAGGGTGGGGGACTCTAAAATCAGTTGTGTCCCCCCCAAAATTGGTTGTGTCCCCCCCAAAATTGGTTGTGTCCCCCCCAATTAGGGGAGGAACCCCCAAAATTGGGTGGGCGAACCCCCATATTGGGGGGGCAGAACACTTAAATGGAAGTGTGAAATTCCAGAATTGAATGTGGACCCCCCAGAACAGTCTTCAGGGGTTTAGTGTGGTAAATTTTATCGGGTTAGGGCTGCAAGGGTTTTTAGGGTTAGGGTTTCTAGGGTTTGTTGGGGTAGGGGTTAGGGTTAGATCCGTGGTTGCCATAGGCTTAGGGGTCAAGGTTCTTAGGGGTTAGGCCTAATATTAGGGCGGAAGGCCAAAATAAGAGGGTGGGAGCCCCCCCCAAAATCGAAGGGTTGAAGCCCAAAGTTAGGGGAAGGAACGGCCAAATTGTGGGGTCCCCCAAAATTGGGCGGAAGAACTCTTTAATATTAGGGGGGAACCCAAAAAAGGAGGGTGGGGGACTCTACAATTGGGGGGACCCCCAAAATTGGTCGGGTCCCCCCAAATTAGGGGAGGAACCCCCAAAATTGGGTGGGTGAACCCCCAAATTGGGGGGAAGAAGACTTAAATGGAAGTGTGAAATTCCAGAATTGAATGTGGACCCCCCCCAGACCTGGGGAGGAATCCCCAAACTTGGGGGGGACCCCCAAAATTGGGGTTAAAGCCCCAGATCCCGGGGAGCTAAGCCCCAAATTAAGGGAAGGAACCTCAAACATGTGGTGAGAACCCCAACATTGGGGGAAAGAACCTTAATATTAGGGTGGCAGGCCAAGAAAGGATGGTGGGGGCCTCCAAAATTGTGGGGGGCTTGGAATTGGGGGGAATCCCCAAAATGGAGGGGGAACCCCAAAAGTAGGGGGGGGGCGAAGCACCAAATTAGGGGAAGGAACCCCAAAATTGCGGGGAAGAACTCTGAAATGGAGAGCTGAAAACCCGAAATTGAGGGGAAACCCCCCAAAACGGCGGGAAAACCCTCCATAAACACGAAACCGGTAATGTAACAGAGCAAAAAATGGCGTCCTACGGCAAGGTGCGAGGCTCAATTTTCTGGGGAGTGCTGGGAAATGTAGTTCTTGGCCACCGGGTTTCCGGGAGTCCATATTGTTTTCCCAGAGCATGCCGGGAGATGTAGTTCTCGGACACTGGGCTTCCGGGAGGCCATGTTGGTTTCCCATCTTTGCTAGACTCCGGGTGCTCTGGCTTCACAGAGAAACCCCCAAACTGAAAAATGTACCTGCTAATATATTGGGCTCTAAATGTAGCCCTGGGTTAATTGAATAACAATCCCTGGGTAAGATTGAAGTGCAGGAGCGGTTGGCTACGGTTTTAAGAGCCGGTTTGCAGAAAAGGGATTTCCCGTTAAGAAATGGCATATACTGATTGTTCTCTTCCTTGCTCTGCCAAGACCTGAAGCACATCTTGGAAGCCAGGCAGAATCCGTGGAGCCAATGGAGTTCTCAAGCTTGACTTCAGCTTCTTCCCAGCTAGAAGAAGCAAGGACACGCCGGCTGAGTTCCACAGGCAACGCGCCCGTATCTGTAGACGAGGATTTAGAGATGCTACTTTGGGAACTCTCAGACGGCATACTGGAAGCCGAGCTCGACTTGGACCCAGGGAAGGATGAGGATGACCTCCTCCTTGAGCTTTCCAAGATGATTGATGATTGAACTGCATAGTCCTATGGTATATTAAAAAAAAAAAAAAAAAGAAAAAAAAGAAAACAACTCTTCTTCTTGTTGGATACCCTGAGGTGATCCTTTTTCTAACTGAGGCTTTGCAATGAGACTTAAAGCACAGTTGGAACTGGTAGAAATTGGCAGGATCTGCACTCAGTTGTCCTAAGTTTTCCTGCTGGTCAGAGTTAAGGTCTTGTGCATGGTTCCGTAACTATAGGTGGCTACCTTTGATATCAAGAGGACAAAGCACTTGTTTCTTTTGGCACAGAAAGATGTCCATCGGCACGCTGTGGTGGCTGTGAATTGACGTAGTGATGGAGCGATGCCCTGAAGGCTTAAACGGAAAGCTTCTTCCTTCCGCCCCCCTTGGCACAGCTCGATGTTGGGCACATTGTGAAGCCTGGGTGTTCTGATTTCTCGGACAGTTGATACCCAAATCCCGGAGTTACTATGTCAACTCTTGACTTTTATTTGTGTATGCCATTGTTTTGACTGTAATCTTTTCAGATGATGAAGCTGTAGGGGCGGGAGGGAGCAAAATAATTATTCTAGCGTTGTGGACCAAACATGCTGCCAGGAGTGGTGGTGGTGGGGTCAGCCCACCCGGCCTTACTTTCAATTATCGGGGATGATAAAATGGTGTGAAAAACAGCAGCTCTGCGATACGGCTACGCTACCCCCACTCCCTTCTCTTGTGCTGTACCAAAGTTCCCCCAAGCTTTGGTTGGTGCTTTTTGCTGGTGACAGTAGGACTCCAGGGCGAGTAGTCGGGACTCTCCTGCAGTAACTGGGTCAATTAAGGGTTGGTTTAAGTGCCTCCTGGTTTTTAAAATTGCTCCCCTGAGCTGCTGGCTCTGCTGCCTGCTACAGCAAATGTTCGGGTGCCATCAGCGTCGCACTTGGGCGTGGGCACTGACCCTGCGGAGGAGAGCTGAGACTCGCGTGTATTGTGTACCCTGCCGCCAGTGATCGTTTTCCCCTAGCAGATCTATTTTGAATCATTTCCCTAAATTTTAGAGGAACTTTAGGCTCTTTGTGCTATGATTTGTGAAGCTGTAGGGGCCCTCAGGCATTTGCTGCTGGCAGAGGAAAACCGCTTGTCGAATTTGTTGTAAATACTTTCTGTTTGGACAACAACGCCTGTGTGTGTGTGTGTGTGTGTGTGTGTGTGTGTGTGTGTGCGTGCTTTGACGACCCCCTGCGACGCCCCAGCTCCGCGAGGGAAGCTTTGAAGCGGCTCTGGGAAAACCTCTGCGGAAGAAACCGCTGCTAGTGACTTGCGGAAAAGGGACTCCACAATCAGTGAGATTGTAAAGTAGGTATGTTTATTCAGCGCTGGGCAGCACGGGAGGTCGTGGGCATGAAGATTGATGACTCTTCCTCGTCACCGCTAGTTGACCTCTTGTCTTTGCACAGACTCAGTTGCTCCTTGGCTCTTGTCCATCTGCAGGACCAGTTTCTCCCAGTTTCTTAAGACAGGCTCACTCTCTTATTAGGAGACTGACCTTGGTAAGGGGCCCAAGGCTTCTTGCTTTAGTTAATTGGCACAATGCACCATAGTTAGCAAAGACACTAAGTAGCATCCTAGTTTAACGCTGTCAGCGCTCTATCTCTACTTGATAAGATTCTCCTAACTCCCTCTCTCACTGGAGCCCACGCAGCCCTCCGTCCTGCCGAAGGACTTCACGGGGACTTCTGCCGGCTCCGGGTGCCCGCACACAGACAGAAATGGCTTTGAGAGAAAACAATCAGGAGGAGGAGAGCTCAGAGACTGCGGCCGGCTTCGGCCACCTTCCCCTCGCTTTCCCTCTCCGTGTTCAAACCGAGCACTGTTCTGCCGTCAACCTTCGCTGCCTCTGCCCGCGGCGCCGGGCTTTCGCGGGTGCCATTGCTCCTCTACATATTTTATCCTTCCTTTTGTAAGGAATGGTCCAGCAATTCGTGTCACTAAGGGATTTGAAGGGTTACCATCGAGGCCCGGGTCTAGGTGATAAGAGAACAAAGGGGTTTTTAGGGAAAAGTGCTGACTACTGCAGGGGATGTTGCTAGAGTTTCTGAAATCCGGCGCAGAGGCTCCCAAACGAGGAGGAAGGGGGAGCTGAAGGACAATTGAAGGACAAAAGCCTGAGAGGAAGACAACCAGCATTCAGCCCGAGCAAGCCCCGAGAGACCACCAGAGACTGGTACGCAGGCGCCCCTGGGAGGGGTTTCGGATTCCGGAAACCAATTCTAATAACCCTGCCTCTTCTCGAAGTAGTAATGAATATGTATTAGCCTGGGAGCATCAAAACCAGCCGCCTTACGTAACAGGCGTGCGTCCTGGGGGAGCAGAGACTCCCGGCGCACCCAGCGCTGCTTGCTTGCCTCTATTCGTTTAATAAATTGTAAACTTTGATTGTAATCCTATTTGGATTTATAACAGCCATTTATAACACTTTTTATATTTGTATTTTATTTAAGGCTGTCTTGCCCCCCTCCCCCCCCAGCCTCGCTGCTCGCCAATAAAGCTGGCGCAGGGGCTAAGGGATTTGAAGGGCCTGCTTGTACACCTAAGGGATTTGAGGGCCTGCTTGTACACCTTTGGGGACTGCCTCTTTTGGGGGGGGGGGGGTGTTAGGAGCTGCTTGTATACTTTTTTAGGCATTCCTCTGAGAGGGGGTTGGGAGCTTCGTGTATACTGGGGGGGGAGGGCCTCCCTCGAGGTGGAAGCGGGGGGGGTTGGAGCGTTTCTACACTGTAGGGGCCTGCCTGTACACTTTTGGGGCCTGCCTTGGAGGGGTTGGGAACTGCTTGTACACCTTTGGGGCCTGCGTCTGCGCGGGGCGGGGGGGGGTTAGGGGGTTGGAGCTGGTTTTAACCTTTCGGGCTTGCATCTGGAGGGGCTTGGGGCCTGCCTTTGGGGGGGTGGTTGTGAGCTGCTTGTATACTGTAGGGGCCTGCTTGTACACCTTTGGGGCCTGCGTCTGGGGGGGGGTGGGAGTTGCTTGTACACTGTTAGGGCCTGCCTTGGGGGAGGGGTTGGGGCATGTGCCTTGGGGGCATGGGGTTGGGAGCTGCTTCTACGCTGTAGGGGTCTGGGTCTTGGGGGGTTGGGGCTGTTTGTACACCTTTGGGGCGTGCCTCTGGGGAGGATGGGGAGTTGCTTGTACACCTTTGGGGCCTGTGTCTGGGGGGGGGTTGGGGCCTGTGCCGGGGGGGTTGGGAGCTGCTTGTACGCTCTAGGGTCCTCTGGCAGGCTTTGGGGCCTCCCTTTGAGGGGGGCAGTTGGGAGCTGGTTGTACGCCTTTGGGGCCTGAGTCTGGGGTGTGGGGGCTGGGGCTGAGGCCTGGGGCCTGGGGCATGCATCTGGGTGGTGGGGGTGGTGGGGTCCAGTTCATGGGGGGGGGTGGGTTGGGAGCTGCTTGTGGACAGTTGGGGTCTGCATCCGGGTGTGGCTGGGGCCTGCTTGTAGACTTCTGCAGCCTGTGTCTGGTGTTTGGGGGCTTTTCTGTAGTGTTTGGGGATTGCATTTTGGCTTTGGGATGTGTCTAGAGCTTCTGGGGCCTAGCTGTAGTGCTTGGGGCCTGCGTCTGGGGCTTTTCTGTAGCATTTTGGTAGCGTGTTTGTGATTTGGGGTCTGTATCCAGGGTTTTGCCTTTTTTGTAGTTTTCAGCTTTGTGTCTGTTTCTTTGTTGGTTGCCTGGGGTTTGGGGTTTGGATCATTAGTCAGTGTCATTAGCGTCGGGGGGTTGATATGAAGGGTTAGGGTTGTGGTTAGAGTTGTTACGGTTAAAGAGAATAAGGATTTTAGGGTAAGGGGATCAAGGTTGTGGGAATAAAAATGTTTTTGCACAGAGTTACATCGTTTAGAGGGAAGGAAGGTGGTATTGATATATGCTTGCAGTGATAAGAAAGCTTAACAGACAACCTTGTAAAATGCAGACAACCAGAATCCTTAGAGCAATTGGGTGGAAATCACGGTGTAAGAAACATTACCACCTCAAAGAGGAAAACAGTCAAGAAAAAAATAAAATTGACTAGTAACAGGCCAGCAGCTGTGTATTTTCTGTGAAGCACTGGATAGATCGTGAACATGGATTACTCAGTCAATGGGGAAACTGGGGAGGGTCCTGGTCACCGAGAGGAAAAAAAAAATTATATAAACTGTGTTATGGAACTAGTAGGTGGCTTGTGGGACGCCTGCCATTGCAATCGTGAATAAAAATGCTACCTCACTGAGATACTTGCCTGAGCCTATGGTATTGGTTACAGAGTGTTTCTAATAAGGTGTTAGGGTTTTAAGGTTTCAGGGCTAAGGCACTAGGGTTGGGTTTCAGGGTTAGGGTTTCCAGGGTTTAGGGTTAGGATTTTAAGGTTGTTAGGGTTGGAGTTATAAGGGTTAGGGTTTGGGGGTTAGTGTGTTAAGGTTTTAAAGTATTTTGTGGTTTTAGTGTTGATAGGGTTTTTAGGGTTAGGGTCTTAGGGTTTTAGTTATGGTCAGGTATTTAGGGTTAGGGTTTTAAGGTCTTATTTTTTTTTTTTTAAGGTTAGGGTCTCCAGCGTTAGGGCTTTGAGAATCTTTACGTTTTGGGTTAGGGTTTAGAGGGTCTTAATTTTTAGGGTTAGGGCTTTTAGGCGTAGGTCTAGTGTGGTAAATTTTATCGGGTTAGGACTGTAAGGGTTTTTAGGGTTAGGGTTTCTAGGGTTTTTTGGGGTAGGGGTTAGGGTTAGATCCGTGGGAGCCGTAGTGTTAGGGGTCAGGGTTCTTAGGGGTAAGGACCAATATTAGGGTGGAAGGCCAAACTAAGGGGGGACCCCCCCCCAAAATTGAAGGGTCGAAGCCCCAATTTAGGGGAAGAAACGTCAAAATTGTGGGGTCCCCCAAAATTGGGCGGAAGAGCTCTTAATATTGGGGGAAACCCAAAAAAGGAGGGTGGGGGACTCTAAAATTGGGGGGACCCCCCAAATTGGTTGTGTCCCCCCCCAAATTGGTTGTGTCCCCCCCAAAATTGGTTGTGTCCCCCCCAATTAGGGGAGGAACCCCCAAAATTGGGTGGGCGAACCCCCAAATTGGGGGGAAGAAGACTTAAATGGAAGTGTGAAATTCCAGAATTGGATGTGGACCCCCCAGAACAGTCTTCAGGGGTTTAGTGTGGTAAATTTTATCGGGTTAGGGCTGTAAGGGTTTTTAGGGTTAGGGTTTCTAGGGTTTGTTGGGGTAGGGGTTAGGGTTAGATCCGTGGTTGCCATAGGGTTAGGGGTCAAGGTTCTTAGGGGTTAGGCCTAATATTAGGGCGGAAGGCCAAAATAAGAGGGGAGGAGCCCACCCAAAATTGAAGGGTTGAAGCCCCAAGTTAGGGGAAGGAACGTCAAAATTGTGGGGTCCCCCAAAATTGAGCAGAAGAGCTCTTAATATTGGGGGAAACCCAAAAAAGGAGGGTGGGGGACTCTAAAATTGGTTGTGTCCCCCCCAAAATTGGTTGTGTCCCCCCCAAAATTGGTTGTGTCCCCCCCAATTAGGGGAGGAACCCCCAAAATTGGGTGGGCGAACCCCCATATTGGGGGGGAAGAACACTTAAATGGAAGTGTGAAATTCCAGAATTGAATGTGGACCCCCCAGAACAGTCTTCAGGGGTTTAGTGTGGTAAATTTTATCGGGTTAGGGCTGCAAGGGTTTTTAGGGTTAGGGTTTCTAGGGTTTGTTGGGGTAGGGGTTAGGGTTAGATCCGTGGTTGCCATAGGCTTAGGGGTCAAGGTTCTTAGGGGTTAGGCCTAATATTAGGGCGGAAGGCCAAAATAAGAGGGGGGGAGCCCCCCCCAAAATCGAAGGGTTGAAGCCCAAAGTTAGGGGAAGGAACGGCCAAATTGTGGGGTCCCCCAAAATTGGGCGGAAGAACTCTTTAATATTAGGGGGGAACCCAAAAAAGGAGGGTGGGGGACTCTACAATTGGGGGGGACCCCCAAAATTGGTCGGGTCCCCCCAAATTAGGGGAGGAACCCCCAAAATTGGGTGGGTGAACCCCCAAATTGGGGGGAAGAAGACTTAAATGGAAGTGTGAAATTCCAGAATTGAATGTGGACCCCCCCCAGACCTGGGGAGGAATCCCCAAACTTGGGGGGGATCCCCAAAATTGGGGTTAAAGCCCCAGATCCCGGGGAGCTAAGCCCCAAATTAAGGGAAGGAACCTCAAACATGTGGTGAGAACCCCAACATTGGGGGAAAGAACCTTAATATTAGGGTGGCAGGCCAAGAAAGGATGGTGGGGGCCTCCAAAATTGTGGGGGGCTTGGAATTGGGGGGAATCCCCAAAATGGAGGGGGAACCCCAAAAGTGGGGGGGGGGCGAAGCACCAAATTAGGGGAAGGAACCCCAAAATTGCGGGGAAGAACTCTGAAATGGAGAGCTGAAAACCCGAAATTGAGGGGAAACCCCCCAAAACGGCGGGAAAACCCTCCATAAACACGAAACCGGTAATGTAACAGAGCAAAAAATGGCGTCCTACGGCAAGGTGCGAGGCTCAATTTTCTGGGGAGTGCTGGGAAATGTAGTTCTTGGCCACCGGGTTTCCGGGAGTCCATATTGTTTTCCCAGAGCATGCCGGGAGATGTAGTTCTCGGACACTGGGCTTCCGGGAGGCCATGTTGGTTTCCCATCTTTGCTAGACTCCGGGTGCTCTGGCTTCACAGAGAAACCCCCAAACTGAAAAATGTACCTGCTAATATATTGGGCTCTAAATGTAGCCCTGGGTTAATTGAATAACAATCCCTGGGTAAGATTGAAGTGCAGGAGGGGTTGGCTACGGTTTTAAGAGCCGGTTTGCAGAAAAGGGATTTCCCGTTAAGAAATGGCATATACTGATTGTTCTCTTCCTTGCTCTGCCAAGACCTGAAGCACATCTTGGAAGCCAGGCAGAATCCGTGGAGCCAATGGAGTTCTCAAGCTCGACTTCAGCTTCTTCCCAGCTAGAAGAAGCAAGGACACGCCGGCTGAGTTCCACAGGCAACGCGCCCGTATCTGTAGACGAGGATTTAGAGATGCTACTTTGGGAACTCTCAGACGGCATACTGGAAGCCGAGCTCGACTTGGACCCAGGGAAGGATGAGGATGACCTCCTCCTTGAGCTTTCCAAGATGATTGATGATTGAACTGCATAGTCCTATGGTATATTAAAAAAAAAAAAAAAAAAAGAAAAAAAAGAAAACAACTCTTCTTCTTGTTGGATACCCTGAGGTGATCCTTTTTCTAACTGAGGCTTTGCAATGAGACTTAAAGCACAGTTGGAACTGGTAGAAATTGGCAGGATCTGCACTCAGTTGTCCTAAGTTTTCCTGCTGGTCAGAGTTAAGGTCTTGTGCATGGTTCCGTAACTATAGGTGGCTACCTTTGATATCAAGAGGACAAAGCACTTGTTTCTTTTGGCACAGAAAGATGTCCATCAGCACACTGTGGTGGCTGTGAATTGACGTAGTGATGGAGCGATGCTCTGAAGGCTTAAACGGAAAGCTTCTTTCTTCCGCCCCCCCTTGGCACAGCTCGATGTTGGGCACATTGTGAAGCCTGGGTGTTCTGATTTCTCGGACAGTTGATACCCAAATCCCGGAGTTACTATGTCAACTCTTGACTTTTATTTGTGTATGCCATTGTTTTGACTGTAATCTTTTCAGATGATGAAGCTGTAGGGGCGGGAGGGAGCAAAATAATTATTCTAGCATTGTGGACCAAACATGCTGCCAGGAGTGGTGGTGGTGGGGTCAGCCCACCCGGCCTTACTTTCAATTATCAGGGATGATAAAATGGTGTGAAAAGCAGCAGCTCTGCGATACGGCTACGCTACCCCCACTCCCTTCTCTTGTGCTGTACCAAAGTTCCCCCAAGCTTTGGTTGGTGCTTTTTGCTGGTGACAGTAGGACTCCAGGGCGAGTAGTCGGGACTCTCCTGCAGTAACTGGGTCAATTAAGGGTTGGTTTAAGTGCCTCCTGGTTTTTAAAATTGCTCCCCTGAGCTGCTGGCTCTGCTGCCTGCTACAGCAAATGTTCGGGTGCCATCAGCGTCGCACTTGGGCGTGGGCACTGACCCTGCGGAGGAGAGCTGAGACTCGCGTGTATTGTGTACCCTGCCGCCAGTGATCGTTTTCCCCTAGCAGATCTATTTTGAATCATTTCCCTAAATTTTAGAGGAACTTTAGGCTCTTTGTGCTATGATTTGTGAAGCTGTAGGGGCCCTCAGGCATTTGCTGCTGGCAGAGGAAAACCGCTTGTCGAATTTGTTGTAAATACTTTCTGTTTGGACAACAACGCCTGTGTGTGTGTGTGTGTGTGTGTGTGTGTGTGTGTGCACGCGTGCGTGCTTTGACGACCCCCTGCGACGCCCCAGCTCCGCGAGGGGAGCTTTGAAGCGGCTCTGGGAAAACCTCTGCGGAAGAAACCGCTGCTAGTGACTTGCGGAAAAGGGACTCCACAATCAGTGAGATTGTAAAGTAGGTATGTTTATTCAGCGCTGGGCAGCATGGGAGGTCGTGGGCATGAAGATTGATGACTCTTCCTCGTCACCGCTAGTTGACCTCTTGTCTTTGCACAGACTCAGTTGCTCCTTGGCTCTTGTCCATCTGCAAGACCAGTTTCTCCCAGTTTCTTAAGACAGGCTCACTCTCTTATTAGGAGACTGACCTTGGTAAGGGGCCCAAGGCTTCTTGCTTTAGTTAATTGGCACAATGCACCATAGTTAGCAAAGACACTAAGTAGCATCCTAGTTTAACGCTGTCAGCGCTCTATCTCTACTTGATAAGATTCTCCTAACTCCCTCTCTCACTGGAGCCCACGCAGCCCTCCGTCCTGCCGAAGGACTTCACGGGGACTTCTGCCGGCTCCGGGTGCCCGCACACAGACAGAAATGGCTTTGAGAGAAAACAATCAGGAGGAGGAGAGCTCAGAGACTGCGGCCGGCTTCGGCCACCTTCCCCTCGCTTTCCCTCTCCGTGTTCAAACCGAGCACTGTTCTGCCGTCAACCTTCGCTGCCTCTGCCCGCGGCGCCGGGCTTTCGCGGGTGCCATTGCTCCTCTACATATTTTATCCTTCCTTTTGTAAGGAATGGTCCAGCAATTCGTGTCACTAAGGGATTTGAAGGGTTACCATCGAGGCCCGGGTCTAGGTGATAAGAGAACAAAGGGGTTTTTAGGGAAAAGTGCTGACTACTGCAGGGGATGTTGCTAGAGTTTCTGAAATCCGGCGCAGAGGCTCCCAAACGAGGAGGAAGGGGGAGCTGAAGGACAATTGAAGGACAAAAGCCTGAGAGGAAGACAACCAGCATTCAGCCCGAGCAAGCCCCGAGAGACCACCAGAGACCGGTACGCAGGCGCCCCTGGGAGGGGTTTCGGATTCCGGAAACCAATTCTAATAACCCTGCCTCTTCTCGAAGTAGTAATGAATATGTATTAGCCTGGGAGCATCAAAACCAGCCGCCTTACGTAACAGGCGTGCGTCCTGGGGGAGCAGAGACTCCCGGCGCACCCAGCGCTGCTTGCTTGCCTCTATTCGTTTAATAAATTGTAAACTTTGATTGTAATCCTATTTGGATTTATAACAGCCATTTATAACACTTTTTATATTTGTATTTTATTTAAGGCTGTCTTGCCCCCCTCCCCCCCCAGCCTCGCTGCTCGCCAATAAAGCTGGCGCAGGGGCTAAGGGATTTGAAGGGCCTGCTTGTACACCTAAGGGATTTGAGGGCCTGCTTGTACACCTTTGGGGACTGCCTCTTTTGGGGGGGGGGGGGGGTGTTAGGAGCTGCTTGTATACTTTTTTAGGCATTCCTCTGAGAGGGGGTTGGGAGCTTCGTGTATACTGGGGGGGGAGGGCCTCCCTCGAGGTGGAAGCGGGGGGGGTTGGAGCGTTTCTACACTGTAGGGGCCTGCCTGTACACTTTTGGGGCCTGCCTTGGAGGGGTTGGGAACTGCTTGTACACCTTTGGGGCCTGCGTCTGCGCGGGGCGGGGGGGGGGTTAGGGGGTTGGAGCTGGTTTTAACCTTTTGGGCTTGCATCTGGAGGGGCTTGGGGCCTGCCTTTGGGGGGGTGGTTGTGAGCTGCTTGTATACTGTAGGGGCCTGCTTGTACACCTTTGGGGCCTGCGTCTGGGGGGGGGTGGGAGCTGCTTGTACACTGTTAGGGCCTGCCTTGGGGGAGGGGTTGGGGCATGTGCCTTGGGGGCATGGGGTTGGGAGCTGCTTCTACGCTGTAGGGGTCTGGATCTTGGGGGGTTGGGGCTGTTTGTACACCTTTGGGGCGTGCCTCTGGGGAGGATGGGGAGTTGCTTGTACACCTTTGGGGCCTGTGTCTGGGGGGGGGTTGGGGCCTGTGCCGGGGGGGTTGGGAGCTGCTTGTACGCTCTAGGGTCCTCTGGCAGGCTTTGGGGCCTCCCTTTGAGGGGGGCAGTTGGGAGCTGGTTGTACACCTTTGGGGCCTGAGTCTGGGGTGTGGGGGCTGGGGCTGAGGCCTGGGGCCTGGGGCATGCATCTGGGTGGTGGTGGGGGGGGGGTCCAGTTCATTGGGGGGGGTGGGTTGGGAGCTGCTTGTGGACAGTTGGGGTCTGCATCCGGGTGTGGCTGGGGCCTGCTTGTAGACTTCTGCAGCCTGTGTCTGGTGTTTGGGGGCTTTTCTGTAGTGTTTGGGGATTGCATTTTGGCTTTGGGATGTGTCTAGAGCTTCTGGGGCCTAGCTGTAGTGCTTGGGGCCTGCGTCTGGGGCTTTTCTGTAGCATTTTGGTAGCGTGTTTGTGATTTGGGGTCTGTATCCAGGGTTTTGCCTTTTTTGTAGTTTTCAGCTTTGTGTCTGTTTCTTTGTTGGTTGCCTGGGGTTTGGGGTTTGGATCATTAGTCAGTGTCATTAGCGTCGGGGGGTTGATATGAAGGGTTAGGGTTGTGGTTAGAGTTGTTAGGGTTAAAGAGAATAAGGATTTTAGGGTAAGGGGATCAAGGTTGTGGGAATAAAAATGTTTTTGCACAGAGTTACATCGTTTAGAGGGAAGGAAGGTGGTATTGATATATGCTTGCAGTGATAAGAAAGCTTAACAGACAACCTTGTAAAATGCAGACAACCAGAATCCTTAGAGCAATTGGGTGGAAATCACGGTGTAAGAAACATTACCACCTCAAAGAGGAAAACAGTCAAGAAAAAAATAAAATTGACTAGTAACAGGCCAGCAGCTGTGTATTTTCTGTGAAGCACTGGATAGATCGTGAACATGGATTACCCAGTCAATGGGGAAACTGGGGAGGGTCCTGGTCACCGAGAGGAAAAAAAAAATTATATAAACTGTGTTATGGAACTAGTAGGTGGCTTGTGGGACGCCTGCCATTGCAATCGTGAATAAAAATGCTACCTCACTGAGATACTTGCCTGAGCCTATGGTATTGGTTACAGAGTGTTTCTAATAGGGTGTTAGGGTTTTAAGGTTTCAGGGCTAAGGCACTAGGGTTGGGTTTCAGGGTTAGGGTTTCCAGGGTTTAGGGTTAGGATTTTAAGGTTGTTAGGGTTGGAGTTATAAGGGTTAGGGTTTGGGGGTTAGTGTGTTAAGGTTTTAAAGTATTTTGTGGTTTTAGTGTTGATAGGGTTTTTAGGGTTAGGGTCTTAGGGTTTTAGTTATGGTCAGGTATTTAGGGTTAGGGTTTTAAGGTCTTATTTTTTTTTTTTTTAAGGTTAGGGTCTCCAGCGTTAGGGCTTTGAGAATCTTTACGTTTTGGGTTAGGGTTTAGAGGGTCTTAATTTTTAGGGTTAGGGCTTTTAGGCGTAGGTCTAGTGTGGTAAATTTTATCGGGTTAGGACTGTAAGGGTTTTTAGGGTTAGGGTTTCTAGGGTTTTTTGGGGTAGGGGTTAGGGTTAGATCCGTGGGAGCCGTAGTGTTAGGGGTCAGGGTTCCTAGGGGTAAGGCCCAATATTAGGGTGGAAGGCCAAACTAAGGGGGGAGCCCCCCCCAAAATTGAAGGGTCGAAGCCCCAATTTAGGGGAAGAAACGTCAAAATTGTGGGGTCCCCCAAAATTGGGCGGAAGAGCTCTTAATATTGGGGGAAACCCAAAAAAGGAGGGTGGGGGACTCTAAAATTGGGGGGACCCCCCCAAATTGGTTGTGTCCCCCCCCAGATTGGTTGTGTCCCCCCCAATTAGGGGAGGAACCCCCAAAATTGGGTGGGCGAACCCCCATATTGGGGGAGCAGAACACTTAAATGGAAGTGTGAAATTCCAGAATTGAATGTGGACCCCCCAGAACAGTCTTCAGGGGTTTAGTGTGGTAAATTTTATCGGGTTAGGGCTGTAAGGGTTTTTAGGGTTAGGGTTTCTAGGGTTTGTTGGGGTAGGGGTTAGGGTTAGATCCGTGGTTGCCATAGCGTTAGGGGTCAAGGTTCTTAGGGGTTAGGCCTAATATTAGGGCGGAAGGCCAAAATAAGAGGGTGGGAGCCCCCCCCAGAATTGAAGGGTTGAAGCCCCAAGTTAGGGGAAGGAACGTCAAAATTGTGGGGTCCCCCAAAATTGGGCGGAAGAACTTTTAATATTAGGGGGGAACCCAAAAAAGGAGGGTGGGGGACTCTAAAATCGGTTGTGTCCCCCCCAAATTAGGGGAGGAACCCCCAAAATTGGGTGGGCGAACCCCCAAATTGGGGGGAAGAAGACTTAAATGGAAGTGTGAAATTCCAGAATTGGATGTGGACCCCCCAGAACAGTCTTCAGGGGTTTAGTGTGGTAAATTTTATCGGGTTAGGGCTGTAAGGGTTTTTAGGGTTAGGGTTTCTAGGGTTTGTTGGGGTAGGGGTTAGGGTTAGATCCGTGGTTGCCATAGGCTTAGGGGTCAAGGTTCTTAGGGGTTAGGCCTAATATTAGGGCGGAAGGCCAAAATAAGAGGGGAGGAGCCCACCCAAAATTGAAGGGTTGAAGCCCAAAGTTAGGGGAAGGAACGTCAAAATTGTGGGGTCCCCCAAAATTGAGCGGAAGAGCTCTTAATATTGGGGGAAACCCAAAAAAGGAGGGTGGGGGACTCTAAAATTGGTTGTGTCCCCCCCAAAATTGGTTGTGTCCCCCCCAATTAGGGGAGGAACCCCCAAAATTGGGTGGGCGAACCCCCATATTGGGGGGGAAGAACACTTAAATGGAAGTGTGAAATTCCAGAATTGAATGTGGACCCCCCAGAACAGTCTTCAGTGGTTTAGTGTGGTAAATTTTATCGGGTTAGGGCTGCAAGGGTTTTTAGGGTTAGGGTTTCTAGGGTTTGTTGGGGTAGGGGTTAGGGTTAGATCCGTGGTTGCCATAGGCTTAGGGGTCAAGGTTCTTAGGGGTTAGGCCTAATATTAGGGCGGAAGGCCAAAATAAGAGGGGGGGAGCCCCCCCCAAAATCGAAGGGTTGAAGCCCAAAGTTAGGGGAAGGAACGGCCAAATTGTGGGGTCCCCCAAAATTGGGCGGAAGAACTCTTTAATATTAGGGGGGAACCCAAAAAAGGAGGGTGGGGGACTCTACAATTGGGGGGACCCCCAAAATTGGTCGGGTCCCCCCAAATTAGGGGAGGAACCCCCAAAATTGGGTGGGTGAACCCCCAAATTGGGGGGAAGAAGACTTAAATGGAAGTGTGAAATTCCAGAATTGAATGTGGACCCCCCCCAGACCTGGGGAGGAATCCCCAAACTTGGGGGGGACCCCCAAAATTGGGGTTAAAGCCCCAGATCCCGGGGAGCTAAGCCCCAAATTAAGGGAAGGAACCTCAAACATGTGGTGAGAACCCCAACATTGGGGGAAAGAACCTTAATATTAGGGTGGCAGGCCAAGAAAGGATAGTGGGGGCCTCCAAAATTGTGGGGGGCTTGGAATTAGGGGGAATCCCCAAAATGGAGGGGGAACCCCAAAAGTGGGGGGGGGGCGAAGCACCAAATTAGGGGAAGGAACCCCAAAATTGCGGGGAAGAACTCTGAAATGGAGAGCTGAAAACCCGAAATTGAGGGGAAACCCCCCAAAACGGCGGGAAAACCCTCCATAAACACGAAACCGGTAATGTAACAGAGCAAAAAATGGCGTCCTACGGCAAGGTGCGAGGCTCAATTTTCTGGGGAGTGCTGGGAAATGTAGTTCTTGGCCACCGGGTTTCCGGGAGTCCATATTGTTTTCCCAGAGCATGCCGGGAGATGTAGTTCTCGGACGCTGGGCTTCCGGGAGGCCATGTTGGTTTCCCATCTTTGCTAGACTCCGGGTGCTCTGGCTTCACAGAGAAACCCCCAAACTGAAAAATGTACCTGCTAATATATTGGGCTCTAAATGTAGCCCTGGGTTAATTGAATAACAATCCCTGGGTAAGATTGAAGTGCAGGAGGGGTTGGCTACGGTTTTAAGAGCCGGTTTGCAGAAAAGGGATTTCCCGTTAAGAAATGGCATATACTGATTGTTCTCTTCCTTGCTCTGCCAAGACCTGAAGCACATCTTGGAAGCCAGGCAGAATCCGTGGAGCCAATGGAGTTCTCAAGCTCGACTTCAGCTTCTTCCCAGCTAGAAGAAGCAAGGACACGCCGGCTGAGTTCCACAGGCAACGCGCCCGTATCTGTAGACGAGGATTTAGAGATGCTACTTTGGGAACTCTCAGACGGCATACTGGAAGCCGAGCTCGACTTGGACCCAGGGAAGGATGAGGATGACCTCCTCCTTGAGCTTTCCAAGATGATTGATGATTGAACTGCATAGTCCTATGGTATATTAAAAAAAAAAAAAAAAAAGAAAAAAAAGAAAACAACTCTTCTTCTTGTTGGATACCCTGAGGTGATCCTTTTTCTAACTGAGGCTTTGCAATGAGACTTAAAGCACAGTTGGAACTGGTAGAAATTGGCAGGATCTGCACTCAGTTGTCCTAAGTTTTCCTGCTGGTCAGAGTTAAGGTCTTGTGCATGGTTCCGTAACTATAGGTGGCTACCTTTGATATCAAGAGGACAAAGCACTTGTTTCTTTTGGCACAGAAAGATGTCCATCGGCACGCTGTGGTGGCTGTGAATTGACGTAGTGATGGAGCGATGCTCTGAAGGCTTAAACGGAAAGCTTCTTCCTTCCGCCCCCCTTGGCACAGCTCGATGTTGGGCACATTGTGAAGCCTGGGTGTTCTGATTTCTCGGACAGTTGATACCCAAATCCCGGAGTTACTATGTCAACTCTTGACTTTTATTTGTGTATGCCATTGTTTTGACTGTAATCTTTTCAGATGATGAAGCTGTAGGGGCGGGAGGGAGCAAAATAATTATTCTAGCGTTGTGGACCAAACATGCTGCCAGGAGTGGTGGTGGTGGGGTCAGCCCACCCGGCCTTACTTTCAATTATCGGGGATGATAAAATGGTGTGAAAAGCAGCAGCTCTGCGATACGGCTACGCTACCCCCACTCCCTTCTCTTGTGCTGTACCAAAGTTCCCCCAAGCTTTGGTTGGTGCTTTTTGCTGGTGACAGTAGGACTCCAGGGCGAGTAGTCGGGACTCTCCTGCAGTAACTGGGTCAATTAAGGGTTGGTTTAAGTGCCTCCTGGTTTTTAAAATTGCTCCCCTGAGCTGCTGGCTCTGCTGCCTGCTACAGCAAATGTTCGGGTGCCATCAGCGTCGCACTTGGGCGTGGGCACTGACCCTGCGGAGGAGAGCTGAGACTCGCGTGTATTGTGTACCCTGCCGCCAGTGATCGTTTTCCCCTAGCAGATCTATTTTGAATCATTTCCCTAAATTTTAGAGGAACTTTAGGCTCTTTGTGCTATGATTTGTGAAGCTGTAGGGGCCCTCAGGCATTTGCTGCTGGCAGAGGAAAACCGCTTGTCGAATTTGTTGTAAATACTTTCTGTTTGGACAACAACGCCTGTGTGTGTGTGTGTGTGTGTGTGTGTGTGTGCGTGCTTTGACGACCCCCTGCGACGCCCCAGCTCCGCGAGGGGAGCTTTGAAGCGGCTCTGGGAAAACCTCTGCGGAAGAAACCACTGCTAGTGACTTGCGGAAAAGGGACTCCACAATCAGTGAGATTGTAAAGTAGGTATGTTTATTCAGCGCTGGGCAGCACGGGAGGTCGTGGGCATGAAGATTGATGACTCTTCCTCGTCACCGCTAGTTGACCTCTTGTCTTTGCACAGACTCAGTTGCTCCTTGGCTCTTGTCCATCTGCAGGACCAGTTTCTCCCAGTTTCTTAAGACAGGCTCACTCTCTTATTAGGAGACTGACCTTGGTAAGGGGCCCAAGGCTTCTTGCTTTAGTTAATTGGCACAATGCACCATAGTTAGCAAAGACACTAAGTAGCATCCTAGTTTAACGCTGTCAGCGCTCTATCTCTACTTGATAAGATTCTCCTAACTCCCTCTCTCACTGGAGCCCACGCAGCCCTCCGTCCTGCCGAAGGACTTCACGGGGACTTCTGCCGGCTCCGGGTGCCCGCACACAGACAGAAATGGCTTTGAGAGAAAACAATCAGGAGGAGGAGAGCTCAGAGACTGCGGCCGGCTTCGGCCACCTTCCCCTCGCTTTCCCTCTCCGTGTTCAAACCGAGCACTGTTCTGCCGTCAACCTTCGCTGCCTCTGCCCGCGGCGCCGGGCTTTCGCGGGTGCCATTGCTCCTCTACATATTTTATCCTTCCTTTTGTAAGGAATGGTCCAGCAATTCGTGTCACTAAGGGATTTGAAGGGTTACCATCGAGGCCCGGGTCTAGGTGATAAGAGAACAAAGGGGTTTTTAGGGAAAAGTGCTGACTACTGCAGGGGATGTTGCTAGAGTTTCTGAAATCCGGCGCAGAGGCTCCCAAACGAGGAGGAAGGGGGAGCTGAAGGACAATTGAAGGACAAAAGCCTGAGAGGAAGACAACCAGCATTCAGCCCGAGCAAGCCCCGAGAGACCACCAGAGACTGGTACGCAGGCGCCCCTGGGAGGGGTTTCGGATTCCGGAAACCAATTCTAATAACCCTGCCTCTTCTCGAAGTAGTAATGAATATGTATTAGCCTGGGAGCATCAAAACCAGCCGCCTTACGTAACAGGCGTGCGTCCTGGGGGAGCAGAGACTCCCGGCGCACCCAGCGCTGCTTGCTTGCCTCTATTCGTTTAATAAATTGTAAACTTTGATTGTAATCCTATTTGGATTTATAACAGCCATTTATAACACTTTTTATATTTGTATTTTATTTAAGGCTGTCTTGCCCCCCTCCCCCCCCAGCCTCGCTGCTCGCCAATAAAGCTGGCGCAGGGGCTAAGGGATTTGAAGGGCCTGCTTGTACACCTAAGGGATTTGAGGGCCTGCTTGTACACCTTTGGGGACTGCCTCTTTTGGGGGGGGGGTGTTAGGAGCTGCTTGTATACTTTTTTAGGCATTCCTCTGAGAGGGGGTTGGGAGCTTCGTGTATACTGGGGGGGGAGGGCCTCCCTCGAGGTGGAAGCGGGGGGGGTTGGAGCGTTTCTACACTGTAGGGGCCTGCCTGTACACTTTTGGGGCCTGCCTTGGAGGGGTTGGGAACTGCTTGTACACCTTTGGGGCCTGCGTCTGCGCGGGGCGGGGGGGGTTAGGGGGTTGGAGCTGGTTTTAACCTTTTGGGCTTGCATCTGGAGGGGCTTGGGGCCTGCCTTTGGGGGGGTGGTTGTGAGCTGCTTGTATACTGTAGGGGCCTGCTTGTACACCTTTGGGGCCTGCGTCTGGGGGGGGGTGGGAGTTGCTTGTACACTGTTAGGGCCTGCCTTGGGGGAGGGGTTGGGGCATGTGCCTTGGGGGCATGGGGTTGGGAGCTGCTTCTATGCTGTAGGGGTCTGGGTCTTGGGGGGTTGGGGCTGTTTGTACACCTTTGGGGCGTGCCTCTGGGGAGGATGGGGAGTTGCTTGTACACCTTTGGGGCCTGTGTCTGGGGGGGGGTTGGGGCCTGTGCCGGGGGGGTTGGGAGCTGCTTGTACGCTCTAGGGTCCTCTGGCAGGCTTTGGGGCCTCCCTTTGAGGGGGGCAGTTGGGAGCTGGTTGTACACCTTTGGGGCCTGAGTCTGGGGTGTGGGGGCTGGGGCTGAGGCCTGGGGCCTGGGGCATGCATCTGGGTGGTGGGGGGGGGGGGGTCCAGTTCATGGGGGGGGTGGGTTGGGAGCTGCTTGTGGACAGTTGGGGTCTGCATCCGGGTGTGGCTGGGGCCTGCTTGTAGACTTCTGCAGCCTGTGTCTGGTGTTTGGGGGCTTTTCTGTAGTGTTTGGGGATTGCATTTTGGCTTTGGGATGTGTCTAGAGCTTCTGGGGCCTAGCTGTAGTGCTTGGGGCCTGCGTCTGGGGCTTTTCTGTAGCATTTTGGTAGCGTGTTTGTGATTTGGGGTCTGTATCCAGGGTTTTGCCTTTTTTGTAGTTTTCAGCTTTGTGTCTGTTTCTTTGTTGGTTGCCTGGGGTTTGGGGTTTGGATCATTAGTCAGTGTCATTAGCGTCGGGGGGTTGATATGAAGGGTTAGGGTTGTGGTTAGAGTTGTTACGGTTAAAGAGAATAAGGATTTTAGGGTAAGGGGATCAAGGTTGTGGGAATAAAAATGTTTTTGCACAGAGTTACATCGTTTAGAGGGAAGGAAGGTGGTATTGATATATGCTTGCAGTGATAAGAAAGCTTAACAGACAACCTTGTAAAATGCAGACAACCAGAATCCTTAGAGCAATTGGGTGGAAATCACGGCGTAAGAAACATTACCACCTCAAAGAGGAAAACAGTCAAGAAAAAAATAAAATTGACTAGTAACAGGCCAGCAGCTGTGTATTTTCTGTGAAGCACTGGATAGATCGTGAACATGGATTACTCAGTCAATGGGGAAACTGGGGAGGGTCCTGGTCACCGAGAGGAAAAAAAAAATTATATAAACTGTGTTATGGAACTAGTAGGTGGCTTGTGGGACGCCTGCCATTGCAATCGTGAATAAAAATGCTACCTCACTGAGATACTTGCCTGAGCCTATGGTATTGGTTACAGAGTGTTTCTAATAAGGTGTTAGGGTTTTAAGGTTTCAGGGCTAAGGCACTAGGGTTGGGTTTCAGGGTTAGGGTTTCCAGGGTTTAGGGTTAGGATTTTAAGGTTGTTAGGGTTGGAGTTATAAGGGTTAGGGTTTGGGGGTTAGTGTGTTAAGGTTTTAAAGTATTTTGTGGTTTTAGTGTTGATAGGGTTTTTAGGGTTAGGGTCTTAGGGTTTTAGTTATGGTCAGGTATTTAGGGTTAGGGTTTTAAGGTCTTATTTTTTTTTTTTTAAGGTTAGGGTCTCCAGCGTTAGGGCTTTGAGAATCTATACGTTTTGGGTTAGGGTTTAGAGGGTCTTAATTTTTAAGGTTAGGGCTTTTAGGCGTAGGTCTAGTGTGGTAAATTTTATCGGGTTAGGACTGTAAGGGTTTTTAGGGTTAGGGTTTCTAGGGTTTTTTGGGGTAGGGGTTAGGGTTAGATCCGTGGGAGCCGTAGTGTTAGGGGTCAGGGTTCTTAGGGGTAAGGCCCAATATTAGGGTGGAAGGCCAAACTAAGGGGGGAGCCCCCCCCAAAATTGAAGGGTCGAAGCCCCAATTTAGGGGAAGAAACGTCAAAATTGTGGGGTCCCCCAAAATTGGGCGGAAGAGCTCTTAATATTGGGGGAAACCCAAAAAAGGAGGGTGGGGGACTCTAAAATTGGGGGGACCCCCCCAAATTGGTTGTGTCCCCCCCAAAATTGGTTGTGTACCCCCAATTAGGGGAGGAACCCCCAAAATTGGGTGGGCGAACCCCCATATTGGGGGGGAAGAACACTTAAATGGAAGTGTGAAATTCCAGAATTGAATGTGGACCCCCCAGAACAGTCTTCAGTGGTTTAGTGTGGTAAATTTTATCGGGTTAGGGCTGCAAGGGTTTTTAGGGTTAGGGTTTCTAGGGTTTGTTGGGGTAGGGGTTAGGGTTAGATCCGTGGTTGCCATAGGCTTAGGGGTCAAGGTTCTTAGGGGTTAGGCCTAATATTAGGGCGGAAGGCCAAAATAAGAGGGGGGGAGCCCCCCCCAAAATCGAAGGGTTGAAGCCCAAAGTTAGGGGAAGGAACGGCCAAATTGTGGGGTCCCCCAAAATTGGGCGGAAGAACTCTTTAATATTAGGGGGGAACCCAAAAAAGGAGGGTGGGGGACTCTACAATTGGGGGGGACCCCCAAAATTGGTCGGGTCCCCCCAAATTAGGGGAGGAACCCCCAAAATTGGGTGGGTGAACCCCCAAATTGGGGGGAAGAAGACTTAAATGGAAGTGTGAAATTCCAGAATTGAATGTGGACCCCCCCCAGACCTGGGGAGGAATCCCCAAACTTGGGGGGGACCCCCAAAATTGGGGTTAAAGCCCCAGATCCCGGGGAGCTAAGCCCCAAATTAAGGGAAGGAACCTCAAACATGTGGTGAGAACCCCAACATTGGGGGAAAGAACCTTAATATTAGGGTGGCAGGCCAAGAAAGGATGGTGGGGGCCTCCAAAATTGTGGGGGGCTTGGAATTGGGGGGAATCCCCAAAATGGAGGGGGAACCCCAAAAGTGGGGGGGGGGGGCGAAGCACCAAATTAGGGGAAGGAACCCCAAAATTGCGGGGAGGAACTCTGAAATGGAGAGCTGAAAACCCGAAATTGAGGGGAAACCCCCCAAAACGGCGGGAAAACCCTCCATAAACACGAAACCGGTAATGTAACAGAGCAAAAAATGGCGTCCTACGGCAAGGTGCGAGGCTCAATTTTCTGGGGAGTGCTGGGAAATGTAGTTCTTGGCCACCGGGTTTCCGGGAGTCCATATTGTTTTCCCAGAGCATGCCGGGAGATGTAGTTCTCGGACACTGGGCTTCCGGGAGGCCATGTTGGTTTCCCATCTTTGCTAGACTCCGGGTGCTCTGGCTTCACAGAGAAACCCCCAAACTGAAAAATGCACCTGCTAATATATTGGGCTCTAAATGTAGCCCTGGGTTAATTGAATAACAATCCCTGGGTAAGATTGAAGTGCAGGAGGGGTTGGCTACGGTTTTAAGAGCCGGTTTGCAGAAAAGGGATTTCCCGTTAAGAAATGGCATATACTGATTGTTCTCTTCCTTGCTCTGCCAAGACCTGAAGCACATCTTGGAAGCCAGGCAGAATCCGTGGAGCCAATGGAGTTCTCAAGCTCGACTTCAGCTTCTTCCCAGCTAGAAGAAGCAAGGACACGCCGGCTGAGTTCCACAGGCAACGCGCCCGTATCTGTAGACGAGGATTTAGAGATGCTACTTTGGGAACTCTCAGACGGCATACTGGAAGCCGAGCTCGACTTGGACCCAGGGAAGGATGAGGATGACCTCCTCCTTGAGCTTTCCAAGATGATTGATGATTGAACTGCATAGTCCTATGGTATATTAAAAAAAAAAAAAAAAAAGAAAAAAAAGAAAACAACTCTTCTTCTTGTTGGATACCCTGAGGTGATCCTTTTTCTAACTGAGGCTTTGCAATGAGACTTAAAGCACAGTTGGAACTGGTAGAAATTGGCAGGATCTGCACTCAGTTGTCCTAAGTTTTCCTGCTGGTCAGAGTTAAGGTCTTGTGCATGGTTCCGTAACTATAGGTGGCTACCTTTGATATCAAGAGGACAAAGCACTTGTTTCTTTTGGCACAGAAAGATGTCCATCGGCACGCTGTGGTGGCTGTGAATTGACGTAGTGATGGAGCGATGCCCTGAAGGCTTAAACGGAAAGCTTCTTCCTTCCGCCCCCCTTGGCACAGCTCGATGTTGGGCACATTGTGAAGCCTGGGTGTTCTGATTTCTCGGACAGTTGATACCCAAATCCCGGAGTTACTATGTCAACTCTTGACTTTTATTTGTGTATGCCATTGTTTTGACTGTAATCTTTTCAGATGATGAAGCTGTAGGGGCGGGAGGGAGCAAAATAATTATTCTAGCGTTGTGGACCAAACATGCTGCCAGGAGTGGTGGTGGTGGGGTCAGCCCACCCGGCCTTACTTTCAATTATCGGGGATGATAAAATGGTGTGAAAAGCAGCAGCTCTGCGATACGGCTACGCTACCCCCACTCCCTTCTCTTGTGCTGTACCAAAGTTCCCCCAAGCTTTGGTTGGTGCTTTTTGCTGGTGACAGTAGGACTCCAGGGCGAGTAGTCGGGACTCTCCTGCAGTAACTGGGTCAATTAAGGGTTGGTTTAAGTGCCTCCTGGTTTTTAAAATTGCTCCCCTGAGCTGCTGGCTCTGCTGCCTGCTACAGCAAATGTTCGGGTGCCATCAGCGTCGCACTTGGGCGTGGGCACTGACCCTGCGGAGGAGAGCTGAGACTCGCGTGTATTGTGTACCCTGCCGCCAGTGATCGTTTTCCCCTAGCAGATCTATTTTGAATCATTTCCCTAAATTTTAGAGGAACTTTAGGCTCTTTGTGCTATGATTTGTGAAGCTGTAGGGGCCCTCAGGCATTTGCTGCTGGCAGAGGAAAACCGCTTGTCGAATTTGTTGTAAATACTTTCTGTTTGGACAACAACGCCTGTGTGTGTGTGTGTGTGTGTGTGCACGTGTGTGTGTGTGTGTGCACGCGTGCGTGCTTTGACGACCCCCTGCGACGCCCCAGCTCCGCGAGGGGAGCTTTGAAGCGGCTCTGGGAAAACCTCTGCGGAAGAAACCGCTGCTAGTGACTTGCGGAAAAGGGACTCCACAATCAGTGAGATTGTAAAGTAGGTATGTTTATTCAGCGCTGGGCAGCACGGGAGGTCGTGGGCATGAAGACTGATGACTCTTCCTCGTCACCGCTAGTTGACCTCTTGTCTTTGCACAGACTCAATTGCTCCTTGGCTCTTGTCCATCTGCAGGACCAGTTTCTCCCAGTTTCTTAAGACAGGCTCACTCTCTTATTAGGAGACTGACCTTGGTAAGGGGCCCAAGGCTTCTTGCTTTAGTTAATTGGCACAATGCACCATAGTTAGCAAAGACACTAAGTAGCATCCTAGTTTAACGCTGTCAGCGCTCTATCTCTACTTGATAAGATTCTCCTAACTCCCTCTCTCACTGGAGCCCACGCAGCCCTCCGTCCTGCCGAAGGACTTCACGGGGACTTCTGCCGGCTCTGGGTGCCCGCACACAGACAGAAATGGCTTTGAGAGAAAACAATCAGGAGGAGGAGAGCTCAGAGACTGCGGCCGGCTTCGGCCACCTTCCCCTCGCTTTCCCTCTCCGTGTTCAAACCGAGCACTGTTCTGCCGTCAACCTTCGCTGCCTCTGCCCGCGGCGCTGGGCTTTCGCGGGTGCCATTGCTCCTCTACATATTTTATCCTTCCTTTTGTAAGGAATGGTCCAGCAATTCGTGTCACTAAGGGATTTGAAGGGTTACCATCGAGGCCCGGGTCTAGGTGATAAGAGAACAAAGGGGTTTTTAGGGAAAAGTGCTGACTACTGCAGGGGATGTTGCTAGAGTTTCTGAAATCCGGCGCAGAGGCTCCCAAACGAGGAGGAAGGGGGAGCTGAAGGACAATTGAAGGACAAAAGCCTGAGAGGAAGACAACCAGCATTCAGCCCGAGCAAGCCCCGAGAGACCACCAGAGACTGGTACGCAGGCGCCCCTGGGAGGGGTTTCGGATTCCGGAAACCAATTCTAATAACCCTGCCTCTTCTCGAAGTAGTAATGAATATGTATTAGCCTGGGAGCATCAAAACCAGCCGCCTTACGTAACAGGCGTGCGTCCTGGGGGAGCAGAGACTCCCGGCGCACCCAGCGCTGCTTGCTTGCCTCTATTCGTTTAATAAATTGTAAACTTTGATTGTAATCCTATTTGGATTTATAACAGCCATTTATAACACTTTTTATATTTGTATTTTATTTAAGGCTGTCTTGCCCCCCTCCCCCCCCAGCCTCGCTGCTCGCCAATAAAGCTGGCGCAGGGGCTAAGGGATTTGAAGGGCCTGCTTGTACACCTAAGGGATTTGAGGGCCTGCTTGTACACCTTTGGGGACTGCCTCTTTTGGGGGGGGGGGTGTTAGGAGCTGCTTGTATACTTTTTTAGGCATTCCTCTGAGAGGGGGTTGGGAGCTTCGTGTATACTGGGGGGGGAGGGCCTCCCTCGAGGTGGAAGCGGGGGGGGTTGGAGCGTTTCTACACTGTAGGGGCCTGCCTGTACACTTTTGGGGCCTGCCTTGGAGGGGTTGGGAACTGCTTGTACACCTTTGGGGCCTGCGTCTGCGCGGGGCGGGGGGGGGTTAGGGGGTTGGAGCTGGTTTTAACCTTTTGGGCTTGCATCTGGAGGGGCTTGGGGCCTGCCTTTGGGGGGGTGGTTGTGAGCTGCTTGTATACTGTAGGGGCCTGCTTGTACACCTTTGGGGCCTGCGTCTGGGGGGGGGTGGGAGTTGCTTGTACACTGTTAGGGCCTGCCTTGGGGGAGGGGTTGGGGCATGTGCCTTGGGGGCATGGGGTTGGGAGCTGCTTCTACGCTGTAGGGGTCTGGGTCTTGGGGGGTTGGGGCTGTTTGTACACCTTTGGGGCGTGCCTCTGGGGAGGATGGGGAGTTGCTTGTACACCTTTGGGGCCTGTGTCTGGGGGGGGGTTGGGGCCTGTGCCGGGGGGGTTGGGAGCTGCTTGTACGCTCTAGGGTCCTCTGGCAGGCTTTGGGGCCTCCCTTTGAGGGGGGCAGTTGGGAGCTGGTTGTACACCTTTGGGGCCTGAGTCTGGGGTGTGGGGGCTGGGGCTGAGGCCTGGGGCCTGGGGCATGCATCTGGGTGGTGGGGGGGGGGGGGTCCAGTTCATGGGGGGGGTGGGTTGGGAGCTGCTTGTGGACAGTTGGGGTCTGCATCCGGGTGTGGCTGGGGCCTGCTTGTAGACTTCTGCAGCCTGTGTCTGGTGTTTGGGGGCTTTTCTGTAGTGTTTGGGGATTGCATTTTGGCTTTGGGATGTGTCTAGAGCTTCTGGGGCCTAGCTGTAGTGCTTGGGGCCTGCGTCTGGGGCTTTTCTGTAGCATTTTGGTAGCGTGTTTGTGATTTGGGGTCTGTATCCAGGGTTTTGCCTTTTTTGTAGTTTTCAGCTTTGTGTCTGTTTCTTTGTTGGTTGCCTGGGGTTTGGGGTTTGGATCATTAGTCAGTGTCATTAGCGTCGGGGGGTTGATATGAAGGGTTAGGGTTGTGGTTAGAGTTGTTAGGGTTAAAGAGAATAAGGATTTTAGGGTAAGGGGATCAAGGTTGTGGGAATAAAAATGTTTTTGCACAGAGTTACATCGTTTAGAGGGAAGGAAGGTGGTATTGATATATGCTTGCAGTGATAAGAAAGCTTAACAGACAACCTTGTAAAATGCAGACAACCAGAATCCTTAGAGCAATTGGGTGGAAATCACGGTGTAAGAAACATTACCACCTCAAAGAGGAAAACAGTCAAGAAAAAAATAAAATTGACTAGTAACAGGCCAGCAGCTGTGTATTTTCTGTGAAGCACTGGATAGATCGTGAACATGGATTACCCAGTCAATGGGGAAACTGGGGAGGGTCCTGGTCACCGAGAGGAAAAAAAAAATTATATAAACTGTGTTATGGAACTAGTAGGTGGCTTGTGGGACGCCTGCCATTGCAATCGTGAATAAAAATGCTACCTCACTGAGATACTTGCCTGAGCCTATGGTATTGGTTACAGAGTGTTTCTAATAGGGTGTTAGGGTTTTAAGGTTTCAGGGCTAAGGCACTAGGGTTGGGTTTCAGGGTTAGGGTTTCCAGGGTTTAGGGTTAGGATTTTAAGGTTGTTAGGGTTGGAGTTATAAGGGTTAGGGTTTGGGGGTTAGTGTGTTAAGGTTTTAAAGTATTTTGTGGTTTTAGTGTTGATAGGGTTTTTAGGGTTAGGGTCTTAGGGTTTTAGTTATGGTCAGGTATTTAGGGTTAGGGTTTTAAGGTCTTATTTTTTTTTTTTTTAAGGTTAGGGTCTCCAGCGTTAGGGCTTTGAGAATCTTTACGTTTTGGGTTAGGGTTTAGAGGGTCTTAATTTTTAGGGTTAGGGCTTTTAGGCGTAGGTCTAGTGTGGTAAATTTTATCGGGTTAGGACTGTAAGGGTTTTTAGGGTTAGGGTTTCTAGGGTTTTTTGGGGTAGGGGTTAGGGTTAGATCCGTGGGAGCCGTAGTGTTAGGGGTCAGGGTTCTTAGGGGTAAGGCCCAATATTAGGGTGGAAGGCCAAACTAAGGGGGGAGCCCCCCCCAAAATTGAAGGGTCGAAGCCCCAATTTAGGGGAAGAAACGTCAAAATTGTGGGGTCCCCCAAAATTGGGCGGAAGAGCTCTTAATATTGGGGGAAACCCAAAAAAGGAGGGTGGGGGACTCTAAAATTGGGGGGACCCCCCCAAATTGGTTGTGTCCCCCCCCAGATTGGTTGTGTCCCCCCCAATTAGGGGAGGAACCCCCAAAATTGGGTGGGCGAACCCCCATATTGGGGGGGCAGAACACTTAAATGGAAGTGTGAAATTCCAGAATTGAATGTGGACCCCCCAGAACAGTCTTCAGTGGTTTAGTGTGGTAAATTTTATCGGGTTAGGGCTGTAAGGGTTTTTAGGGTTAGGGTTTCTAGGGTTTGTTGGGGTAGGGGTTAGGGTTAGATCCGTGGTTGCCATAGCGTTAGGGGTCAAGGTTCTTAGGGGTTAGGCCTAATATTAGGGCGGAAGGCCAAAATAAGAGGGTGGGAGCCCCCCCCAAAATTGAAGGGTTGAAGCCCCAAGTTAGGGGAAGGAACGTCAAAATTGTGGGGTCCCCCAAAATTGGGCGGAAGAACTTTTAATATTAGGGGGGAACCCAAAAAAGGAGGGTGGGGGACTCTAAAATCGGTTGTGTCCCCCCCAAATTAGGGGAGGAACCCCCAAAATTGGGTGGGCGAACCCCCAAATTGGGGGGAAGAAGACTTAAATGGAAGTGTGAAATTCCAGAATTGGATGTGGACCCCCCAGAACAGTCTTCAGGGGTTTAGTGTGGTAAATTTTATCGGGTTAGGGCTGTAAGGGTTTTTAGGGTTAGGGTTTCTAGGGTTTGTTGGGGTAGGGGTTAGGGTTAGATCCGTGGTTGCCATAGGCTTAGGGGTCAAGGTTCTTAGGGGTTAGGCCTAATATTAGGGCGGAAGGCCAAAATAAGAGGGGAGGAGCCCACCCAAAATTGAAGGGTTGAAGCCCAAAGTTAGGGGAAGGAACGTCAAAATTGTGGGGTCCCCCAAAATTGAGCGGAAGAGCTCTTAATATTGGGGGAAACCCAAAAAAGGAGGGTGGGGGACTCTAAAATTGGTTGTGTCCCCCCCAAAATTGGTTGTGTCCCCCCCAATTAGGGGAGGAACCCCCAAAATTGGGTGGGCGAACCCCCATATTGGGGGGGAAGAACACTTAAATGGAAGTGTGAAATTCCAGAATTGAATGTGGACCCCCCAGAACAGTCTTCAGGGGTTTAGTGTGGTAAATTTTATCGGGTTAGGGCTGCAAGGGTTTTTAGGGTTAGGGTTTCTAGGGTTTGTTGGGGTAGGGGTTAGGGTTAGATCCGTGGTTGCCATAGCGTTAGGGGTCAAGGTTCTTAGGGGTTAGGCCCAATATTAGGGCGGAAGGCCAAAATAAGAGGGGGGGAGCCCCCCCCAAAATCGAAGGGTTGAAGCCCAAAGTTAGGGGAAGGAACGGCCAAATTGTGGGGTCCCCCAAAATTGGGCGGAAGAACTCTTTAATATTAGGGGGGAACCCAAAAAAGGAGGGTGGGGGACTCTACAATTGGGGGGGACCCCCAAAATTGGTCGGGTCCCCCCAAATTAGGGGAGGAACCCCCAAAATTGGGTGGGTGAACCCCCAAATTGGGGGGAAGAAGACTTAAATGGAAGTGTGAAATTCCAGAATTGAATGTGGACCCCCCCCAGACCTGGGGAGGAATCCCCAAACTTGGGGGGGACCCCCAAAATTGGGGTTAAAGCCCCAGATCCCGGGGAGCTAAGCCCCAAATTAAGGGAAGGAACCTCAAACATGTGGTGAGAACCCCAACATTGGGGGAAAGAACCTTAATATTAGGGTGGCAGGCCAAGAAAGGATGGTGGGGGCCTCCAAAATTGTGGGGGGCTTGGAATTAGGGGGAATCCCCAAAATGGAGGGGGAACCCCAAAAGTGGGGGGGGGGAGAAGCACCAAATTAGGGGAAGGAACCCCAAAATTGCGGGGAAGAACTCTGAAATGGAGAGCTGAAAACCCGAAATTGAGGGGAAACCCCCCAAAACGGCGGGAAAACCCTCCATAAACACGAAACCGGTAATGTAACAGAGCAAAAAATGGCGTCCTACGGCAAGGTGCGAGGCTCAATTTTCTGGGGAGTGCTGGGAAATGTAGTTCTTGGCCACCGGGTTTCCGGGAGTCCATATTGTTTTCCCAGAGCATGCCGGGAGATGTAGTTCTCGGACACTGGGCTTCCGGGAGGCCATGTTGGTTTCCCATCTTTGCTAGACTCCGGGTGCTCTGGCTTCACAGAGAAACCCCCAAACTGAAAAATGTACCTGCTAATATATTGGGCTCTAAATGTAGCCCTGGGTTAATTGAATAACAATCCCTGGGTAAGATTGAAGTGCAGGAGGGGTTGGCTACGGTTTTAAGAGCCGGTTTGCAGAAAAGGGATTTCCCGTTAAGAAATGGCATATACTGATTGTTCTCTTCCTTGCTCTGCCAAGACCTGAAGCACATCTTGGAAGCCAGGCAGAATCCGTGGAGCCAATGGAGTTCTCAAGCTCGACTTCAGCTTCTTCCCAGCTAGAAGAAGCAAGGACACGCCGGCTGAGTTCCACAGGCAACGCGCCCGTATCTGTAGACGAGGATTTAGAGATGCTACTTTGGGAACTCTCAGACGGCATACTGGAAGCCGAGCTCGACTTGGACCCAGGGAAGGATGAGGATGACCTCCTCCTTGAGCTTTCCAAGATGATTGATGATTGAACTGCATAGTCCTATGGTATATTAAAAAAAAAAAAAAAAAAAAAAAAGAAAAAAAAGAAAACAACTCTTCTTCTTGTTGGATACCCTGAGGTGATCCTTTTTCTAACTGAGGCTTTGCAATGAGACTTAAAGCACAGTTGGAACTGGTAGAAATTGGCAGGATCTGCACTCAGTTGTCCTAAGTTTTCCTGCTGGTCAGAGTTAAGGTCTTGTGCATGGTTCCGTAACTATAGGTGGCTACCTTTGATATCAAGAGGACAAAGCACTTGTTTCTTTTGGCACAGAAAGATGTCCATCGGCACGCTGTGGTGGCTGTGAATTGACGTAGTGATGGAGCGATGCCCTGAAGGCTTAAACGGAAAGCTTCTTCCTTCCGCCCCCCTTGGCACAGCTCGATGTTGGGCACATTGTGAAGCCTGGGTGTTCTGATTTCTCGGACAGTTGATACCCAAATCCCGGAGTTACTATGTCAACTCTTGACTTTTATTTGTGTATGCCATTGTTTTGACTGTAATCTTTTCAGATGATGAAGCTGTAGGGGCGGGAGGGAGCAAAATAATTATTCTAGCGTTGTGGACCAAACATGCTGCCAGGAGTGGTGGTGGTGGGGTCAGCCCACCCGGCCTTACTTTCAATTATCGGGGATGATAAAATGGTGTGAAAAGCAGCAGCTCTGCGATACGGCTACGCTACCCCCACTCCCTTCTCTTGTGCTGTACCAAAGTTCCCCCAAGCTTTGGTTGGTGCTTTTTGCTGGTGACAGTAGGACTCCAGGGCGAGTAGTCGGGACTCTCCTGCAGTAACTGGGTCAATTAAGGGTTGGTTTAAGTGCCTCCTGGTTTTTAAAATTGCTCCCCTGAGCTGCTGGCTCTGCTGCCTGCTACAGCAAATGTTCGGGTGCCATCAGCGTCGCACTTGGGCGTGGGCACTGACCCTGCGGAGGAGAGCTGAGACTCGCGTGTATTGTGTACCCTGCCGCCAGTGATCGTTTTCCCCTAGCAGATCTATTTTGAATCATTTCCCTAAATTTTAGAGGAACTTTAGGCTCTTTGTGCTATGATTTGTGAAGCTGTAGGGGCCCTCAGGCATTTGCTGCTGGCAGAGGAAAACCGCTTGTCAAATTTGTTGTAAATACTTTCTGTTTGGACAACAACGCCTGTGTGTGTGTGTGTGTGTGTGTGTGTGTGTGTGCGTCCTTTGACGACCCCCTGCGACGCCCCAGCTCCGCGAGGGGAGCTTTGAAGCGGCTCTGGGAAAACCTCTGCGGAAGAAACCGCTGCTAGTGACTTGCGGAAAAGGGACTCCACAATCAGTGAGATTGTAAAGTAGGTATGTTTATTCAGCGCTGGGCAGCACGGGAGGTCGTGGGCATGAAGATTGATGACTCTTCCTCGTCACCGCTAGTTGACCTCTTGTCTTTGCACAGACTCAGTTGCTCCTTGGCTCTTGTCCATCTGCAGGACCAGTTTCTCCCAGTTTCTTAAGACAGGCTCACTCTCTTATTAGGAGACTGACCTTGGTAAGGGGCCCAAGGCTTCTTGCTTTAGTTAATTGGCACAATGCACCATAGTTAGCAAAGACACTAAGTAGCATCCTAGTTTAACGCTGTCAGCGCTCTATCTCTACTTGATAAGATTCTCCTAACTCCCTCTCTCACTGGAGCCCACGCAGCCCTCCGTCCTGCCGAAGGACTTCACGGGGACTTCTGCCGGCTCCGGGTGCCCGCACACAGACAGAAATGGCTTTGAGAGAAAACAATCAGGAGGAGGAGAGCTCAGAGACTGCGGCCGGCTTCGGCCACCTTCCCCTCGCTTTCCCTCTCCGTGTTCAAACCGAGCACTGTTCTGCCGTCAACCTTCGCTGCCTCTGCCCGCGGCGCCGGGCTTTCGCGGGTGCCATTGCTCCTCTACATATTTTATCCTTCCTTTTGTAAGGAATGGTCCAGCAATTCGTGTCACTAAGGGATTTGAAGGGTTACCATCGAGGCCCGGGTCTAGGTGATAAGAGAACAAAGGGGTTTTTAGGGAAAAGTGCTGACTACTGCAGGGGATGTTGCTAGAGTTTCTGAAATCCGGCGCAGAGGCTCCCAAACGAGGAGGAAGGGGGAGCTGAAGGACAATTGAAGGACAAAAGCCTGAGAGGAAGACAACCAGCATTCAGCCCGAGCAAGCCCCGAGAGACCACCAGAGACTGGTACGCAGGCGCCCCTGGGAGGGGTTTCGGATTCCGGAAACCAATTCTAATAACCCTGCCTCTTCTCGAAGTAGTAATGAATATGTATTAGCCTGGGAGCATCAAAACCAGCCGCCTTACGTAACAGGCGTGCGTCCTGGGGGAGCAGAGACTCCCGGCGCACCCAGCGCTGCTTGCTTGCCTCTATTCGTTTAATAAATTGTAAACTTTGATTGTAATCCTATTTGGATTTATAACAGCCATTTATAACACTTTTTATATTTGTATTTTATTTAAGGCTGTCTTGCCCCCCTCCCCCCCCAGCCTCGCTGCTCGCCAATAAAGCTGGCGCAGGGGCTAAGGGATTTGAAGGGCCTGCTTGTACACCTAAGGGATTTGAGGGCCTGCTTGTACACCTTTGGGGACTGCCTCTTTTGGGGGGGGGGGGTGTTAGGAGCTGCTTGTATACTTTTTTAGGCATTCCTCTGAGAGGGGGTTGGGAGCTTCGTGTATACTGGGGGGGGAGGGCCTCCCTCGAGGTGGAAGCGGGGGGGGTTGGAGCGTTTCTACACTGTAGGGGCCTGCCTGTACACTTTTGGGGCCTGCCTTGGAGGGGTTGGGAACTGCTTGTACACCTTTGGGGCCTGCGTCTGCGCGGGGCGGGGGGGGTTAGGGGGTTGGAGCTGGTTTTAACCTTTTGGGCTTGCATCTGGAGGGGCTTGGGGCCTGCCTTTGGGGGGGTGGTTGTGAGCTGCTTGTATACTGTAGGGGCCTGCTTGTACACCTTTGGGGCCTGCGTCTGGGGGGGGGGTGGGAGTTGCTTGTACACTGTTAGGGCCTGCCTTGGGGGAGGGGTTGGGGCATGTGCCTTGGGGGCATGGGGTTGGGAGCTGCTTCTACGCTGTAGGGGTCTGGGTCTTGGGGGGTTGGGGCTGTTTGTACACCTTTGGGGCGTGCCTCTGGGGAGGATGGGGAGTTGCTTGTACACCTTTGGGGCCTGTGTCTGGGGGGGGGTTGGGGCCTGTGCCGGGGGGGTTGGGAGCTGCTTGTACGCTCTAGGGTCCTCTGGGAGGCTTTGGGGCCTCCCTTTGAGGGGGGCAGTTGGGAGCTGGTTGTACACCTTTGGGGCCTGAGTCTGGGGTGTGGGGGCTGGGGCTGAGGCCTGGGGCCTGGGGCATGCATCTGGGTGGTGGGGGAGGGGGGTCCAGTTCATGGGGGGGGTGGGTTGGGAGCTGCTTGTGGACAGTTGGGGTCTGCATCCGGGTGTGGCTGGGGCCTGCTTGTAGACTTCTGCAGCCTGTGTCTGGTGTTTGGGGGCTTTTCTGTAGTGTTTGGGGATTGCATTTTGGCTTTGGGATGTGTCTAGAGCTTCTGGGGCCTAGCTGTAGTGCTTGGGGCCTGCGTCTGGGGCTTTTCTGTAGCATTTTGGTAGCGTGTTTGTGATTTGGGGTCTGTATCCAGGGTTTTGCCTTTTTTGTAGTTTTCAGCTTTGTGTCTGTTTCTTTGTTGGTTGCCTGGGGTTTGGGGTTTGGATCATTAGTCAGTGTCATTAGCGTCGGGGGGTTGATATGAAGGGTTAGGGTTGTGGTTAGAGTTGTTACGGTTAAAGAGAATAAGGATTTTAGGGTAAGGGGATCAAGGTTGTGGGAATAAAAATGTTTTTGCACAGAGTTACATCGTTTAGAGGGAAGGAAGGTGGTATTGATATATGCTTGCAGTGATAAGAAAGCTTAACAGACAACCTTGTAAAATGCAGACAACCAGAATCCTTAGAGCAATTGGGTGGAAATCACGGTGTAAGAAACATTACCACCTCAAAGAGGAAAACAGTCAAGAAAAAAATAAAATTGACTAGTAACAGGCCAGCAGCTGTGTATTTTCTGTGAAGCACTGGATAGATCGTGAACATGGATTACCCAGTCAATGGGGAAACTGGGGAGGGTCCTGGTCACCGAGAGGAAAAAAAAAATTATATAAACTGTGTTATGGAACTAGTAGGTGGCTTGTGGGACGCCTGCCATTGCAATCGTGAATAAAAATGCTACCTCACTGAGATACTTGCCTGAGCCTATGGTATTGGTTACAGAGTGTTTCTAATAAGGTGTTAGGGTTTTAAGGTTTCAGGGCTAAGGCACTAGGGTTGGGTTTCAGGGTTAGGGTTTCCAGGGTTTAGGGTTAGGATTTTAAGGTTGTTAGGGTTGGAGTTATAAGGGTTAGGGTTTGGGGGTTAGTGTGTTAAGGTTTTAAAGTATTTTGTGGTTTTAGTGTTGATAGGGTTTTTAGGGTTAGGGTCTTAGGGTTTTAGTTATGGTCAGGTATTTAGGGTTAGGGTTTTAAGGTCTTATTTTTTTTTTTTTTAAGGTTAGGGTCTCCAGCGTTAGGGCTTTGAGAATCTTTACGTTTTGGGTTAGGGTTTAGAGGGTCTTAATTTTTAGGGTTAGGGCTTTTAGGCGTAGGTCTAGTGTGGTAAATTTTATCGGGTTAGGACTGTAAGGGTTTTTAGGGTTAGGGTTTCTAGGGTTTTTTGGGGTAGGGGTTAGGGTTAGATCCGTGGGAGCCGTAGTGTTAGGGGTCAGGGTTCCTAGGGGTAAGGCCCAATATTAGGGTGGAAGGCCAAACTAAGGGGGGAGCCCCCCCCAAAATTGAAGGGTCGAAGCCCCAATTTAGGGGAAGAAACGTCAAAATTGTGGGGTCCCCCAAAATTGGGCGGAAGAGCTCTTAATATTGGGGGAAACCCAAAAAAGGAGGGTGGAGGACTCTAAAATTGGGGGGACCCCCCCAAATTGGTTGTGTCCCCCCCAAATTGGTTGTGTCCCCCCCAAAATTGGTTGTGTCCCCCCCAATTAGGGGAGGAACCCCCAAAATTGGGTGGGCGAACCCCCATATTGGGGGGGCAGAACACTTAAATGGAAGTGTGAAATTCCAGAATTGAATGTGGACCCCCCAGAACAATCTTCAGGGGTTTAGTGTGGTAAATTTTATCGGGTTAGGGCTGTAAGGGTTTTTAGGGTTAGGGTTTCTAGGGTTTGTTGGGGTAGGGGTTAGGGTTAGATCCGTGGTTGCCATAGGCTTAGGGGTCAAGGTTCTTAGGGGTTAGGCCTAATATTAGGGCGGAAGGCCAAAATAAGAGGGTGGGAGCCCCCCCCAAAATTGAAGGGTTGAAGCCCCAAGTTAGGGGAAGGAACGTCAAAATTGTGGGGTCCCCCAAAATTGGGCGGAAGAACTTTTAATATTAGGGGGGAACCCAAAAAAGGAGGGTGGGGGACTCTAAAATCGGTTGTGTCCCCCCCAAATTAGGGGAGGAACCCCCAAAATTGGGTGGGCGAACCCCCAAATTGGGGGGAAGAAGACTTAAATGGAAGCGTGAAATTCCATAATTGGATGTGGACCCCCCAGAACAGTCTTCAGGGGTTTAGTGTGGTAAATTTTATCGGGTTAGGGCTGTAAGGGTTTTTAGGGTTAGGGTTTCTAGGGTTTGTTGGGGTAGGGGTTAGGGTTAGATCCGTGGTTGCCATACGGTTAGGGGTCAAGGTTCTTAGGGGTTAGGCCTAATACTAGGGCGGAAGGCCAAAATAAGAGGGGAGGAGCCCACCCAAAATTGAAGGGTTGAAGCCCAAAGTTAGGGGAAGGAACGTCAAAATTGTGGGGTCCCCCAAAATTGAGCGGAAGAGCTCTTAATATTGGGGGAAACCCAAAAAAGGAGGGTGGGGGACTCTAAAATTGGTTGTGTCCCCCCCAAAATTGGTTGTGTCCCCCCCAAAATGGTTGTGTCCCCCCCAATTAGGGGAGGAACCCCCAAAATTGGGTGGGCGAACCCCCATATTGGGGGGGCAGAACACTTAAATGGAAGTGTGAAATTCCAGAATTGAATGTGGACCCCCCAGAACAGTCTTCAGGGGTTTAGTGTGGTAAATTTTATCGGGTTAGGGCTGCAAGGGTTTTTAGGGTTAGGGTTTCTAGGGTTTGTTGGGGTAGGGGTTAGGGTTAGATCCGTGGTTGCCATAGGCTTAGGGGTCAAGGTTCTTAGGGGTTAGGCCTAATATTAGGGCGGAAGGCCAAAATAAGAGGGGAGGAGCCCACCCAAAATTGAAGGGTTGAAGCCCAAAGTTAGGGGAAGGAACGTCAAAATTGTGGGGTCCCCCAAAATTGAGCGGAAGAGCTCTTAATATTGGGGGAAACCCAAAAAAGGAGGGTGGGGGACTCTAAAATTGGTTGTGTCCCCCCCAAAATTGGTTGTGTCCCCCCCAAAATGGTTGTGTCCCCCCCAATTAGGGGAGGAACCCCCAAAATTGGGTGGGCGAACCCCCATATTGGGGGGGCAGAACACTTAAATGGAAGTGTGAAATTCCAGAATTGAATGTGGACCCCCCAGAACAGTCTTCAGGGGTTTAGTGTGGTAAATTTTATCGGGTTAGGGCTGCAAGGGTTTTTAGGGTTAGGGTTTCTAGGGTTTGTTGGGGTAGGGGTTAGGGTTAGATCCGTGGTTGCCATAGGCTTAGGGGTCAAGGTTCTTAGGGGTTAGGCCTAATATTAGGGCGGAAGGCCAAAATAAGAGGGGGGGAGCCCCCCCCAAAATCGAAGGGTTGAAGCCCAAAGTTAGGGGAAGGAACGGCCAAATTGTGGGGTCCCCCAAAATTGGGCGGAAGAACTCTTTAATATTAGGGGGGAACCCAAAAAAGGAGGGTGGGGGACTCTACAATTGGGGGGGACCCCCAAAATTGGTCGGGTCCCCCCAAATTAGGGGAGGAACCCCCAAAATTGGGTGGGTGAACCCCCAAATTGGGGGGAAGAAGACTTAAATGGAAGTGTGAAATTCCAGAATTGAATGTGGACCCCCCCCCAGACCTGGGGAGGAATCCCCAAACTTGGGGGGGACCCCCAAAATTGGGGTTAAAGCCCCAGATCCCGGGGAGCTAAGCCCCAAATTAAGGGAAGGAACCTCAAACATGTGTTGAGAACCCCAACATTGGGGGAAAGAACCTTAATATTAGGGTGGCAGGCCAAGAAAGGATGGTGGGGGCCTCCAAAATTGTGGGGGGCTTGGAATTGGGGGGAATCCCCAAAATGGAGGGGGAACCCCAAAAGTGGGGGGGGGGCGAAGCACCAAATTAGGGGAAGGAACCCCAAAATTGCGGGGAAGAACTCTGAAATGGAGAGCTGAAAACCCGAAATTGAGGGGAAACCCCCCAAAACGGCGGGAAAACCCTCCATAAACACGAAACCGGTAATGTAACAGAGCAAAAAATGGCGTCCTACGGCAAGGTGCGAGGCTCAATTTTCTGGGGAGTGCTGGGAAATGTAGTTCTTGGCCACCGGGTTTCCGGGAGTCCATATTGTTTTCCCAGAGCATGCCGGGAGATGTAGTTCTCGGACACTGGGCTTCCGGGAGGCCATGTTGGTTTCCCATCTTTGCTAGACTCCGGGTGCTCTGGCTTCACAGAGAAACCCCCAAACTGAAAAATGTACCTGCTAATATATTGGGCTCTAAATGTAGCCCTGGGTTAATTGAATAACAATCCCTGGGTAAGATTGAAGTGCAGGAGGGGTTGGCTACGGTTTTAAGAGCCGGTTTGCAGAAAAGGGATTTCCCGTTAAGAAATGGCATATACTGATTGTTCTCTTCCTTGCTCTGCCAAGACCTGAAGCACATCTTGGAAGCCAGGCAGAATCCGTGGAGCCAATGGAGTTCTCAAGCTCGACTTCAGCTTCTTCCCAGCTAGAAGAAGCAAGGACACGCCGGCTGAGTTCCACAGGCAACGCGCCCGTATCTGTAGACGAGGATTTAGAGATGCTACTTTGGGAACTCTCAGACGGCATACTGGAAGCCGAGCTCGACTTGGACCCAGGGAAGGATGAGGATGACCTCCTCCTTGAGCTTTCCAAGATGATTGATGATTGAACTGCATAGTCCTATGGTATATTAAAAAAAAAAAAAAAAAAGAAAAAAAAGAAAACAACTCTTCTTCTTGTTGGATACCCTGAGGTGATCCTTTTTCTAACTGAGGCTTTGCAATGAGACTTAAAGCACAGTTGGAACTGGTAGAAATTGGCAGGATCTGCACTCAGTTGTCCTAAGTTTTCCTGCTGGTCAGAGTTAAGGTCTTGTGCATGGTTCCGTAACTATAGGTGGCTACCTTTGATATCAAGAGGACAAAGCACTTGTTTCTTTTGGCACAGAAAGATGTCCATCGGCACGCTGTGGTGGCTGTGAATTGACGTAGTGATGGAGCGATGCCCTGAAGGCTTAAACGGAAAGCTTCTTCCTTCCGCCCCCCTTGGCACAGCTCGATGTTGGGCACATTGTGAAGCCTGGGTGTTCTGATTTCTCGGACAGTTGATACCCAAATCCCGGAGTTACTATGTCAACTCTTGACTTTTATTTGTGTATGCCATTGTTTTGACTGTAATCTTTTCAGATGATGAAGCTGTAGGGGCGGGAGGGAGCAAAATAATTATTCTAGCGTTGTGGACCAAACATGCTGCCAGGAGTGGTGGTGGTGGGGTCAGCCCACCCGGCCTTACTTTCAATTATCGGGGATGATAAAATGGTGTGAAAAGCAGCAGCTCTGCGATACGGCTACGCTACCCCCACTCCCTTCTCTTGTGCTGTACCAAAGTTCCCCCAAGCTTTGGTTGGTGCTTTTTGCTGGTGACAGTAGGACTCCAGGGCGAGTAGTCGGGACTCTCCTGCAGTAACTGGGTCAATTAAGGGTTGGTTTAAGTGCCTCCTGGTTTTTAAAATTGCTCCCCTGAGCTGCTGGCTCTGCTGCCTGCTACAGCAAATGTTCGGGTGCCATCAGCGTCGCACTTGGGCGTGGGCACTGACCCTGCGGAGGAGAGCTGAGACTCGCGTGTATTGTGTACCCTGCCGCCAGTGATCGTTTTCCCCTAGCAGATCTATTTTGAATCATTTCCCTAAATTTTAGAGGAACTTTAGGCTCTTTGTGCTATGATTTGTGAAGCTGTAGGGGCCCTCAGGCATTTGCTGCTGGCAGAGGAAAACCGCTTGTCGAATTTGTTGTAAATACTTTCTGTTTGGACAACAACGCCTGTGTGTGTGTGTGTGTGTGTGTGTGCGTGCTTTGACGACCCCCTGCGACGCCCCAGCTCCGCGAGGGAAGCTTTGAAGCGGCTCTGGGAAAACCTCTGCGGAAGAAACCGCTGCTAGTGACTTGCGGAAAAGGGACTCCACAATCAGTGAGATTGTAAAGTAGGTATGTTTATTCAGCGCTGGGCAGCACGGGAGGTCGTGGGCATGAAGACTGATGACTCTTCCTCGTCACCGCTAGTTGACCTCTTGTCTTTGCACAGACTCAGTTGCTCCTTGGCTCTTGTCCATCTGCAGGACCAGTTTCTCCCAGTTTCTTAAGACAGGCTCACTCTCTTATTAGGAGACTGACCTTGGTAAGGGGCCCAAGGCTTCTTGCTTTAGTTAATTGGCACAATGCACCATAGTTAGCAAAGACACTAAGTAGCATCCTAGTTTAACGCTGTCAGCGCTCTATCTCTACTTGATAAGATTCTCCTAACTCCCTCTCTCACTGGAGCCCACGCAGCCCTCCGTCCTGCCGAAGGACTTCACGGGGACTTCTGCCGGCTCCGGGTGCCCGCACACAGACAGAAATGGCTTTGAGAGAAAACAATCAGGAGGAGGAGAGCTCAGAGACTGCGGCCGGCTTCGGCCACCTTCCCCTCGCTTTCCCTCTCCGTGTTCAAACCGAGCACTGTTCTGCCGTCAACCTTCGCTGCCTCTGCCCGCGGCGCCGGGCTTTCGCGGGTGCCATTGCTCCTCTACATATTTTATCCTTCCTTTTGTAAGGAATGGTCCAGCAATTCGTGTCACTAAGGGATTTGAAGGGTTACCATCGAGGCCCGGGTCTAGGTGATAAGAGAACAAAGGGGTTTTTAGGGAAAAGTGCTGACTACTGCAGGGGATGTTGCTAGAGTTTCTGAAATCCGGCGCAGAGGCTCCCAAACGAGGAGGAAGGGGGAGCTGAAGGACAATTGAAGGACAAAAGCCTGAGAGGAAGACAACCAGCATTCAGCCCGAGCAAGCCCCGAGAGACCACCAGAGACTGGTACGCAGGCGCCCCTGGGAGGGGTTTCGGATTCCGGAAACCAATTCTAATAACCCTGCCTCTTCTCGAAGTAGTAATGAATATGTATTAGCCTGGGAGCATCAAAACCAGCCGCCTTACGTAACAGGCGTGCGTCCTGGGGGAGCAGAGACTCCCGGCGCACCCAGCGCTGCTTGCTTGCCTCTATTCGTTTAATAAATTGTAAACTTTGATTGTAATCCTATTTGGATTTATAACAGCCATTTATAACACTTTTTATATTTGTATTTTATTTAAGGCTGTCTTGCCCCCCTCCCCCCCCAGCCTCGCTGCTCGCCAATAAAGCTGGCGCAGGGGCTAAGGGATTTGAAGGGCCTGCTTGTACACCTAAGGGATCTGAGGGCCTGCTTGTACACCTTTGGGGACTGCCTCTTTTGGGGGGGGGGGGGGGTGTTAGGAGCTGCTTGTATACTTTTTTAGGCATTCCTCTGAGAGGGGGTTGGGAGCTTCGTGTATACTGGGGGGGGAGGGCCTCCCTCGAGGTGGAAGCGGGGGGGGTTGGAGCGTTTCTACGCTGTAGGGGCCTGCCTGTACACTTTTGGGGCCTGCCTTGGAGGGGTTGGGAACTGCTTGTACACCTTTGGGGCCTGCGTCTGCGCGGGGCGGGGGGGGTTAGGGGGTTGGAGCTGGTTTTAACCTTTCGGGCTTGCATCTGGAGGGGCTTGGGGCCTGCCTTTGGGGGGGTGGTTGTGAGCTGCTTGTATACTGTAGGGGCCTGCTTGTACACCTTTGGGGCCTGCGTCTGGGGGGGGGTGGGAGCTGCTTGTACACTGTTAGGGCCTGCCTTGGGGGAGGGGTTGGGGCATGTGCCTTGGGGGCATGGGGTTGGGAGCTGCTTCTACGCTGTAGGGGTCTGGGTCTTGGGGGGTTGGGGCTGTTTGTACACCTTTGGGGCGTGCCTCTGGGGAGGATGGGGAGTTGCTTGTACACCTTTGGGGCCTGTGTCTGGGGGGGGGTTGGGGCCTGTGCCGGGGGGGTTGGGAGCTGCTTGTACGCTCTAGGGTCCTCTGGCAGGCTTTGGGGCCTCCCTTTGAGGGGGGCAGTTGGGAGCTGGTTGTACACCTTTGGGGCCTGAGTCTGGGGTGTGGGGGCTGGGGCTGAGGCCTGGGGCCTGGGGCATGCATCTGGGTGGTGGTGGGGGGGGGTCCAGTTCATGGGGGGGGGGTGGGTTGGGAGCTGCTTGTGGACAGTTGGGGTCTGCATCCGGGTGTGGCTGGGGCCTGCTTGTAGACTTCTGCAGCCTGTGTCTGGTGTTTGGGGGCTTTTCTGTAGTGTTTGGGGATTGCATTTTGGCTTTGGGATGTGTCTAGAGCTTCTGGGGCCTAGCTGTAGTGCTTGGGGCCTGCGTCTGGGGCTTTTCTGTAGCATTTTGGTAGCGTGTTTGTGATTTGGGGTCTGTATCCAGGGTTTTGCCTTTTTTGTAGTTTTCAGCTTTGTGTCTGTTTCTTTGTTGGTTGCCTGGGGTTTGGGGTTTGGATCATTAGTCAGTGTCATTAGCGTCGGGGGGTTGATATGAAGGGTTAGGGTTGTGGTTAGAGTTGTTACGGTTAAAGAGAATAAGGATTTTAGGGTAAGGGGATCAAGGTTGTGGGAATAAAAATGTTTTTGCACAGAGTTACATCGTTTAGAGGGAAGGAAGGTGGTATTGATATATGCTTGCAGTGATAAGAAAGCTTAACAGACAACCTTGTAAAATGCAGACAACCAGAATCCTTAGAGCAATTGGGTGGAAATCACGGTGTAAGAAACATTACCACCTCAAAGAGGAAAACAGTCAAGAAAAAAATAAAATTGACTAGTAACAGGCCAGCAGCTGTGTATTTTCTGTGAAGCACTGGATAGATCGTGAACATGGATTACTCAGTCAATGGGGAAACTGGGGAGGGTCCTGGTCACCGAAGAAAAAAAAAAATTATATAAACTGTGTTATGGAACTAGTAGGTGGCTTGTGGGACGCCTGCCATTGCAATCGTGAATAAAAATGCTACCTCACTGAGATACTTGCCTGAGCCTATGGTATTGGTTACAGAGTGTTTCTAATAAGGTGTTAGGGTTTTAAGGTTTCAGGGCTAAGGCACTAGGGTTGGGTTTCAGGGTTAGGGTTTCCAGGGTTTAGGGTTAGGATTTTAAGGTTGTTAGGGTTGGAGTTATAAGGGTTAGGGTTTGGGGGTTAGTGTGTTAAGGTTTTAAAGTATTTTGTGGTTTTAGTGTTGATAGGGTTTTTAGGGTTAGGGTCTTAGGGTTTTAGTTATGGTCAGGTATTTAGGGTTAGGGTTTTAAGGTCTTATTTTTTTTTTTTTTAAGGTTAGGGTCTCCAGCGTTAGGGCTTTGAGAATCTTTACGTTTTGGGTTAGGGTTTAGAGGGTCTTAATTTTTAGGGTTAGGGCTTTTAGGCGTAGGTCTAGTGTGGTAAATTTTATCGGGTTAGGACTGTAAGGGTTTTTAGGGTTAGGGTTTCTAGGGTTTTTTGGGGTAGGGGTTAGGGTTAGATCCGTGGGAGCCGTAGTGTTAGGGGTCAGGGTTCCTAGGGGTAAGGCCCAATATTAGGGTGGAAGGCCAAACTAAGGGGGGAGCCCCCCCCAAAATTGAAGGGTCGAAGCCCCAATTTAGGGGAAGAAACGTCAAAATTGTGGGGTCCCCCAAAATTGGGCGGAAGAGCTCTTAATATTGGGGGAAACCCAAAAAAGGAGGGTGGGGGACTCTAAAATTGGGGGGACCCCCCCAAATTGGTTGTGTCCCCCCCAAAATTGGTTGTGTCCCCCCCAATTAGGGGAGGAACCCCCAAAATTGGGTGGGCGAACCCCCATATTGGGGGGGCAGAACACTTAAATGGAAGTGTGAAATTCCAGAATTGAATGTGGACCCCCCAGAACAGTCTTCAGGGGTTTAGTGTGGTAAATTTTATCGGGTTAGGGCTGTAAGGGTTTTTAGGGTTAGGGTTTCTAGGGTTTGTTGGGGTAGGGGTTAGGGTTAGATCCATGGTTGCCATAGGGTTAGGGGTCAAGGTTCTTAGGGGTTAGGCCTAATATTAGGGCGGAAGGCCAAAATAAGAGGGTGGGAGCCCCCCCCAAAATTGAAGGGTTGAAGCCCCAAGTTAGGGGAAGGAACGTCAAAATTGTGGGGTCCCCCAAAATTGGGCGGAAGTACTTTTAATATTAGGGGGGAACCCAAAAAAGGAGGGTGGGGGACTCTAAAATCAGTTGTGTCCCCCCCAAATTAGGGGAGGAACCCCCAAAATTGGGTGGGCGAACCCCCAAATTGGGGGGAAGAAGACTTAAATGGAAGTGTGAAATTCCAGAATTGGATGTGGACCCCCCAGAACAGTCTTCAGGGGTTTAGTGTGGTAAATTTTATCGGGTTAGGGCTGTAAGGGTTTTTAGGGTTAGGGTTTCTAGGGTTTGTTGGGGTAGGGGTTAGGGTTAGATCCGTGGTTGCCATAGGGTTAGGGGTCAAGGTTCTTAGGGGTTAGGCCTAATATTAGGGCGGAAGGCCAAAATAAGAGGGGAGGAGCCCACCCAAAATTGAAGGGTTGAAGCCCAAAGTTAGGGGAAGGAACGTCAAAATTGTGGGGTCCCCCAAAATTGAGCGGAAGAGCTCTTAATATTGGGGGAAACCCAAAAAAGGAGGGTGGGGGACTCTAAAATTGGTTGTGTCCCCCCCAAAATTGGTTGTGTCCCCCCCAAAATTGGTTGTGTCCCCCCCAATTAGGGGAGGAACCCCCAAAATTGGGTGGGCGAACCCCCATATTGGGGGGGAAGAACACTTAAATGGAAGTGTGAAATTCCAGAATTGAATGTGGACCCCCCAGAACAGTCTTCAGGGGTTTAGTGTGGTAAATTTTATCGGGTTAGGGCTGCAAGGGTTTTTAGGGTTAGGGTTTCTAGGGTTTGTTGGGGTAGGGGTTAGGGTTAGATCCGTGGTTGCCATAGGCTTAGGGGTCAAGGTTCTTAGGGGTTAGGCCTAATATTAGGGCGGAAGGCCAAAATAAGAGGGGGGGAGCCCCCCCCAAAATCGAAGGGTTGAAGCCCAAAGTTAGGGGAAGGAACGGCCAAATTGTGGGGTCCCCCAAAATTGGGCGGAAGAACTCTTTAATATTAGGGGGGAACCCAAAAAAGGAGGGTGGGGGACTCTACAATTGGGGGGGACCCCCAAAATTGGTCGGGTCCCCCCAAATTAGGGGAGGAACCCCCAAAATTGGGTGGGTGAACCCCCATATTGGGGGGGAAGAACACTTAAATGGAAGTGTGAAATTCCAGAATTGAATGTGGACCCCCCCCAGACCTGGGGAGGAATCCCCAAACTTGGGGGGGACCCCCAAAATTGGGGTTAAAGCCCCAGATCCCGGGGAGCTAAGCCCCAAATTAAGAGAAGGAACCTCAAACATGTGGTGAGAACCCCAACATTGGGGGAAAGAACCTTAATATTAGGGTGGCAGGCCAAGAAAGGATGGTGGGGGCCTCCAAAATTGTGGGGGGCTTGGAATTGGGGGGAATCCCCAAAATGGAGGGGGAACCCCAAAAGTGGGGGGGGGGCGAAGCACCAAATTAGGGGAAGGAACCCCAAAATTGCGGGGAAGAACTCTGAAATGGAGAGCTGAAAACCCGAAATTGAGGGGAAACCCCCCAAAACGGCGGGAAAACCCTCCATAAACACGAAACTGGTAATGTAACAGAGCAAAAAATGGCGTCCTACGGCATGGTGCGAGGCTCAATTTTCTGGGGAGTGCTGGGAAATGTAGTTCTTGGCCACCGGGTTTCCGGGAGTCCATATTGTTTTCCCAGAGCATGCCGGGAGATGTAGTTCTCGGACACTGGGCTTCCGGGAGGCCATGTTGGTTTCCCATCTTTGCTAGACTCCGGGTGCTCTGGCTTCACAGAGAAACCCCCAAACTGAAAAATGTACCTGCTAATATATTGGGCTCTAAATGTAGCCCTGGGTTAATTGAATAACAATCCCTGGGTAAGATTGAAGTGCAGGAGGGGTTGGCTACGGTTTTAAGAGCCGGTTTGCAGAAAAGGGATTTCCCGTTAAGAAATGGCATATACTGATTGTTCTCTTCCTTGCTCTGCCAAGACCTGAAGCACATCTTGGAAGCCAGGCAGAATCCGTGGAGCCAATGGAGTTCTCAAGCTCGACTTCAGCTTCTTCCCAGCTAGAAGAAGCAAGGACACGCCGGCTGAGTTCCACAGGCAACGCGCCCGTATCTGTAGACGAGGATTTAGAGATGCTACTTTGGGAACTCTCAGACGGCATACTGGAAGCCGAGCTCGACTTGGACCCAGGGAAGGATGAGGATGACCTCCTCCTTGAGCTTTCCAAGATGATTGATGATTGAACTGCATAGTCCTATGGTATATTAAAAAAAAAAAAAAAAAAAAAAAAAAAAGAAAACAACTCTTCTTCTTGTTGGATACCCTGAGGTGATCCTTTTTCTAACTGAGGCTTTGCAATGAGACTTAAAGCACAGTTGGAACTGGTAGAAATTGGCAGGATCTGCACTCAGTTGTCCTAAGTTTTCCTGCTGGTCAGAGTTAAGGTCTTGTGCATGGTTCCGTAACTATAGGTGGCTACCTTTGATATCAAGAGGACAAAGCACTTGTTTCTTTTGGCACAGAAAGATGTCCATCGGCACGCTGTGGTGGCTGTGAATTGACGTAGTGGTGGAGCGATGCTCTGAAGGCTTAAACGGAAAGCTTCTTCCTTCCGCCCCCCTTGGCACAGCTCGATGTTGGGCACATTGTGAAGCCTGGGTGTTCTGATTTCTCGGACAGTTGATACCCAAATCCCGGAGTTACTATGTCAACTCTTGACTTTTATTTGTGTATGCCATTGTTTTGACTGTAATCTTTTCAGATGATGAAGCTGTAGGGGCGGGAGGGAGCAAAATAATTATTCTAGCGTTGTGGACCAAACATGCTGCCAGGAGTGGTGGTGGTGGGGTCAGCCCACCCGGCCTTACTTTCAATTATCGGGGATGATAAAATGGTGTGAAAAGCAGCAGCTCTGCGATACGGCTACGCTACCCCCACTCCCTTCTCTTGTGCTGTACCAAAGTTCCCCCAAGCTTTGGTTGGTGCTTTTTGTTGGTGACAGTAGGACTCCAGGGCGAGTAGTCGGGACTCTCCTGCAGTAACTGGGTCAATTAAGGGTTGGTTTAAGTGCCTCCTGGTTTTTAAAATTGCTCCCCTGAGCTGCTGGCTCTGCTGCCCGCTACAGCAAATGTTCGGGTGCCATCAGCGTCGCACTTGGGCATGGGCACTGACCCTGCGGAGGAGAGCTGAGACTCGCGTGTATTGTGTACCCTGCCGCCAGTGATCGTTTTCCCCTAGCAGATCTATTTTGAATCATTTCCCTAAATTTTAGAGGAACTTTAGGCTCTTTGTGCTATGATTTGTGAAGCTGTAGGGGCCCTCAGGCATTTGCTGCTGGCAGAGGAAAACCGCTTGTCGAATTTGTTGTAAATACTTTCTGTTTGGACAACAACGCCTGTGTGTGTGTGTGTGTGTGTGTGTGTGTGTGTGTGCGTGCTTTGACGACCCCCTGCGACGCCCCAGCTCCGCGAGGGAAGCTTTGAAGCGGCTCTGGGAAAACCTCTGCGGAAGAAACCGCTGCTAGTGACTTGCGGAAAAGGGACTCCACAATCAGTGAGATTGTAAAGTAGGTATGTTTATTCAGCGCTGGGCAGCACGGGAGGTCGTGGGCATGAAGATTGATGACTCTTCCTCGTCACCGCTAGTTGACCTCTTGTCTTTGCACAGACTCAGTTGCTCCTTGGCTCTTGTCCATCTGCAGGACCAGTTTCTCCCAGTTTCTTAAGACAGGCTCACTCTCTTATTAGGAGACTGACCTTGGTAAGGGGCCCAAGGCTTCTTGCTTTAGTTAATTGGCACAATGCACCATAGTTAGCAAAGACACTAAGTAGCATCCTAGTTTAACGCTGTCAGCGCTCTATCTCTACTTGATAAGATTCTCCTAACTCCCTCTCTCACTGGAGCCCACGCAGCCCTCCGTCCTGCCGAAGGACTTCACGGGGACTTCTGCCGGCTCCGGGTGCCCGCACACAGACAGAAATGGCTTTGAGAGAAAACAATCAGGAGGAGGAGAGCTCAGAGACTGCGGCCGGCTTCGGCCACCTTCCCCTCGCTTTCCCTCTCCGTGTTCAAACCGAGCACTGTTCTGCCGTCAACCTTCGCTGCCTCTGCCCGCGGCGCCGGGCTTTCGCGGGTGCCATTGCTCCTCTACATATTTTATCCTTCCTTTTGTAAGGAATGGTCCAGCAATTCGTGTCACTAAGGGATTTGAAGGGTTACCATCGAGGCCCGGGTCTAGGTGATAAGAGAACAAAGGGGTTTTTAGGGAAAAGTGCTGACTACTGCAGGGGATGTTGCTAGAGTTTCTGAAATCCGGCGCAGAGGCTCCCAAACGAGGAGGAAGGGGGAGCTGAAGGACAATTGAAGGACAAAAGCCTGAGAGGAAGACAACCAGCATTCAGCCCGAGCAAGCCCCGAGAGACCACCAGAGACTGGTACGCAGGCGCCCCTTGGAGGGGTTTCGGATTCCGGAAACCAATTCTAATAACCCTGCCTCTTCTCGAAGTAGTAATGAATATGTATTAGCCTGGGAGCATCAAAACCAGCCGCCTTACGTAACAGGCGTGCGTCCTGGGGGAGCAGAGACTCCCGGCGCACCCAGCGCTGCTTGCTTGCCTCTATTCGTTTAATAAATTGTAAACTTTGATTGTAATCCTATTTGGATTTATAACAGCCATTTATAACACTTTTTATATTTGTATTTTATTTAAGGCTGTCTTGCCCCCCTCCCCCCCCAGCCTCGCTGCTCGCCAATAAAGCTGGCGCAGGGGCTAAGGGATTTGAAGGGCCTGCTTGTACACCTAAGGGATTTGAGGGCCTGCTTGTACACCTTTGGGGACTGCCTCTTTTGGGGGGGGGGGGGCGGTGTTAGGAGCTGCTTGTATACTTTTTTAGGCATTCCTCTGAGAGGGGGTTGGGAGCTTCGTGTATACTGGGGGGGGAGGGCCTCCCTCGAGGTGGAAGCGGGGGGGGTTGGAGCGTTTCTACACTGTAGGGGCCTGCCTGTACACTTTTGGGGCCTGCCTTGGAGGGGTTGGGAACTGCTTGTACACCTTTGGGGCCTGCGTCTGCGCGGGGCGGGGGGGGTTAGGGGGTTGGAGCTGGTTTTAACCTTTCGGGCTTGCATCTGGAGGGGCTTGGGGCCTGCCTTTGGGGGGGTGGTTGTGAGCTGCTTGTATACCGTAGGGGCCTGCTTGTACACCTTTGGGGCCTGCGTCTGGGGGGGGGTGGGAGCTGCTTGTACACTGTTAGGGCCTGCCTTGGGGGAGGGGTTGGGGCATGTGCCTTGGGGGCATGGGGTTGGGAGCTGCTTCTACGCTGTACGGGTCTGGGTCTTGGGGGGTTGGGGCTGTTTGTACACCTTTGGGGCGTGCCTCTGGGGAGGATGGGGAGTTGCTTGTACACCTTTGGGGCCTGTGTCTGGGGGGGGGGTTGGGGCCTGTGCCGGGGGGGTTGGGAGCTGCTTGTACGCTCTAGGGTCCTCTGGCAGGCTTTGGGGCCTCCCTTTGAGGGGGGCAGTTGGGAGCTGGTTGTACACCTTTGGGGCCTGAGTCTGGGGTGTGGGGGCTGGGGCTGAGGCCTGGGGCCTGGGGCATGCATCTGGGTGGTGGTGGTGGGGGGGTCCAGTTCATGGGGGGGGGTGGGTTGGGAGCTGCTTGTGGACAGTTGGGGTCTGCATCCGGGTGTGGCTGGGGCCTGCTTGTAGACTTCTGCAGCCTGTGTCTGGTGTTTGGGGGCTTTTCTGTAGTGTTTGGGGATTGCATTTTGGCTTTGGGATGTGTCTAGAGCTTCTGGGGCCTAGCTGTAGTGCTTGGGGCCTGCGTCTGGGGCTTTTCTGTAGCATTTTGGTAGCGTGTTTGTGATTTGGGGTCTGTATCCAGGGTTTTGCCTTTTTTGTAGTTTTCAGCTTTGTGTCTGTTTCTTTGTTGGTTGCCTGGGGTTTGGGGTTTGGATCATTAGTCAGTGTCATTAGCGTCGGGGGGTTGATATGAAGGGTTAGGGTTGTGGTTAGAGTTGTTACGGTTAAAGAGAATAAGGATTTTAGGGTAAGGGGATCAAGGTTGTGGGAATAAAAATGTTTTTGCACGGAGTTACATCGTTTAGAGGGAAGGAGGGTGGTATTGATATATGCTTGCAGTGATAAGAAAGCTTAACAGACAACCTTGTAAAATGCAGACAACCAGAATCCTTAGAGCAATTGGGTGGAAATCACGGTGTAAGAAACATTACCACCTCAAAGAGGAAAACAGTCAAGAAAAAAATAAAATTGACTAGTAACAGGCCAGCAGCTGTGTATTTTCTGTGAAGCACTGGATAGATTGTGAACATGGATTACCCAGTCAATGGGGAAACTGGGGAGGGTCCTGGTCACCGAGAGGAAAAAAAAAATTATATAAACTGTGTTATGGAACTAGTAGGTGGCTTGTGGGACGCCTGCCATTGCAATCGTGAATAAAAATGCTACCTCACTGAGATACTTGCCTGAGCCTATGGTATTGGTTACAGAGTGTTTCTAATAAGGTGTTAGGGTTTTAAGGTTTCAGGGCTACGGCACTAGGGTTGGGTTTCAGGGTTAGGGTTTCCAGGGTTTAGGGTTAGGATTTTAAGGTTGTTAGGGTTGGAGTTATAAGGGTTAGGGTTTGGGGGTTAGTGTGTTAAGGTTTTAAAGTATTTTGTGGTTTTAGTGTTGATAGGGTTTTTAGGGTTAGGGTCTTAGGGTTTTAGTTATGGTCAGGTATTTAGGGTTAGGGTTTTAAGGTCTTATTTTTTTTTTTTTTTAAGGTTAGGGTCTCCAGCGTTAGGGCTTTGAGAATCTTTACGTTTTGGGTTAGGGTTTAGAGGGTCTTAATTTTTAGGGTTAGGGCTTTTAGGCGTAGGTCTAGTGTGGTAAATTTTATCGGGTTAGGACTGTAAGGGTTTTTAGGGTTAGGGTTTCTAGGGTTTTTTGGGGTAGGGGTTAGGGTTAGATCCGTGGGAGCCGTAGTGTTAGGGGTCAGGGTTCTTAGGTATAAGGCCCAATATTAGGGTGGAAGGCCAAACTAAGGGGGGAGCCCCCCCCAAAATTGAAGGGTCGAAGCCCCAATTTAGGGGAAGAAATGTCAAAATTGTGGGGTCCCCCAAAATAGGGCGGAAGAGCTCTTAATATTGGGGGAAACCCAAAAAAGGAGGGGGGGGGACTCTAAAATTGGGGGGACCCCCCCAAATTGGTTGTGTCCCCCCCAAAATTGGTTGTGTCCCCCCCAATTAGGGGAGGAACCCCCAAAATTGGGTGGGCGAACCCCCATATTGGGGGGGCAGAACACTTAAATGGAAGTGTGAAATTCCAGAATTGAATGTGGACCCCCCAGAACAGTCTTCAGGGGTTTAGTGTGGTAAATTTTATCGGGTTAGGGCTGCAAGGGTTTTTAGGGTTAGGGTTTCTAGGGTTTGTTGGGGTAGGGGTTAGGGTTAGATCCGTGGTTGCCATAGGCTTAGGGGTCAAGGTTCTTAGGGGTTAGGCCTAATATTAGGGCGGAAGGCCAAAATAAGAGGGGGGGAGCCCCCCCCAAAATCGAAGGGTTGAAGCCCAAAGTTAGGGGAAGGAACGTCAAAATTGTGGGGTCCCCCAAAATTGGGCGGAAGAACTTTTAATATTAGGGTGGAACCCAAAAAAGGAGGGTGGGGGACTCTAAAATTGGTTGTGTCCCCCCCAAAATTGGTTGTGTCCCCCCCAAAATTGGTTGTGTCCCCCCCAATTAGGGGAGGAACCCCCAAAATTGGGTGGGCGAACCCCCATATTGGGGGGGAAGAACACTTAAATGGAAGTGTGAAATTCCAGAATTGAATGTGGACCCCCCAGAACAGTCTTCAGGGGTTTAGTGTGGTAAATTTTATCGGGTTAGGGCTGCAAGGGTTTTTAGGGTTAGGGTTTCTAGGGTTTGTTGGGGTAGGGGTTAGGGTTAGATCCGTGGTTGCCATAGGCTTAGGGGTCAAGGTTCTTAGGGGTTAGGCCTAATATTAGGACGGAAGGCCAAAATAAGAGGGGGGGAGCCCCCCCCAAAATTGAAGGGTTGAAGCCCCAAGTTAGGGGAAGGAACGTCAAAATTGTGGGGTCCCCCAAAATTGGGCGGAAGAACTTTTAATATTAGGGTGGAACCCAAAAAAGGAGGGTGGGGGACTCTAAAATTGGTTGTGTCCCCCCCAAAATTGGTTGTGTCCCCCCCAAAATTGGTTGTGTCCCCCCCAATTAGGGGAGGAACCCCCAAAATTGGGTGGGCGAACCCCCATATTGGGGGGGCAGAACACTTAAATGGAAGTGTGAAATTCCAGAATTGAATGTGGACCCCCCAGAACAGTCTTCAGGGGTTTAGTGTGGTAAATTTTATCGGGTTAGGGCTGCAAGGGTTTTTAGGGTTAGGGTTTCTAGGGTTTGTTGGGGTAGGGGTTAGGGTTAGATCCGTGGTTGCCATAGCGTTAGGGGTCAAGGTTCTTAGGGGTTAGGCCTAATATTAGGGCGGAAGGCCAAAATAAGAGGGGGGGAGCCCCCCCCAAAATCGAAGGGTTGAAGCCCAAAGTTAGGGGAAGGAACGGCCAAATTGTGGGGTCCCCCAAAATTGGGCGGAAGAACTCTTTAATATTAGGGGGGAACCCAAAAAAGGAGGGTGGGGGACTCTACAATTGGGGGGGACCCCCAAAATTGGTCGGGTCCCCCCAAATTAGGGGAGGAACCCCAAAAATTGGGTGGGTGAACCCCCAAATTGGGGGGAAGAAGACTTAAATGGAAGTGTGAAATTCCAGAATTGAATGTGGACCCCCCCCAGACCTGGGGAGGAATCCCCAAACTTGGGGGGGACCCCCAAAATTGGGGTTAAAGCCCCAGATCCCGGGGAGCTAAGCCCCAAATTAAGGGAAGGAACCTCAAACATGTGGTGAGAACCCCAACATTGGGGGAAAGAACCTTAATATTAGGGTGGCAGGCCAAGAAAGGATGGTGGGGGCCTCCAAAATTGTGGGGGGCTTGGAATTGGGGGGAATCCCCAAAATGGAGGGGGAACCCCAAAAGTGGGGGGGGGGAGAAGCACCAAATTAGGGGAAGGAACCCCAAAATTGTGGGGAAGAACTCTGAAATGGAGAGCTGAAAACCCGAAATTGAGGGGAAACCCCCCAAAACGGCGGGAAAACCCTCCATAAACACGAAACCGGTAATGTAACAGAGCAAAAAATGGCGTCCTACGGCAAGGTGCGAGGCTCAATTTTCTGGGGAGTGCTGGGAAATGTAGTTCTTGGCCACTGGGTTTCCGGGAGTCCATATTGTTTTCCCAGAGCATGCCGGGAGATGTAGTTCTCGGACACTGGGCTTCCGGGAGGCCATGTTGGTTTCCCATCTTTGCTAGACTCCGGGTGCTCTGGCTTCACAGAGAAACCCCCAAACTGAAAAATGTACCTGCTAATATATTGGGCTCTAAATGTAGCCCTGGGTTAATTGAATAACAATCCCTGGGTAAGATTGAAGTGCAGGAGGGGTTGGCTACGGTTTTAAGAGCCGGTTTGCAGAAAAGGGATTTCCCGTTAAGAAATGGCATATACTGATTGTTCTCTTCCTTGCTCTGCCAAGACCTGAAGCACATCTTGGAAGCCAGGCAGAATCCGTGGAGCCAATGGAGTTCTCAAGCTCGACTTCAGCTTCTTCCCAGCTAGAAGAAGCAAGGACACGCCGGCTGAGTTCCACAGGCAACGCGCCCGTATCTGTAGACGAGGATTTAGAGATGCTACTTTGGGAACTCTCAGACGGCATACTGGAAGCCGAGCTCGACTTGGACCCAGGGAAGGATGAGGATGACCTCCTCCTTGAGCTTTCCAAGATGATTGATGATTGAACTGCATAGTCCTATGGTATATTAAAAAAAAAAAAAAAAAAAAAAAAAAAAAGAAAACAACTCTTCTTCTTGTTGGATACCCTGAGGTGATCCTTTTTCTAACTGAGGCTTTGCAATGAGACTTAAAGCACAGTTGGAACTGGTAGAAATTGGCAGGATCTGCACTCAGTTGTCCTAAGTTTTCCTGCTGGTCAGAGTTAAGGTCTTGTGCATGGTTCCGTAACTATAGGTGGCTACCTTTGATATCAAGAGGACAAAGCACTTGTTTCTTTTGGCACAGAAAGATGTCCATCGGCACGCTGTGGTGGCTGTGAATTGACGTAGTGGTGGAGCGATGCTCTGAAGGCTTAAACGGAAAGCTTCTTCCTTCCGCCCCCCTTGGCACAGCTCGATGTTGGGCACATTGTGAAGCCTGGGTGTTCTGATTTCTCGGACAGTTGATACCCAAATCCCGGAGTTACTATGTCAACTCTTGACTTTTATTTGTGTATGCCATTGTTTTGACTGTAATCTTTTCAGATGATGAAGCTGTAGGGGCGGGAGGGAGCAAAATAATTATTCTAGCGTTGTGGACCAAACATGCTGCCAGGAGTGGTGGTGGTGGGGTCAGCCCACCCGGCCTTACTTTCAATTATCGGGGATGATAAAATGGTGTGAAAAGCAGCAGCTCTGCGATACGGCTACGCTACCCCCACTCCCTTCTCTTGTGCTGTACCAAAGTTCCCCCAAGCTTTGGTTGGTGCTTTTTGTTGGTGACAGTAGGACTCCAGGGCGAGTAGTCGGGACTCTCCTGCAGTAACTGGGTCAATTAAGGGTTGGTTTAAGTGCCTCCTGGTTTTTAAAATTGCTCCCCTGAGCTGCTGGCTCTGCTGCCTGCTACAGCAAATGTTCGGGTGCCATCAGCGTCGCACTTGGGCATGGGCACTGACCCTGCGGAGGAGAGCTGAGACTCGCGTGTATTGTGTACCCTGCCGCCAGTGATCGTTTTCCCCTAGCAGATCTATTTTGAATCATTTCCCTAAATTTTAGAGGAACTTTAGGCTCTTTGTGCTATGATTTGTGAAGCTGTAGGGGCCCTCAGGCATTTGCTGCTGGCAGAGGAAAACCGCTTGTCGAATTTGTTGTAAATACTTTCTGTTTGGACAACAACGCCTGTGTGTGTGTGTGTGTGTGTGTGTGTGTGTGCGCGTGCTTTGACGACCCCCTGCGACGCCCCAGCTCCGCGAGGGAAGCTTTGAAGCGGCTCTGGGAAAACCTCTGCGGAAGAAACCGCTGCTAGTGACTTGCGGAAAAGGGACTCCACAATCAGTGAGATTGTAAAGTAGGTATGTTTATTCAGCGCTGGGCAGCACGGGAGGTCGTGGGCATGAAGACTGATGACTCTTCCTCGTCACCGCTAGTTGACCTCTTGTCTTTGCACAGACTCAGTTGCTCCTTGGCTCTTGTCCATCTGCAGGACCAGTTTCTCCCAGTTTCTTAAGACAGGCTCACTCTCTTATTAGGAGACTGACCTTGGTAAGGGGCCCAAGGCTTCTTGCTTTAGTTAATTGGCACAATGCACCATAGTTAGCAAAGACACTAAGTAGCATCCTAGTTTAACGCTGTCAGCGCTCTATCTCTACTTGATAAGATTCTCCTAACTCCCTCTCTCACTGGAGCCCACGCAGCCCTCCGTCCTGCCGAAGGACTTCACGGGGACTTCTGCCGGCTCCGGGTGCCCGCACACAGACAGAAATGGCTTTGAGAGAAAACAATCAGGAGGAGGAGAGCTCAGAGACTGCGGCCGGCTTCGGCCACCTTCCCCTCGCTTTCCCTCTCCGTGTTCAAACCGAGCACTGTTCTGCCGTCAACCTTCGCTGCCTCTGCCCGCGGCGCCGGGCTTTCGCGGGTGCCATTGCTCCTCTACATATTTTATCCTTCCTTTTGTAAGGAATGGTCCAGCAATTCGTGTCACTAAGGGATTTGAAGGGTTACCATCGAGGCCCGGGTCTAGGTGATAAGAGAACAAAGGGGTTTTTAGGGAAAAGTGCTGACTACTGCAGGGGATGTTGCTAGAGTTTCTGAAATCCGGCGCAGAGGCTCCCAAACGAGGAGGAAGGGGGAGCTGAAGGACAATTGAAGGACAAAAGCCTGAGAGGAAGACAACCAGCATTCAGCCCGAGCAAGCCCCGAGAGACCACCAGAGACTGGTACGCAGGCGCCCCTGGGAGGGGTTTCGGATTCCGGAAACCAATTCTAATAACCCTGCCTCTTCTCGAAGTAGTAATGAATATGTATTAGCCTGGGAGCATCAAAACCAGCCGCCTTACGTAACAGGCGTGCGTCCTGGGGGAGCAGAGACTCCCGGCGCACCCAGCGCTGCTTGCTTGCCTCTATTCGTTTAATAAATTGTAAACTTTGATTGTAATCCTATTTGGATTTATAACAGCCATTTATAACACTTTTTATATTTGTATTTTATTTAAGGCTGTCTTGCCCCCCTCCCCCCCCAGCCTCGCTGCTCGCCAATAAAGCTGGCGCAGGGGCTAAGGGATTTGAAGGGCCTGCTTGTACACCTAAGGGATCTGAGGGCCTGCTTGTACACCTTTGGGGACTGCCTCTTTTGGGGGGGGGGGGGGGTGTTAGGAGCTGCTTGTATACTTTTTTAGGCATTCCTCTGAGAGGGGGTTGGGAGCTTCGTGTATACTGGGGGGGGAGGGCCTCCCTCGAGGTGGAAGCGGGGGGGGTTGGAGCGTTTCTACGCTGTAGGGGCCTGCCTGTACACTTTTGGGGCCTGCCTTGGAGGGGTTGGGAACTGCTTGTACACCTTTGGGGCCTGCGTCTGCGCGGGGCGGGGGGGGTTAGGGGGTTGGAGCTGGTTTTAACCTTTTGGGCTTGCATCTGGAGGGGCTTGGGGCCTGCCTTTGGGGGGGTGGTTGTGAGCTGCTTGTATACCGTAGGGGCCTGCTTGTACACCTTTGGGGCCTGCGTCTGGGGGGGGGTGGGAGCTGCTTGTACACTGTTAGGGCCTGCCTTGGGGGAGGGGTTGGGGCATGTGCCTTGGGGGCATGGGGTTGGGAGCTGCTTCTACGCTGTAGGGGTCTGGGTCTTGGGGGGTTGGGGCTGTTTGTACACCTTTGGGGCGTGCCTCTGGGGAGGATGGGGAGTTGCTTGTACACCTTTGGGGCCTGTGTCTGGGGGGGGGTTGGGGCCTGTGCCGGGGGGGTTGGGAGCTGCTTGTACGCTCTAGGGTCCTCTGGCAGGCTTTGGGGCCTCCCTTTGAGGGGGGCAGTTGGGAGCTGGTTGTACACCTTTGGGGCCTGAGTCTGGGGTGTGGGGGCTGGGGCTGAGGCCTGGGGCCTGGGGCATGCATCTGGGTGGTGGTGGGGGGGGGTCCAGTTCATGGGGGGGGGGTGGGTTGGGAGCTGCTTGTGGACAGTTGGGGTCTGCATCCGGGTGTGGCTGGGGCCTGCTTGTAGACTTCTGCAGCCTGTGTCTGGTGTTTGGGGGCTTTTCTGTAGTGTTTGGGGATTGCATTTTGGCTTTGGGATGTGTCTAGAGCTTCTGGGGCCTAGCTGTAGTGCTTGGGGCCTGCGTCTGGGGCTTTTCTGTAGCATTTTGGTAGCGTGTTTGTGATTTGGGGTCTGTATCCAGGGTTTTGCCTTTTTTGTAGTTTTCAGCTTTGTGTCTGTTTCTTTGTTGGTTGCCTGGGGTTTGGGGTTTGGATCATTAGTCAGTGTCATTAGCGTCGGGGGGTTGATATGAAGGGTTAGGGTTGTGGTTAGAGTTGTTACGGTTAAAGAGAATAAGGATTTTAGGGTAAGGGGATCAAGGTTGTGGGAATAAAAATGTTTTTGCACAGAGTTACATCGTTTAGAGGGAAGGAAGGTGGTATTGATATATGCTTGCAGTGATAAGAAAGCTTAACAGACAACCTTGTAAAATGCAGACAACCAGAATCCTTAGAGCAATTGGGTGGAAATCACGGTGTAAGAAACATTACCACCTCAAAGAGGAAAACAGTCAAGAAAAAAATAAAATTGACTAGTAACAGGCCAGCAGCTGTGTATTTTCTGTGAAGCACTGGATAGATCGTGAACATGGATTACTCAGTCAATGGGGAAACTGGGGAGGGTCCTGGTCACCGAAGAAAAAAAAAAATTATATAAACTGTGTTATGGAACTAGTAGGTGGCTTGTGGGACGCCTGCCATTGCAATCGTGAATAAAAATGCTACCTCACTGAGATACTTGCCTGAGCCTATGGTATTGGTTACAGAGTGTTTCTAATAAGGTGTTAGGGTTTTAAGGTTTCAGGGCTAAGGCACTAGGGTTGGGTTTCAGGGTTAGGGTTTCCAGGGTTTAGGGTTAGGATTTTAAGGTTGTTAGGGTTGGAGTTATAAGGGTTAGGGTTTGGGGGTTAGTGTGTTAAGGTTTTAAAGTATTTTGTGGTTTTAGTGTTGATAGGGTTTTTAGGGTTAGGGTCTTAGGGTTTTAGTTATGGTCAGGTATTTAGGGTTAGGGTTTTAAGGTCTTATTTTTTTTTTTTTTAAGGTTAGGGTCTCCAGCGTTAGGGCTTTGAGAATCTTTACGTTTTGGGTTAGGGTTTAGAGGGTCTTAATTTTTAGGGTTAGGGCTTTTAGGCGTAGGTCTAGTGTGGTAAATTTTATCGGGTTAGGACTGTAAGGGTTTTTAGGGTTAGGGTTTCTAGGGTTTTTTGGGGTAGGGGTTAGGGTTAGATCCGTGGGAGCCGTAGTGTTAGGGGTCAGGGTTCCTAGGGGTAAGGCCCAATATTAGGGTGGAAGGCCAAACTAAGGGGGGAGCCCCCCCCAAAATTGAAGGGTCGAAGCCCCAATTTAGGGGAAGAAACGTCAAAATTGTGGGGTCCCCCAAAATTGGGCGGAAGAGCTCTTAATATTGGGGGAAACCCAAAAAAGGAGGGTGGGGGACTCTAAAATTGGTTGTGTCCCCCCCAAATTGGTTGTGTCCCCCCCAAAATTGGTTGTGTCCCCCCCAATTAGGGGAGGAACCCCCAAAATTGGGTGGGCGAACCCCCATATTGGGGGGGCAGAACACTTAAATGGAAGTGTGAAATTCCAGAATTGAATGTGGACCCCCCAGAACAGTCTTCAGGGGTTTAGTGTGGTAAATTTTATCGGGTTAGGGCTGTAAGGGTTTTTAGGGTTAGGGTTTCTAGGGTTTGTTGGGGTAGGGGTTAGGGTTAGATCCATGGTTGCCATAGGGTTAGGGGTCAAGGTTCTTAGGGGTTAGGCCTAATATTAGGGCGGAAGGCCAAAATAAGAGGGTGGGAGCCCCCCCCAAAATTGAAGGGTTGAAGCCCCAAGTTAGGGGAAGGAACGTCAAAACTGTGGGGTCCCCCAAAATTGGGCGGAAGTACTTTTAATATTAGGGGGGAACCCAAAAAAGGAGGGTGGGGGACTCTAAAATCAGTTGTGTCCCCCCCAAATTAGGGGAGGAACCCCCAAAATTGGGTGGGCGAACCCCCATATTGGGGGGGAAGAACACTTAAATGGAAGTGTGAAATTCCAGAATTGAATGTGGACCCCCCAGAACAGTCTTCAGGGGTTTAGTGTGGTAAATTTTATCGGGTTAGGGCTGCAAGGGTTTTTAGGGTTAGGGTTTCTAGGGTTTGTTGGGGTAGGGGTTAGGGTTAGATCCGTGGTTGCCATAGGCTTAGGGGTCAAGGTTCTTAGGGGTTAGGCCTAATATTAGGGCGGAAGGCCAAAATAAGAGGGGGGGAGCCCCCCCCAAAATCGAAGGGTTGAAGCCCAAAGTTAGGGGAAGGAACGGCCAAATTGTGGGGTCCCCCAAAATTGGGCGGAAGAACTCTTTAATATTAGGGGGGAACCCAAAAAAGGAGGGTGGGGGACTCTACAATTGGGGGGGACCCCCAAAATTGGTCGGGTCCCCCCAAATTAGGGGAGGAACCCCCAAAATTGGGTGGGTGAACCCCCATACTGGGGGGGAAGAACACTTAAATGGAAGTGTGAAATTCCAGAATTGAATGTGGACCCCCCCCAGACCTGGGGAGGAATCCCCAAACTTGGGGGGGACCCCCAAAATTGGGGTTAAAGCCCCAGATCCCGGGGAGCTAAGCCCCAAATTAAGAGAAGGAACCTCAAACATGTGGTGAGAACCCCAACATTGGGGGAAAGAACCTTAATATTAGGGTGGCAGGCCAAGAAAGGATGGTGGGGGCCTCCAAAATTGTGGGGGGCTTGGAATTGGGGGGAATCCCCAAAATGGAGGGGGAACCCCAAAAGTGGGGGGGGGGCGAAGCACCAAATTAGGGGAAGGAACCCCAAAATTGCGGGGAAGAACTCTGAAATGGAGAGCTGAAAACCCGAAATTGAGGGGAAACCCCCCAAAACGGCGGGAAAACCCTCCATAAACACGAAACTGGTAATGTAACAGAGCAAAAAATGGCGTCCTACGGCATGGTGCGAGGCTCAATTTTCTGGGGAGTGCTGGGAAATGTAGTTCTTGGCCACCGGGTTTCCGGGAGTCCATATTGTTTTCCCAGAGCATGCCGGGAGATGTAGTTCTCGGACACTGGGCTTCCGGGAGGCCATGTTGGTTTCCCATCTTTGCTAGACTCCGGGTGCTCTGGCTTCACAGAGAAACCCCCAAACTGAAAAATGTACCTGCTAATATATTGGGCTCTAAATGTAGCCCTGGGTTAATTGAATAACAATCCCTGGGTAAGATTGAAGTGCAGGAGGGGTTGGCTACGGTTTTAAGAGCCGGTTTGCAGAAAAGGGATTTCCCGTTAAGAAATGGCATATACTGATTGTTCTCTTCCTTGCTCTGCCAAGACCTGAGGCACATCTTGGAAGCCAGGCAGAATCCGTGGAGCCAATGGAGTTCTCAAGCTCGACTTCAGCTTCTTCCCAGCTAGAAGAAGCAAGGACACGCCGGCTGAGTTCCACAGGCAACGCGCCCGTATCTGTAGACGAGGATTTAGAGATGCTACTTTGGGAACTCTCAGACGGCATACTGGAAGCCGAGCTCGACTTGGACCCAGGGAAGGATGAGGATGACCTCCTCCTTGAGCTTTCCAAGATGATTGATGATTGAACTGCATAGTCCTATGGTATATTAAAAAAAAAAAAAAAAAAAAAGAAAACAACTCTTCTTCTTGTTGGATACCCTGAGGTGATCCTTTTTCTAACTGAGGCTTTGCAATGAGACTTAAAGCACAGTTGGAACTGGTAGAAATTGGCAGGATCTGCACTCAGTTGTCCTAAGTTTTCCTGCTGGTCAGAGTTAAGGTCTTGTGCATGGTTCCGTAACTATAGGTGGCTACCTTTGATATCAAGAGGACAAAGCACTTGTTTCTTTTGGCACAGAAAGATGTCCATCGGCACGCTGTGGTGGCTGTGAATTGACGTAGTGATGGAGCGATGCTCTGAAGGCTTAAACGGAAAGCTTCTTCCTTCCGCCCCCCCTTGGCACAGCTCGATGTTGGGCACATTGTGAAGCCTGGGTGTTCTGATTTCTCGGACAGTTGATACCCAAATCCCGGAGTTACTATGTCAACTCTTGACTTTTATTTGTGTATGCCATTGTTTTGACTGTAATCTTTTCAGATGATGAAGCTGTAGGGGCGGGAGGGAGCAAAATAATTATTCTAGCGTTGTGGACCAAACATGCTGCCAGGAGTGGTGGTGGTGGGGTCAGCCCACCCGGCCTTACTTTCAATTATCAGGGATGATAAAATGGTGTGAAAAGCAGCAGCTCTGCGATACGGCTACGCTACCCCCACTCCCTTCTCTTGTGCTGTACCAAAGTTCCCCCAAGCTTTGGTTGGTGCTTTTTGCTGGTGACAGTAGGACTCCAGGGCGAGTAGTCGGGACTCTCCTGCAGTAACTGGGTCAATTAAGGGTTGGTTTAAGTGCCTCCTGGTTTTTAAAATAGCTCCCCTGAGCTGCTGGCTCTGCTGCCTGCTACAGCAAATGTTCGGGTGCCATCAGCGTCGCACTTGGGCGTGGGCACTGACCCTGCGGAGGAGAGCTGAGACTCGCGTGTATTGTGTACCCTGCCGCCAGTGATCGTTTTCCCCTAGCAGATCTATTTTGAATCATTTCCCTAAATTTTAGAGGAACTTTAGGCTCTTTGTGCTATGGTTTGTGAAGCTGTAGGGGCCCTCAGGCATTTGCTGCTGGCAGAGGAAAACCGCTTGTCGAATTTGTTGTAAATACTTTCTGTTTGGACAACAACGCCTGTGTGTGTGTGTGTGTGTGTGTGTGTGTGTGTGCGTGCTTTGACGACCCCCTGCGACGCCCCAGCTCCGCGAGGGAAGCTTTGAAGCGGCTCTGGGAAAACCTCTGCGGAAGAAATTGCTGCTAGTGACTTGCGGAAAAGGGACTCCACAATCAGTGAGATTGTAAAGTAGGTATGTTTATTCAGCGCTGGGCAGCACGGGAGGTCGTGGGCATGAAGATTGATGACTCTTCCTCGTCACCGCTAGTTGACCTCTTGTCTTTGCACAGACTCAGTTGCTCCTTGGCTCTTGTCCATCTGCAGGACCAGTTTCTCCCAGTTTCTTAAGACAGGCTCACTCTCTTATTAGGAGACTGACCTTGGTAAGGGGCCCAAGGCTTCTTGCTTTAGTTAATTGGCACAATGCACCATAGTTAGCAAAGACACTAAGTAGCATCCTAGTTTAACGCTGTCAGCGCTCTATCTCTACTTGATAAGATTCTCCTAACTCCCTCTCTCACTGGAGCCCACGCAGCCCTCCGTCCTGCCGAAGGACTTCACGGGGACTTCTGCCGGCTCCGGGTGCCCGCACACAGACAGAAATGGCTTTGAGAGAAAACAATCAGGAGGAGGAGAGCTCAGAGACTGCGGCCGGCTTCGGCCACCTTCCCCTCGCTTTCCCTCTCCGTGTTCAAACCGAGCACTGTTCTGCCGTCAACCTTCGCTGCCTCTGCCCGCGGCGCCGGGCTTTCGCGGGTGCCATTGCTCCTCTACATATTTTATCCTTCCTTTTGTAAGGAATGGTCCAGCAATTCGTGTCACTAAGGGATTTGAAGGGTTACCATCGAGGCCCGGGTCTAGGTGATAAGAGAACAAAGGGGTTTTTAGGGAAAAGTGCTGACTACTGCAGGGGATGTTGCTAGAGTTTCTGAAATCCGGCGCAGAGGCTCCCAAACGAGGAGGAAGGGGGAGCTGAAGGACAATTGAAGGACAAAAGCCTGAGAGGAAGACAACCAGCATTCAGCCCGAGCAAGCCCCGAGAGACCACCAGAGACTGGTACGCAGGCGCCCCTGGGAGGGGTTTCGGATTCCGGAAACCAATTCTAATAACCCTTCCTCTTCTCGAAGTAGTAATGAATATGTATTAGCCTGGGAGCATCAAAACCAGCCGCCTTACGTAACAGGCGTGCGTCCTGGGGGAGCAGAGACTCCCGGCGCACCCAGCGCTGCTTGCTTGCCTCTATTCGTTTAATAAATTGTAAACTTTGATTGTAATCCTATTTGGATTTATAACAGCCATTTATAACACTTTTTATATTTGTATTTTATTTAAGGCTGTCTTGCCCCCCTCCCCCCCCAGCCTCGCTGCTCGCCAATAAAGCTGGCGCAGGGGCTAAGGGATTTGAAGGGCCTGCTTGTACACCTAAGGGATTTGAGGGCCTGCTTGTACACCTTTGGGGACTGCCTCTTTTGGGGGGGGGGGGGGGGTGTTAGGAGCTGCTTGTATACTTTTTTAGGCATTCCTCTGAGAGGGGGTTGGGAGCTTCGTGTATACTGGGGGGGAGGGCCTCCCTCGAGGTGGAAGCGGGGGGGGTTGGAGCGTTTCTACACTGTAGGGGCCTGCCTGTACACTTTTGGGGCCTGCCTTGGAGGGGTTGGGAACTGCTTGTACACCTTTGGGGCCTGCGTCTGCGCGGGGCGGGGGGGGGTTGGGGGGTTGGAGCTGGTTTTAACCTTTTGGGCTTGCATCTGGAGGGGGTTGGGGCCTGCCTTTGGGGGGGTGGTTGTGAGCTGCTTGTATACTGTAGGGGCCTGCTTGTACACCTTTGGGGCCTGCGTCTTGGGGGGGGTGGGAGCTGCTTGTACACTGTTAGGGCCTGCCTTGGGGGAGGGGTTGGGGCATGTGCCTTGGGGGCATGGGGTTGGGAGCTGCTTCTACGCTGTAGGGGTCTGGGTCTTGGGGGGTTGGGGCTGTTTGTACACCTTTGGGGCGTGCCTCTGGGGACGATGGGGAGTTGCTTGTACACCTTTGGGGCCTGTGTCTGGGGTGTGGGCGCTGGGGCTGAGGCCTGGGGCCTGGGGCATGCATCTGGGTGGTGGTGGTGGGGGGTCCAGTTCATGGGGGGGTGGGTTGGGAGCTGCTTGTGTTGGGGTCTGCATCCGGGTGTGGCTGGGGCCTGCTTGTAGACTTCTGCAGCCTGTGTCTGGTGTTTGGGGGCTTTTCTGTAGTGTTTGGGGATTGCATTTTGGCTTTGGGATGTGTCTAGAGCTTCTGGGGCCTAGCTGTAGTGCTTGGGGCCTGCGTCTGGGGCTTTTCTGTAGCATTTTGGTAGCGTGTTTGTGATTTGGGGTCTGTATCCAGGGTTTTGCCTTTTTTGTAGTTTTCAGCTTTGTGTCTGTTTCTTTGTTGGTTGCCTGGGGTTTGGGGTTTGGATCATTAGTCAGTGTCATTAGCGTCGGGGGGTTGATATGAAGGGTTAGGGTTGTGGTTAGAGTTGTTAGGGTTAAACAGAATAAGGATTTTAGGGTAAGGGGATCAAGGTTGTGGGAATAAAAATGTTTTTGCACAGAGTTACATCGTTTAGAGGGAAGGAGGGTGGTATTGATATATGCTTGCAGTGATAAGAAAGCTTAACAGACAACCTTGTAAAATGCAGACAACCAGAATCCTTAGAGCAATTGGGTGGAAATCACGGTGTAAGAAACATTACCACCTCAAAGAGGAAAACAGTCAAGAAAAAAATAAAACTGACTAGTAACAGGCCAGCAGCTGTGTATTTTCTGTGAAGCACTGGATAGATCGTGAACATGGATTACCCAGTCAATGGGGAAACTGGGGAGGGTCCTGGTCACCGAGAGGAAACAAAAATTAAATAAACTGTCTTATGGAACTAGTAGGTGGCTTGTGGGACGCCTGCCATTGCAATCGTGAATAAAAATGCTACCTCACTGAGATACTTGCCTGAGCCTATGGTATTGGTTACAGAGTGTTTCTAATAAGGTGTTAGGGTTTTAAGGTTTCAGGGCTAAGGCACTAGGGTTGGGTTTCAGGGTTAGGGTTTCCAGGGTTTAGGGTTAGGATTTTAAGGTTGTTAGGGTTGGAGTTATAAGGGTTAGGGTTTGGGGGTTAGTGTGTTAAGGTTTTAAAGTATTTTGTGGTTTTAGTGTTGATAGGGTTTTTAGGGTTAGGGACTTAGGGTTTTAGTTATGGTCAGGTATTTAGGGTTAGGGTTTTAAGGTCTTATTTTTTTTTTTTTAAGGTTAGGGTCTCCAGCGTTAGGGCTTTGAGAATCTTTACGTTTTGGGTTAGGGTTTAGAGGGTCTTAATTTTTAGGGTTAGGGCTTTTAGGCGTAGGTCTAGTGTGGTAAATTTTATCGGGTTAGGACTGTAAGGGTTTTTAGGGTTAGGGTTTCTAGGGTTTTTTGGGGTAGGGGTTAGGGTTAGATCCGTGGGAGCCGTAGTGTTAGGGGTCAGGGTTCTTAGGGGTAAGGCCCAATATTAGGGTGGAAGGCCAAACTAAGGGGGGAGCCCCCCCCAAAATTGAAGGGTCGAAGCCCCAATTTAGGGGAAGAAACGTCAAAATTGTGGGGTCCCCCAAAATTGGGCGGAAGAGCTCTTAATATTGGGGGAAACCCAAAAAAGGAGGGTGGAGGACTCTAAAATTGGGGGGACCCCCCCAAATTGGTTGTGTCCCCCCCCAAATTGGTTGTGTCCCCCCCAAAATTGGTTGTGTCCCCCCCAATTAGGGGAGGAACCCCCAAAATTGGGTGGGCGAACCCCCATATTGGGGGGGAAGAACACTTAAATGGAAGTGTGAAATTCCAGAATTGAATGTGGACCCCCCAGAACAGTCTTCAGGGGTTTAGTGTGGTAAATTTTATCGGGTTAGGGCTGCAAGGGTTTTTAGGGTTAGGGTTTCTAGGGTTTGTTGGGGTAGGGGTTAGGGTTAGATCCGTGGTTGCCATAGGCTTGGGGGTCAAGGTTCTTAGGGGTTAGGCCTAATATTAGGACGGAAGGCCAAAATAAGAGGGGGGGAGCCCCCCCCAAAATTGAAGGGTTGAAGCCCCAAGTTAGGGGAAGGAACGTCAAAATTGTGGGGTCCCCCAAAATTGGGCGGAAGAACTTTTAATATTAGGGTGGAACCCAAAAAAGGAGGGTGGGGGACTCTAAAATTGGTTGTGTCCCCCCCAAAATTGGTTGTGTCCCCCCCAAAATTGGTTGTGTCCCCCCCAATTAGGGGAGGAACCCCCAAAATTGGGTGGGCGAACCCCCATATTGGGGGGGAAGAACACTTAAATGGAAGTGTGAAATTCCAGAATTGAATGTGGACCCCCCAGAACAGTCTTCAGGGGTTTAGTGTGGTAAATTTTATCGGGTTAGGGCTGCAAGGGTTTTTAGGGTTAGGGTTTCTAGGGTTTGTTGGGGTAGGGGTTAGGGTTAGATCCGTGGTTGCCATAGGCTTAGGGGTCAAGGTTCTTAGGGGTTAGGCCTAATATTAGGGCGGAAGGCCAAAATAAGAGGGGGGGAGCCCCCCCCAAAATCGAAGGGTTGAAGCCCAAAGTTAGGGGAAGGAACGGCCAAATTGTGGGGTCCCCCAAAATTGGGCGGAAGAACTCTTTAATATTAGGGGGGAACCCAAAAAAGGAGGGTGGGGGACTCTACAATTGGGGGGGACCCCCAAAATTGGTCGGGTCCCCCCAAATTAGGGGAGGAACCCCCAAAATTGGGTGGGTGAACCCCCAAATTGGGGGGAAGAAGACTTAAATGGAAGTGTGAAATTCCAGAATTGAATGTGGACCCCCCCCAGACCTGGGGAGGAATCCCCAAACTTGGGGGGGACCCCCAAAATTGGGGTTAAAGCCCCAGATCCCGGGGAGCTAAGCCCCAAATTAAGGGAAGGAACCTCAAACATGTGGTGAGAACCCCAACATTGGGGGAAAGAACCTTAATATTAGGGTGGCAGGCCAAGAAAGGATGGTGGGGGCCTCCAAAATTGTGGGGGGCTTGGAATTGGGGGGAATCCCCAAAATGGAGGGGGAACCCCAAAAGTGGGGGGGGGGAGAAGCACCAAATTAGGGGAAGGAACCCCAAAATTGTGGGGAAGAACTCTGAAATGGAGAGCTGAAAACCCGAAATTGAGGGGAAACCCCCCAAAACGGCGGGAAAACCCTCCATAAACACGAAACCGGTAATGTAACAGAGCAAAAAATGGCGTCCTACGGCAAGGTGCGAGGCTCAATTTTCTGGGGAGTGCTGGGAAATGTAGTTCTTGGCCACTGGGTTTCCGGGAGTCCATATTGTTTTCCCAGAGCATGCCGGGAGATGTAGTTCTCGGACACTGGGCTTCCGGGAGGCCATGTTGGTTTCCCATCTTTGCTAGACTCCGGGTGCTCTGGCTTCACAGAGAAACCCCCAAACTGAAAAATGTACCTGCTAATATATTGGGCTCTAAATGTAGCCCTGGGTTAATTGAATAACAATCCCTGGGTAAGATTGAAGTGCAGGAGGGGTTGGCTACGGTTTTAAGAGCCGGTTTGCAGAAAAGGGATTTCCCGTTAAGAAATGGCATATACTGATTGTTCTCTTCCTTGCTCTGCCAAGACCTGAAGCACATCTTGGAAGCCAGGCAGAATCCGTGGAGCCAATGGAGTTCTCAAGCTCGACTTCAGCTTCTTCCCAGCTAGAAGAAGCAAGGACACGCCGGCTGAGTTCCACAGGCAACGCGCCCGTATCTGTAGACGAGGATTTAGAGATGCTACTTTGGGAACTCTCAGACGGCATACTGGAAGCCGAGCTCGACTTGGACCCAGGGAAGGATGAGGATGACCTCCTCCTTGAGCTTTCCAAGATGATTGATGATTGAACTGCATAGTCCTATGGTATATTAAAAAAAAAAAAAAAAAAAAAAAAAAAAGAAAACAACTCTTCTTCTTGTTGGATACCCTGAGGTGATCCTTTTTCTAACTGAGGCTTTGCAATGAGACTTAAAGCACAGTTGGAACTGGTAGAAATTGGCAGGATCTGCACTCAGTTGTCCTAAGTTTTCCTGCTGGTCAGAGTTAAGGTCTTGTGCATGGTTCCGTAACTATAGGTGGCTACCTTTGATATCAAGAGGACAAAGCACTTGTTTCTTTTGGCACAGAAAGATGTCCATCGGCACGCTGTGGTGGCTGTGAATTGACGTAGTGGTGGAGCGATGCTCTGAAGGCTTAAACGGAAAGCTTCTTCCTTCCGCCCCCCTTGGCACAGCTCGATGTTGGGCACATTGTGAAGCCTGGGTGTTCTGATTTCTCGGACAGTTGATACCCAAATCCCGGAGTTACTATGTCAACTCTTGACTTTTATTTGTGTATGCCATTGTTTTGACTGTAATCTTTTCAGATGATGAAGCTGTAGGGGCGGGAGGGAGCAAAATAATTATTCTAGCGTTGTGGACCAAACATGCTGCCAGGAGTGGTGGTGGTGGGGTCAGCCCACCCGGCCTTACTTTCAATTATCGGGGATGATAAAATGGTGTGAAAAGCAGCAGCTCTGCGATACGGCTACGCTACCCCCACTCCCTTCTCTTGTGCTGTACCAAAGTTCCCCCAAGCTTTGGTTGGTGCTTTTTGTTGGTGACAGTAGGACTCCAGGGCGAGTAGTCGGGACTCTCCTGCAGTAACTGGGTCAATTAAGGGTTGGTTTAAGTGCCTCCTGGTTTTTAAAATTGCTCCCCTGAGCTGCTGGCTCTGCTGCCTGCTACAGCAAATGTTCGGGTGCCATCAGCGTCGCACTTGGGCATGGGCACTGACCCTGCGGAGGAGAGCTGAGACTCGCGTGTATTGTGTACCCTGCCGCCAGTGATCGTTTTCCCCTAGCAGATCTATTTTGAATCATTTCCCTAAATTTTAGAGGAACTTTAGGCTCTTTGTGCTATGATTTGTGAAGCTGTAGGGGCCCTCAGGCATTTGCTGCTGGCAGAGGAAAACCGCTTGTCGAATTTGTTGTAAATACTTTCTGTTTGGACAACAACGCCTGTGTGTGTGTGTGTGTGTGTGTGTGTGTGTGCGCGTGCTTTGACGACCCCCTGCGACGCCCCAGCTCCGCGAGGGAAGCTTTGAAGCGGCTCTGGGAAAACCTCTGCGGAAGAAACCGCTGCTAGTGACTTGCGGAAAAGGGACTCCACAATCAGTGAGATTGTAAAGTAGGTATGTTTATTCAGCGCTGGGCAGCACGGGAGGTCGTGGGCATGAAGACTGATGACTCTTCCTCGTCACCGCTAGTTGACCTCTTGTCTTTGCACAGACTCAGTTGCTCCTTGGCTCTTGTCCATCTGCAGGACCAGTTTCTCCCAGTTTCTTAAGACAGGCTCACTCTCTTATTAGGAGACTGACCTTGGTAAGGGGCCCAAGGCTTCTTGCTTTAGTTAATTGGCACAATGCACCATAGTTAGCAAAGACACTAAGTAGCATCCTAGTTTAACGCTGTCAGCGCTCTATCTCTACTTGATAAGATTCTCCTAACTCCCTCTCTCACTGGAGCCCACGCAGCCCTCCGTCCTGCCGAAGGACTTCACGGGGACTTCTGCCGGCTCCGGGTGCCCGCACACAGACAGAAATGGCTTTGAGAGAAAACAATCAGGAGGAGGAGAGCTCAGAGACTGCGGCCGGCTTCGGCCACCTTCCCCTCGCTTTCCCTCTCCGTGTTCAAACCGAGCACTGTTCTGCCGTCAACCTTCGCTGCCTCTGCCCGCGGCGCCGGGCTTTCGCGGGTGCCATTGCTCCTCTACATATTTTATCCTTCCTTTTGTAAGGAATGGTCCAGCAATTCGTGTCACTAAGGGATTTGAAGGGTTACCATCGAGGCCCGGGTCTAGGTGATAAGAGAACAAAGGGGTTTTTAGGGAAAAGTGCTGACTACTGCAGGGGATGTTGCTAGAGTTTCTGAAATCCGGCGCAGAGGCTCCCAAACGAGGAGGAAGGGGGAGCTGAAGGACAATTGAAGGACAAAAGCCTGAGAGGAAGACAACCAGCATTCAGCCCGAGCAAGCCCCGAGAGACCACCAGAGACTGGTACGCAGGCGCCCCTGGGAGGGGTTTCGGATTCCGGAAACCAATTCTAATAACCCTGCCTCTTCTCGAAGTAGTAATGAATATGTATTAGCCTGGGAGCATCAAAACCAGCCGCCTTACGTAACAGGCGTGCGTCCTGGGGGAGCAGAGACTCCCGGCGCACCCAGCGCTGCTTGCTTGCCTCTATTCGTTTAATAAATTGTAAACTTTGATTGTAATCCTATTTGGATTTATAACAGCCATTTATAACACTTTTTATATTTGTATTTTATTTAAGGCTGTCTTGCCCCCCTCCCCCCCCAGCCTCGCTGCTCGCCAATAAAGCTGGCGCAGGGGCTAAGGGATTTGAAGGGCCTGCTTGTACACCTAAGGGATTTGAGGGCCTGCTTGTACACCTTTGGGGACTGCCTCTTTTGGGGGGGGGGGGGGCGGTGTTAGGAGCTGCTTGTATACTTTTTTAGGCATTCCTCTGAGAGGGGGTTGGGAGCTTCGTGTATACTGGGGGGGGAGGGCCTCCCTCGAGGTGGAAGCGGGGGGGGTTGGAGCGTTTCTACACTGTAGGGGCCTGCCTGTACACTTTTGGGGCCTGCCTTGGAGGGGTTGGGAACTGCTTGTACACCTTTGGGGCCTGCGTCTGCGCGGGGCGGGGGGGGTTAGGGGGTTGGAGCTGGTTTTAACCTTTTGGGCTTGCATCTGGAGGGGCTTGGGGCCTGCCTTTGGGGGGGTGGTTGTGAGCTGCTTGTATACCGTAGGGGCCTGCTTGTACACCTTTGGGGCCTGCGTCTGGGGGGGGGTGGGAGCTGCTTGTACACTGTTAGGGCCTGCCTTGGGAGAGGGGTTGGGGCATGTGCCTTGGGGGCATGGGGTTGGGAGCTGCTTCTACGCTGTAGGGGTCTGGGTCTTGGGGGGTTGGGGCTGTTTGTACACCTTTGGGGCGTGCCTCTGGGGAGGATGGGGAGTTGCTTGTACACCTTTGGGGCCTGTGTCTGGGGGGGGGTTGGGGCCTGTGCCGGGGGGGTTGGGAGCTGCTTGTACGCTCTAGGGTCCTCTGGCAGGCTTTGGGGCCTCCCTTTGAGGGGGGCAGTTGGGAGCTGGTTGTACACCTTTGGGGCCTGAGTCTGGGGTGTGGGGGCTGGGGCTGAGGCCTGGGGCCTGGGGCATGCATCTGGGTGGTGGTGGGGGGGGGTCCAGTTCATGGGGGGGGGGTGGGTTGGGAGCTGCTTGTGGACAGTTGGGGTCTGCATCCGGGTGTGGCTGGGGCCTGCTTGTAGACTTCTGCAGCCTGTGTCTGGTGTTTGGGGGCTTTTCTGTAGTGTTTGGGGATTGCATTTTGGCTTTGGGATGTGTCTAGAGCTTCTGGGGCCTAGCTGTAGTGCTTGGGGCCTGCGTCTGGGGCTTTTCTGTAGCATTTTGGTAGCGTGTTTGTGATTTGGGGTCTGTATCCAGGGTTTTGCCTTTTTTGTAGTTTTCAGCTTTGTGTCTGTTTCTTTGTTGGTTGCCTGGGGTTTGGGGTTTGGATCATTAGTCAGTGTCATTAGCGTCGGGGGGTTGATATGAAGGGTTAGGGTTGTGGTTAGAGTTGTTACGGTTAAAGAGAATAAGGATTTTAGGGTAAGGGGATCAAGGTTGTGGGAATAAAAATGTTTTTGCACAGAGTTACATCGTTTAGAGGGAAGGAAGGTGGTATTGATATATGCTTGCAGTGATAAGAAAGCTTAACAGACAACCTTGTAAAATGCAGACAACCAGAATCCTTAGAGCAATTGGGTGGAAATCACGGTGTAAGAAACATTACCACCTCAAAGAGGAAAACAGTCAAGAAAAAAATAAAATTGACTAGTAACAGGCCAGCAGCTGTGTATTTTCTGTGAAGCACTGGATAGATCGTGAACATGGATTACTCAGTCAATGGGGAAACTGGGGAGGGTCCTGGTCACCGAAGAAAAAAAAAAATTATATAAACTGTGTTATGGAACTAGTAGGTGGCTTGTGGGACGCCTGCCATTGCAATCGTGAATAAAAATGCTACCTCACTGAGATACTTGCCTGAGCCTATGGTATTGGTTACAGAGTGTTTCTAATAAGGTGTTAGGGTTTTAAGGTTTCAGGGCTAAGGCACTAGGGTTGGGTTTCAGGGTTAGGGTTTCCAGGGTTTAGGGTTAGGATTTTAAGGTTGTTAGGGTTGGAGTTATAAGGGTTAGGGTTTGGGGGTTAGTGTGTTAAGGTTTTAAAGTATTTTGTGGTTTTAGTGTTGATAGGGTTTTTAGGGTTAGGGTCTTAGGGTTTTAGTTATGGTCAGGTATTTAGGGTTAGGGTTTTAAGGTCTTATTTTTTTTTTTTTTAAGGTTAGGGTCTCCAGCGTTAGGGCTTTGAGAATCTTTACGTTTTGGGTTAGGGTTTAGAGGGTCTTAATTTTTAGGGTTAGGGCTTTTAGGCGTAGGTCTAGTGTGGTAAATTTTATCGGGTTAGGACTGTAAGGGTTTTTAGGGTTAGGGTTTCTAGGGTTTTTTGGGGTAGGGGTTAGGGTTAGATCCGTGGGAGCCGTAGTGTTAGGGGTCAGGGTTCCTAGGGGTAAGGCCCAATATTAGGGTGGAAGGCCAAACTAAGGGGGGAGCCCCCCCCAAAATTGAAGGGTCGAAGCCCCAATTTAGGGGAAGAAACGTCAAAATTGTGGGGTCCCCCAAAATTGGGCGGAAGAGCTCTTAATATTGGGGGAAACCCAAAAAAGGAGGGTGGGGGACTCTAAAATTGGGGGGACCCCCCCAAATTGGTTGTGTCCCCCCCAAAATTGGTTGTGTCCCCCCCAATTAGGGGAGGAACCCCCAAAATTGGGTGGGCGAACCCCCATATTGGGGGGGCAGAACACTTAAATGGAAGTGTGAAATTCCAGAATTGAATGTGGACCCCCCAGAACAGTCTTCAGGGGTTTAGTGTGGTAAATTTTATCGGGTTAGGGCTGTAAGGGTTTTTAGGGTTAGGGTTTCTAGGGTTTGTTGGGGTAGGGGTTAGGGTTAGATCCATGGTTGCCATAGGGTTAGGGGTCAAGGTTCTTAGGGGTTAGGCCTAATATTAGGGCGGAAGGCCAAAATAAGAGGGTGGGAGCCCCCCCCAAAATTGAAGGGTTGAAGCCCCAAGTTAGGGGAAGGAACGTCAAAATTGTGGGGTCCCCCAAAATTGGGCGGAAGTACTTTTAATATTAGGGGGGAACCCAAAAAAGGAGGGTGGGGGACTCTAAAATCAGTTGTGTCCCCCCCAAATTAGGGGAGGAACCCCCAAAATTGGGTGGGCGAACCCCCAAATTGGGGGGAAGAAGACTTAAATGGAAGTGTGAAATTCCAGAATTGGATGTGGACCCCCCAGAACAGTCTTCAGGGGTTTAGTGTGGTAAATTTTATCGGGTTAGGGCTGCAAGGGTTTTTAGGGTTAGGGTTTCTAGGGTTTGTTGGGGTAGGGGTTAGGGTTAGATCCGTGGTTGCCATAGGGTTAGGGGTCAAGGTTCTTAGGGGTTAGGCCTAATATTAGGGCGGAAGGCCAAAATAAGAGGGGAGGAGCCCACCCAAAATTGAAGGGTTGAAGCCCAAAGTTAGGGGAAGGAACGTCAAAATTGTGGGGTCCCCCAAAATTGAGCGGAAGAGCTCTTAATATTGGGGGAAACCCAAAAAAGGAGGGTGGGGGACTCTAAAATTGGTTGTGTCCCCCCCAAAATTGGTTGTGTCCCCCCCAAAATTGGTTGTGTCCCCCCCAATTAGGGGAGGAACCCCCAAAATTGGGTGGGCGAACCCCCATATTGGGGGGGAAGAACACTTAAATGGAAGTGTGAAATTCCAGAATTGAATGTGGACCCCCCAGAACAGTCTTCAGGGGTTTAGTGTGGTAAATTTTATCGGGTTAGGGCTGCAAGGGTTTTTAGGGTTAGGGTTTCTAGGGTTTGTTGGGGTAGGGGTTAGGGTTAGATCCGTGGTTGCCATAGGCTTAGGGGTCAAGGTTCTTAGGGGTTAGGCCTAATATTAGGGCGGAAGGCCAAAATAAGAGGGGGGGAGCCCCCCCCAAAATCGAAGGGTTGAAGCCCAAAGTTAGGGGAAGGAACGGCCAAATTGTGGGGTCCCCCAAAATTGGGCGGAAGAACTCTTTAATATTAGGGGGGAACCCAAAAAAGGAGGGTGGGGGACTCTACAATTGGGGGGGACCCCCAAAATTGGTCGGGTCCCCCCAAATTAGGGGAGGAACCCCCAAAATTGGGTGGGTGAACCCCCATACTAGGGGGGAAGAACACTTAAATGGAAGTGTGAAATTCCAGAATTGAATGTGGACCCCCCCCAGACCTGGGGAGGAATCCCCAAACTTGGGGGGGACCCCCAAAATTGGGGTTAAAGCCCCAGATCCCGGGGAGCTAAGCCCCAAATTAAGAGAAGGAACCTCAAACATGTGGTGAGAACCCCAACATTGGGGAAAGAACCTTAATATTAGGGTGGCAGGCCAAGAAAGGATGGTGGGGGCCTCCAAAATTGTGGGGGGCTTGGAATTGGGGGGAATCCCCAAAATGGAGGGGGAACCCCAAAAGTGGGGGGGGGGCGAAGCACCAAATTAGGGGAAGGAACCCCAAAATTGCGGGGAAGAACTCTGAAATGGAGAGCTGAAAACCCGAAATTGAGGGGAAACCCCCCAAAACGGCGGGAAAACCCTCCATAAACACGAAACTGGTAATGTAACAGAGCAAAAAATGGCGTCCTACGGCATGGTGCGAGGCTCAATTTTCTGGGGAGTGCTGGGAAATGTAGTTCTTGGCCACCGGGTTTCCGGGAGTCCATATTGTTTTCCCAGAGCATGCCGGGAGATGTAGTTCTCGGACACTGGGCTTCCGGGAGGCCATGTTGGTTTCCCATCTTTGCTAGACTCCGGGTGCTCTGGCTTCACAGAGAAACCCCCAAACTGAAAAATGTACCTGCTAATATATTGGGCTCTAAATGTAGCCTTGGGTTAATTGAATAACAATCCCTGGGTAAGATTGAAGTGCAGGAGGGGTTGGCTACGGTTTTAAGAGCCGGTTTGCAGAAAAGGGATTTCCCGTTAAGAAATGGCATATACTGATTGTTCTCTTCCTTGCTCTGCCAAGACCTGAAGCACATCTTGGAAGCCAGGCAGAATCCGTGGAGCCAATGGAGTTCTCAAGCTCGACTTCAGCTTCTTCCCAGCTAGAAGAAGCAAGGACACGCCGGCTGAGTTCCACAGGCAACGCGCCCGTATCTGTAGACGAGGATTTAGAGATGCTACTTTGGGAACTCTCAGACGGCATACTGGAAGCCGAGCTCGACTTGGACCCAGGGAAGGATGAGGATGACCTCCTCCTTGAGCTTTCCAAGATGATTGATGATTGAAGTGCATAGTCCTATGGTATATTAAAAAAAAAAAAAAAAAAAAAAAAAAAAAGAAAACAACTCTTCTTCTTGTTGGATACCCTGAGGTGATCCTTTTTCTAACTGAGGCTTTGCAATGAGACTTAAAGCACAGTTGGAACTGGTAGAAATTGGCAGGATCTGCACTCAGTTGTCCTAAGTTTTCCTGCTGGTCAGAGTTAAGGTCTTGTGCATGGTTCCGTAACTATAGGTGGCTACCTTTGATATCAAGAGGACAAAGCACTTGTTTCTTTTGGCACAGAAAGATGTCCATCGGCACGCTGTGGTGGCTGTGAATTGACGTAGTGATGGAGCGATGCTCTGAAGGCTTAAACGGAAAGCTTCTTCCTTCCGCCCCCCTTGGCACAGCTCGATGTTGGGCACATTGTGAAGCCTGGGTGTTCTGATTTCTCGGACAGTTGATACCCAAATCCCGGAGTTACTATGTCAACTCTTGACTTTTATTTGTGTATGCCATTGTTTTGACTGTAATCTTTTCAGATGATGAAGCTGTAGGGGCGGGAGGGAGCAAAATAATTATTCTAGCGTTGTGGACCAAACATGCTGCCAGGAGTGGTGGTGGTGGGGTCAGCCCACCCGGCCTTACTTTCAATTATCGGGGATGATAAAATGGTGTGAAAAGCAGCAGCTCTGCGATACGGCTACGCTACCCCCACTCCCTTCTCTTGTGCTGTACCAAAGTTCCCCCAAGCTTTGGTTGGTGCTTTTTGTTGGTGACAGTAGGACTCCAGGGCGAGTAGTCGGGACTCTCCTGCAGTAACTGGGTCAATTAAGGGTTGGTTTAAGTGCCTCCTGGTTTTTAAAATTGCTCCCCTGAGCTGCTGGCTCTGCTGCCCGCTACAGCAAATGTTCGGGTGCCATCAGCGTCGCACTTGGGCATGGGCACTGACCCTGCGGAGGAGAGCTGAGACTCGCGTGTATTGTGTACCCTGCCGCCAGTGATCGTTTTCCCCTAGCAGATCTATTTTGAATCATTTCCCTAAATTTTAGAGGAACTTTAGGCTCTTTGTGCTATGATTTGTGAAGCTGTAGGGGCCCTCAGGCATTTGCTGCTGGCAGAGGAAAACCGCTTGTCGAATTTGTTGTAAATACTTTCTGTTTGGACAACAACGCCTGTGTGTGTGTGTGTGTGTGTGTGTGCGTGCTTTGACGACCCCCTGCGACGCCCCAGCTCCGCGAGGGAAGCTTTGAAGCGGCTCTGGGAAAACCTCTGCGGAAGAAACCGCTGCTAGTGACTTGCGGAAAAGGGACTCCACAATCAGTGAGATTGTAAAGTAGGTATGTTTATTCAGCGCTGGGCAGCACGGGAGGTCGTGGGCATGAAGATTGATGACTCTTCCTCGTCACCGCTAGTTGACCTCTTGTCTTTGCACAGACTCAGTTGCTCCTTGGCTCTTGTCCATCTGCAGGACCAGTTTCTCCCAGTTTCTTAAGACAGGCTCACTCTCTTATTAGGAGACTGACCTTGGTAAGGGGCCCAAGGCTTCTTGCTTTAGTTAATTGGCACAATGCACCATAGTTAGCAAAGACACTAAGTAGCATCCTAGTTTAACGCTGTCAGCGCTCTATCTCTACTTGATAAGATTCTCCTAACTCCCTCTCTCACTGGAGCCCACGCAGCCCTCCGTCCTGCCGAAGGACTTCACGGGGACTTCTGCCGGCTCCGGGTGCCCGCACACAGACAGAAATGGCTTTGAGAGAAAACAATCAGGAGGAGGAGAGCTCAGAGACTGCGGCCGGCTTCGGCCACCTTCCCCTCGCTTTCCCTCTCCGTGTTCAAACCGAGCACTGTTCTGCCGTCAACCTTCGCTGCCTCTGCCCGCGGCGCCGGGCTTTCGCGGGTGCCATTGCTCCTCTACATATTTTATCCTTCCTTTTGTAAGGAATGGTCCAGCAATTCGTGTCACTAAGGGATTTGAAGGGTTACCATCGAGGCCCGGGTCTAGGTGATAAGAGAACAAAGGGGTTTTTAGGGAAAAGTGCTGACTACTGCAGGGGATGTTGCTAGAGTTTCTGAAATCCGGCGCAGAGGCTCCCAAACGAGGAGGAAGGGGGAGCTGAAGGACAATTGAAGGACAAAAGCCTGAGAGGAAGACAACCAGCATTCAGCCCGAGCAAGCCCCGAGAGACCACCAGAGACTGGTACGCAGGCGCCCCTTGGAGGGGTTTCGGATTCCGGAAACCAATTCTAATAACCCTGCCTCTTCTCGAAGTAGTAATGAATATGTATTAGCCTGGGAGCATCAAAACCAGCCGCCTTACGTAACAGGCGTGCGTCCTGGGGGAGCAGAGACTCCCGGCGCACCCAGCGCTGCTTGCTTGCCTCTATTCGTTTAATAAATTGTAAACTTTGATTGTAATCCTATTTGGATTTATAACAGCCATTTATAACACTTTTTATATTTGTATTTTATTTAAGGCTGTCTTGCCCCCCTCCCCCCCCAGCCTCGCTGCTCGCCAATAAAGCTGGCGCAGGGGCTAAGGGATTTGAAGGGCCTGCTTGTACACCTAAGGGATTTGAGGGCCTGCTTGTACACCTTTGGGGACTGCCTCTTTTGGGGGGGGGGGGGCGGTGTTAGGAGCTGCTTGTATACTTTTTTAGGCATTCCTCTGAGAGGGGGTTGGGAGCTTCGTGTATACTGGGGGGGGAGGGCCTCCCTCGAGGTGGAAGCGGGGGGGGTTGGAGCGTTTCTACACTGTAGGGGCCTGCCTGTACACTTTTGGGGCCTGCCTTGGAGGGGTTGGGAACTGCTTGTACACCTTTGGGGCCTGCGTCTGCGCGGGGCGGGGGGGGTTAGGGGGTTGGAGCTGGTTTTAACCTTTCGGGCTTGCATCTGGAGGGGCTTGGGGCCTGCCTTTGGGGGGGTGGTTGTGAGCTGCTTGTATACCGTAGGGGCCTGCTTGTACACCTTTGGGGCCTGCGTCTGGGGGGGGGTGGGAGCTGCTTGTACACTGTTAGGGCCTGCCTTGGGGGAGGGGTTGGGGCATGTGCCTTGGGGGCATGGGGTTGGGAGCTGCTTCTACGCTGTACGGGTCTGGGTCTTGGGGGGTTGGGGCTGTTTGTACACCTTTGGGGCGTGCCTCTGGGGAGGATGGGGAGTTGCTTGTACACCTTTGGGGCCTGTGTCTGGGGGGGGGGTTGGGGCCTGTGCCGGGGGGGTTGGGAGCTGCTTGTACGCTCTAGGGTCCTCTGGCAGGCTTTGGGGCCTCCCTTTGAGGGGGGCAGTTGGGAGCTGGTTGTACACCCTTGGGGCCTGAGTCTGGGGTGTGGGGGCTGGGGCTGAGGCCTGGGGCCTGGGGCATGCATCTGGGTGGTGGTGGTGGGGGGGTCCAGTTCATGGGGGGGGGTGGGTTGGGAGCTGCTTGTGGACAGTTGGGGTCTGCATCCGGGTGTGGCTGGGGCCTGCTTGTAGACTTCTGCAGCCTGTGTCTGGTGTTTGGGGGCTTTTCTGTAGTGTTTGGGGATTGCATTTTGGCTTTGGGATGTGTCTAGAGCTTCTGGGGCCTAGCTGTAGTGCTTGGGGCCTGCGTCTGGGGCTTTTCTGTAGCATTTTGGTAGCGTGTTTGTGATTTGGGGTCTGTATCCAGGGTTTTGCCTTTTTTGTAGTTTTCAGCTTTGTGTCTGTTTCTTTGTTGGTTGCCTGGGGTTTGGGGTTTGGATCATTAGTCAGTGTCATTAGCGTCGGGGGGTTGATATGAAGGGTTAGGGTTGTGGTTAGAGTTGTTACGGTTAAAGAGAATAAGGATTTTAGGGTAAGGGGATCAAGGTTGTGGGAATAAAAATGTTTTTGCACGGAGTTACATCGTTTAGAGGGAAGGAGGGTGGTATTGATATATGCTTGCAGTGATAAGAAAGCTTAACAGACAACCTTGTAAAATGCAGACAACCAGAATCCTTAGAGCAATTGGGTGGAAATCACGGTGTAAGAAACATTACCACCTCAAAGAGGAAAACAGTCAAGAAAAAAATAAAATTGACTAGTAACAGGCCAGCAGCTGTGTATTTTCTGTGAAGCACTGGATAGATTGTGAACATGGATTACCCAGTCAATGGGGAAACTGGGGAGGGTCCTGGTCACCGAGAGGAAAAAAAAAATTATATAAACTGTGTTATGGAACTAGTAGGTGGCTTGTGGGACGCCTGCCATTGCAATCGTGAATAAAAATGCTACCTCACTGAGATACTTGCCTGAGCCTATGGTATTGGTTACAGAGTGTTTCTAATAAGGTGTTAGGGTTTTAAGGTTTCAGGGCTACGGCACTAGGGTTGGGTTTCAGGGTTAGGGTTTCCAGGGTTTAGGGTTAGGATTTTAAGGTTGTTAGGGTTGGAGTTATAAGGGTTAGGGTTTGGGGGTTAGTGTGTTAAGGTTTTAAAGTATTTTGTGGTTTTAGTGTTGATAGGGTTTTTAGGGTTAGGGTCTTAGGGTTTTAGTTATGGTCAGGTATTTAGGGTTAGGGTTTTAAGGTCTTATTTTTTTTTTTTTTAAGGTTAGGGTCTCCAGCGTTAGGGCTTTGAGAATCTTTACGTTTTGGGTTAGGGTTTAGAGGGTCTTAATTTTTAGGGTTAGGGCTTTTAGGCGTAGGTCTAGTGTGGTAAATTTTATCGGGTTAGGACTGTAAGGGTTTTTAGGGTTAGGGTTTCTAGGGTTTTTTGGGGTAGGGGTTAGGGTTAGATCCGTGGGAGCCGTAGTGTTAGGGGTCAGGGTTCTTAGGTATAAGGCCCAATATTAGGGTGGAAGGCCAAACTAAGGGGGGAGCCCCCCCCAAAATTGAAGGGTCGAAGCCCCAATTTAGGGGAAGAAATGTCAAAATTGTGGGGTCCCCCAAAATAGGGCGGAAGAGCTCTTAATATTGGGGGAAACCCAAAAAAGGAGGGGGGGGGACTCTAAAATTGGGGGGACCCCCCCAAATTGGTTGTGTCCCCCCCAAAATTGGTTGTGTCCCCCCCAATTAGGGGAGGAACCCCCAAAATTGGGTGGGCGAACCCCCATATTGGGGGGGCAGAACACTTAAATGGAAGTGTGAAATTCCAGAATTGAATGTGGACCCCCCAGAACAGTCTTCAGGGGTTTAGTGTGGTAAATTTTATCGGGTTAGGGCTGCAAGGGTTTTTAGGGTTAGGGTTTCTAGGGTTTGTTGGGGTAGGGGTTAGGGTTAGATCCGTGGTTGCCATAGGCTTAGGGGTCAAGGTTCTTAGGGGTTAGGCCTAATATTAGGACGGAAGGCCAAAATAAGAGGGGGGGAGCCCCCCCCAAAATCGAAGGGTTGAAGCCCCAAGTTAGGGGAAGGAACGTCAAAATTGTGGGGTCCCCCAAAATTGGGCGGAAGAACTTTTAATATTAGGGTGGAACCCAAAAAAGGAGGGTGGGGGACTCTAAAATTGGTTGTGTCCCCCCCAAAATTGGTTGTGTCCCCCCCAAAATTGGTTGTGTCCCCCCCAATTAGGGGAGGAACCCCCAAAATTGGGTGGGCGAACCCCCATATTGGGGGGGAAGAACACTTAAATGGAAGTGTGAAATTCCAGAATTGAATGTGGACCCCCCAGAACAGTCTTCAGGGGTTTAGTGTGGTAAATTTTATCGGGTTAGGGCTGCAAGGGTTTTTAGGGTTAGGGTTTCTAGGGTTTGTTGGGGTAGGGGTTAGGGTTAGATCCGTGGTTGCCATAGGCTTAGGGGTCAAGGTTCTTAGGGGTTAGGCCTAATATTAGGACGGAAGGCCAAAATAAGAGGGGGGGAGCCCCCCCCAAAATTGAAGGGTTGAAGCCCCAAGTTAGGGGAAGGAACGTCAAAATTGTGGGGTCCCCCAAAATTGGGCGGAAGAACTTTTAATATTAGGGTGGAACCCAAAAAAGGAGGGTGGGGGACTCTAAAATTGGTTGTGTCCCCCCCAAAATTGGTTGTGTCCCCCCCAAAATTGGTTGTGTCCCCCCCAATTAGGGGAGGAACCCCCAAAATTGGGTGGGCGAACCCCCATATTGGGGGGGCAGAACACTTAAATGGAAGTGTGAAATTCCAGAATTGAATGTGGACCCCCCAGAACAGTCTTCAGGGGTTTAGTGTGGTAAATTTTATCGGGTTAGGGCTGTAAGGGTTTTTAGGGTTAGGGTTTCTAGGGTTTGTTGGGGTAGGGGTTAGGGTTAGATCCGTGGTTGCCATAGCGTTAGGGGTCAAGGTTCTTAGGGGTTAGGCCTAATATTAGGGCGGAAGGCCAAAATAAGAGGGTGGGAGCCCCCCCCAAAATTGAAGGGTTGAAGCCCCAAGTTAGGGGAAGGAACGTCAAAATTGTGGGGTCCCCCAAAATTGGGCGGAAGAACTTTTAATATTAGGGGGGAACCCAAAAAAGGAGGGTGGGGGACTCTAAAATCGGTTGTGTCCCCCCCAAATTAGGGGAGGAACCCCCAAAATTGGGTGGGCGAACCCCCAAATTGGGGGGAAGAAGACTTAAATGGAAGTGTGAAATTCCAGAATTGGATGTGGACCCCCCAGAACAGTCTTCAGGGGTTTAGTGTGGTAAATTTTATCGGGTTAGGGCTGTAAGGGTTTTTAGGGTTAGGGTTTCTAGGGTTTGTTGGGGTAGGGGTTAGGGTTAGATCCGTGGTTGCCATAGGGTTAGGGGTCAAGGTTCTTAGGGGTTAGGCCTAATATTAGGGCGGAAGGCCAAAATAAGAGGGGAGGAGCCCACCCAAAATTGAAGGGTTGAAGCCCAAAGTTAGGGGAAGGAACGCCAAAATTGTGGGGTCCCCCAAAATTGGGCGGAAGAACTCTTTAATATTAGGGGGGAACCCAAAAAAGGAGGGTGGGGGACTCTACAATTGGGGGGGACCCCCAAAATTGGTCGGGTCCCCCCAAATTAGGGGAGGAACCCCCAAAATTGGGTGGGTGAACCCCCAAATTGGGGGGAAGAAGACTTAAATGGAAGTGTGAAATTCCAGAATTGAATGTGGACCCCCCCCAGACCTGGGGAGGAATCCCCAAACTTGGGGGGGACCCCCAAAATTGGGGTTAAAGCCCCAGATCCCGGGGAGCTAAGCCCCAAATTAAGGGAAGGAACCTCAAACATGTGGTGAGAACCCCAACATTGGGGGAAAGAACCTTAATATTAGGGTGGCAGGCCAAGAAAGGATGGTGGGGGCCTCCAAAATTGTGGGGGGCTTGGAATTGGGGGGAATCCCCAAAATGGAGGGGGAACCCCAAAAGTGGGGGGGGGGAGAAGCACCAAATTAGGGGAAGGAACCCCAAAATTGTGGGGAAGAACTCTGAAATGGAGAGCTGAAAACCCGAAATTGAGGGGAAACCCCCCAAAACGGCGGGAAAACCCTCCATAAACACGAAACCGGTAATGTAACAGAGCAAAAAATGGCGTCCTACGGCAAGGTGCGAGGCTCAATTTTCTGGGGAGTGCTGGGAAATGTAGTTCTTGGCCACTGGGTTTCCGGGAGTCCATATTGTTTTCCCAGAGCATGCCGGGAGATGTAGTTCTCGGACACTGGGCTTCCGGGAGGCCATGTTGGTTTCCCATCTTTGCTAGACTCCGGGTGCTCTGGCTTCACAGAGAAACCCCCAAACTGAAAAATGTACCTGCTAATATATTGGGCTCTAAATGTAGCCCTGGGTTAATTGAATAACAATCCCTGGGTAAGATTGAAGTGCAGGAGGGGTTGGCTACGGTTTTAAGAGCCGGTTTGCAGAAAAGGGATTTCCCGTTAAGAAATGGCATATACTGATTGTTCTCTTCCTTGCTCTGCCAAGACCTGAAGCACATCTTGGAAGCCAGGCAGAATCCGTGGAGCCAATGGAGTTCTCAAGCTCGACTTCAGCTTCTTCCCAGCTAGAAGAAGCAAGGACACGCCGGCTGAGTTCCACAGGCAACGCGCCCGTATCTGTAGACGAGGATTTAGAGATGCTACTTTGGGAACTCTCAGACGGCATACTGGAAGCCGAGCTCGACTTGGACCCAGGGAAGGATGAGGATGACCTCCTCCTTGAGCTTTCCAAGATGATTGATGATTGAACTGCATAGTCCTATGGTATATTAAAAAAAAAAAAAAAAAAAAAGAAAACAACTCTTCTTCTTGTTGGATACCCTGAGGTGATCCTTTTTCTAACTGAGGCTTTGCAATGAGACTTAAAGCACAGTTGGAACTGGTAGAAATTGGCAGGATCTGCACTCAGTTGTCCTAAGTTTTCCTGCTGGTCAGAGTTAAGGTCTTGTGCATGGTTCCGTAACTATAGGTGGCTACCTTTGATATCAAGAGGACAAAGCACTTGTTTCTTTTGGCACAGAAAGATGTCCATCGGCACGCTGTGGTGGCTGTGAATTGACGTAGTGATGGAGCGATGCTCTGAAGGCTTAAACGGAAAGCTTCTTCCTTCCGCCCCCCTTGGCACAGCTCGATGTTGGGCACATTGTGAAGCCTGGGTGTTCTGATTTCTCGGACAGTTGATACCCAAATCCCGGAGTTACTATGTCAACTCTTGACTTTTATTTGTGTATGCCATTGTTTTGACTGTAATCTTTTCAGATGATGAAGCTGTAGGGGCGGGAGGGAGCAAAATAATTATTCTAGCGTTGTGGACCAAACATGCTGCCAGGAGTGGTGGTGGTGGGGTCAGCCCACCCGGCCTTACTTTCAATTATCGGGGATGATAAAATGGTGTGAAAAGCAGCAGCTCTGCGATACGGCTACGCTACCCCCACTCCCTTCTCTTGTGCTGTACCAAAGTTCCCCCAAGCTTTGGTTGGTGCTTTTTGTTGGTGACAGTAGGACTCCAGGGCGAGTAGTCGGGACTCTCCTGCAGTAACTGGGTCAATTAAGGGTTGGTTTAAGTGCCTCCTGGTTTTTAAAATTGCTCCCCTGAGCTGCTGGCTCTGCTGCCCGCTACAGCAAATGTTCGGGTGCCATCAGCGTCGCACTTGGGCATGGGCACTGACCCTGCGGAGGAGAGCTGAGACTCGCGTGTATTGTGTACCCTGCCGCCAGTGATCGTTTTCCCCTAGCAGATCTATTTTGAATCATTTCCCTAAATTTTAGAGGAACTTTAGGCTCTTTGTGCTATGATTTGTGAAGCTGTAGGGGCCCTCAGGCATTTGCTGCTGGCAGAGGAAAACCGCTTGTCGAATTTGTTGTAAATACTTTCTGTTTGGACAACAACGCCTGTGTGTGTGTGTGTGTGTGTGTGTGCGTGCTTTGACGACCCCCTGCGACGCCCCAGCTCCGCGAGGGAAGCTTTGAAGCGGCTCTGGGAAAACCTCTGCGGAAGAAACCGCTGCTAGTGACTTGCGGAAAAGGGACTCCACAATCAGTGAGATTGTAAAGTAGGTATGTTTATTCAGCGCTGGGCAGCACGGGAGGTCGTGGGCATGAAGATTGATGACTCTTCCTCGTCACCGCTAGTTGACCTCTTGTCTTTGCACAGACTCAGTTGCTCCTTGGCTCTTGTCCATCTGCAGGACCAGTTTCTCCCAGTTTCTTAAGACAGGCTCACTCTCTTATTAGGAGACTGACCTTGGTAAGGGGCCCAAGGCTTCTTGCTTTAGTTAATTGGCACAATGCACCATAGTTAGCAAAGACACTAAGTAGCATCCTAGTTTAACGCTGTCAGCGCTCTATCTCTACTTGATAAGATTCTCCTAACTCCCTCTCTCACTGGAGCCCACGCAGCCCTCCGTCCTGCCGAAGGACTTCACGGGGACTTCTGCCGGCTCCGGGTGCCCGCACACAGACAGAAATGGCTTTGAGAGAAAACAATCAGGAGGAGGAGAGCTCAGAGACTGCGGCCGGCTTCGGCCACCTTCCCCTCGCTTTCCCTCTCCGTGTTCAAACCGAGCACTGTTCTGCCGTCAACCTTCGCTGCCTCTGCCCGCGGCGCCGGGCTTTCGCGGGTGCCATTGCTCCTCTACATATTTTATCCTTCCTTTTGTAAGGAATGGTCCAGCAATTCGTGTCACTAAGGGATTTGAAGGGTTACCATCGAGGCCCGGGTCTAGGTGATAAGAGAACAAAGGGGTTTTTAGGGAAAAGTGCTGACTACTGCAGGGGATGTTGCTAGAGTTTCTGAAATCCGGCGCAGAGGCTCCCAAACGAGGAGGAAGGGGGAGCTGAAGGACAATTGAAGGACAAAAGCCTGAGAGGAAGACAACCAGCATTCAGCCCGAGCAAGCCCCGAGAGACCACCAGAGACTGGTACGCAGGCGCCCCTTGGAGGGGTTTCGGATTCCGGAAACCAATTCTAATAACCCTGCCTCTTCTCGAAGTAGTAATGAATATGTATTAGCCTGGGAGCATCAAAACCAGCCGCCTTACGTAACAGGCGTGCGTCCTGGGGGAGCAGAGACTCCCGGCGCACCCAGCGCTGCTTGCTTGCCTCTATTCGTTTAATAAATTGTAAACTTTGATTGTAATCCTATTTGGATTTATAACAGCCATTTATAACACTTTTTATATTTGTATTTTATTTAAGGCTGTCTTGCCCCCCTCCCCCCCCAGCCTCGCTGCTCGCCAATAAAGCTGGCGCAGGGGCTAAGGGATTTGAAGGGCCTGCTTGTACACCTAAGGGATTTGAGGGCCTGCTTGTACACCTTTGGGGACTGCCTCTTTTGGGGGGGGGGGGCGGTGTTAGGAGCTGCTTGTATACTTTTTTAGGCATTCCTCTGAGAGGGGGTTGGGAGCTTCGTGTATACTGGGGGGGGAGGGCCTCCCTCGAGGTGGAAGCGGGGGGGGTTGGAGCGTTTCTACACTGTAGGGGCCTGCCTGTACACTTTTGGGGCCTGCCTTGGAGGGGTTGGGAACTGCTTGTACACCTTTGGGGCCTGCGTCTGCGCGGGGCGGGGGGGGTTAGGGGGTTGGAGCTGGTTTTAACCTTTCGGGCTTGCATCTGGAGGGGCTTGGGGCCTGCCTTTGGGGGGGTGGTTGTGAGCTGCTTGTATACCGTAGGGGCCTGCTTGTACACCTTTGGGGCCTGCGTCTGGGGGGGGGTGGGAGCTGCTTGTACACTGTTAGGGCCTGCCTTGGGGGAGGGGTTGGGGCATGTGCCTTGGGGGCATGGGGTTGGGAGCTGCTTCTACGCTGTACGGGTCTGGGTCTTGGGGGGTTGGGGCTGTTTGTACACCTTTGGGGCGTGCCTCTGGGGAGGATGGGGAGTTGCTTGTACACCTTTGGGGCCTGTGTCTGGGGGGGGGGTTGGGGCCTGTGCCGGGGGGGTTGGGAGCTGCTTGTACGCTCTAGGGTCCTCTGGCAGGCTTTGGGGCCTCCCTTTGAGGGGGGCAGTTGGGAGCTGGTTGTACACCCTTGGGGCCTGAGTCTGGGGTGTGGGGGCTGGGGCTGAGGCCTGGGGCCTGGGGCATGCATCTGGGTGGTGGTGGTGGGGGGTCCAGTTCATGGGGGGGGGTGGGTTGGGAGCTGCTTGTGGACAGTTGGGGTCTGCATCCGGGTGTGGCTGGGGCCTGCTTGTAGACTTCTGCAGCCTGTGTCTGGTGTTTGGGGGCTTTTCTGTAGTGTTTGGGGATTGCATTTTGGCTTTGGGATGTGTCTAGAGCTTCTGGGGCCTAGCTGTAGTGCTTGGGGCCTGCGTCTGGGGCTTTTCTGTAGCATTTTGGTAGCGTGTTTGTGATTTGGGGTCTGTATCCAGGGTTTTGCCTTTTTTGTAGTTTTCAGCTTTGTGTCTGTTTCTTTGTTGGTTGCCTGGGGTTTGGGGTTTGGATCATTAGTCAGTGTCATTAGCGTCGGGGGGTTGATATGAAGGGTTAGGGTTGTGGTTAGAGTTGTTACGGTTAAAGAGAATAAGGATTTTAGGGTAAGGGGATCAAGGTTGTGGGAATAAAAATGTTTTTGCACGGAGTTACATCGTTTAGAGGGAAGGAGGGTGGTATTGATATATGCTTGCAGTGATAAGAAAGCTTAACAGACAACCTTGTAAAATGCAGACAACCAGAATCCTTAGAGCAATTGGGTGGAAATCACGGTGTAAGAAACATTACCACCTCAAAGAGGAAAACAGTCAAGAAAAAAATAAAATTGACTAGTAACAGGCCAGCAGCTGTGTATTTTCTGTGAAGCACTGGATAGATTGTGAACATGGATTACCCAGTCAATGGGGAAACTGGGGAGGGTCCTGGTCACCGAGAGGAAAAAAAAAATTATATAAACTGTGTTATGGAACTAGTAGGTGGCTTGTGGGACGCCTGCCATTGCAATCGTGAATAAAAATGCTACCTCACTGAGATACTTGCCTGAGCCTATGGTATTGGTTACAGAGTGTTTCTAATAAGGTGTTAGGGTTTTAAGGTTTCAGGGCTACGGCACTAGGGTTGGGTTTCAGGGTTAGGGTTTCCAGGGTTTAGGGTTAGGATTTTAAGGTTGTTAGGGTTGGAGTTATAAGGGTTAGGGTTTGGGGGTTAGTGTGTTAAGGTTTTAAAGTATTTTGTGGTTTTAGTGTTGATAGGGTTTTTAGGGTTAGGGTCTTAGGGTTTTAGTTATGGTCAGGTATTTAGGGTTAGGGTTTTAAGGTCTTATTTTTTTTTTTTTTTAAGGTTAGGGTCTCCAGCGTTAGGGCTTTGAGAATCTTTACGTTTTGGGTTAGGGTTTAGAGGGTCTTAATTTTTAGGGTTAGGGCTTTTAGGCGTAGGTCTAGTGTGGTAAATTTTATCGGGTTAGGACTGTAAGGGTTTTTAGGGTTAGGGTTTCTAGGGTTTTTTGGGGTAGGGGTTAGGGTTAGATCCGTGGGAGCCGTAGTGTTAGGGGTCAGGGTTCTTAGGTATAAGGCCCAATATTAGGGTGGAAGGCCAAACTAAGGGGGGAGCCCCCCCCAAAATTGAAGGGTCGAAGCCCCAATTTAGGGGAAGAAATGTCAAAATTGTGGGGTCCCCCAAAATAGGGCGGAAGAGCTCTTAATATTGGGGGAAACCCAAAAAAGGAGGGGGGGGGACTCTAAAATTGGGGGGACCCCCCCAAATTGGTTGTGTCCCCCCCAAAATTGGTTGTGTCCCCCCCAATTAGGGGAGGAACCCCCAAAATTGGGTGGGCGAACCCCCATATTGGGGGGGCAGAACACTTAAATGGAAGTGTGAAATTCCAGAATTGAATGTGGACCCCCCAGAACAGTCTTCAGGGGTTTAGTGTGGTAAATTTTATCGGGTTAGGGCTGCAAGGGTTTTTAGGGTTAGGGTTTCTAGGGTTTGTTGGGGTAGGGGTTAGGGTTAGATCCGTGGTTGCCATAGGCTTAGGGGTCAAGGTTCTTAGGGGTTAGGCCTAATATTAGGGCGGAAGGCCAAAATAAGAGGGGGGGAGCCCCCCCCAAAATCGAAGGGTTGAAGCCCCAAGTTAGGGGAAGGAACGTCAAAATTGTGGGGTCCCCCAAAATTGGGCGGAAGAACTTTTAATATTAGGGTGGAACCCAAAAAAGGAGGGTGGGGGACTCTAAAATTGGTTGTGTCCCCCCCAAAATTGGTTGTGTCCCCCCCAAAATTGGTTGTGTCCCCCCCAATTAGGGGAGGAACCCCCAAAATTGGGTGGGCGAACCCCCATATTGGGGGGGAAGAACACTTAAATGGAAGTGTGAAATTCCAGAATTGAATGTGGACCCCCCAGAACAGTCTTCAGGGGTTTAGTGTGGTAAATTTTATCGGGTTAGGGCTGCAAGGGTTTTTAGGGTTAGGGTTTCTAGGGTTTGTTGGGGTAGGGGTTAGGGTTAGATCCGTGGTTGCCATAGGCTTAGGGGTCAAGGTTCTTAGGGGTTAGGCCTAATATTAGGACGGAAGGCCAAAATAAGAGGGGGGGAGCCCCCCCCAAAATTGAAGGGTTGAAGCCCCAAGTTAGGGGAAGGAACGTCAAAATTGTGGGGTCCCCCAAAATTGGGCGGAAGAACTTTTAATATTAGGGTGGAACCCAAAAAAGGAGGGTGGGGGACTCTAAAATTGGTTGTGTCCCCCCCAAAATTGGTTGTGTCCCCCCCAAAATTGGTTGTGTCCCCCCCAATTAGGGGAGGAACCCCCAAAATTGGGTGGGCGAACCCCCATATTGGGGGGGCAGAACACTTAAATGGAAGTGTGAAATTCCAGAATTGAATGTGGACCCCCCAGAACAGTCTTCAGGGGTTTAGTGTGGTAAATTTTATCGGGTTAGGGCTGCAAGGGTTTTTAGGGTTAGGGTTTCTAGGGTTTGTTGGGGTAGGGGTTAGGGTTAGATCCGTGGTTGCCATAGGCTTAGCGGTCAAGGTTCTTAGGGGTTAGGCCTAATATTAGGGCGGAAGGCCAAAATAAGAGGGGGGGAGCCCCCCCCAAAATCGAAGGGTTGAAGCCCAAAGTTAGGGGAAGGAACGGCCAAATTGTGGGGTCCCCCAAAATTGGGCGGAAGAACTCTTTAATATTAGGGGGGAACCCAAAAAAGGAGGGTGGGGGACTCTACAATTGGGGGGGACCCCCAAAATTGGTCGGGTCCCCCCAAATTAGGGGAGGAACCCCCAAAATTGGGTGGGTGAACCCCCAAATTGGGGGGAAGAAGACTTAAATGGAAGTGTGAAATTCCAGAATTGAATGTGGACCCCCCCCAGACCTGGGGAGGAATCCCCAAACTTGGGGGGGACCCCCAAAATTGGGGTTAAAGCCCCAGATCCCGGGGAGCTAAGCCCCAAATTAAGGGAAGGAACCTCAAACATGTGGTGAGAACCCCAACATTGGGGGAAAGAACCTTAATATTAGGGTGGCAGGCCAAGAAAGGATGGTGGGGGCCTCCAAAATTGTGGGGGGCTTGGAATTGGGGGGAATCCCCAAAATGGAGGGGGAACCCCAAAAGTGGGGGGGGGGAGAAGCACCAAATTAGGGGAAGGAACCCCAAAATTGTGGGGAAGAACTCTGAAATGGAGAGCTGAAAACCCGAAATTGAGGGGAAACCCCCCAAAACGGCGGGAAAACCCTCCATAAACACGAAACCGGTAATGTAACAGAGCAAAAAATGGCGTCCTACGGCAAGGTGCGAGGCTCAATTTTCTGGGGAGTGCTGGGAAATGTAGTTCTTGGCCACTGGGTTTCCGGGAGTCCATATTGTTTTCCCAGAGCATGCCGGGAGATGTAGTTCTCGGACACTGGGCTTCCGGGAGGCCATGTTGGTTTCCCATCTTTGCTAGACTCCGGGTGCTCTGGCTTCACAGAGAAACCCCCAAACTGAAAAATGTACCTGCTAATATATTGGGCTCTAAATGTAGCCCTGGGTTAATTGAATAACAATCCCTGGGTAAGATTGAAGTGCAGGAGGGGTTGGCTACGGTTTTAAGAGCCGGTTTGCAGAAAAGGGATTTCCCGTTAAGAAATGGCATATACTGATTGTTCTCTTCCTTGCTCTGCCAAGACCTGAGGCACATCTTGGAAGCCAGGCAGAATCCGTGGAGCCAATGGAGTTCTCAAGCTCGACTTCAGCTTCTTCCCAGCTAGAAGAAGCAAGGACACGCCGGCTGAGTTCCACAGGCAACGCGCCCGTATCTGTAGACGAGGATTTAGAGATGCTACTTTGGGAACTCTCAGACGGCATACTGGAAGCCGAGCTCGACTTGGACCCAGGGAAGGATGAGGATGACCTCCTCCTTGAGCTTTCCAAGATGATTGATGATTGAACTGCATAGTCCTATGGTATATTAAAAAAAAAAAAAAAAAAAAAGAAAACAACTCTTCTTCTTGTTGGATACCCTGAGGTGATCCTTTTTCTAACTGAGGCTTTGCAATGAGACTTAAAGCACAGTTGGAACTGGTAGAAATTGGCAGGATCTGCACTCAGTTGTCCTAAGTTTTCCTGCTGGTCAGAGTTAAGGTCTTGTGCATGGTTCCGTAACTATAGGTGGCTACCTTTGATATCAAGAGGACAAAGCACTTGTTTCTTTTGGCACAGAAAGATGTCCATCGGCACGCTGTGGTGGCTGTGAATTGACGTAGTATTGGAGCGATGCTCTGAAGGCTTAAACGGAAAGCTTCTTCCTTCCGCCCCCCCTTGGCACAGCTCGATGTTGGGCACATTGTGAAGCCTGGGTGTTCTGATTTCTCGGACAGTTGATACCCAAATCCCGGAGTTACTATGTCAACTCTTGACTTTTATTTGTGTATGCCATTGTTTTGACTGTAATCTTTTCAGATGATGAAGCTGTAGGGGCGGGAGGGAGCAAAATAATTATTCTAGCGTTGTGGACCAAACATGCTGCCAGGAGTGGTGGTGGTGGGGTCAGCCCACCCGGCCTTACTTTCAATTATCAGGGATGATAAAATGGTGTGAAAAGCAGCAGCTCTGCGATACGGCTACGCTACCCCCACTCCCTTCTCTTGTGCTGTACCAAAGTTCCCCCAAGCTTTGGTTGGTGCTTTTTGCTGGTGACAGTAGGACTCCAGGGCGAGTAGTCGGGACTCTCCTGCAGTAACTGGGTCAATTAAGGGTTGGTTTAAGTGCCTCCTGGTTTTTAAAATAGCTCCCCTGAGCTGCTGGCTCTGCTGCCTGCTACAGCAAATGTTCGGGTGCCATCAGCGTCGCACTTGGGCATGGGCACTGACCCTGCGGAGGAGAGCTGAGACTCGCGTGTATTGTGTACCCTGCCGCCAGTGATCGTTTTCCCCTAGCAGATCTATTTTGAATCATTTCCCTAAATTTTAGAGGAACTTTAGGCTCTTTGTGCTATGGTTTGTGAAGCTGTAGGGGCCCTCAGGCATTTGCTGCTGGCAGAGGAAAACCGCTTGTCGAATTTGTTGTAAATACTTTCTGTTTGGACAACAACGCCTGTGTGTGTGTGTGTGTGTGTGTGTGTGTGTGTGCGTGCTTTGACGACCCCCTGCGACGCCCCAGCTCCGCGAGGGAAGCTTTGAAGCGGCTCTGGGAAAACCTCTGCGGAAGAAATTGCTGCTAGTGACTTGCGGAAAAGGGACTCCACAATCAGTGAGATTGTAAAGTAGGTATGTTTATTCAGCGCTGGGCAGCACGGGAGGTCGTGGGCATGAAGATTGATGACTCTTCCTCGTCACCGCTAGTTGACCTCTTGTCTTTGCACAGACTCAGTTGCTCCTTGGCTCTTGTCCATCTGCAGGACCAGTTTCTCCCAGTTTCTTAAGACAGGCTCACTCTCTTATTAGGAGACTGACCTTGGTAAGGGGCCCAAGGCTTCTTGCTTTAGTTAATTGGCACAATGCACCATAGTTAGCAAAGACACTAAGTAGCATCCTAGTTTAACGCTGTCAGCGCTCTATCTCTACTTGATAAGATTCTCCTAACTCCCTCTCTCACTGGAGCCCACGCAGCCCTCCGTCCTGCCGAAGGACTTCACGGGGACTTCTGCCGGCTCCGGGTGCCCGCACACAGACAGAAATGGCTTTGAGAGAAAACAATCAGGAGGAGGAGAGCTCAGAGACTGCGGCCGGCTTCGGCCACCTTCCCCTCGCTTTCCCTCTCCGTGTTCAAACCGAGCACTGTTCTGCCGTCAACCTTCGCTGCCTCTGCCCGCGGCGCCGGGCTTTCGCGGGTGCCATTGCTCCTCTACATATTTTATCCTTCCTTTTGTAAGGAATGGTCCAGCAATTCGTGTCACTAAGGGATTTGAAGGGTTACCATCGAGGCCCGGGTCTAGGTGATAAGAGAACAAAGGGGTTTTTAGGGAAAAGTGCTGACTACTGCAGGGGATGTTGCTAGAGTTTCTGAAATCCGGCGCAGAGGCTCCCAAACGAGGAGGAAGGGGGAGCTGAAGGACAATTGAAGGACAAAAGCCTGAGAGGAAGACAACCAGCATTCAGCCCGAGCAAGCCCCGAGAGACCACCAGAGACTGGTACGCAGGCGCCCCTGGGAGGGGTTTCGGATTCCGGAAACCAATTCTAATAACCCTTCCTCTTCTCGAAGTAGTAATGAATATGTATTAGCCTGGGAGCATCAAAACCAGCCGCCTTACGTAACAGGCGTGCGTCCTGGGGGAGCAGAGACTCCCGGCGCACCCAGCGCTGCTTGCTTGCCTCTATTCGTTTAATAAATTGTAAACTTTGATTGTAATCCTATTTGGATTTATAACAGCCATTTATAACACTTTTTATATTTGTATTTTATTTAAGGCTGTCTTGCCCCCCTCCCCCCCCAGCCTCGCTGCTCGCCAATAAAGCTGGCGCAGGGGCTAAGGGATTTGAAGGGCCTGCTTGTACACCTAAGGGATTTGAGGGCCTGCTTGTACACCTTTGGGGACTGCCTCTTTTGGGGGGGGGGGGGGGGTGTTAGGAGCTGCTTGTATACTTTTTTAGGCATTCCTCTGAGAGGGGGTTGGGAGCTTCGTGTATACTGGGGGGGAGGGCCTCCCTCGAGGTGGAAGCGGGGGGGGTTGGAGCGTTTCTACACTGTAGGGGCCTGCCTGTACACTTTTGGGGCCTGCCTTGGAGGGGTTGGGAACTGCTTGTACACCTTTGGGGCCTGCGTCTGCGCGGGGCGGGGGGGGGGTTGGGGGGTTGGAGCTGGTTTTAACCTTTTGGGCTTGCATCTGGAGGGGGTTGGGGCCTGCCTTTGGGGGGGTGGTTGTGAGCTGCTTGTATACTGTAGGGGCCTGCTTGTACACCTTTGGGGCCTGCGTCTTGGGGGGGGTGGGAGCTGCTTGTACACTGTTAGGGCCTGCCTTGGGGGAGGGGTTGGGGCATGTGCCTTGGGGGCATGGGGTTGGGAGCTGCTTCTACGCTGTAGGGGTCTGGGTCTTGGGGGGTTGGGGCTGTTTGTACACCTTTGGGGCGTGCCTCTGGGGACGATGGGGAGTTGCTTGTACACCTTTGGGGCCTGTGTCTGGGGTGTGGGCGCTGGGGCTGAGGCCTGGGGCCTGGGGCATGCATCTGGGTGGTGGTGGTGGGGGGTCCAGTTCATGGGGGGGTGGGTTGGGAGCTGCTTGTGTTGGGGTCTGCATCCGGGTGTGGCTGGGGCCTGCTTGTAGACTTCTGCAGCCTGTGTCTGGTGTTTGGGGGCTTTTCTGTAGTGTTTGGGGATTGCATTTTGGCTTTGGGATGTGTCTAGAGCTTCTGGGGCCTAGCTGTAGTGCTTGGGGCCTGCGTCTGGGGCTTTTCTGTAGCATTTTGGTAGCGTGTTTGTGATTTGGGGTCTGTATCCAGGGTTTTGCCTTTTTTGTAGTTTTCAGCTTTGTGTCTGTTTCTTTGTTGGTTGCCTGGGGTTTGGGGTTTGGATCATTAGTCAGTGTCATTAGCGTCGGGGGGTTGATATGAAGGGTTAGGGTTGTGGTTAGAGTTGTTAGGGTTAAACAGAATAAGGATTTTAGGGTAAGGGGATCAAGGTTGTGGGAATAAAAATGTTTTTGCACAGAGTTACATCGTTTAGAGGGAAGGAGGGTGGTATTGATATATGCTTGCAGTGATAAGAAAGCTTAACAGACAACCTTGTAAAATGCAGACAACCAGAATCCTTAGAGCAATTGGGTGGAAATCACGGTGTAAGAAACATTACCACCTCAAAGAGGAAAACAGTCAAGAAAAAAATAAAACTGACTAGTAACAGGCCAGCAGCTGTGTATTTTCTGTGAAGCACTGGATAGATCGTGAACATGGATTACCCAGTCAATGGGGAAACTGGGGAGGGTCCTGGTCACCGAGAGGAAACAAAAATTAAATAAACTGTCTTATGGAACTAGTAGGTGGCTTGTGGGACGCCTGCCATTGCAATCGTGAATAAAAATGCTACCTCACTGAGATACTTGCCTGAGCCTATGGTATTGGTTACAGAGTGTTTCTAATAAGGTGTTAGGGTTTTAAGGTTTCAGGGCTAAGGCACTAGGGTTGGGTTTCAGGGTTAGGGTTTCCAGGGTTTAGGGTTAGGATTTTAAGGTTGTTAGGGTTGGAGTTATAAGGGTTAGGGTTTGGGGGTTAGTGTGTTAAGGTTTTAAAGTATTTTGTGGTTTTAGTGTTGATAGGGTTTTTAGGGTTAGGGACTTAGGGTTTTAGTTATGGTCAGGTATTTAGGGTTAGGGTTTTAAGGTCTTATTTTTTTTTTTTTAAGGTTAGGGTCTCCAGCGTTAGGGCTTTGAGAATCTTTACGTTTTGGGTTAGGGTTTAGAGGGTCTTAATTTTTAGGGTTAGGGCTTTTAGGCGTAGGTCTAGTGTGGTAAATTTTATCGGGTTAGGACTGTAAGGGTTTTTAGGGTTAGGGTTTCTAGGGTTTTTTGGGGTAGGGGTTAGGGTTAGATCCGTGGGAGCCGTAGTGTTAGGGGTCAGGGTTCTTAGGGGTAAGGCCCAATATTAGGGTGGAAGGCCAAACTAAGGGGGGAGCCCCCCCCAAAATTGAAGGGTCGAAGCCCCAATTTAGGGGAAGAAACGTCAAAATTGTGGGGTCCCCCAAAATTGGGCGGAAGAGCTCTTAATATTGGGGGAAACCCAAAAAAGGAGGGTGGAGGACTCTAAAATTGGGGGGACCCCCCCAAATTGGTTGTGTCCCCCCCCAAATTGGTTGTGTCCCCCCCAAAATTGGTTGTGTCCCCCCCAATTAGGGGAGGAACCCCCAAAATTGGGTGGGCGAACCCCCATATTGGGGGGGCAGAACACTTAAATGGAAGTGTGAAATTCCAGAATTGAATGTGGACCCCCCAGAACAGTCTTCAGGGGTTTAGTGTGGTAAATTTTATCGGGTTAGGGCTGCAAGGGTTTTTAGGGTTAGGGTTTCTAGGGTTTGTTGGGGTAGGGGTTAGGGTTAGATCCGTGGTTGCCATAGGCTTAGGGGTCAAGGTTCTTAGGGGTTAGGCCTAATATTAGGACGGAAGGCCAAAATAAGAGGGGGGGAGCCCCCCCCAAAATTGAAGGGTTGAAGCCCCAAGTTAGGGGAAGGAACGTCAAAATTGTGGGGTCCCCCAAAATTGGGCGGAAGAACTTTTAATATTAGGGTGGAACCCAAAAAAGGAGGGTGGGGGACTCTAAAATTGGTTGTGTCCCCCCCAAAATTGGTTGTGTCCCCCCCAAAATTGGTTGTGTCCCCCCCAATTAGGGGAGGAACCCCCAAAATTGGGTGGGCGAACCCCCATATTGGGGGGGAAGAAGACTTAAATGGAAGTGTGAAATTCCAGAATTGAATGTGGACCCCCCAGAACAGTCTTCAGGGGTTTAGTGTGGTAAATTTTATCGGGTTAGGGCTGCAAGGGTTTTTAGGGTTAGGGTTTCTAGGGTTTGTTGGGGTAGGGGTTAGGGTTAGATCCGTGGTTGCCATAGGCTTAGGGGTCAAGGTTCTTAGGGGTTAGGCCTAATATTAGGGCGGAAGGCCAAAATAAGAGGGGGGGAGCCCCCCCCAAAATCGAAGGGTTGAAGCCCAAAGTTAGGGGAAGGAACAGCCAAATTGTGGGGTCCCCCAAAATTGGGCGGAAGAACTCTTTAATATTAGGGGGGAACCCAAAAAAGGAGGGTGGGGGACTCTACAATTGGGGGGGACCCCCAAAATTGGTCGGGTCCCCCCAAATTAGGGGAGGAACCCCCAAAATTGGGTGGGTGAACCCCCAAATTGGGGGGAAGAAGACTTAAATGGAAGTGTGAAATTCCAGAATTGAATGTGGACCCCCCCCAGACCTGGGGAGGAATCCCCAAACTTGGGGGGGACCCCCAAAATTGGGGTTAAAGCCCCAGATCCCGGGGAGCTAAGCCCCAAATTAAGGGAAGGAACCTCAAACATGTGGTGAGAACCCCAACATTGGGGGAAAGAACCTTAATATTAGGGTGGCAGGCCAAGAAAGGATGGTGGGGGCCTCCAAAATTGTGGGGGGCTTGGAATTGGGGGGAATCCCCAAAATGGAGGGGGAACCCCAAAAGTGGGGGGGCGGAGAAGCACCAAATTAGGGGAAGGAACCCCAAAATTGCGGGGAAGAACTCTGAAATGGAGAGCTGAAAACCCGAAATTGAGGGGAAACCCCCCAAAACGGCGGGAAAACCCTCCATAAACACGAAACCGGTAATGTAACAGAGCAAAAAATGGCGTCCTACGGCAAGGTGCGAGGCTCAATTTTCTGGGGAGTGCTGGGAAATGTAGTTCTTGGCCACTGGGTTTCCGGGAGTCCATATTGTTTTCCCAGAGCATGCCGGGAGATGTAGTTCTCGGACGCTGGGCTTCCGGGAGGCCATGTTGGTTTCCCATCTTTGCTAGACTCCGGGTGCTCTGGCTTCACAGAGAAACCCCCAAACTGAAAAATGTACCTGCTAATATATTGGGCTCTAAATGTAGCCCTGGGTTAATTGAATAACAATCCCTGGGTAAGATTGAAGTGCAGGAGGGGTTGGCTACGGTTTTAAGAGCCGGTTTGCAGAAAAGGGATTTCCCGTTAAGAAATGGCATATACTGATTGTTCTCTTCCTTGCTCTGCCAAGACCTGAGGCACATCTTGGAAGCCAGGCAGAATCCGTGGAGCCAATGGAGTTCTCAAGCTCGACTTCAGCTTCTTCCCAGCTAGAAGAAGCAAGGACACGCCGGCTGAGTTCCACAGGCAACGCGCCCGTATCTGTAGACGAGGATTTAGAGATGCTACTTTGGGAACTCTCAGACGGCATACTGGAAGCCGAGCTCGACTTGGACCCAGGGAAGGATGAGGATGACCTCCTCCTTGAGCTTTCCAAGATGATTGATGATTGAACTGCATAGTCCTATGGTATATTAAAAAAAAAAAAAAAAAAAAAGAAAACAACTCTTCTTCTTGTTGGATACCCTGAGGTAATCCTTTTTCTAACTGAGGCTTTGCAATGAGACTTAAAGCACAGTTGGAACTGGTAGAAATTGGCAGGATCTGCACTCAGTTGTCCTAAGTTTTCCTGCTGGTCAGAGTTAAGGTCTTGTGCATGGTTCCGTAACTATAGGTGGCTACCTTTGATATCAAGAGGACAAAGCACTTGTTTCTTTTGGCACAGAAAGATGTCCATCGGCACGCTGTGGTGGCTGTGAATTGACGTAGTGATGGAGCGATGCTCTGAAGGCTTAAACGGAAAGCTTCTTCCTTCCGCCCCCCCTTGGCACAGCTCGATGTTGGGCACATTGTGAAGCCTGGGTGTTCTGATTTCTCGGACAGTTGATACCCAAATCCCGGAGTTACTATGTCAACTCTTGACTTTTATTTGTGTATGCCATTGTTTTGACTGTAATCTTTTCAGATGATGAAGCTGTAGGGGCGGGAGGGAGCAAAATAATTATTCTAGCGTTGTGGACCAAACATGCTGCCAGGAGTGGTGGTGGTGGGGTCAGCCCACCCGGCCTTACTTTCAATTATCAGGGATGATAAAATGGTGTGAAAAGCAGCAGCTCTGCGATACGGCTACGCTACCCCCACTCCCTTCTCTTGTGCTGTACCAAAGTTCCCCCAAGCTTTGGTTGGTGCTTTTTGCTGGTGACAGTAGGACTCCAGGGCGAGTAGTCGGGACTCTCCTGCAGTAACTGGGTCAATTAAGGGTTGGTTTAAGTGCCTCCTGGTTTTTAAAATAGCTCCCCTGAGCTGCTGGCTCTGCTGCCTGCTACAGCAAATGTTCGGGTGCCATCAGCGTCGCACTTGGGCGTGGGCACTGACCCTGCGGAGGAGAGCTGAGACTCGCGTGTATTGTGTACCCTGCCGCCAGTGATCGTTTTCCCCTAGCAGATCTATTTTGAATCATTTCCCTAAATTTTAGAGGAACTTTAGGCTCTTTGTGCTATGATTTGTGAAGCTGTAGGGGCCCTCAGGCATTTGCTGCTGGCAGAGGAAAACCGCTTGTCGAATTTGTTGTAAATACTTTCTGTTTGGACAACAACGCCTGTGTGTGTGTGTGTGTGTGTGTGTGTGTGTGTGTGCGCGTGCTTTGACGACCCCCTGCGACGCCCCAGCTCCGCGAGGGAAGCTTTGAAGCGGCTCTGGGAAAACCTCTGCGGAAGAAACCGCTGCTAGTGACTTGCGGAAAAGGGACTCCACAATCAGTGAGATTGTAAAGTAGGTATGTTTATTCAGCGCTGGGCAGCACGGGAGGTCGTGGGCATGAAGATTGATGACTCTTCCTCGTCACCGCTAGTTGACCTCTTGTCTTTGCACAGACTCAGTTGCTCCTTGGCTCTTGTCCATCTGCAGGACCAGTTTCTCCCAGTTTCTTAAGACAGGCTCACTCTCTTATCAGGAGACTGACCTTGGTAAGGGGCCCAAGGCTTCTTGCCTTAGTTAATTGGCACAATGCACCATAGTTAGCAAAGACGCTAAGTAGCATCCTAGTTTAACGCTGTCAGCGCTCTATCTCTACTTGATAAGATTCTCCTAACTCCCTCTCTCACTGGAGCCCACGCAGCCCTCCGTCCTGCCGAAGGACTTCACGGGGACTTCTGCCGGCTCCGGGTGCCCGCACACAGACAGAAATGGCTTTGAGAGAAAACAATCAGGAGGAGGAGAGCTCAGAGACTGCGGCCGGCTTCGGCCATCTTCCCCTCGCTTTCCCTCTCCGTGTTCAAACCGAGCACTGTTCTGCCGTCAACCTTCGCTGCCTCTGCCCGCGGCGCTGGGCTTTCGCGTGTGCCATTGCTCCTCTACATATTTTATCCTTCCTTTTGTAAGGAATGGTCCAGCAATTCGTGTCACTAAGGGATTTGAAGGGTTAACATCGAGGCACGGGTCTAGGTGATAAGAGAACAAAGGGGTTTTTAGGGAAAAGTGCTGACTACTGCAGGGGATGTTGCTAGAGTTTCTGAAATCCGGCGCAGAGGCTCCCAAACGAGGAGGAAGGGGGAGCTGAAGGACAATTGAAGGACAAAAGCCTGAGAGGAAGACAACCAGCATTCAGCCCGAGCAAGCCCCGAGAGACCACCAGAGACTGGTACGCAGGCGCCCCTGGGAGGGGTTTCGGATTCCGGAAACCAATTCTAATAACCCTGCCTCTTCTCGAAGTAGTAATGAATATGTATTAGCCTGGGAGCATCAAAACCAGCCGCCTTACGTAACAGGCGTGCGTCCTGGGGGAGCAGAGACTCCCGGCGCACCCAGCGCTGCTTGCTTGCCTCTATTCGTTTAATAAATTGTAAACTTTGATTGTAATCCTATTTGGATTTATAACAGCCATTTATAACACTTTTTATATTTGTATTTTATTTAAGGCTGTCTTGCCCCCCTTCCCCCCCAGCCTCGCTGCTCGCCAATAAAGCTGGCGCAGGGGCTAAGGGATTTGAAGGGCCTGCTTGTACACCTAAGGGATTTGAGGGCCTGCTTGTACACCTTTGGGGACTGCCTCTTTTGGGGGGGGGGGGGTGTTAGGAGCTGCTTGTATACTTTTTTAGGCATTCCTCTGAGAGGGGGTTGGGAGCTTCGTGTATACTGGGGGGGGAGGGCCTCCCTCGAGGTGGAAGCGGGGGGGGTTGGAGCGTTTCTACACTGTAGGGGCCTGCCTGTACACTTTTGGGGCCTGCCTTGGAGGGGTTGGGAACTGCTTGTACACCTTTGGGGCCTGCGTCTGCGCGGGGCGGGGGGGGGGTTGGGGGGTTGGAGCTGGTTTTAACCTTTCGGGCTTGCATCTGGAGGGGGTTGGGGCCTGCCTTTGGGGGGGTGGTTGTGAGCTGCTTGTATACTGTAGGGGCCTGCTTGTACACCTTTGGGGCCTGCGTCTGGGGGGGGGTGGGAGCTGCTTGTACACTGTTAGGGCCTGCCTTGGGGGAGGGGTTGGGGCATGTGCCTTGGGGGCATGGGGTTGGGAGCTGCTTCTACGCTGTAGGGGTCTGGGTCTTGGGGGGTTGGGGCTGTTTGTACACCTTTGGGGCGTGCCTCTGGGGAGGATGGGGAGTTGCTTGTACACCTTTGGGGCCTGTGTCTGGGGTGTGGGCGCTGGGGCTGAGGCCTGGGGCCTGGGGCATGCATCTGGGTGGTGGTGGGGGGGGGTCCAGTTCATGGGGGGGGTGGGTTGGGAGCTGCTTGTGGACAGTTGGGGTCTGCATCCGGGTGTGGCTGGGGCCTGCTTGTAGACTTCTGCAGCCTGTGTCTGGTGTTTGGGGGCTTTTCTGTAGTGTTTGGGGATTGCATTTTGGCTTTGGGATGTGTCTAGAGCTTCTGGGGCCTAGCTGTAGTGCTTGGGGCCTGCGTCTGGGGCTTTTCTGTAGCATTTTGGTAGCGTGTTTGTGATTTGGGGTCTGTATCCAGGGTTTTGCCTTTTTTGTAGTTTTCAGCTTTGTGTCTGTTTCTTTGTTGGTTGCCTGGGGTTTGGGGTTTGGATCATTAGTCAGTGTCATTAGCGTCGGGGGGTTGATATGAAGGGTTAGGGTTGTGGTTAGAGTTGTTAGGGTTAAACAGAATAAGGATTTTAGGGTAAGGGGATCAAGGTTGTGGGAATAAAAATGTTTTTGCACAGAGTTACATCGTTTAGAGGGAAGGAGGGTGGTATTGATATATGCTTGCAGTGATAAGAAAGCTTAACAGACAACCTTGTAAAATGCAGACAACCAGAATCCTTAGAGCAATTGGGTGGAAATCACGGTGTAAGAAACATTACCACCTCAAAGAGGAAAACAGTCAAGAAAAAAATAAAATTGACTAGTAACAGGCCAGCAGCTGTGTATTTTCTGTGAAGCACTGGATAGATTGTGAACATGGATTACCCAGTCAATGGGGAAACTGGGGAGGGTCCTGGTCACCGAGAGGAAAAAAAAAATTATATAAACTGTGTTATGGAACTAGTAGGTGGCTTGTGGGACGCCTGCCATTGCAATCGTGAATAAAAATGCTACCTCACTGAGATACTTGCCTGAGCCTATGGTATTGGTTACAGAGTGTTTCTAATAAGGTGTTAGGGTTTTAAGGTTTCAGGGCTAAGGCACTAGGGTTGGGTTTCAGGGTTAGGGTTTCCAGGGTTTAGGGTTAGGATTTTAAGGTTGTTAGGGTTGGAGTTATAAGGGTTAGGGTTTGGGGGTTAGTGTGTTAAGGTTTTAAAGTATTTTGTGGTTTTAGTGTTGATAGGGTTTTTAGGGTTAGGGTCTTAGGGTTTTAGTTATGGTCAGGTATTTAGGGTTAGGGTTTTAAGGTCTTATTTTTTTTTTTTTAAGGTTAGGGTCTCCAGCGTTAGGGCTTTAAGAATCTTTACGTTTTGGATTAGGGTTTAGAGGGTCTTAATTTTTAGGGTTAGGGCTTTTAGGCGTAGGTCTAGTGTGGTAAATTTTATCGGGTTAGGACTGTAAGGGTTTTTAGGATTAGGGTTTCTAGGGTTTTTTGGGGTAGGGGTTAGGGTTAGATCCGTGGGAGCCGTAGTGTTAGGGGTCAGGGTTCTTAGGGGTAAGGCCCAATATTAGGGTGGAAGGCCAAACTAAGGGGGGAGCCCCCCCCAAAATTGAAGGGTCGAAGCCCCAATTTAGGGGAAGAAACGTCAAAATTGTGGGGTCCCCCAAAATAGGGCGGAAGAGCTCTTAATATTGGGGGAAACCCAAAAAAGGAGGGTGGGGGACTCTAAAATTGGGGAGACCCCCCCAAATTGGTTGTGTCCCCCCCAAAATTGGTTGTGTCCCCCCCAATTAGGGGAGGAACCCCCAAAATTGGGTGGGCGAACCCCCATATTGGGGGGGCAGAACACTTAAATGGAAGTGTGAAATTCCAGAATTGAATGTGGACCCCCCCAGAACAGTCTTCAGGGGTTTAGTGTGGTAAATTTTATCGGGTTAGGGCTGTAAGGGTTTTTAGGGTTAGGGTTTCTAGGGTTTGTTGGGGTAGGGGTTAGGGTTAGATCCGTGGTTGCCATAGCGTTAGGGGTCAAGGTTCTTAGGGGTTAGGCCTAATATTAGGGCGGAAGGCCAAAATAAGAGGGTGGGAGCCCCCCCCAAAATTGAAGGGTTGAAGCCCCAAGTTAGGGGAAGGAACGTCAAAATTGTGGGGTCCCCCAAAATTGGGCGGAAGAACTTTTAATATTAGGGGGGAACCCAAAAAAGGAGGGTGGGGGACTCTAAAATCGGTTGTGTCCCCCCCAAATTAGGGGAGGAACCCCCAAAATTGGGTGGGCGAACCCCCAAATTGGGGGGAAGAAGACTTAAATGGAAGTGTGAAATTCCAGAATTGGATGTGGACTCCCCAGAACAGTCTTCAGGGGTTTAGTGTGGTAAATTTTATCGGGTTAGGGCTGTAAGGGTTTTTAGGGTTAGGGTTTCTAGGGTTTGTTGGGGTAGGGGTTAGGGTTAGATCCGTGGTTGCCATAGGCTTAGGGGTCAAGGTTCTTAGGGGTTAGGCCTAATATTAGGGCGGAAGGCCAAAATAAGAGGGGAGGAGCCCACCCAAAATTGAAGGGTTGAAGCCCCAAGTTAGGGGAAGGAACGTCAAAATTGTGGGGTCCCCCAAAATTGAGCGGAAGAGCTCTTAATATTGGCGGAAACCCAAAAAAAGGAGGGTGGGGGACTCTAAAATTGGTTGTGTCCCCCCCAAAATTGGTTGTGTCCCCCCCAATTAGGGGAGGAACCCCCAAAATTGGGTGGGCGAATCCCCATATTGGGGGGGAAGAACACTTAAATGGAAGTGTGAAATTCCAGAATTGAATGTGGACCCCCCAGAACAGTCTTCAGGGGTTTAGTGTGGTAAATTTTATCGGGTTAGGGCTGCAAGGGTTTTTAGGGTTAGGGTTTCTAGGGTTTGTTGGGGTAGGGGTTAGGGTTAGATCCGTGGTTGCCATAGGCTTAGGGGTCAAGGTTCTTAGGGGTTAGGCCTAATATTAGGACGGAAGGCCAAAATAAGAGGGGGGGAGCCCCCCCCAAAATCGAAGGGTTGAAGCCCAAAGTTAGGGGAAGGAACGTCAAAATTGTGGGGTCCCCCAAAATTGGGCGGAAGAACTCTTTAATATTAGGGGGGAACCCAAAAAAGGAGGGTGGGGGACTCTACAATTGGGGGGGACCCCCAAAATTGGTCAGGTCCCCCCAAATTATGGGAGGAACCCCCAAAATTGGGTGGGTGAACCCCCAAATTGGGGGGAAGAAGACTTAAATGGAAGTGTGAAATTCCAGAATTGAATGTGGACCCCCCCCAGACCTGGGGAGGAATCCCCAAACTTGGGGGGGACCCCCAAAATTGGGGTTAAAGCCCCAGATCCCGGGGAGCTAAGCCCCAAATTAAGGGAAGGAACCTCAAACATGTGGTGAGAACCCCAACATTGGGGGAAAGAACCTTAATATTAGGGTGGCAGGCCAAGAAAGGATGGTGGGGGCCTCCAAAATTGTGGGGAGCTTGGAATTGGGGGGAATCCCCAAAATGGAGGGGGAACCCCAAAAGTGGGGGGGGGGCGAAGCACCAAATTAGGGGAAGGAACCCCAAAATTGCGGGTAAGAACTCTGAAATGGAGAGCTGAAAACCCGAAATTGAGGGGAAACCCCCCAAAACGGCGGGAAAACCCTCCATAAACACGAAACCGGTAATGTAACAGAGCAAAAAATGGCGTCCTACGGCAAGGTGCGAGGCTCAATTTTCTGGGGAGTGCTGGGAAATGTAGTTCTTGGCCACTGGGTTTCCGGGAGTCCATATTGTTTTCCCAGAGCATGCCGGGAGATGTAGTTCTCGGACACTGGGCTTCCGGGAGGCCATGTTGGTTTCCCATCTTTGCTAGACTCCGGGTGCTCTGGCTTCACAGAGAAACCCCCAAACTGAAAAATGTACCTGCTAATATATTGGGCTCTAAATGTAGCCCTGGGTTAATTGAATAACAATCCCTGGGTAAGATTGAAGTGCAGGAGGGGTTGGCTACGGTTTTAAGAGCCGGTTTGCAGAAAAGGGATTTCCCGTTAAGAAATGGCATATACTGATTGTTCTCTTCCTTGCTCTGCCAAGACCTGAGGCACATCTTGGAAGCCAGGCAGAATCCGTGGAGCCAATGGAGTTCTCAAGCTCGACTTCAGCTTCTTCCCAGCTAGAAGAAGCAAGGACACGCTGGCTGAGTTCCACAGGCAACGCGCCCGTATCTGTAGACGAGGATTTAGAGATGCTACTTTGGGAACTCTCAGACGGCATACTGGAAGCCGAGCTCGACTTGGACCCAGGGAAGGATGAGGATGACCTCCTCCTTGAGCTTTCCAAGATGATTGATGATTGAACTGCATAGTCCTATGGTATATTAAAAACAAAAAAAAAAAAGAAAAAAAAGAAAACAACTCTTCTTCTTGTTGGATACCCTGAGGTGATCCTTTTTCTAACTGAGGCTTTGCAATGAGACTTAAAGCACAGTTGGAACTGGTAGAAATTGGCAGGATCTGCACTCAGTTGTCCTAAGTTTTCCTGCTGGTCAGAGTTAAGGTCTTGTGCATGGTTCCGTAACTATAGGTGGCTACCTTTGATATCAAGAGGACAAAGCACTTGTTTCTTTTGGCACAGAAAGATGTCCATCGGCACGCTGTGGTGGCTGTGAATTGACGTAGTGATGGAGCGATGCTCTGAAGGCTTAAACGGAAAGCTTCTTCCTTCCGCCCCCCTTGGCACAGCTCGATGTTGGGCACATTGTGAAGCCTGGGTGTTCTGATTTCTCGGACAGTTGATACCCAAATCCCGGAGTTACTATGTCAACTCTTGACTTTTATTTGTGTATGCCATTGTTTTGACTGTAATCTTTTCAGATGATGAAGCTGTAGGGGCGGGAGGGAGCAAAATAATTATTCTAGCGTTGTGGACCAAACATGCTGCCAGGAGTGGTGGTGGTGGGGTCAGCCCACCCGGCCTTACTTTCAATTATCGGGGATGATAAAATGGTGTGAAAAGCAGTAGCTCTGCGATACGGCTACGCTACCCCCACTCCCTTCTCTTGTGCTGTACCAAAGTTCCCCCAAGCTTTGGTTGGTGCTTTTTGTTGGTGACAGTAGGACTCCAGGGCGAGTAGTCGGGACTCTCCTGCAGTAACTGGGTCAATTAAGGGTTGGTTTAAGTGCCTCCTGGTTTTTAAAATTGCTCCCCTGAGCTGCTGGCTCTGCTGCCTGCTACAGCAAATGTTTGGGTGCCATCAGCGTCGCACTTGGGCATGGGCACTGACCCTGCGGAGGAGAGCTGAGACTCGCGTGTATTGTGTACCCTGCCGCCAGTGATCGTTTTCCCCTAGCAGATCTATTTTGAATCATTTCCCTAAATTTTAGAGGAACTTTAGGCTCTTTGTGCTATGATTTGTGAAGCTGTAGGGGCCCTCAGGCATTTGCTGCTGGCAGAGGAAAACCGCTTGTCGAATTTGTTGTAAATACTTTCTGTTTGGACAACAACGCCTGTGTGTGTGTGTGTGTGTGTGTGTGTGTGCTTTGACGACCCCCTGCGACGCCCCAGCTCCGCGAGGGAAGCTTTGAAGCGGCTCTGGGAAAACCTCTGCGGAAGAAACCGCTGCTAGTGACTTGCGGAAAAGGGACTCCACAATCAGTGAGATTGTAAAGTAGGTATGTTTATTCAGCGCTGGGCAACACGGGAGGTCGTGGGCATGAAGATTGATGACTCTTCCTCGTCACCGCTAGTTGACCTCTTGTCTTTGCACAGACTCAGTTGCTCCTTGGCTCTTGTCCATCTGCAGGACCAGTTTCTCCCAGTTTCTTAAGACAGGCTCACTCTCTTATTAGGAGACTGACCTTGGTAAGGGGCCCAAGGCTTCTTGCTTTAGTTAATTGGCACAATGCACCATAGTTAGCAAAGACACTAAGTAGCATCCTAGTTTAACGCTGTCAGCGCTCTATCTCTACTTGATAAGATTCTCCTAACTCCCTCTCTCACTGGAGCCCACGCAGCCCTCCGTCCTGCCGAAGGACTTCACGGGGACTTCTGCCGGCTCCGGGTGCCCGCACACAGACAGAAATGGCTTTGAGAGAAAACAATCAGGAGGAGGAGAGCTCAGAGACTGCGGCCGGCTTCGGCCACCTTCCCCTCGCTTTCCCTCTCCGTGTTCAAACCGAGCACTGTTCTGCCGTCAACCTTCGCTGCCTCTGCCCGCGGCGCTGGGCTTTCGCGTGTGCCATTGCTCCTCTACATATTTTATCCTTCCTTTTGTAAGGAATGGTCCAGCAATTCGTGTCACTAAGGGATTTGAAGGGTTACCATCGAGGCCCGGGTCTAGGTGATAAGAGAACAAAGGGGTTTTTAGGGAAAAGTGCTGACTACTGCAGGGGATGTTGCTAGAGTTTCTGAAATCCGGCGCAGAGGCTCCCAAACGAGGAGGAAGGGGGAGCTGAAGGACAATTGAAGGACAAAAGCCTGAGAGGAAGACAACCAGCATTCAGCCCGAGCAAGCCCCGAGAGACCACCAGAGACTGGTACGCAGGCGCCCCTGGGAGGGGTTTCGGATTCCGGAAACCAATTCTAATAACCCTGCCTCTTCTCGAAGTAGTAATGAATATGTATTAGCCTGGGAGCATCAAAACCAGCCGCCTTACGTAACAGGCGTGCGTCCTGGGGGAGCAGAGACTCCCGGCGCACCCAGCGCTGCTTGCTTGCCTCTATTCGTTTAATAAATTGTAAACTTTGATTGTAATCCTATTTGGATTTATAACAGCCATTTATAACACTTTTTATATTTGTATTTTATTTAAGGCTGTCTTGCCCCCCTCCCCCCCCAGCCTCGCTGCTCGCCAATAAAGCTGGCGCAGGGGCTAAGGGATTTGAAGGGCCTGCTTGTACACCTAAGGGATTTGAGGGCCTGCTTGTACACCTTTGGGGACTGCCTCTTTTGGGGGGGGGGGGGGGTGTTAGGAGCTGCTTGTATACTTTTTTAGGCATTCCTCTGAGAGGGGGTTGGGAGCTTCGTGTATACTGGGGGGGGAGGGCCTCCCTCGAGGTGGAAGCGGGGGGGGTTGGAGCGTTTCTACACTGTAGGGGCCTGCCTGTACACTTTTGGGGCCTGCCTTGGAGGGGTTGGGAACTGCTTGTACACCTTTGGGGCCTGCGTCTGCGCGGGGCGGGGGGGGGTTAGGGGGTTGGAGCTGGTTTTAACCTTTCGGGCTTGCATCTGGAGGGGCTTGGGGCCTGCCTTTGGGGGGTGGTTGTGAGCTGCTTGTATACTGTAGGGGCCTGCTTGTACACCTTTGGGGCCTGCGTCTGAGGGGGGGTGGGAGCTGCTTGTACACTGTTAGGGCCTGCCTTGGGGGAGGGGTTGGGGCATGTGCCTTGGGGGCATGGGGTTGGGAGCTGCTTCTACGCTGTAGGGGTCTGGGTCTTGGGGGGTTGGGGCTGTTTGTACACCTTTGGGGCGTGCCTCTGGGGAGGATGGGGAGTTGCTTGTACACCTTTGGGGCCTGTGTCTGGGGTGTGGGCGCTGGGGCTGAGGCCTGGGGCCTGGGGCATGCATCTGGGTGGTGGTGGGGGGGGTCCAGTTCATGGGGGGGGGGTGGGTTGGGAGCTGCTTGTGGACAGTTGGGGTCTGCATCCGGGTGTGGCTGGGGCCTGCTTGTAGACTTCTGCAGCCTGTGTCTGGTGTTTGGGGGCTTTTCTGTAGTGTTTGGGGATTGCATTTTGGCTTTGGGATGTGTCTAGAGCTTCTGGAGCCTAGCTGTAGTGCTTGGGGCCTGCGTCTGGGGCTTTTCTGTAGCATTTTGGTAGCGTGTTTGTGATTTGGGGTCTGTATCCAGGGTTTTGCCTTTTTTGTAGTTTTCAGCTTTGTGTCTGTTTCTTTGTTGGTTGCCTGGGGTTTGGGGTTTGGATCATTAGTCAGTGTCATTAGCGTCGGGGGGTTGATATGAAGGGTTAGGGTTGTGGTTAGAGTTGTTACGGTTAAAGAGAATAAGGATTTTAGGGTAAGGGGATCAAGGTTGTGGGAATAAAAATGTTTTTGCACGGAGTTACATCGTTTAGAGGGAAGGAGGGTGGTATTGATATATGCTTGCAGTGATAAGAAAGCTTAACAGACAACCTTGTAAAATGCAGACAACCAGAATCCTTAGAGCAATTGGGTGGAAATCACGGTGTAAGAAACATTACCACCTCAAAGAGGAAAACAGTCAAGAAAAAAATAAAATTGACTAGTAACAGGCCAGCAGCTGTGTATTTTCTGTGAAGCACTGGATAGATTGTGAACATGGATTACCCAGTCAATGGGGAAACTGGGGAGGGTCCTGGTCACCGAGAGGAAAAAAAAAATTATATAAACTGTGTTATGGAACTAGTAGGTGGCTTGTGGGACGCCTGCCATTGCAATCGTGAATAAAAATGCTACCTCACTGAGATACTTGCCTGAGTCTATGGTATTGGTTACAGAGTGTTTCTAATAAGGTGTTAGGGTTTTAAGGTTTCAGGGCTAAGGCACTAGGGTTGGGTTTCAGGGTTAGGGTTTCCAGGGTTTAGGGTTAGGATTTTAAGGTTGTTAGGGTTGGAGTTATAAGGGTTAGGGTTTGGGGGTTAGTGTGTTAAGGTTTTAAAGTATTTTGTGGTTTTAGTGTTGATAGGGTTTTTAGGGTTAGGGTCTTAGGGTTTTAGTTATGGTCAGGTATTTAGGGTTAGGGTTTTAAGGTCTTTTTTTTTTTTTTTTTAAGGTTAGGGTCTCCAGCGTTAGGGCTTTGAGAATCTTTACGTTTTGGATTAGGGTTTAGAGGGTCTTAATTTTTAGGGTTAGGGCTTTTAGGCGTAGGTCTAGTGTGGTAAATTTTATCGGGTTAGGACTGTAAGGGTTTTTTAGGGTTAGGGTTTCTAGGGTTTTTTGGGGTAGGGGTTAGGGTTAGATCCGTGGGAGCCGTAGTGTTAGGGGTCAGGGTTCTTAGGGGTAAGGCCCAATATTAGGGTGGAAGGCCAAACTAAGGGGGGAGCCCCCCCCAAAATTGAAGGGTCGAAGCCCCAATTTAGGGGAAGAAACGTCAAAATTGTGGGGTCCCCCAAAATTGGGCGGAAGAGCTCTTAATATTGGGGGAAACCCAAAAAAGGAGGGTGGGGGACTCTAAAATTGGGGGGACCCCCCCAAATTGGTTGTGTCCCCCCCAAAATTGGTTGTGTCCCCCCCAATTAGGGGAGGAACCCCCAAAATTGGGTGGGCGAACCCCCAAATTGGGGGGAAAGAACACTTAAATGGAAGTGTGAAATTCCAGAATTGAATGTGGACCCCCCAGAACAGTCTTCAGGGGTTTAGTGTGGTAAATTTTATCGGGTTAGGGCTGTAAGGGTTTTTAGGGTTAGGGTTTCTAGGGTTTGTTGGGGTAGGGGTTAGGGTTAGATCCGTGGTTGCCATAGGCTTAGGGGTCAAGGTTCTTAGGGGTTAGGCCTAATATTAGGGCGGAAGGCCAAAATAAGAGGGGGGGAGCCCCCCCCAAAATCGAAGGGTTGAAGCCCAAAGTTAGGGGAAGGAACGGCCAAATTGTGGGGTCCCCCAAAATTGGGCGGAAGAACTCTTTAATATTAGGGGGGAACCCAAAAAAGGAGGGTGGGGGACTCTACAATTGGGGGGGACCCCCAAAATTGGTCGGGTCCCCCCAAATTAGGGGAGGAACCCCCAAAATTGGGTGGGTGAACCCCCAAATTGGGGGGAAGAAGACTTAAATGGAAGTGTGAAATTCCAGAATTGAATGTGGACCCCCCCCAGACCTGGGGAGGAATCCCCAAACTTGGGGGGGACCCCCAAAATTGGGGTTAAAGCCCCAGATCCCGGGGAGCTAAGCCCCAAATTAAGGGAAGGAACCTCAAACATGTGGTGAGAACCCCAACATTGGGGGAAAGAACCTTAATATTAGGGTGGCAGGCCAAGAAAGGATGGTGGGGGCCTCCAAAATTGTGGGGGGCTTGGAATTGGGGGGAATCCCCAAAATGGAGGGGGAACCCCAAAAGTGGGGGGGGGGGGGAGAAGCACCAAATTAGGGGAAGGAACCCCAAAATTGCGGGGAAGAACTCTGAAATGGAGAGCTGAAAACCCGAAATTGAGGGGAAACCCCCCAAAACGGCGGGAAAACCCTCCATAAACACGAAACCGGTAATGTAACAGAGCAAAAAATGGCGTCCTACGGCATGGTGCGAGGCTCAATTTTCTGGGGAGTGCTGGGAAATGTAGTTCTTGGCCACTGGGTTTCCGGGAGTCCATATTGTTTTCCCAGAGCATGCCGGGAGATGTAGTTCTCGGACACTGGGCTTCCGGGAGGCCATGTTGGTTTCCCATCTTTGCTAGACTCCGGGTGCTCTGGCTTCACAGAGAAACCCCCAAACTGAAAAATGTACCTGCTAATATATTGGGCTCTAAATGTAGCCCTGGGTTAATTGAATAACAATCCCTGGGTAAGATTGAAGTGCAGGAGGGGTTGGCTACGGTTTTAAGAGCCGGTTTGCAGAAAAGGGATTTCCCGTTAAGAAATGGCATATACTGATTGTTCTCTTCCTTGCTCTGCCAAGACCTGAGGCACATCTTGGAAGCCAGGCAGAATCCGTGGAGCCAATGGAGTTCTCAAGCTCGACTTCAGCTTCTTCCCAGCTAGAAGAAGCAAGGACACGCTGGCTGAGTTCCACAGGCAACGCGCCCGTATCTGTAGACGAGGATTTAGAGATGCTACTTTGGGAACTCTCAGACGGCATACTGGAAGCCGAGCTCGACTTGGACCCAGGGAAGGATGAGGATGACCTCCTCCTTGAGCTTTCCAAGATGATTGATGATTGAACTGCATAGTCCTATGGTATATTAAAAAAAAAAAAAAAAAAAAAAAAAAAAAACTCTTCTTCTTGTTGGATACCCTGAGGTGATCCTTTTTCTAACTGAGGCTTTGCAATGAGACTTAAAGCACAGTTGGAACTGGTAGAAATTGGCAGGATCTGCACTCAGTTGTCCTAAGTTTTCCTGCTGGTCAGAGTTAAGGTCTTGTGCATGGTTCCATAACTATAGGTGGCTACCTTTGATATCAAGAGGACAAAGCACTTGTTTCTTTTGGCACAGAAAGATGTCCATCGGCACGCTGTGGTGGCTGTGAATTGACGTAGTGATGGAGCGATGCTCTGAAGGCTTAAACGGAAAGCTTCTTCCTTCCGCCCCCCCTTGGCACAGCTCGATGTTGGGCACATTGTGAAGCCTGGGTGTTCTGATTTCTCGGACAGTTGATACCCAAATCCCGGAGTTACTACGTCAACTCTTGACTTTTATTTGTGTATGCCATTGTTTTGACTGTAATCTTTTCAGATGATGAAGCTGTAGGGGCGGGAGGGAGCAAAATAATTATTCTAGCGTTGTGGACCAAACATGCTGCCAGGAGTGGTGGTGGTGGGGTCCGCCCACCCGGCCTTACTTTCAATTATCAGGGATGATAAAATGGTGTGAAAAGCAGCAGCTCTGCGATACGGCTACGCTACCCCCACTCCCTTCTCTTGTGCTGTACCAAAGTTCCCCCAAGCTTTGGTTGGTGCTTTTTGCTGGTGACAGTAGGACTCCAGGGCGAGTAGTCGGGACTCTCCTGCAGTAACTGGGTCAATTAAGGGTTGGTTTAAGTGCCTCCTGGTTTTTAAAATTGCTCCCCTGAGCTGCTGGCTCTGCTGCCTGCTACAGCAAATGTTCGGGTGCCATCAGCGTCGCACTTGGGCGTGGGCACTGACCCTGCGGAGGAGAGCTGAGACTCGCGTGTATTGTGTACCCTGCCGCCAGTGATCGTTTTCCCCTAGCAGATCTATTTTGAATCATTTCCCTAAATTTTAGAGGAACTTTAGGCTCTTTGTGCTATGATTTGTGAAGCTGTAGGGGCCCTCAGGCATTTGCTGCTGGCAGAGGAAAACCGCTTGTCGAATTTGTTGTAAATACTTTCTGTTTGGACAACAACGCCTGTGTGTGTGTGTGTGTGTGTGTGTGTGTGTGTGTGTGTG